>NC_139512.1:77101295-77828795 GCF_947247035.1 Vipera ursinii
GTATAGATTGAGACTGACCTCTTTCAGAGCATCGATACAGATCAGGTCAGACTTTAGCATTAATCAGATCCCTTGCACTCTTAAAAATTGAACAAGCTTATGGTGCAATATGCACAATCTGCCACAGGAGTGCAACAACTAACCGTGCTTTGAATTGCTGTTATAGGAATCTGGTTACATAAAACAATGAAGAAAATTAGAGGTGTTTTTTTTTCCCCACAGAAACAAGATCAAAAGCTTGCCTGAACTTACTTTTCTTTTATATATTCCATTTACATAATATTTAAGGAGTATCAACTCACAGAGCAATTAAAAAGTAGAGAGAAGCAATAAAATAAAATACTTAAATACAACTATGCTTCTCATATTCCCTTTCAGAGTAAGCAGTATTATGCAAAGCCCAGGAAAAGTATCATTAATACGAGGGCAATTCGGAAATTAACCTCAGTTTGGTTATCAATGACAGACACTCACAAATATAGAATTTTTATTATACACATTAGAAAACTACAACATTACATTACTTTTTGACATAATCACCATTCAAACTGAGGCATTTGTCATAATGTCTTACAAGGTTTGAATTTCCTTCTGCAAAAAAATCTCCCACCCGGGAATGAAGCCACTCTGTAACAGCATCGTGATGTGCACTGTCATCGTTGAGGCAGTGTGATGCAAGCCATTTAAAAGTTCTTGGGTGCATCTAGCGGTGTGCGGGAAGCACTATCATGAACCAACACCACACCAGAAGTCAGCATGCCCCAACGTTTGTTATGGATGGCTCATCTGAGTTTTCATAATGTTTCACAGTAGACTTCTGAATTGATGGTCGAATCACGCTCCATGAACTTCACTAGCAGTACTCCTTTGGCATCCCAGAATACTGTTGCCATAACCTTTATGGCAGACAACGTTTGCCAAGCTTTTTTGGGTTTCTTTGGTGAGTGCATATGACACCACACCATTGATTGCTGTTTGCTTTCAGGGTTCACATATATCGCCGGTCAGAATTCTGTTAAGAAATTGTTCTCCTTCCTCAGCATAATGTGTGAGAAAATCCAAAGAAGAACCCATTTGGTGTGTTTTGTGCTGCTCAGAAAGGAGTTTTGGTACCCAATGAGCACAGAACTTGCAGTATCCCAAATTTTCTCTCATACCTCATACAAAACAGTTCCGAGAAGTTTAGGGAAAGTGTAAAGAGAGTGCAGGTATTGTGAACTGACAGTTCATGGACCTTTTTGTCAATTTCCTGCATGAGTTCATCGCTGACTACAGATGGATGGCCACTTCTTGCCTCATCAGTTCGTCCATCTTTAAACAGGTGACACCATTGACATATGACACCTTCACTCATCACCTTTGGTCCATAAACATTACACAGTTCACGATGAATTGCAGCTGCCAAAAGTTTTTTTTTTCCACACACAGGAATCGTATTACTGCGCACACTTCACATTTGGCAGGATTTTCTATGGCAGGGTTCATTTTCAATTAATCTCTAGCAGACGAGTCAACTGCAACACAACCTTCTCCTTCCACTCCTCACTGCGTACTGAACTACTGCGCACAGCGCCATAGGACAGGTCTCGCTATTCCCACCTATTTCTTGCACATGCTCAAACAGGTTTACTTCTGAATTGCCCTCGTAGTATAGGAAATCAAGAGAACATACCTGAGATAAAAGAAAAAGAAATATAGCTAAAACTAGATGATCCCAACACCATTCATTCTATCTCTTACAGTGAAGGGCATTCCCCCATTCACTCAAGCCTACTACGATGCAAGAATTTACTGAATGTCCAATCCTCCTCTCTCTCCCATTGCACATTCATCCAAACCACCAATACACAAAAGCTACAAAACCACACTGAACAAAGAACAAGGAACCGATTTTTTTTTTTTTGCTTAAAAAATGTGTGATAACTAATAGATGGGATGATTACTCAGGTCACCATCAATTTTCTTTTGGCTCAACTGTTTCTGGAATTCTGGCAGAAAGAAGGAAATGGGCAAAAGGGGACCCTTCCCTGGTAAAGTCCAAAAGTCCAGCCACATTTTTTTTCTTGTGGAAGGCCAGGAGAGAAATTGCATGGAACTGGCAATAAGTGCAGAGGCACAGTGCAGATAGGGGACTGCATAAGCCCCAGAGAAAGCTGATCTTGGAAAAGCAATAGATAAAGCTAATGCTCAAAAGAGACTATTGGCAGGTCTCCAAGGATTGTGGGGTGGAGAACTGCTTGAAGCTGCAGAGACAAGCTGATTTCTTGGGGAGCAAAGGCGGAGAATAGAGTTTTAGATTACGACCTCTGAAGCTCCCAACTTGCATAAGCTCCATTTAAACATGTTATACTTATTTTCTGTGGGCGGGTCTGTCTGATAGCCTTGATAATTGCCTTTCCTGTTATATAGGAAGTTTATTGTATTTGTGCACAGTAAACTGAGTTCTTGTCTGTTTGTTCCATTGCGAGTGCTCTGGAGCCAGAGAGCCCATAGATCTTTACCCAATCTCCCAGTTGAAATTTAGGAGAGATTAATGTTTAAGATTCTGTGATTTCATCAGTGCTATGGTTTCTGTTATCCTTATGTCTACCTCGTTCAAAGGAAATCTAATTTTTCCTTGTTTTATTATCAATACAAATGATTTTTAAATTATACCTTCTGTTCCAGCTCCCCAAAATAGATGGGGAAGCTGGTTTCTCTGGTCACAGAGGCCAGGAGGTGGAGATAAGGATCACATATTTCTATTGTTGCTTCTGCTGCTCCTGCTGCTGTTATCATCTTCCTCTTCTTGTTCAGCTACTGGCAAGAATCACTGTTTGGCAAATGAGATCTCTCTGAGTATTAAAGGTGGAAGAGGTCAGGTTAAGACACTCCCCCAAAATACATGATAGGGTCAGAAGTACTACATAACAGGTCAATACATAAACAAGGGTAGGGAATATAAAATCAGATGTAGGGACAAAACCAAAGCCTCACTTGTAGGGACAGAGAAATACAGACGCAAGCAGGAGGCCCAGTTTCCCTGATCTCTCCTCTGATACCACACATTCCTGTACCTTCTACATCAAGCCACCCTTTCCCCCAGGTCCAGAATCACTTCAGCAATGCATTCCGAAACTTCCTTTTCAGAGATATCATCAACCGTCAACCCCAATTACAATTTGCTTTGTTGAATGAAGGTAAATATACGTGTCCCAGGATACCAGGACACATTCAATTTTGCAGCTACTAAGATTGTTGGACGAGCAAGCGCAATAACAGCCAGGAAAATGATTGAATCCTGAGAAACCAGCCCCTCATCAATCAACTGGAATGCTGATTTATCAACAGCCTATCAAGTACTTAGAAGACGAGGGCTGGGCAACACTAGCAAATGACAGCTAACAACTTAAAAGCCAGCCATCAACACACCCCAATCAACATCTAAAAAGCCACAAACAACAGGCACTACAAATACCACACACAAAACAGCACACACTCTGCTAGAGAGAAGTTCCCTGAAGATGGGCTCCAGCATGAGTCCAAACACTCAGAAGACAAAAACTTTGGTCCTGGTGACCGACCCAGATTGGATCCTGCAATTTACTTCATTTTTCATTTACTCCATTTACTCGTAAACCATTGACAGCTTCTTCTTCTATTTGTTCTCTCTATAAAATCAGTCTTAGCATTCTTTGTTCATACTGGTCAGTAACATTTGTATCCAGTCCACACTCATTTAATATCCATACACAATTTGGCTCTGTAACTTTTTATTGTATGCCACACCCTTCATAAGTAATCCATTCCCATGACATTCAATTTTTGATATATCCCACTGTCATTTCCACCTAAATTGGTATAAATATTTAAATTTATATGCTGCCAAGAGTTGTTGTAACAGTGAAATGAGTAGTATATAAATAGCATATAATAAATTTTATATAGAGCTATTTTCACTTATTTCAACAAACATATTCCTTGCAACACATAACCATTATTCCAGTATTTTTTCATCTTAAAATTTCTATATTTTTGCATCTTAAGTACATATTCTATCATAGTACACAATGTCATCTACTTCTTCAAGCTTTCATCCCTATGATGTGCTACTTGCTATTGTTCCTTCCATTCCCCCCCCATCAAGAGACAACTTTCTTGGTCATGGATGTATTCATTTGCAAATCCTTGTCTCTCACTGTGTCATATATTCTGCCTAACCTTCACTGCAAATCACTCAGGTTCTTAGTCAACAACAAAGCATTCTCTGAATAAAAAAGGGACACATCCATGACACCAATAGACCAACCTTTAACATCCCTACAAGCATTCCTTATACATTTATCCATGAATGCATCAATGAACAAACCAATGTGTTGTCAAAGTGACTTAAGCTTCATGATGTCATTGTGCAATGATGCAGTTATCTAATTTGTATCAGACACATCAAGGCATTATGATGGTACCTAGTACTTACAGAGACATATGGAGAAAGACTTCAAATCATAATTGAAGGGGTCAATGTGAAATAATTCGCCTGGCCCTTAAGCCATTTAGAACTTTACAAGGGTAAACCATCAATTGGAATTGAGCTTGGAAACTTAGCAGAAGCCCCTGGAGACATATAGTAACCTCTTTTATGGATACAAAGAGACATGACTTGTTAGAGGCCATAGGAATGTTCCTTGACCTTGTTCCCAAAGCTGTGAGACTCTTCTCATCCTTGCCACCAATGAGCTGGCAGGTCTAATACAGGGAGGTCTGCAGGCAGAAACTTCTAAGCATGCAGGCTTCATCAGATAATCTGATGATATTTATTAGGTATCAGATAGCTCCATATCTCATTGCTGTCCTCTAACATCATCTGGATCTTTGTAACTTGGATCTGGGATTCCCTAGATGACCAGGTACTTTATTTTATCCGTACTTTCACAAGAAAGGAGCAGTCTATTTAAGGCTTATTTGTTTTTACTGGTAAGTCTTATTTTAATTGTTTACTGTTTCTGACTCTAAGCTTCTCTGGCATTTGACTGAATTACAATTTCAAGGTATCCCATTATAAATAAATCTCTCTTTACTTACTGACTATTGCCATGACAAAATGTAATTTACTGGCTGGCAACAAATAGAATTAAATTGGATGCTAAATATTTTGGCATTGCTAGTCTTAGCCTCCCTTTCAAAATATCTGCTGGCATGATATTTTTGGATCATTACAACTATTGTCTCTAGCTGTTTGCATGTGTGAAATAAACATGCACAAAAACTGAATTGGGTTCTAAGCTTTCTACGCCAGTGATCTGAAGACAGAGATAAACAGGACTTTCTTATTTTTTTTCTTTGAAGACATTTCTCATCCAAGAAGCTTCTTCAGCTCTGACTGGATGGTGGGGAATGGAAGGATTTATACTCCTTGCAGACAGCTAGTCATTTGCATTCTTTTTCAGAGTCATTTAGACATTTGGAGGTGTACCCGAGTCCTCAGGATCACCTGAGTAGTGCAAAAGTGTGTGAAGCCTTCTTGGCTGCAGGATGTTTTCTATCCTGTGTCCCTTCGCTGTTGAAGACAAGCATTGGCTGTTGGGGATCAGTCTGTCTTGTCTGCATCTCGTATACTAAACTGCTGACAAAACAAGCCTGCTGAACAGCTGTAAACTACAGTTTCTGCCACTGTAGCAATAGTCCCTAACTCCAAAGATCCACAGTTTGGCAAACATGAAGAGGTATCAAACTTAAATGCAATTATAAGTAAATATATAATGGTGCAGAATTGGGTGAAAGATTCCAACTTCATATATGCTTACAGGAATTAAGGAAGCAAATGCCTATTAAGGAAAAGGGACCTTGATGGAAATGTTGTCCCAGTGACAGACACTATTGATAAATGACAGGCTGTGCATCACAATGAAAAGAATGAAATCTATACAAGTAGTGGAAAGAATAAAACAAATATAGTGCTGTACAGGTCAATGCTGCTATTGCAACTGGAATGCTCTGTGAAACTGGGTTCCTTATGTCTCAAAATGGATATTATGAAACACTAAAAGAAATCCTGAGATTTCTCCCTAATGCTTGGATTTTTAGCTTCGAAAAAGGTCATGTGCAATTATGATTGCTGTGGAGAAAATGGACAGACAGTTTGTGCCTGATGGAGAGATAAAAAAAAGAATTGTTATGTTAGAGACATAACAATAGCCATCAACATGGGCATATTTAGAAGAGAGAATATAACTACATGGAGAATGAAACTATTGATGGCCATTAGCTTGAGTTTGATTTGAAGTAAATTGAACACTGAATCCATACTATTATTTGCTGTTTTAACAACTAATCAGATCCATTCCTAAGAACTACTATGATAAAGCAAAGAAAAAACAATTGTTTGGGGAAAAGACTCTAGTTAACGCATGCCTAGAGTTGCTATCCTTCAGTTAGGTAACTCCATTGTTTTGAAGTTATTTCATGCATTGATTAAATTGCTTATGTAATTCCAATTGTTTGTTCAGATTCCGTTCCACCACCTCCTCCCCAGTCAAACGGAGTCAATAGAAGTCTCCAAGATTCACAGATTCCTCCAAGGCAGAAGTCTGAAATTTCTTTTCCCTCAATCACCCAGCTGGAAAGAGTCATCCAGGCTGGGTTCAGTGTAGTGGCCTACTTTTTGCTTCTTGTCTATTTCTTCCAGATACATTTGCAATTGGCTGGACTGCTATTTTATAACCTGCAGCTGTAGAAATAAGATTCCCTGTTTTCTTTTAATGTGATTCAGAATGGCATACTGAGCTGGACAATCTTACAGCTATCAAAATAACCAGGGTCTTAGTTCTTTGGTCATCTATTTGAACTTACATTTACATATGGAATTGAACTGGATAGCAGGAGTACAGGGAGAGTAAATGCATGCTCCCTGTCATTCTTGTTACTTTAAGAATTGGAAATATACTAGCTAGAACACCATAATACAATTAAATCCCTTTTAAATTCCACATAGAGATGTATCCATTTAAATGGAACTTGAAAATCATTGTTTTGTAGGGAACAAATTAGTAACTGTTGTTACTCAACCTCAGTATGATTCTAAAGCAGCTCAAAGTGATATCATCTGTTTTCCACAAAATGCATCAGTATCAGATAATTGATTAAACAGTAGTCAGTAGGAGAAGAATCATAACAATAGAAAATGATTGACTAATTGGATAATTATGCATCATCAAGTAGTCAACTGTATAGGTAGATTTTCTCTGAAAGAATGTGTCCCCAAAATTGTCCTTCAAATCTTCGAATGATGCACTTATCATAGCTGTAATTAAATCCATTCACCTTGTTGCTGGTTGTCCTCTAGCTTTCTTTCCTTCATCTTTACCCAGCACTATGGACTTCTGAAAACAGAATGGCCTTCATAGAATATGCTAAAAATATGGTCATTTGCTCCTTAAATGAAAGTCCTAGTTTAATTTGTTTGAGGATCTATTAATTAATTTTCTTGACTATCCATGGTATTCTCAAGATCCTTCTTCAACTCCAGCATTCAAAAGCTTCAATAGTCTTTCCATCCCGCATAGAGGCCCAGCAGGAAAAGCATTGCCAGCATGATTCTAAACTTTGTAGGTATAGACAAATCACAGCATCTGAACATTATTGTTTGCCCCAAGGCCTTTATTGCTGCCCTACCAAGAGTTAGTTTATAACATATTTCTTCTTTGGTGTTGTTGTGACTCAGGGCCAGCCTGTGGGTCCGACAGCCGGCTCCGATGTATCGGAGGACTCAGATGTGGGGGAGGAGGGAAACGAACCGGCTGATGATGATTTGGAGGCTTTGCAGAGTCCTCAGCCGGGGACCTCTTCTCAGCTGCGTGAGCCCGAGAGTGCGGAGGAAGATGACCCACAGCTGGCCCTGTTCAAGGACGCCCGACGCAGGAGGCAGTCGAGCAGGAACAAACAAAGAAAGGCTGTGGGACTCCTCAGGAGGAGGCACAGGGAGACCACGCCCTGAGCTCTCTATAAAAGGAGTGTTTGGGGAGGGGCTGGTTGCTGAAAGCAACTTTTCCGCTTGAGAAGACAATCTCTAGTGTTTTTGTTAACTGCGTAATTAAATCTTGGCAGAAGCCTTTTAGCCTTGGACGCTCTCCAGACTCTTCTTTTTGAATAGGGGTTGCGAGAAGAGGGCTGGTTCAGAACAGGTGTTCCTTTACTGGTAAAAGTTGAACCAAAAAGGTAGCAGCTATCCACTGTTGAGTCGTGGTGGCACAGTGGTTAGAATGCAGTAGTGCAGGCTATTTCTGCTGACTGCCGGCTGCCTGCATTTTGGCAGTTCGTTTTTCACCAGCTCAGGGTTGACTCAGACTTTCATCCTTCTGAGGTCAGTAAAATGTGGACCCAGATTGTTGGGGCCAATATGTTGGCTCTGTAAACTGCTTAGAGAGGGCTGTAAAGCACTATGAAGTGGTTTATAAGTCTAAGTGCTATTGCTATTGCTATTATTTTAATACCTTTTGTTATCAGCTTGGTTTTCTTTTTACTCAGTTGTGGTCACACGTTTTTCATGCACTCTTTGACTTTCATCACCAGAGTTTTCAGATGATTTGCATTTCTAGCTAGCAAAAATTATCGATGTATCATTCTCTAATTTAAAAATATGCACATCTTCCAATCTAGCCTTCCTTAGTCCACATTCAACTTATAGGTTGATTAATTACGGAGAAAGTGTGTAGCTTTGTCCCAAAGGTGCTTATCCAAAAGGCAACTGGACTTGGTTTTTCCTTGAAAACATTTTACTTCTCATCCTAGAAGCTTCTTCAGTTCCGGCTTTCAGCTTGAAATGTTTTCAAGGAAAAAAAACAAACAAGAAAGTCCAGTTGCCTTTTGGAAAAGCATCTTTGGAACAACCATGACTTGGATGAATAAGAATCTCCATAGACATATATAGCTTTGTCTTAATCCATTGCAGAATAGAGCCAATCCATTTCACCATGTTTTATCCAGACTGTGCCTTCTGGTTCTATGTATAGAATAGATTTTGCATTAGGGCAATGAGATGTTCAGCGATTTCAGTTTTTCTAAGGATATTCCATAGCTTGACATGGTAAAAAACACCTGAAGGTTTTTCCTGTAATCCCTGAAGCACACATTGACTTCGTTGTGGCATTTTTTCGCTTTTTAAATTAAAGTCAAAACATTAATTTGAGACTTTATAATTTTAGAAATTAGACATTAGAGGAAATTAAAGATTCCACACAAAAAAGTAAAGCTAGCAAAGTTGTCTTTTTTTTTTGGTGCAACAGACTAAATGAAATTCATTCCTCTAACCATCAACTATGGCCAAGAGAAATTTTAAAAAGTGAATACCTAATTCTGAAACTGCACTTTGACTTAAGAGAACCTCATGTTTATCATATCTAGCTCTTGGCAACTGCAGTAATATGTGCAGATATTGTTATACAAGAACAGTATATGACAAATACTTGTCATATATTAGGGGTCTCCAATACCCAGGCCACAGACTGGCACCAGTCCAGGGCCTGCCAGGAAACAGGCAGTGCAAGCAAGCAAAGCCCATCCACACACACATGGGATCCAGGCAGCACATGAAACCATACCTACCCCACCAGTCTGCAGAAAAAAACACACTCTATGGAGTCATCCATGGTACCCAAAAGACATATAGTGTAAGTCATATAGTGTTCATATATTATCACTTTAGCTCCTTGTCTGGCACTAGAATTTTCTGGCAGTCCTTGCAGTAATCTGCACATTTTCATCCTCATGACTAACTTTCTTTGGGTTGTAGACCCACAAGCTGGAATATTGCCAGCTTCCAGGAGAAAAATCCAGTGCTACAGGTGCATGGCTGAAGAATGGGCTTATGTTCCTAACAGTTTTTTTCCTTCTCACTTATGTACTGATTACTCACACATTTCATTATTAGTTACCCAACAGTTAGTCTTGCTCATATTGCAACATTCCTTGTTTTGTTTTTGTTTTTTTGTTTTTGTTTTAAGATAAAGTAGCACAAAATGATCCCTGGCCAATTCTACTGGGAATTCTCACAGCTTGTTTCTTTCTGAGAAAATACATCTTGCCATCTAACTGTTATACAGTGATTAAAGCCAGCAGTCTTCACTGAAAATTGTAATCCAATGAGCAAATACAATCACTATATCTGAAGAAGCAGAGCTCCTTGTAACTTACAAGAACCTGTGGAAAAAAAATTCAAAGATGAACCTTCTGGCACTATTGAGCACCTTATTGTTTTTCTGCCATAGGCCTACAAGAAGTAAATCTGTCCAGGTGTGTCCTCAATCAGCTGAAGATAATGATCTTGACTTCTGCTTTGAAGAACTCACTTTTTGCATCTCTGCCATAGTAATACATTATACACATTAAAAAGATATTCTCTCTTTTGCAGGGAATTCTGGAAAACAAGGACTCAGGTAAGTTTGATTTATATTTATAATTCTTTTATAAACGTGTGTGTGTGTGTGTGTGTTTGTGTGTATATGTATATATATGTATGTGTGTGTGTGTGTGTATATATATATATACATACTATATATATACAGTTTATATATATACAGTATATATATATATACAGTATATATATACATATACATATGCATATACATACATACACATACACATACATATATATGTATGTATGTATATATATATATAAAGAGAGAGACAGAGACAGTGTTTTTGAACACCTTGCCGGCCCAAATATATATGCCCAGTGTTCCTACTACTACTGGAACCACTTTAGCCTTTACTACCCACATTCCACAGAACCAGTTTGGTCTAGTGGTGAGGTCAGGAGACTAAATTCTACTCATGCCTTAGGCATGAAAGGCTTAGGCTGGGTGACTCTGTCTCAGCCCAACTAACCTCACAGGAGAAAATAGGATGAGCAAACAGTATTAGGTATTATCATGTCACTGAGGTAAGAGAAAGAAGTAAAAGTGCAGAAAAAAAGGAGAAAGAAAATCAATATAAAGAAGTGACTTCTGATTTTCTTTTATGACAGTTCTAAGTAAATTAACCTCTTACTTTATGTTCACAACAATACTAACATTTTCTGTGATCTATTTTTTCTAATCACCAAGGCTACATGTCATATCATTTTCATCTTTTCTGTTTCGTACACTAAAATCAGTAAGAGGTTCCAGTCAACATTAAACTTTGACAATGTTCAGTATGGTGGCTAGAAAGTATCGCCGCTGTAGGAATGTGTGTTACCTCAAAAGTAAAAGCGCAAATCACTCCAAAGCCACGTTTCGAAAAATTTCGCAATCTCCTTCTGAAGAGCTCTGCAGGAAAGTCTGCAGACAATTAAAAAGAACTTAAGACAGCTGACAGCAGGCAAGTGCATGTTATTATTGCTGTTACTCTTCATAGACCCTCAAGCACAAAAATACAGCTGTTTTAAACTCTGGTGCAACAGCTGATTTCATATTATGGTGCATTTGGGTTATCAGATAATCCTACTAGTTGAAATACAGTAACTGACAAAAATAATTGCTTCAAGCTTATCCTATTTTGTAATGTAAAACTCCTCTATAAGAAAAAAAAATGACCAAAGTAATTCTTGCCACTCCAGACCACAACTTCTTTCCATGTCTCCATAGTGATGGGCATAGACTGGCTATAAAATCATAAGCCTAATAGCTTCTGGAAGTAAGGGACTATTTTTTTTCCATCTCAAAAATACCGTATCTGCAGTGCCATTTGCAGGCATCCCATTCTTTTCTTTCTCTCACTCTTCCACTCCTGCTTGAATTCTTTTCCTTGCAAGAAAAGTACAAAGTTTTCACTGATATTTTTGCAGAAAAGGGAAAAGCCATCTTGCCCCCCACACACTGAGTGTGTGAATATACTGTCCAATGTGAAGCCAAAAGAGCTAAAAGACACTATTCCATATCTAATCAAGAGTTAGCTATTTAAAAAGACCTTCTGGATGACAATCTGGAGAAAGGATTCATCTGCCCTTTGTCTTCATCCACATCTGGATCATTATTTTTTTATTAAAAGAGAATTCTTCTGTGAAGCCTATTCATGATTATAAGCTGCTTAACCGTGTGACAATTGGGACCCACTATTCTCTGCCACTTATTTCAGATCTACCGGATAGCCTTCAGAAAGTAAACATCTTTACTAAACTGGACCTGAGAAGAACTTACAATTTGATCCCTATGAAAGGGGGGCATTAATATTTGACAACTTTTAGCACTCAACCTGGAAAATTTGAGTAATGCACTTTGGGATGGTTAATTGCTTCATAGTCTTCTACTGATTAATGGCTGAAATATTTTCTGCTATTTTAGGTGAACATGATTTTTTTTCATGACACACTGATTTTTTAGAGAAGATCTGTCCTTATATCAGAGTCATATTAAAAATGTCCTATAACACCTTTGTCAGCACAAGCTGTCTGCTACATGGATAAGGGGTCTAGGACGTTTAGTCACCGACCCTTGGCCGCTCTCCCTTTGCACCCAGCCACCTCAGCTGATTTACAGCCAGCTTTCCTTTTCTGCTGGCCCTCCCCTGGCCATTCTCCATGGCCAATGGACCTCTGGTCCTCCACCCTTTGACCTTCTGTGGAACATGGGTTTAGCTAAGTGCAATCAATTCACCCATAAAAAGAATCTAGAAATGTAAAAAAAAAAAACTCTAGTGTCTGGGGGCTTTGTCCATTTTTATCAATGACTCATCCCTAATTTTGCAGAATGCCCCAAACTATTCACTCAGCTTCTGAAAACAAGACAACAATTTAAATGGTCCACTTAAAAGCAAGCCACCTCCCAGGACTCAAAGACTCAGTTTTCCTTGTAGCTGCTACTTAGAATTTCACTTACCCTTGGACTATGCTTTCATGGGTGCTCTGAAGGTTTCAACAATGGTAGGAGAGGATATCTTGCTTTGCAAATTTTGTTCCAAGCTTCTTTTTCTAGAAGAAAGAAACTAGGATATTTTCAATAGACACTGTCCATAAAAGCAGCATTTCGACTATGGAAATATTTCTCAGAGGGAACAATTTACACCCTACAAGTAGCCACATTACTTTGGAATGCCTGCAACTGGCACATATACTCACTCTACATTAGTTCAGATAGGCACAATGTTTCTCTTATGTTAATTTTTGTATTGTCTGTGTTACACTAGAATTGTTGGATGCACTGCCATGCAAGCCTGAATATGATATTTCTTGGTAATACTCAGCACCACATTCTTAAAGCAGAATAATACAACTAACATCACAACTGCCTGAAAGGGCACACATAAAAGCTAGGAATGGGGAGATAATAGATTTGTTAATTAGATTCACTTGCAACAAGAACAAGATCCATACACCAGGGCCAAGAGCAAGGGCTGATGTCAAGGACTATGCTTCATCCTGTCACATCTATCACAGGGCTGAGTGTCATGACTAAATACACCAAATTACACTAGTCCAGTTGCTTAGACTATGGATTCCAGTCTCTCTGGATGTTATTTTTAATCTTCCAACTGTATAAGGGTATAGCACTATTTTGGTGGTAGATTTGTTTACCAAGGTGGCTTATTTTAATCTCTGGAAGGAGTTATTAATAACTTGAGAGGATGCATAACTTTTTCTAGGCCGTGTTTTTACAGAAGTTGACTCAATTGTGTAACCTCAAACCTCAGCACTCAATTTACACCCAGGTTTTGGAAGGCTCTTCTCCACTTCCTGGACATTTGTATTCATTTATCCTCCTCTCATCACCCAAAATCTACTGAACAATCAGAGAAAAGAAACACTTGATCAGTGTTTGCATTGTTATATCTCTTACCAGGAAGAAAATTGGATTGAATTACAGTATTGCTTCTTGCAGAATTTTCCTATAACATCTGCTGCACTCCTCTCTCATCATGTCTCCCTTTCAAGCAATTTATGGCTACAATCTCCACATATTGATGTCCAGAGTTCCAGCCTCCATTGTTCCTTGAGCAGCTTTTTCTAGAGAGACAGGCTGCTGAACTCTTATTAACTCCTTATTAAAGGAAAAGCTAGGTTTGGCCAAGGGTGTGTAAAGAAATGTAACAAAAGTTTAAAGACAAGGCTCCAGCGAGATTGTGATGGGGGATTTGGATTACCTTCTTCTCACCTAAGAAACCAGACTCAAAATTTATTGGCTGTGTCCTTGTTATGTATCAAATTAGCTCAGTGGCTTTGTGCCTATAGTTGTCCATAATCTTCACTCAAGATTCAAGTCTTTCCTTGTTCATGGGGAGTTGCCCTGTCCCTTGCATTTTGTACCTGTCTCCCCATCTGACCCCCAATGTTTCTGGCAGATGAGGAAGAGGAATGCAAAGTGGAATGTATTCTAGACTGTAAACACAGAATGGAATTCTTAGAATATTGTATTTATTGGAAGGGCTACTCTGAATTAGAGGGGTCGTAAGAAGGGGTGATAGATGCCCACATTGTCTGCCAGTTCCCTCTGAAATTCTTAGACAAGCTCTGTCCCACAAACTGCATTCAGAATCAACCAGTGATGATTTTTTTTTTAATTTTTATTTTAATCCCATTTATATCCCGCCCTTCTCCGAAGACTCAGGGCGGCTTACAAGCTTAGCAGTAGCCTTCATTCTATGTATATGCCTGCTTATTAGGGCTTTCACACACACACACCCCAAGCGGCATTATTACAAAGTCAGCTTAATTGCCCCCAACAATCTGGGTCCTCATTTTACCTACCTCGGAAGGATGGAAGGCTGAGTCAACCTTGAGCCTGGTGGGATGCGAACCTGCACTAATTGCAGGCAGCTGGTGTTACTTAAGGAGGCATTAGCCCACTGCTCCACCAGGGCTCCACCAATGATCCCCAAGACAAAGGGGAGTTTTTGTTTCCTGCCACATTAGATCCTCCAGTTGCCAGTGCTGGACAAGAGGAGGGAGTAGGCACTTTCCAGCTCTATCTGCTTATCACTTCGGGACTTACCTGCTGACGCTGGCAAGCTGATAGACCCATCTGTTAGTCAGAAAAGAGGTATTATTATATGTATTGATGGATTCCCATTTTCCTAGATGGGAAAGAGCAGGGATTCTGACTGGGGAGGAGGTGTAAAATAATGTAGATTTGAGTTTGTGACTAGGGGTTGAAAAAGCCATTAAGGGTTCACTGCTGAGAAAGAGGAAAGCAAGAGGAAATAATAAAAATAAAAATAACTCCTTGATCCTTTGTAGCACAACATGGGACAGACAAAATCTTCAAGATTTCATCCTTCTGTCTGACTATAATAAAAGAATACCTTTGGAATCTCTGCCATGCTTGTTTCTTGACTCTGCCTACCTCCGAGGGCTGATAATATAATTGCACACGAGCTGTTAACATTTTTCAGTTGTTGCTCTCATTTTTCTTTGCAGGGGAAACTGAATTTCACCAAGATGATATTGTTTATAAAAGAAGAACACAGAGAAGTGTCATGAGCTGTAGTGGAAATTGTTTCTGGCCCAGATCAGAAGATGGCCTGGTCAAGATCCCAGTTAATATCTCTCATGATTTCTGTATGTCTCAGTCTCTCCAATAAGCATCCTTTCATACAAAAAGAATTAAAGAACCATTTTCAATAGATAGCAACAAGTAGAAGCTATTACTGATACTTTCTACAATTTATTCAGGTTATTTTCCTGTTCCTGCTGACCAAGGTCACAGCAGGCCTGATCATAATGCAAGTCATTGCTAATAGATAGGATTCTTATTCAATCAATAATAGCAGAATTTTATAGTATTGTTTTTAATTTTCCTATTTAAATTCTATTAGTGAATTCTATTAGTAGAACTGTATTCACATTCTAAGAATAATTCCAAATGAAGAAAATATCTGTAGTTCAAGATTGAACTGTGGAGTTCTTGGTGCTCTGTAACGTTGGTTGTTTCCTTGCAGATGTTTCATTACAGAACTAAGTAACATCATCACTACCTAAAAACTGCAAGCATCAATAACATTAGCTGTAGTACTAAAGTATATTATATACAGTCCGAGTTAGGTTCAAGTGATATTAAAGACAACTGGAATTCTTTTATCTCCAAATGGGTTTTGATGATATAGCTAAGATTGCAAGGGATTCAGATTGTCCTGGAATCAATAATAAAATATTTTCACATAAGAACCCAGCTTCATACAAAGTCAAACCAATGGTTGGCTAGCTCAGTACTGTTAAAACTACAAGGCAACAGCTCTTGAAGGCTGGATCACTTATAAAATAATTCTTGATGCCTACAGCAGGTCCTTCTCAAAGGGTTCTCTGCAAACCTCTTCCACTTTGGATGCATTTGTAGCAGTGGTGGGATTCAAATATGTGAACAACCGGTTCTCTGTGTGGATGCCGCTTCCGGAAGTCCGTTCTGGGCCTGGGCAACAAAAAATTAGCTACCGGTTCTACCAAACTGGTGTGAACCGGCTGAATCCCACCACTGATTTGTAGGAGGCAAATATGATAATTGTTCACCATAAAACTCCTGCCCTACCAAGGTTCTTAGTTTATAATTTCATTGCAACCGAAGGATATAGTGATTAAACACATGGGAAATAATCATTTGAATACTGTTAAATTAAATTAATTCAATTAAAGGAAATTCAGCTTTCAGCATGCCTGATCTCTTCCTTTGTCTGACACACTGAAATGCTTTTGCAGTGTGACTCCGGGCGTACCATTCATTAGTTAATATTGTTTTGGCTTTAAAAAAAATTGCAGGTTCTTAACCAGAAGGCTCATTTTGATAGGATCTCATGGTTTGAAATGCTTAAAAAAATTACTTGACAAATATTTATATGCAAGGGATTTCAATCTCTATTGGATGCTTGGAGTGATAGCAAAATACTGGGTTGTTCGTAACATGGCCAGATTAAGATTTATTTGCAAAAGGTTTTCATGACAAATACTGTAGAATGGACATAAACCTAACACAGTTATTACATTATTCACATGGCTAATGCAAATGGAACCTCCCTCCTCCTTCTCCTTCAGACTGAATTCCTTCAGGGTAGTCTTTAAAAAGAATTAAGTCTTGTGGGCCTTTCTATATCTACCCCAGAGTCTTATTCACTTGGTGGTGAAGATACTAACTCAAAATCATCATCACCCATATTTTTTTCAAAGGTTCTTCTCTGATCATTCTGATAGAGTTATTTAAAATTATAGACTTTCATCATTCTAAGTACACAAACAACTTCTTGCAGATGTGAGATCCACATACATTTCAAGTGTGTTGTAACTTCTCCCTCTATTAGCCTATCCCAACAGAAAGGCCTCAAAGGAATACTAGTTTCCAGTTTTCTATTCCTGAAATTGGAACCCTTAGCCAAATTGTAACTAGTTCCTAGCCGTGCGATAAGTAAGGACAAGAAAAACCCTGTCATTTGAGTAGAAGCCATTTAAATAACAGCAGCAGCAACAACAACAACAACAACATTAAAGCAATCTTTCATCAAGCATAAATTTTATTTTTCAGAAGCAAATGTATTTACTGTTAGAGTACCGTAATCCCCAGAAGTGAGCAGTTTTCCCGTATCAGCAAAAATTATTTTCTTAGAACTTAACATAATGTACTGTATATGAGGGCATTCATTGATCTCTTCTATAACGTTTTTGTTTCAGCGGTGGAGCACAAAAATGTGATAATTAAAGCAATGGAAGAATTTGTCACCCTGACATGCATCCGGTTTATCAAACACACAGTAGAATATGACTACATAAACATTGTCCCTGGAGATCGGTAAGAAACATTTATCCTTCAAGAATTAACAACATATTCCTTGAATTATTTCTGCTGTTGTATTTCTACATTACAGCAAAGATTTGTGGTGTAAGATGTGAGCACATATTACATGGATCAAGCTCAATATCTTTCTTAACAAAGATAATAATTTATCAACTCAATTCCTAGAGCACAGGGGAACTATTTTTTTTTAACCACAGAACCCTGCTTGTTAAAACTGCAGTACAATGATATTGAATTTCGAACCTGATGCCTTAAACACAACACAGCATAGACTTACCTGTCTTTTTATAGACAATGATTTTAAATTCCTTAGAGCAGGGGTGTCAAACTCAATTTCATTGAGGGCCACATCAGCATTGCGGTTGCCCTCAAGGGGCCGGGTGGGTATGGCCAGGGTGGGCGTGGCCTACTGGGTGGGCGTGGCTAGAGTGAGTATGGCCTACTGGGTGGGCGTGGCCAGCTCTACATCTTTCGCATCAAGGGTACCTATGGGGGCCCGGGCAAGAGTGGGACAGATCTGAGGGTCTCTGCAGAAGGAGGCTCTCTGGGCCAGGGCCAAGGCAGTGGGGGCCGTTCCCTCACTGTTTCCAGGATGGCTTTGCGGGCCACATGAAACCACTTCGCGGGCCGGATCCGGCCCCTGGGCCTTGTGTTTGACATGTCTGCCTTAGAGTATAATTTACATAATGACCGCTCTCCCATTCTATATTATCAGATGCTGGTCCTACTTTGGAAAGATTGGAGGCAGACAGCAACTCAGCTTGTTGAAAAATGGCTGCATATATAAAGGGTTGATTCAGCATGAGCTCAACCACGCACTAGGTTTTCTACATGAACAAACCCGCAGCGACCGAGATAATTATGTTAAAATTAACTTGGAATATGTTGCCAAAGGTAGGCATGATAGCACTCAAACAGCATTTTGTTGCCTGAAATGAGTGGTCACTTTGGCATTTCTATTTCTTACAACTGTCTGTCCATCAAAGCATTCTGGACTTAACAGGCATTAAATCCATTTAGAATTGTACAGCTGTACTCATATGTATAGATGACTCAAGGCAATTTAGCCATAATCAGGGATTGGTTTACAGCAGGGGTCCTCAAACTGGCTGGCTGGCTGGTTGGGGAATTGAAGTCCACAAGTCTTAAAGTGGCCGAGTTCGAGGACCCCTGGTTTACAGTGAAGATTTAATTAGGCCTACAGTAAGTATCTGGAAAAGTTCAGACTTCTCTGAGATTTCAAAGCTTTCAAAGCAGCTAGACTGTGACTTCAAAATGAATCTTTCTCTGTAGGGTAGTTCTCGACTAAGGACCATCATTGAGATGAGAACTTCTGTCACTAAACGATGCTGTTATTAAGTGAGTCATGCCTGATTTTACAACTTTTTTGCCATGGTCTTTAAGTGAATCACACAGTCATTAAACAAATCCAACTTTCCTATTGATTTTGCTTATTAAAAGTCCCCTGGGATGATCAGAAAGGGTGATCACATAGCCCTTGGGATGCTGCAATCGTCCTAAAAGCATATGCCCATTGCCAAGTGCCTGAATCATATGTATCAGAACTAGTTGTAGGTTACTCTTTTTTCAACACTGGTGTAACTTTAAATAGTCATAAATAGAGGTCTACCTGTAGTTTTTCTGGGTATCTGGTAACAATAAATACAGTTAATAATATGTGATAAAATGTATTGTAAAAGCTATGTAGCTAGGCTTTTCTTTGTTCATATATGGTCTTATACTGGAAAGTGCCCAGATTTGTATTGGTCTGAGCCTCCTAGGCACTGCATAACCAGTTCTGCCCCTGAGCTAACACGTTTTCCCGAAAGTAACGCCTACACCAACAATAAGTGCTAGCTAATATAAATCCTATCCCAAAAATAAGCCCTAATTTTGGGGTGAGGCTCACACCTAAAAATCAAGCTAAGGTGGGAGTGGAGGGGTGGAGTGCCCCATGTGCCCCGCACCCACGTACCTTGCAGCCAGGCTTTTCTTTGCCAGCCCACTTCTTCTGAGGCCTCTTCTGCAGCCAGGCCTGCATTTCTCAGTCACAGGACCTTCCGAAAGGCCTTCGCAGCCAAGAACCGAGCTATGGATTCAATCCATAGCTTGATTCTGCAAGACCTCAGCAGCCAAGCACCAAGCTATGGATTGAATCCATAGCTCAGTAGTCGGCTGCTTAGACCTTCTGGAAAGGCCTGACTGCAAAATGCTGGCCTGATTGCAGCTGCAGAACTTCAGCCTCAGAAGAAGTGGACTGGCTGGGTAGGGCCGTTGGTGCCGGAGGTGAAGGAAGGCCTACCCTGAAAATAAGACCTGGTGTCTCTTTTGGAGGCAAAAAATAAAGGTAAGATCAGTCTTATTTTCAGGGAAAATAAGCTTCAGAGATAAGCTCCTTAAAGCATGGATGAAAGCTTTTCCCATTTTTATAGAATAAAGGCTTTACTCAGATGTTTGATCAAAATCTTAAAAGACGATGCAGTAAAAGTTCTACACTCAATTTGCCAGCAAATTTGGAAAACTCAACAGTGGCCACAGGATTGGAAAAGATCAGTTTACATTCCAATTCCAAAGAAAGGCAGTGCCAAAGAATGTTCAAACTATCGCACCATTGCCCTCATTTCTCACGCTAGTAAAGTTATGCTTAAAATCCTACAAGCTAGACTCCAGCAGTATGTGGATCGAGAACTACCAGAAGTACAGGCAGGATTTCGAAGAGGTAGAGGAACTAGAGATCAAATTGCCAACATACGATGGATCATGGAGAAAGCTAGAGAGTTCCAGAAAAACATCTACTTCTGCTTCATTGACTTCATTGACTTCATTGACCTTTGATTGTGTGGATCATAACAAACTGTGGCAAGTTCTTAAAGAGATGGGAGTACCAGAACATCTTATTTATCTCTTGAGAAACCTATATGCGGGCCAAGAAGCAACAGTGAGAACTGGACACGGAACCACTGATTGGTTCAAAATTGGCTGTATACTGTCGCCTTGCCTATTTAACTTATATGCAGAGCACATCATGAGAAAGGCAGGGCTAGATGAATCAAAAGTTGGAATTAAGATTGCTGGAAGAAATATCAACAACCTAAGATATGCAGATGATACCACTCTAATGGCAGAAAGTGAAGAGGAACTGAAGAGTCTCTTGTTGCGAGTGAAGAAGGAGAGTGCAAAAGTTGGGTTGAAACTAAACATTAAGAAAACCAAGATCATGGCATCCAGCCCTCTTAATTCCTGGCAAATAGATGGGGAAGAAATGGAGGTAGTGACAGATTTTATTTTCCTGGGCTCCAAGATCACTGCAGATGGGGACTGTACTCAAGAAATTAAAAGACGCTTGCTCCTCGGGAGGAAAGCCATGGCAAATCTAGACAGCACACTAAAAAGCAGAGACATCACCCTGTCAACAAAAGTGCGTATAGTCAAGGCTATGGTCTTCCCAGTTGCAATGTATGGCAGTGAAAGTTGGACCATAAGAAAGGCTGAGCGCAAAAGAATTGAGGCCTTTGAACTCTGGTGCTGGAGAAGACTCCTGCGAGTCCCTTGGACTGCAAGGCAATCAAACCGGTCAGTCCTAGAGGAGATCAACCCTGACTGCTCTTTAGAAGGCCAGATCCTGAAGCTAAAACTCAAATACTTTGGCCACCTAATGAGAAGGAAGGACTCACTGGAGAAGAGCCTAATGCTGGGAAAGATTGAGGGCAATAGAAGAAGGGAACGACAGAGAATGAGGTGGCTGGATGGAGTCACTGAAGCAGTAGGCGTGAGCTTAAATGGACTCCAGAAGATGGTAGAGGACAGGAAAGCCTGGAGGAACATTGTCCATAGGGTCGCGATGGGTCGGACACGACTTCGCAACTAACAACAACAACAGATGTTTGAATCTAAGTATTCAGTTCCACCCTGAGAAATCATGACTTCAGCGCTTAGATATTCCATTTGGGGGGCTTTGGAACTTCAAATCTGGGTTGTAAGTAGTCCTCGGTGGTGGTTCGGGGGGCGGGTTGGTGGTAACTTCAAATGATCACCGAGTGACTGGACAATCATTTGACTGAGATGGCAATAGCAATAGCACTTAGACTTATATACTGTTTCACGGTACTTTACAACCCTCTCTAAGTGGTTTACAGAATTAGCACATTTTCCCCAACAATCTGGGTCCTCATTTTACCAACCTCGGAAGGATGAAAGACTGAGTCAACCTTGAGCCGGTGAGAATCAAACGGCGGAACTGCAGGCAGCCGGTTTTCAGCAGAAGTAGCCTGCAGTACTGCATTCTAACCACTACTCCATCAACCGCTCATGGCATAGAGATGGCATAAGGCTCCTGTCTTAAGCAGGGGTTGGACTAGAAGATCTCTGAGATCATTTCCATCTTTATAATTCTATGGCTATAACTTAAGGACCATCTGTATTATCTTTATCACAATGGCTGAATTCTCTCATCTATTACACACACACACACACACACACACATACGTATGTGTGTGTGTGGTGTATATGTGTATGTGTGTGAGAGGTGTGTGTAGTATTAATTGAATTCTATGTTTTGTTAACAGTTTTAATGGCTCATTGTCTGATGTGACTGCTGTGCTAATACAATAAGATTGAATTAGATTCTATTAAAATCTTCTTACAGGATAAAGTTTAAAAGTAATCAGAAATTCACAAACCATTGCTACACTCACAAATCCTTAAATCTGAAATATGTGAATGAAAACCTGCCTTCCTCCTCTTTTCTCTTCGTGTTTTGCATTGGTGGCAAATCTGTTTATTATTTACTTTAATATATTTCAGGAGAACGGGGGAATTTTGAGAAAGAGAACACCACCAATCTAGGTCTTCCATATGACTATGATTCAGTTATGCATTATGGCGCGTAAGTTTATTGACTGAGTAGTTGACTGAATTTATATAGTCACCCAACTTCAGCACCATAACAACTGGCACACACAGTAAATGTTAAACAAAACATTTTAAGGTATTTTCTTTTTTCTGACATAATTCCTTGTGATTATAGAAGAAGGAATTTGCATTGTTTTCAAATAAGGATATCCTTTTAATATCAGAAAAAAAATCTTTCTGTTATCTTTTTTTGAGAACAGTGTTTAATTTCTGAAAAGTAAGGAAGCAGGGAGAAAGATAGATGTTTAAATCTGAAATGTAGTTATGTAATTCTCTCCTTGTTCAGTCATTCAGCTGTAGTGTTTGGGACTTCGTTCTTTTCTGTAACACAACTCTTAACACAGCAGAGTCATGACTGAGGGTCTTCTGCCAAGTTATTCTGAGAACTCAGTTAAGGGCTAAGTGTCTGGACATCTTGTGATTTATTACCACTCTTGGGTATGGGGTTAGCAGTGTATGAGAACCAATTGTCACTTTGGGGGGGGGAGCCAAAACTAGAAAGGCTTCATAGAAGTTTTGGCTGAAAAGCATGGCTAAGTGATAGTCTTTGATTGTTATTCAATGTGTTTGGCTTTGGAAATAATTAAGTTAAGGAAAGACTCAAAAAACCTGAAAACAGTAGTAGCTCATTTAATTCAACAAACTCCCCCCTCATAAAAAAGGAAGAAAAAAAGAACTAGACCAATCCCATTGGCTGTAAGGAGTTTTTTGTTATATAATTAAGGATCTTTGGTATTCTCTGAGTTTGGTTGTTTTCTTGCAGATGTTTCATTACCCAGATTAGGTAACATCATCAGTGATACTGTTGTTGCGATAGTGATGTTGTAATGCTAGTGATAGCATTGATTACCTAGTTTAGCTAATGAAATAACTGCAAGAAAACAACCAAGCTCAGAAAGCACCAAGGACCCCTCATTTCATCCCAGAGCTACACATATTCTCCTTTATTGTTGTCTAATAATTCACCCCCTCCCTTCAGCTCCTACTTTGACTATTATTTTTTGGAAATTCTTATTAAAATAGCTGGGTGTGTTTTTTTGTTTTTGTTTTGTTTTGTTTTGCTTCCAATGGATGGGAAAAACTCAATGCCACATTGTTGCCAAATTCAGTTCTCATGCTGATATGTGACAAATATTTTCAGATACTATCCTAGAAATTAATGGGATAGTTTTCTTGGCTTTTATCCTAATCCTGATTTTCCAGGATTGTTATATATTATATAAGATATGGGCTATTAATAAATTTACCAAATTAGACTTTGTAATTTGTTTTGGCAGGTATGATTTTTCTAATACTGCTGGAAAACCAACCATTATCCCCATTCCTAACAGATCTGTACCAATTGGTCAAAGAGTAGGACTGAGCGACTTAGATGTGAAAAAAATCAATAAGCTCTACAACTGCAGTGAGTAATAAAGTCATACGTACAACACACTTTTCATCTTAATATTGTGAATTTTTATAACATTGAATTATAAGGCAGCCAAATTTAATAAAATAATTGGACATTACATGACATTATTCAACAAAGTGCTTTAAACTTAGGGAATAATTTACTGTACATCTGTTAATTAAGACAAAGTTTAAGACTGTGAATTGGCTCAAAGTATGGAGTGTTTTATATAAATATAAAGTTGAAAAATAGCTGCTAAATGGGATAAGAACAATATGTGATGGAAAGAATGCATCAGATCTTAGTGAGTGATTCTGGAAGTAAAATAAGGATGTGCGATGTTATCTTGATTATTTCGTGTATTTATTATTAAAGAAATGTATAGTGAATATTTCTGGGGACTTATTTAGGGACATGAATGCTTATGTACTTTATGGATCTAAAAATGTATGGATTAAAGATAAAATAGGTGAAAAATTAGAGCAGGTAGATGAACTGGTGTACCTTAGGAGAATGTTTACCAAAGATGGAGAAATGAAAGGAGAAATGTTACGACATGCAAATGATAATGGGAAAACAGTGGTTCATTATAATTAATGCTTACCGAAAAAGTAAAAATGGCTTTGAATAAAACGTGCTTCTATCTACTTTGATATATGGAAATGAGCACTGGCTGTGTTAGAAGACATGTAAAATTAAATCTAATGTAACAGGAATGGGTTATTTAAGAAAAGCACCTGATAAATAAGAAAAATGAATGGGTAATGAATGTGGATGGAATACAAAACTGACTCACAGGTTTGTTCACATAAATTGAATAAAAATCAAATCTTAAAAAAAATATAAGATAAGAATGAACAAATTGAAAAGACGGGAACATGGAGAAAGTGATAATTCAATGAAGTTGAAAAGACAGTGAGAAAAAGAAGAGTGAGAATTTTAAGGAATAAAAGGCCTTGTATGACATGATGCATGGTTATGCTGGAAGCAAGATTTGCTTGTTTACATAATGTTTTTCTATGTATTACATAACACTGTTTATTTGTAAAAGAGAATTATATTATAGATATGCATGTATTTATATATGTCTATTTATGAAATCTCCTTATGGATCTTTCCAAACACTTAGATGCTTATTGCAATTATTAATCCACAACATAGGTTGATATAGATTTCCATTCTAAAAATAACTATACAGTAGGAGGGTGGTGTAATCCAAAAGATTCTTTGGGAGGCATTCAGTGGCTTGAAGTAACTAGAAAAAACAAGGGCTCTCTGTGATGGAAGAAAGCTAGGATGCATTTGTACGCAATGTGAGTTTTAGCTTTGTCGTCATGAAAGAAAAATGAGCAAAAGATATCCAATCATCCAAATAAAGCATGCCAAAAAGGTGCTATGAAGTAGAAATGAGATGGACATACAATGGCTCCATAAAATGTATTGAATAATGAAGCTATTTCAGAAATGGAGTGGCCAGGACAGGAATGCCACTGTTGGAACATCATCTGATTTCAGGGAGATGTACTATACACTTCATACTGAACCAATAAGATGATAGCTTTGCTTGGATTCCAATCATATTTCTCAGACAAGGATGTAGGTTTTCTGGCATTGGAGGATTGTGGCTGATGCAAATATGTATTCTGTAATTTAATTCTCCTTTATGTAATGAAATCATCACAAAGATGCCATCATTTCCCTCTATTTGTCTCTAATTATGGAAGCTCAAGATAGAAGAAACTCATATGATGCTTTCAGTGCAACTGTAATGGATTCTACTTCCATGCTGAGCACTAAGGCACTTCCGTGGTGAAAGGATTATTATTATTATTATTATTATTATTATTATTATTATTATTATTATTATTATTATTAATTAAATTTTTATACCGCCCTTCTCCCAAAGGACTCAGGGCAGTGTACAGGGCAATAAATATCAAAATATAAATACAAAAGTTAAAAGAAGTTAAAAGAATTAAATAATCATGCCCAATATAATACAATGCTTAAAACTATGTTAAAATTAGATCCAACCCTAAACCCATCAAACCAGGCCAGATTGTTCAAATAAATAAGTTTTTAAATCGCGCCGGAAGGAGCGAAGGTCGGGGGCCATCCGGAGCTCAACCGGCAAGCGGTTCCATAGGTCTGGCGCGCCCACAGAGAACGCCCTCCCCCTGGTGGCCACCAATCAACATTCTCTGATTGGAGGCACCCTGAGGAGGCCCACTCTGTGGGAGCGCACTGGACGGAGGGAAGTTGATGCCGGCAGCAGGTGCTGCCATAGGTAATCCGGACCCATGCCATGTAGGGCTTTATAGGTCATTACCAGCACCTTGAATCTCACCCGGAGGGCAACTGGCAGCCAATGCAGCTTGCGGAGCAGAGGTGTAACATGGGAGTATTGGAAGACCCCCAATACCACTCGTGCGGCTGCATTCTGCACCAGTTGAAGCCTCTGAGTGGTCCTCAAGGGCAGCCCCATGTAGAGAGCGTTGCAGTAGTCCAAACGAGAGGTCACGAGCACATGAGTGACTGTACGCAAGGCATCCCGGTCTAGATAGGGCCGCAAATGGCGCACCAGGTGAACCTGGGTGAAGGCCCCCCTAGTCACAGCTCCTATATGATCTAAGGAGAGCTGTGAATCTAGAAGGACCCCCCAAGTTGTGAGCCTGATCTACGGGGGGTAATAGCTCACCTCCCCATATTAAGAGATGGAATATTCTGCGTTTCCAGAGATGCCAACACGCACAGCCACTCAGTCTTGTCGGGGTTGAGCTGAAGCCTGTTCAGGATTAGCCAGTGATATCACCATTGCCTGGGGGATGCGCAGTTGGGGCGTCCTTTCATCTCCCCATTAATGAGCCATCAAAGTGGTACCTATTTACCTGCTGATGTTTGCGTGCTTTCAGACTGTTAGGTTGGCAGGAGCTGGACCAAATGGCAGGCAGTCACCCTGCTACACAGCAGCACTTTGGCTTCGAATGCAGGCTTGTAAATTGGAAATCAAGTGGTCTAAGCACGTGAGCTACTGTGCTCCCTTACTGTAATGGATGAGGCCATATTGTTCTCATTTACATTTGCTCATCCATTCACCCACCATACTGGGACCACTACTGCTGCTTCTATGAAAGCAAAATCTATCCATCAGCCAAATGCCAGAAGCTTTGTCCTTACCAACAAAAGGCCTGCAGAAGCCAAAGTAGAGATCATTGCAGTGCACGAGCTAATGTTTCCAATAGTATAAAAGCTAGTCTTTTGCGTCCTTTTCTTCCTCCCTTATAGTAATAACATGTATTTTGATCTTGACTGAGTTAAAAATTCTGAATGTGTTGTTCATTGTAGAGTTGTGAGACCACTGGTCATTAACAGGTATTTCTCTGACATGGAATTTCATTACTACATTATCTTCTACAAAAGAATGACCTTTACTAAAGTACATTGAAAGATGTTTAATAAATGTGACTTTTCCTTTGTGAATCTAGATCATTTAGATGAATTTTCTGCTTAAATGTCTCCTCTTCCTTGCCAATATGTTATTCTGTCCTTTAGATGATTGTAGTGCTGTGCTACGTAATCCAGGTGGCCATTTTTCCTCTTATAACTACCCCCATTCATATCCCAGAAACATCACCTGCTTGTGGCTCATTCAAATTCTACAAGGAAAGGTAAGGAGTTCAAATCAGAAATAACATCATATCTCACAGCACAATTCATATCATATTTCATAGCATATCTGATATCCTTTATTTCCTAAATCAGAATATAAACATTTTTTTAGTCTGGGCGCCACATTTTTTCAGGATTGCCATTCCATGGGCTCTCTGAACAGAGTGAGTGGGAATCAAATAAAATGTAGGCAGAGTTAAAGCAAAAACAAACAGGGCCACAGCACATATCCACTCATTTACACATACCTGCATACACAGGGACTAGACAGCCACACAAAAACACATCCTTATGCATTCATATATGTCCACGCAAGCATAGACTTGAATGTTTTGTTCACACTTACTTTCTCAGGTGTTGATTTCTTTAGCTGGGGTGAGTAACAATACAATGCAAAAGGGGATTTTTTAAAATTTTCATTTACTTTCAAGTTTTATTCTAACTTTTTTCCCTTTATCTTTAAATATTTAAGTTGTCTGGAGGGTTAATCTCCAGAGAACTGGAGATTAACATTATAATTACCACTGTAATAGAATGTACTACCTGGGTTTTCAAATTACCTGTTTTATAATAATATCATACAATGTTTGAAAAGAGAAAAAAAGACACTCGCCCCTGAAAATCATCTTTCTTAGAGCTAAGCAGAAACTTTTCCCCAAATCTAACTGTTGTGCACAACTGAGGTGACAGGAGGCTTCAGAACAGATTGGCCTTTAAATGTATAACATTAAAAAAAACTTTAATTCCATCAAAGTCCAATACTATACAGATTTATCAATACTATGCCTATTTTGCTTTAAAATGTGTGTGAAGCAAAATCACCTGCAAAAATTCAGATTCTTTCTCATAATTTTTGGGCAGGATACTTGCAAACCCATTGGAATGGAGATTAAAATGAGGCAGAGAGAAGTTTTCTAAATAAAACAAATCTTTTTACTGTTTTAGTCCATGTCTTCTGAGTAAAAACACTTCAAAGTATCAAGAAGCAAATTGCCTACTAAAGAAAGAAGCTGTGACTGTTCAGAAAGAAAACAAACATCATCTTTCTCCAACTTGACAAGCTCACCAAACAACTATAATTTTCAAAAATTATGGGGTAATGGGTTGGGAAAGGCTAATATATTCTAAATTAAGAAGTATGTTGCGTTTACCCAATTTTCATTTCTATCCATGGGCTGGTGCCTTTTGCTTATATAGTTTTGCATATGAAGTTAATAAATCTTCATTGTGTTTCATGTGTCAGTACTGTGAACCATCCAGGAGGCCATTTCTCAGATTTAACAAGAGCTGCTTGAGAAATTTGTGAATCAGAGCTAACCCAAACTCTACTGCTGGCATGGAAATGTTTGAGAATATGTTCAAAGCTCTTAGTGTAGCACCTGACTAATTCCTACCATTCCCATAATCAGAACAACTGGGGGGGGGGGGGAAATCAAACAAAGAACATGCATTTCTATAAAAAAAATCACTTGAGGATAAAATGTTTTGCTCAGCGGTCTTATTTGTTTATTCTCCTACTTGTTTTCTCCATGTTGAATTTCCTGATATATCAGAATTCAGTGAAAGCCATAATTATTGGCATAGTGCTATGCTCTACAAATTCTTAATACTACTTTATAACGCCTTAGTAAGACCACACTTGGAATATTGCACCCAGTTTTGGTTGCCACAATATAAAAAAAAAGTTAAGACAAGAAGTAATGGATGGAAACTAATCAAGGAGAGAAGCAATTTAGAACTAAGAAATTTCCTGACCATGAGAACAATTAATCAACTTGCCTGCAGAAGTTGTGGGTACTCCAATACTAGAAATTTTTAAGAAGAGATTGGACAGCCATTTGTCTGAAATGGTATAGGTTTCCTGCTTGAGCGGGGAGTTGGATTGGAAGACCTCCAAGGTCCCTTCCAACTCTGTTATTCTGTGTACAGAACATATTCATTAACTTTACTGCTGATTTTGCTGTAATTTCTGCAGTGAAAAATATCTAATATGAAGCATCTTTTTAAGTGAATCTTATAAAACAAATGGGCAGCTTTAGTTAAAATATTTCTATTTCAGTCCTATGTATAACCAGACACTAATATAATAAAAGATAGTAGACAGCAGAGCAACACTTGAAAGACTATGTTGTAATTAGAAATAAAAAAATACTTTTATGCCCAGAATATAAAATGAAACAGGGAACTTAAGTTAAAAGTGGAAGACCTTTTAGAAAACGAAAATGAAATTTCTCTATAGAAGAGTTAGATAAATGGACTGTAGAATTAAATTTAAAAATATTAGTTACAGCATGTTCAGCATCTCTGTAACAATCAGTTCTTAATTCTGGTGCAGAATAAAACATAATGAGCCTTGGTGGAGCAGTGGGCTAATGCCTCCTTAAGTAACACCAGCTGCCTGCAATTAGTGCAGGTTCGAGTCCCACCAGGCTCAAGGTTGACTCAGCCTTCCATCCTTCCGAGGTAGGTAAAATGAGGACCCAGATTGTTGGGGGCAATAAGCTGACTTTGTAGTAATGCCGCTTGGGGTGTGTGTGTGAAAGCCCTAACAAGCAGGCATATACATAGAATGAAGGCTACTGCTAAGCTTGTAAGCCGCCCTGAGTCTTCGGAGAAGGGCGGGATATAAATGTAATAAAAATAAATAAATAAAATAAATAAATATTAAATACATAGCAAAAAATACTCTATAGAATGATGGGGTAACAATCAGCTATACATGAAAGGTGTTTTTCCCCAGCTTCCTTGTATTATGTAACATGTGCTATATCAGTTAGGGCACAGGTCTGCAACCCGTGGCTCTGGAGCCGCATGCGGCTCTTTCAGCCAAATGGCTCCCAGTCCTCTGCCATGTGCAGTCAAAAAAAAAAGTGGGACTAAAAAAGTTCAACCAATCAATTCAAATATGCAGGGTAGGTGCATATCTCACCTTGTCTCCACTCTTCAGTCAAACCCTGTTCTGCACATGTGCGCATATACGCGCATGTGCACACGTTTTTTGCGGCTCCCAGTTTTTCCTTTTGTGAGGGAACCAGTTCCGAGTGGCTCTTTCACTGTTTCAGGTTGCTGACCCCTGAGTTAGGATATAGTGAATTCAGAACATACATTTAACCAAAAGCAAGATACATTTAATAAGAAGTCGACTTAAATTACTTAAAGCTGATTATTTTTCTTATTCTGCTTTAGGTCTTCCTGAATTTTCATGTTCTTGGTCTCCAGAGTTCTCCAAACTGTTCCTCTGATTATATCCGAATTTATGATGGAAGCAGTAGAAAAGGTCGGATTCTCATTGACAAATGTTGTGGGGCAGAGCAATTACCTGCCGTGGTGGCTTCTGGGAACACAATGCTTATAGAATTTGTAAGTGATGAAGATGAGACTGCAACAGGATTTACAGCCTCTTACACACATGGTATGAATGGTATTCATTACTAATTACTTGTGAAATGACAAAGCAGATACACACAAAATAAATCACTTGCAATGGTTAAATGTATCTGTAACATCACTTAATTTTACACCTTCCTTTGAAGAATCTCATTGAATTCTCCAAATGCAAAACTTTATGACTTCTGATTTATCAAACTCTATGATTTCTAATTTGGTGCTTATCTGAGAATCAGTTTCAATTCCGGTTTATTCAATTCCAGTAAATACTGATTCCATTGAGTTCAAAGTAGCCCAATAACTTCAGCTCTATCATCAATAGGAGGAGGATAGCCTTAGGATGAAGCTATCTGCTTCGTCCTTTGTCATGTCTTTCTGAGCTATGAATTGTCATAGGATTTCAAACTTTATCATTGTCTGCCAATCCTAAAACATGTTAAAGATCAATAATTGGCAGATATTTCACAGGTCACCAGCCACCTTCTCTTTGGCTCTTGGCTTCTTTGAGGTTATATTTCTACACTAACAAGAAAAAAAAATGAAAAGGGGATAACAATTTCAAATGCTCTACAATGATCATTTTGCAAAGTCTTGCACTCCTGCTTACAGTCTCAACAACCACACAACTAAAAACAAAAAGAAAACCTTTTTAAAATATGTACGTAATGAGGTAACCCATTTTATTTTCTTATTTTATTTTATTTTATTTTATTTTATATTTTATTTTATTTTTATTATTTTACTTTATTTTATATTTTATTTTTATTATTTTATTTTACTTTATTTTATATTTTATTTTATTTTTATTATTTTATTTTACTTTATTTATTTTATATTTTATTTTTATTATTTTATTTTACTTTATTTTATATTTTTTTATTTTTATTATGTTACTTTATTATTTTATTTATTATTTACATGAAGTTTTCTTTTTCTTAACCATAGTAAAGTGTGGAGGAACATTCACTAATACTTCGGGAGTCATTACTACTCCAAACTTTCCTAAAAAATACCCTCCAAATCAAGCTTGCCTATGGATTATCAGTGCTCCTCCAGAAAACAAGGTAAGACACAGTGGTATAAAAGATGGTGGAAGGTCAAAAATCTGAAGATAGTGGTTCTGACTGTGACTGTACGTTAGCCCTGTGAAGTATTCCAGACAAGAAGCACAATCAGTACAGGTGGTTGCCCAGTCTATGGGTTTTCCTTCAGTCTCCCAAGGTGATTCCCACGTACCATTACACAGTGTGATTGAAGCCCTACCCCATTTTATATGTGTTTAAATGTATGCCAACCCCCCCCCCAGATCTTATGTGGTTGTTACCCCTATTTTGACTTTTTGGGGGGAGGCTCCTGCATGAGTCCCTGAACAGAGATTACATTTAGAGAAAGTGAATTGGGTTCAGCTTGCAAATTTTTCCAGAAATATGTAGTGTTTTGAATGTGTGAAATGAGCCCGATTCAAAGCACAGCAATAATGTAATGATAAGGTAATGATTCATAATTTGCCCAAAACATCCTTCTTAACGCATCCTTGAACACAACAGTCATCCTCCATATCAAAGACACACTATTTCCACCATCACTTCATAGTGTAGGCTGGCTAAGGTTGATAGCAGTTGCAGTAGGACACTATCTGAAAGGCTGCAGGTGGTCTACCTGGGCAAGTTGGGCTCTTGAGGCTAAAAGAATATTACCATTAAGTGGGCTTGGACTATGAAGGGTTTTTTAAAAAGGAATCATAAATGGGTGGGTGGAAAATTGAGTGGTATTGCCATTAGAGATGGTAATAGGTATGGTATTAAGATGATAATAACTGCACTCAATGTGTAGTCCTCAATGGAACTGCATCTATATGGAGGGAAGCATGCAGTGGAGTACCCCAAGATTCTATTTTAGGCCCAGTACTCTTCAATATCTTCATCAATGATTTGGATGAGGGGATAGATGGGGAACTCATCAAATTTGCAGACAGCACCAAGCTGGCAGGAATACCCAACATTTCAGAAGATAGGCTTAAGATATAAAAGAATCTTGACAGACTTGAACACTGTGCCCTATCTAACAAAATGAAATTCAAGAAAAACCAAATACATAGGTATAGTATAGGTGGTACCTTGCTCAATAGTAGCAACTGTGAGAGGGATCTCTGAGTCCTAGTAGACAATCACTTAAATATGAGCCAGCAGTGTGCTGCAGCTGCGAAAAAAGCCAACACAGTGCTAGGCTGCATTAACAGAGGGATAGAATCAAGATCATGTGAAGTGTTAATACCACTTTACAATGCTTTGGTATAAGACCACACTTGCATCCAGTTTTGGTCACCACAATGCAAAAAAGATATTGAGATTCTTGAAAAAGTACAGAGAAGAACAACAAGAATGATTAGGGGACTGGAGGCTAAAACATTTTAAGAACCGTTGCTGGAATTGGGTATGTCTAGTTTAATGAAAAGAAAAAAATTATCATAAAATTTTCCATATTGCAATCATGTTCCCATTTTAAGTCCTCTTCAATATTTTTTAGTCTTTCAAAAGAGCCTATTGTGATTGATTTAGAAATACTGAATAATGTTCAATATATATTTCTTTGACATTAAATGAAGTAGATTTGAAGCATTTTTTAAACACTGTTGATATTCTTCAGTGGTAAGTTGTCATGAATTTAAGAAGAAAGTATTATAATTATTTCATTTAAAAACAAATTAGAATTTTCAATCAATTCTTTTCCAGTATGCACTCAGCAGAAATAAGTTTTTTTATTAATACTCAAGTCTATAATAGTAGAAAGCACTTGATTTTGCCATTTCTTGTAACTGATCCTATTTAACCATGACAAATGATAAATTATGAGAGAAAAGGGGAAGGATCAAAGGCCAGAATCTCTGTTCATTTTTATAAATCTTTGTAAATATGGATCTATGATAGTAAATAGCATTTTTACTCTAAGATATTGAGAGTGCACAATCAACTCAGCTTGTAGCATCTGACCATCTTTTAAGCTCCAAATAGTGTGAATTAACTGTTTAAATTGAAAAACATAAAAATAACATTTCAGATTAACTTACATCATACATTTCCTTATATGGTTTGTGTAATCTCAGTCACCATAATTATGCATTAAAAAGCATTTTTCCAATATGTACACCCACGTAAGAGATAAGAGGATTTGAAGTATTTGAAGCAGATATAAAAATTAGGAAAAGCTGTCATTTTAATAGCATCTATTCTGCCAAGCACAGAATAATTTCTTAATCATGTTGTCATGACTTCAATTCTGTCCTAATGTTTTGAAAGAGAATTATAATTGCATTTTTTAATTGATGCCAGTCTTTTGCTCTTAACTATCTAAATCTATCATTCTAGTGTAAAGCCAGAAGATTCTTGATAGCGTTTTTGTGATTATTTACCAATAGTGATAAAAAATAGCCAATGATTTGTCAAAATCGACATTAGTCTTGCTCTTGCATGACCTTTATTATATTCCCATTGGAAAAATCCTGTGGTGGGATTCAGCCAGTTCATACCAGTTCAGCAGAACGGGTACCTAATTTTTTTGTTCAGTTCGACAAACCGGTTATGATAAATCTGAGTCTCCACTCCTGGCCTTCCCGTGTCCGGTTTTTCCAAGTTTTTTCAATCCAATGTGGAGGTTTTCTCTCTTCAGCCGTTTGGGTCTTGCCGCTCTCACACTCCTCGGGTTGATGGAGGAGGTTCTCCAAAGCACTGACTGACGCTGACGCCCTGTTCCATGCCCAAGGGAGACCTCCTCTGTCACCCTGCAAACGGAGGCAGGGAGGGAAGGCAGATGATCCAGACAGGCTGCACAGTGGAAGCAAGCGGAGGCAGGCAGGGGAAGGCTTCCTCCCTCCTCTGCTTGCTCCCGCCACGCAGTGTGTCCAGATTGCCTGCCTTCCCACCCACCCCTTTGTCTCTGCTTGCAGGGTGATGGAGGAGGTCTCCCTTGGGCTTCTCCCACTTTCTCCTTCTTCCTCTTCCTTTGAACAGCCTTTCACTCCCATTGGTGCTTTTCCAGTCTGCACCAAGTAAATTTTAAACTACGGCAGTAAAAATCCAGGACTGGGGAAAAAACAAACCATTTTTTGTGACGCCAGACCAGTGTGCATTCACATGCCTCCAAACCCCTTGCTTGCTGCAAAGCCAGATTGGAGTCCTCAGGCTGTTCCTTCCAGCCCATTTTGCAGTTGGTCCAAAAATGAAGAGAACGGTTCCCACCCCGCCCTATCGCTGCGGGGCTTCATTTCCAAAGACCCTCTGCACAGCTCCGGACAAAACTCCAGGACTGAAAAAGCAGCAACGGGAGCGAAGGGCTGTTCAAAGGAGGAGGAAGAAGGAGAAAGTGGGAGAAGTCACTACTGAACAGGCGAGGCGTGACAGGTGTCGGGGCATGGTAGGCCTGGCTGCGGGGGGGGGGCCTTCAGCACAGTAAGTGGTTGCAGGATACATTGGGCAGCTCCCCTCCTCCCCCACCTGCCTCATGACAGTGCCCCGCACCTCTCCCTCTGCAGCGAACCAGTTTTTAAATTATTTGAATCCCACCACTGGAGAAATCCTACATCTCTAGTAGGGTTGTGAAGATAAAGTTATCATATAAACTGCAGGTTATTAAATAATATTCTATTTTTATATCAAGAGCTTGAATCTCATTTCTTCTCCAAGCAGTCAGTAGTAATATTACAAGGAGATCAACAAAATACATTGGGCACGAGAACTTGAAAAGTATTTGAAACAGTCACTTTGCAGTGTATCTTAGCGCAAGTAAATTATTTGAAGCATCGAGGTACCGGGGCTACTGTATATATCGTTATATGCACATACTTTGTGTCTTTGATAGTCACAGTGGAAATATCACTCAAGTATGCATGCACGTGTGCACATAACCAGGAACAGAATGTAAAGCAACAGGTTATTCCCAAATAAACAATTTATGGATATGTTCAGTATGCTAAATCGTAAGCCATATTTTTTAAATTTCATTTCACATAAGTGACTTATAAAAATTGAGTCCAAATCCTGATTCTTGTTGTTTAAACATTTGCTGTGATGCTGAATTTAGATTAAATGTTATAGTATACACAACACACACAGAAGTGTACTTTTTTCTGGATTCCTCAGATATCTTTGACCATGACCTCTTTTGAACTGGAAGACATTGATGGATGCAGATATGACAGACTTGTGCTTTATGATGGCAGTCAAAGCAGTTCTCCATTTATTGGCACTTTCTGTGGAAAAATGAAAGTTCCTCCTTATACTTCTACTGGAAACTTTCTTCGTGTAGAGTTTTACACCGACTTTGCTTTTCAACTTTCTGGATTCAAGATGGACTACTCAATCAGTTAAATAAAACTTCTAGAATTCCTGAACATCAGTTTGTGGGGTGTGTTGTGAAAAATTATCAAACACTATATGCAACATACAGTAGTTAGCTTAATAAATAATTGAATTACTTATGTAATCAAAAGTTTTATTCTATTCTGTGCTTGCAAAACATTTGAGATTAAATGGCTAGATAGATAACATTAATTCAAAAGAATTTCAAGAGTTTATTTATGCAAAGCTTTTTAAAAGAAAAACCACACATTTTATTATAGTTAGTTATAGTTATAGTTTATTTGATTTATATACTGCCCTTCTCCTTGGTGGGACTCAGGGCGGTTCACAGGGCATATATAAGAAACACTATACAAAAATTAAAAAAGAATTAAATCCATGCCCAATTAAAAACAGTAGTACAGATTAAAAACAATTAAAAGCCCATAATCCCCCATCAGGCCAGACCAGCTAATTCGAACAGATGGGTCTTCAGGCCCCGGCGGAAAGTTCGAAGGTCAGGTGCCATCCGGAGCTCCACCGGCAATTGATTCCATAAAGCCGGAGCTTTTGTAAAATTGATTAACACAATAGCTCCTAAACTGAATAGCTTTAAAGTGTAAGTGGATAAAGTCATGGAGGACAAATCTTTCAAGGGCAATTTATCTTGAAATTCAGTATTGCCCCTGGACTGAAGACTGCATGTCTGTAAAACTATTTTCAGGCAGGAAGTGGCAAGAGAGCATGTCTTCATGTCATTCTGGTGGGCCTCCTGGAGTCATCTGGTTGGTCACTATAGAAAACAAAATGGTTTTCTCAGGAGTCTTCTTGAACACCAGTGTTCAAAGGCATCAACATTCTTCCTATCCTTTTTTCTTCAAAGTCCAATTTTCACTTCCATAGAAAGGCACAGGAAATATTACGGCTTGCACAGTTCTGATGTTTGTTAGGTATAAACACAAGGTGACATTTGACTACCTCTATGGCTACTCTACCAGGTGATAATCTATGACATATTTCTAGATTGCCTATTCCTTTACTGTTGACAGTTGATCCTAAAAAGCAGAAGCTGTCAACCACTAGAAGGATAGAAAAGAGAGAGAGAGCTAACTTTTCTCCTTACCCTCTCTAACCCTATTTCTTTTTTAAAAATATATATTTTATTGATTTTTTTACAATGACAATCTTTAGTGCTTAGTAAACAGCATGTTGTCTAGGTTCATATATTTTTTAAAAAATAATTTCTACAATTCCATAATTAATATATTAATTAATAGTTTGTTTCCTTGATCTTCCCTTCTTCCTTTATCAACATTAAACAGATACAATTCTTAATATTTTCAATGCATACAAAGGTGGATATAGACATTTTTTTGTATTTGTAGAAGTAACAATGACATACATACATAACACCTCTTTTCACTGATGTATTTTTCAATTGTATATTGTAAAAGTCATCTTATTAAATCACTATACATTCTGTTTCCAGAATTCTTATTTATACTTAATTTCCCCTCAATATTCAGGCCATTCTTATCAGTCGTAATTTTCTCAAAATTGATTACCTTTAAATATCCAAACTTTTCATTTACTTATACCATACAATATTTTCATATTTCATATATTATAAAGATACTATACTACTTATATATCTTATAGCATCCACATTCTGGTTGGCTTACATTTCAATTATATTTGTAAAAGTCATCTTGTTAAGTCACTATATGTCCTGTTTTCAAAATTCTTATTTAAGCTTAGTTTCCCCTCAGTCTTCAAATCATTCTTCTCGGTCATACTTCTCTCAAAGTTAATTACCTTTAAATATCCTAACTTTTCATTCACATACATCATCCCAATATTTTTACATTTCATATATTATAAAAATACTATACTACTTATGTCTCTTAGCCCTCTTACTATAGCTCCTTTATATCCAAAATTATCTATTCTTTTAACCATATTCAAACAAATGTTTAATCATGTAGTACTCCATCTGGTAAGTTGGATCAGGTCTCTCAAATCTAACTCTAGCCTTCTTTTGCCAAGTAGCTTTCCAAGTTAGTATATTCTGCTTGCCAGGGGATTCCTGTATTTTTAAAATATTATTGGGAGTGAGAAAGACAGCTTGTATATGATGTATGCTTTTTGTCTCCCAGATTCTAATGATTCTCCTGGCAGCTCTATAATTCATTTTATTAGATCTTTTTTCTTATCCTCAATTTTGTTTTGAAGTCCTGACAGATAACTTTTCCATTTTCATTGTCGTGGCAAAATTTTGTAGATTTTTTTTCTGGTTGTTTTAAGTTGTAGTTATCTTGATTTGTAGCTTTTCTGAGTTTTTTATTTGTGATTTTAAATTGAATACACACACACACACACACACACACACACACACACACACACACACACATATATATATATATATATATATATATATATATATATATATATATATATATATATATATATATATATATATATATATATATATCTTTGGTCATTCGGGTTTCTTTCCTACGTAGAATTGAAGGTATAGGAGCAACGTTTCGACGAAATCTCATCCGTCATCCTCAGGCTGGTGGCTTCAGCTTCGTTCTTCTGGGAGAAGTGTGTGGTAGTGGCTGTTTGTTCCTCTTTTTTAAACTGCCAGAGGGGGTGTGTTCTGTGGGTGGAGGTGACAGAGGTGACAGAGAACAAGAAAATGGCAAAGCCCTCCTCCCATACTTAAAAGGGACCACAAACAGAATCAGCAAGATCCTCCAAAAACACAACATCAAAACAGCATTCTACACAGACAGAAAAATATCCACCATCCTAAGAAACCCCAAAGACATAATTGGGTTAGAAAACCAAGGAGTATACAAAATCCCATGCACCACCTGCCCCACCACATACATTGGACAGACCAACAGAAGAATAAGTGCACGCATTGAAGAGCACAGGAACTCACTCAGAAAGGGAGAACAAACTTCATCCCTGTTCCAACACTTTAAAGCCACGGGACATGAAATTGATTTTAAAAAAACCAAAACTATCGCCAAAATTGAACATTTTAACAACAGAATAATCAGAGAAGCCATTGAGGTAGAAAAACGCCCCCACAGCATAAACAAATGAGATGATCCATCTCGCCTACCAGCCATTTGGAAACCCGCCTTGATTGACAGACGTGTCCCAACCACCAAGAATGATACCAGACCCAAACTCATGATAACATCACATGACATCACCACCACACAACCATTCAAAAAGCAAATCCGAACCCACAACGATAATGACACACAACCACAAAACAGAAACCTAACTACAGCTGCAACATCAGCCACTTTAAACCCCTCCAAACCACACAATAAGCAAATTGACACCCACTATAAAAACATGGCACCACCACAAACATGGAGCCGAACAAAAGCAGCACAACTCACCAGTTCAGGTCTAAGGCTGGCAGCTGAGACCAGCCCATCCACTCAAAACACACCCCCACCCAATCAGAACACAGCCCCCATTCAAAACACATCCCCACCCAATCAGAACACAGGTAACCCCCCACCCAATCAGAGCACACCTCCACCCACAGAACCCCCTCTGGCAGTTTAAAAAAGAGGAACAAACAGCCACTACCACACACTTCTCCCAGAAGAACGAAGTTGAAGCCACCAGCCTGAGGATGACGGATGAGATTTCGTCAAAACGTTGCTCTTATACCTTCAATTCTACATGGGGAAAAACCCGAATGACCAAAGATCTACATACAAACACCCGCGAAAACCTCAGAAAACAGAAAACCTGTGTATATATATATATATAGGTTAATCTCTGTTATCTTTAAAACACCATCTTAAACTGATCAAAATTAAATCAGCTTTAAATAACATAACATTAAATTATTCAAATAGCAAACTATAGTATTAATGCTACTACTACTACTACTACTATTATTATTATTATTATTATTATTATTATTATTATTATTATTATTATTATTATTATTATTATTATTAAACTAGTATAAAATATGTGAAAAGGTACACAAAAATACATGCTTATCTTTTTTTTTATTGAAAAGTTTTAAAATACAGTTTTCCTTTAAAAAAACCCCTTCCCCCTCCCTGCTCCCCCCCTACCTCCCCCCAACCTCCCTCCCTCCTCCCCTCCCTCCACCCCCCCTCCCCCCCCCGACTTCCCAGAGCTAAATACAAGGTATATATATATAAAAAGGCAATCATAAACAACCATATACTAACAACTATAAATTCTAAAATCCATCACTCTCTAGCTTATATAGGATAAGACACACCTTAACATTATTAAATATATATAAGAAACTAGAATAAAAAAAGAAAAAAAATGAAAGAAGACTTATTCGAATGCTACATAAAACTTCTTAACCCTATACTTGTTCTGGATAAACTCAATCCATTTTCTCCATTCCATAATATAACGTTCTTGCGAATGATCTTTCAAATAGGCCGAAATCTTCGCCATCTCTGCCAGGTCAGAAACCTTTAAAGTCCAATCTTCTATGGTCGGCAGTTCCTCTTTCTTCCAATATTGGCCTATCAAAAGTCTTGCCGCCGTAATTAAGTTCAACATCAGCTTGGTGTCCACAACTGTAGCGTCTGCAATTATTCCCAACAAAAAAAGTTGCGGACAAAACTTTATCCTCTGTTTAAAAATCTTCTGCATATTCCACCAGATTTTTATCCAAAAAGCCTTAACCTTCTTACATGTCCACCATATGTGAAAATATGTTGCATCTTCATCACCACACCTCCAACATTTAGACTGATAATTCGGATACATACTTGCAAGCTTTTTAGGATCTAGATGCCATCTATAAAACATTTTGTAAAAGTTCTCTCTTAGATTTTGAGCTTGAGTAAATTTTACGTTTCTCACCCAAATCTTTTCCCACGTGTCCATTGTAATAACTTCCTGGATGTTTTGGGCCCATTTAATCATACAATCCTTTACAAGCTCTGTTTCCGAGTCAATCTCTATCAATGCAAGATATATCCGTTTAATATGTGCTGGTCCCTGATTTCTAATCTGCTTTATCAAATTTTCATCAGTCATTGTAAATCCATTTTTCTGGTCTTCTTTCCACCTGGCCTGTAATTGAATATATTGAAACCAAGTTTGAACAACCTTCTCTTCTCGCAAGAGGCTATATGATTTCAAACACCAAACATTCCTTTCCAGGCTTAAAATTTCCTTGTACGTAGTCACATCATGTTTGAAACCAGCATGTATATTTTCTATTGCGTGTTTTGGAATTGCCCACAATGGTATCTTGCTGCTTAGCTTATGTCTATACTTCTTCCAAACTCTCAGCAATGCCTGTCTTAAAATATGCATCCTAAACACAGTATCTACCTTCTTATCATACAACAAATATGCATGCCAGCCAAACAACAAATCATGGCCCTCAAGATTTAATAACCTCAATTGCGTCAAATTAATCCAATCGCTTATTCCTACTAATGCAGCAGCTTCATAATATAATTTAAAATTAGGCAATTTAAGGCCACCTCTCTCACGAGTATCCTGTATAATCTTAAGTTTAACTCGTGGCTTTTTCCCTGCCCACACAAATTTATTGATACCACGCTGCCATTCCTCCAAATTAGAATCTTTCTTAAGAATCGGTATCATTTGAAACAAAAATAAAAATTTGGGCAGGACATTCATTTTCACTGCTACAATCCGTCCCAACAAAGACAATTGCAATTTTTGCCAACTCTCCAATTCTTTTTGAATTTTCCCCCATAGTTTTTCATAATTATTTTTATATAGCTTTGTATTAGAGGGCGACAAAATCACCCCCAGATATTTAACCCTCTTAACAATCTCAAATCCAGTTAATCCTTCTAAGAGAGCCTTCTGTGAAACTGTCATATTTCTAGCCAAAATTTTAGTTTTCTGTGTATTTACTTTAAATCCAAAAACCTTCCCATATTGTGTTATTATCTCCATCAGGTCCACAACAGAGTTCTCTGGCTGGGTCACTGTAACAACCAGATCATCTGCAAATGCTCTCAATCTATAGTCCTGATCTCCAACTTGTATCCCCTTAATTTTTTCCGAGCTCCGAATCTTAACCAATAGTATCTCTAATGTTAACACAAATAACAAGGGCGATAACGGACACCCTTGCCTTGTGCCCTTCTCAATGTTACATGCTGCTGTCAGGCTATTGTTAACTATGATTCGGGCAGTTTGTTTTTGATATAATGCCCTAATCGGCTGTAAAAAATTTACCCCAAAATCCATTTTATCTAAAACTTTCAACAAAAATTGCCAATTCAATTGATCAAAGGCCTTTTCAGCATCTAAAAAGATTAGCGCTGCAGAGATCTGGTTGTGCCTTTCCAAAAACTCTAACACATCAACTATATGTCTCACATTATTTTTCATTTGCCTACCACTAATAAACCCCGTTTGATCCCCATGAATCACCTGTTGCAGAACCCTCATCAGTCTATTAGCCAAAACCTTAGCAAATATCTTATAATCTGTATTTAAAAGCGATATCGGTCTGTAATTTTTAACTTGAGTAGCATCCTGGTCTTCCTTCGGAATCAAAGAGATAAAAGCTGTTCTCCAAGACGGTGGCACCTTTCCCCCCCTCTGAATTGTCTGAAACAGTTCCTTTAACGGCTTTATCATCTCAAATTGTAAATTTTTATAATAGGCTGCAGTCAAGCCATCCGTGCCTGGCGCTTTATCCACCTTCAGTTCCTTAATTGCTGTAAGAATTTCTTCTTCTGTAATCAGTTGATTAATCCCCTCTTTTTGTACTTGCGTAAGAACTGGGATGCTAGCATTCTCCAAGTATATATCAATATCTTTTACATTAATTTCCTCTTTAGTATATAATTTCGAATAAAAATCCACAAAAGCATCCTTAATAAGATTCTGTTGAAACACAACCCTTCCTTTATACTCAATCTTATCTATATTAGAGGCCCTTTGTTTTTTCCTCAATCTATAAGCTAACCATCTGCCTGGTTTATTAGCGTTGCAAAAAGCATTGTGCCTAGCAAACCGCAGATTGGTTGCCACTTGATCTGCCATTAATTTATCAAATTGTCCTCTTAGCAGTCTAATAGCCTCCTTGACCTTCACATCCTCTGGATTCAAAATCAAAGCCTTTTCTTTTTCCTTTATTTCATTCTCCAGTTCTTCCCTTCTAGTTTCCACTGCACGTCTATGTCTATTATTCATATATATCAACACCCCTCTCATATAGGCCTTGCTAGCATCCCAAACCATGTCCATAGAGGTACCCTTATTCATATTAATCTCAAAAAAGTCCTTCATCCGCTGTTTGCATTCTTCCACATTTCTCTGATTTCTAAACAAATTCTCATTTACGCACCACGAGCGCCTGTCTCTTTTCTCTTTATCAATCTCCAACCAAACTGGACTGTGGTCAGAAATAGTTCTTGCACAAATCTTTACCTTTTTAGTTCTCAAAAAAAATCATTAGTCAACAAAATAAAATCAATCCTCGAAAAAGATTGGTGTCTATCAGAATAAAAAGTATAATCCTTCTCCTGCAAGTGTCTCTCACGCCAAATATCTCGCAATTCCAGGTCATCCTTCATTTCAAAAAAAGATTTAGGCAGTCTAGCATGACTTGGAATGCGCTTAAAAGCTCCAGCCTTGTCCAACTGTACATCCAAAACACCATTCCAGTCTCCCATAAAAATAAAAGATTTATAATCCAACTGGGTAAGCTTTGTGTGGAGTAAGCTAAAAAAATCAGCTTGTTGTTGGTTAGGTGCATATAATCCAACTAGAAGCGTCTTTTTACCTTCTAACAACAGCTCAATCATAACATATCTTCCATGCTTATCTGCTTCAATTAAGTCTGCTGCTAAGGCACTTTTAACATAAACAACCACTCCATTTTTCTTATTCTCTGCAGAGGCAACAAATTGCGTACCCAGTCTCGAGTTCAATAAATGCTTTTGATCCAAAACTCTAATATGCGTTTCTTGCAAACATATAACATCTAACTTAAATTGTTTTAAATATTGAAAAACTTTCTTCCTCTTCTGCGGTGAATTTAGTCCATTAACATTCCAGGTTAGAAATTTAGTTGCCATGCATATCCTCCCAAAGCTCTTGGAGCACAGCTTTGATAGGGCTAACTTCTTTAGGACGTGCTCCTCCCACAGCTTGACTATATGTACGTTGTGAAGAATCTGAAGACTTTTGCTGATCTTGTTCTTTTATTTTCTTTGCTCGTTTTAAAGCAGCACGCGTTACTCTTTGCTCTCTAGGATCATCCAAAGAAGTTGTATCTTGATCTCCTCCAGCACCACTTTCCTCTGTTTCATCCTCTTGATGTTCTCCTTCTCCCGATCCCTTTCCAGCTTCCAGAAGTGTTAATGGGGTTGCTTTTAAGACATTATTGTAGAAATCACGCGCTTGCTTCACAGTAATCAGCCGATACCTTTTACCTTCATGCATCACCATCAGCCCATCTGGAATCTCCCATCTGAACCTTATATCTCTTTGCTTAAGCTCATGCACGAGAAATGTATAGTCCTTCCTTCCCCTTAAAATCCTTGGAGGAATTTCTTTTAAAACCAAGACTTCTTGTTCAGCAATCACCACTTTAGCATCATAGGCAGCTTGTATAACTTGATCTCTAATCTCTCTTTTTGCAAAATAAACCACCACATCTCTAGGCAACTTTCTTTGTCTGGCAATCCATGAGTTCACCCGAAACACTTTATCCATAGCTGCTCTTATTTCAGATGCTGGCTGATTTAATACCACTTCAAGAGCCTCAGAGATCAGCTGCTTTAAATCTTCTTTAATATTCTCTTTTAAACCTCTGATTCTAACAGCAAACTGCATCTGGTAATATTGGGCTAGGCTTAACTCCCTTTCCATTTTGTCTCTTGCATTTTCATTCTCCCGTGCTTTTACTTCTAATATAGCGTTCCTTTGAGCCAGATCATCCATTTTTTCATCTAATTCTTCCACACATCCCGCCACTTTATGCACTGAAGACAAAATGTCTACCTTCATCACGCTGAACTTCTGTTCCATCCTCTCTTCCATTCTCTCCTCCAATTTCTCCAATTTCTCCTCCATCTGTGCAAATTTATCACCCATTGATTGATTGATTGATTCCAAAAGTTTATCCAGAGCATCTCGTAAGTCCTTCGATGTCAGCACTTCAGGAGGGTGCAACGCCTGTAGTGATGATTGTTGCACCGGCGAGGATCCACCGCTCCGAAGAGTTTTAGGGGAAGGTTTCACCGCCATCTTTTAGTCCTCAATTATGACGCACTTTCACTTAAAGTTTAAAAAGTCCAACAAGCTAGAGAGTATAGTAAAATAATCCTCTTCACCTTTACCTCTTGTACCGCTCTGCCTGCTCCTTTAAATCATAGTCCTTTCTTCAGGCAGGGATGGTTCGCAGATGCCTGGCTCTGCTCCAAGAAGTTCGGAGCAGAGACGCCGGCCAGCTGGGAGCAACCCAGGCTTCGGGGGAGTTCAATCCTTCAGCCGCCCAAGCTCCAAGCTCAGGCGGCCCCGGAGAACTCTACCCCTACCTGGGGCCTCACCCCCTCCTCTTTTCCCGAGGAGGGGGCTTCAATTTCGCCCGAACAGCTGATCTGCGCTGTTTCGGGCGAAAAAACAAACAGCTGAGCCGCGGGCAGCCCGGGAAGGCTGTCTTCGGCGCCGCACCGCCACCGGAAGTCCAAAAATACATGCTTATCTTATGTGGAAACAAAACAGTATTCCCATTCACTGCAGGTATTTGGTGTGTGAACCTACAGAACGATAGAAGGAACTACACAACAAGGTTGTATGTGTGAGTAACAGAGGGACACAGAAAGAGACAGAAATTAAAGTATGGCCCCATGACGTCATTATATACACATTGCTTGTTGGGAAGAGGAGGGTGCACCTAAGGCCAAAAAAAAAAATCTAAAGATTACAGAAATCCAATTTTTTAAAAACATGAAGTTAAATTTCATTAATTATTGGTGGCATGAGTTCAGCTTGGAAAATTAACACCAGGGAAATGGAGGAATAGATTATTTACAAGTAGCTGCAATTAATATGTGAATCTTTTCAGTAAAAATAGAAATTGCCTTTTAATCATTTGCCAGATATTTTTATTTTCTGGTTTTATCTTTAGAATGGCTTGAGAGGTGTTTCTTCTGCAAGGTTTAATTATTAGCATTCTAATGAATGTAATAGCTATCCAATTAAATACTAACCATAGTCAGAAATACATTTATGAATATTTATTTCCAGCAAAGAAAGAAAAATGTATTCATTGCTCAACAATATTCATAATCAGCAGGGCATTATTAATCCCATTAACTGCAATAATATAAAAGTGCCTTCATCTTTTTTAATTTTTTAATTTCATTTAAATTTACAATGTTTAACAGAACCGGAGAGGAAAAATCTCTAAAAACAGAAACCAGACAAAAACAAGCACGCACACACACGCACGCACACACACACACACACACACACACAGAGAGAGAGTTTGGGATTACCTATAACTACAGCTGTAATTCGATAGATAAGCAATTTTAAATATTCATGTCCAATACTTTTACCTAAACGGACATTTGTATAGATGGAAGTAATTTGATTACAAGCTGCTCAATACAGTTTAGAAAGATTTTGATTAATAGCATGCTATTTAAGGAGGTTTAGCATTGTCTTTGAATCATTCAAAGTAAAATGACCACAGCAATTTGCCATTAAATGGTTCAGCTCTTGAACACCAACCTAGAAGCCACAGCTGGAGCAAAATATAGCTGCACATCTGTTGATTGATACTAATAGCTTTCTCAGAACAACACCTGTCTTTGGGGAGTTCCAATGATTGTTCGAAGATTTCCTGGCCCAATTCCAAATTCCAATTGTTATCTATAAATCTGCAGCTATCTTTAGCCTATCTCTTTCTTGTGGAATCTGTCTACTCAGTGTATGCTAGTGGGGAACAGCAAGGTGGGTGCCCAAATTTGGGAGTTTGGAGTAACATGTGGGGTTAAGAGTAGCTTCTTTGGTGGAAATTCCTGACTGTGAAAAACCTTTCCTCACACTTGGCATTAGGGGAAGCTATAAAAATGATGCTCTTCCACTGGGTTTTGTAGTGGAGAACCTCAATCAGGCATTGTGGGCTTTATTATGTTTTTAATCATTTGTCATTGTGTTTTTTATAGTGTAAGCCATCTAAAATCTACACCCAAACTTGTATTATACACATTGTGCATGCACACACACACACACACATTTGCCTCAATAGATTTTAGAGGAATTTTATACCAGGAATTTTATATAGTGTTAGTGTGTAATATTTCTTTGATTTTAAATGGCACAATTCTTCAAATATTGCCAACATTCTTGATGGATAAGCTCACTTCAGCTCCGGAAGAGATCAAGTTGTACTGATGAAGTACAACCCAAAACTATGCTATGATACATGTATTAATTTTCAAAGTGCCACAATATTTTATGTCATTTCAGCGACTCAGTATTTGCTTACTAATAAGTAAATGCTAGATGGTTTGTAACCATTTATCACCTCTTGATGGCAGCAGAAGACAAATGATGCCCAAAAGCAAATGTTCTTAGCAGGAACAATTGTTGTACCTGAACTTTTCCTGTTTCTGCACATCTTTGCAATTCAGTTTTAGATGAGTTTTCTGTCCAAATACATAATAATGAGGGGAATCACTAAAAGCCTCAGAAATTGCTTGCCTTTCAGCCTGAGCACAGGCAGAAATTTTGAAAATGAAAAACAGAATTATTTCTAAAAATTCTCATGTCCCAAAGATAGCAGTACGTAGGTATTTGCATGGAGTCATGAAACACCAAATCCTCTGACATTGGCTTGTCAGAACCTGCCTCTCCTTAAAATCATCTGCTTTTATCTCTCTGTAGACATGCTGAAGCAAGTAATTTTCCCATGTTTTGATAACAGAAAGAGTAGCATAAAGTTTCAGTTGCAAACTCTACCTTAATATTAGTATGAGAGGCTGCTGATGAATAATAAAAGAGGTTGGATGAGACAGGTGTCTCTATGAATTGCCCTGAGGGGTGGGCAGGGTTGAAGAGAGGACAGGAGAGAAATGATAGGCAGAGAAAGATGAGAGATCAGAGGCCCACCTGGATTTCAAATAAATTGTTGTTGTTCAGTTGCCAAATTGTGCCAGACTCCCGGTGACCCCATGGACCACCGCACACAGCAGGCCCCTCTGTCCTCCAAGTGTTCCCAGATTCCAACTAAAACTATGCCCACTACATCAATGACACTCTCTAACCATCTCATCCTCTGCCGTCCCCTTCTGTTTTTGCCTTCAATCTTTCCCAGCATCTAAATCAGTGATGCCATTGATTGTATAGCAATGGAGCGTGAATGTAAGTTAGTCCTTGAAAAACTCTGAAGATGAGCGGAGACACTTTCCACAGATAACCAGATGTAAGACTTTATTTGTGTGACTGTGCTCAAAATACCAGTTGGAACTATTGCCACTATGCTGGTTATCATACTGCTAAACTTCAATCCTGCCTGAACTGTTGGACCTCACTGCATGATTAGTATTGGAGTTTCTTGGGCTGATGGGTTTGGGAGACAACAATTTGTTTGCTCATGTGAGGGGATGGCTAATGAATTCCTGAACACCACAGTTGGTGCAGGTGATCATTGGTCTGAATAGTATAGAGGGCTACATGTTTGAAAGCACTGAGATTTGATCTGAAGATGGAGGACATTTCTCTCAGGTCTTAGACATCCTATTATTCTCTAGATCCCATGGAAGGGACCAACCATAGGGATTTCAGACCTATTTGAATGGTTTACCCCAGGTACCTAATGGATTCTCTGGATTTCCACAGTTTCCTTGAGGGTTTTCTAGAAGACCTTGCAGGCAGTTTTCTTGAGTGCCTGGTCCTTGATCAAGCATTTGGGTGTGCTGCCACACTCTGTAGAGATTGTTCTCTCATTGCCAACCTTCTCAAAAGAAACTCTTGATTTACTTGGATATGAGGGTGAAGGTTTAGTTCTGAGAGCTTGTGAGGTGGCTTCTGAACATTTCGTTACCAGGCTAGGTAAGATCTTCAGCAGAGTTTAGGGGATGTCAGCGCTCTTCTGTTTACTTGGGTATCCTAGAAAAGGAAATGATATAAAAGCATCTGGATTGACACTGGTGAAAAATGAAGAACAAATACAATTGACAATAGTTATACAACCCCTACCATAGCAGTAAGAATGGCAAAGAGGTTCTAGCCTTATCACATCTACAAACAGTCATCCAGCAGTATTGTTTAAAGTCACTTGGATCCTATTAGGAAAACCAAACCACAGCATTTAGAGGATAAAATTGTTCAACATTCACCCAGAAGTGGACATTGGCTTGCAGAGATGGCAGAAGAAGCTTTTTACAAGATTATCTGTAATAACATTGTGCTTGTACATCTTAAGGAACCGGATAGGAATTCTCTTTGCTATTAGATCTGCCAACTCAGTATTAGATCACTGTTTTATCTGCCTAGCTACCAGGGCAGTGGCAGGACTGATCCAAAGGTGCTTTTTTTCAGGAGGAAACTGGACTTCCTTGTGTTTCTTTTGAAGACGTTTTGCTTCTCATCCAAGAAGCTTCTTCAGCTCTGACTAGATGGTAGGTAGTGGAAGGAAGAAGCTTCTTGGATGAGAAGTGAAATGTCTTCAAAAGAAACACAAGGAAGTCCATTTGTCTCCTGGGGAAAAAAAGCATCTTTGGGACAACCATACCTGGATGACTGAGAACCTCCATAGACATTTAGCATGATTGATGTTCTATTTGCACAATAGAAGAAACCAACCTTTATATCATTATCATCTTTTGGCCTCTATTTAAGAGGCCACCCTAAAATAGGATGAGGCAAAAATTGCAAGGAGAAGAGTGACTGAAAAGAGAAGTTCCCCCAAGAGCATTTAATCTAAAGCCTCTCCGCTTACACCCCACCTCCTGAATTGTGGCCTTCATTGACTGAGATGCCTATTATTATTACAGTCAGAATATTTCCAGATATTTCCCCTATGACAGAATGCTCAGTCGCCACATGCATATTTAGAACTTTTCAAAATTATTATTTTGAATGCCAGAGATGATGGAATTTATAGTTATTATGTTAATTCACCTTATAATCTTTAGAATTTCATGTTTATGGAAATAAACTTCACGGTGGCTTTGATTTGGTGTTGTCATTCTAAAGGATCCATTGTGTTTATCCCATCTATTTTAAATTCCAATACCACCTAGAGTTATATATATATGCATGAGCCCTTTTGCTCAGACTTGTGATTGAAACTGAAATAAGTTCACTTCAGGGCAAAGCAACTCCAACATTTTTTAGAGGCATCACAATAACTTGTTAATATTCTCAGAGCAGCAACAGCCTTTAAACTAACTATTTAATCATACTATCTTGAATATTATTTAGATATATTCTTTTTAACCAATTTTTTTAAACACCCATTTAGTAGAAATTGGGATATATTTTACTTAATTCAAATATTGAACTGAAGGCATTCCTTGAATGTAAACCTGCACAGATGCTAAGATTGGGGAGGATCTTCAGGGAGAAATGTGAGTTTGGGAGAAAAAACAGACCAGCTGAGAAAGACTGTGAATCACTGGGCAAATGCTAAATAGTAACTACAGGAATGGCATTTACAGCACATACAGGTAGTCCTCGACTTACATCCCGTTTTGGGATGCTTTTATAGCACCATTGAAAATAATGACTTAAAACCAATCATTGCATTTATAACCATTGCAGCATCTATGATCAAAATGTGGGCACCTGGTAACTGGCATGTATTTACAACATTTGCAGCTTTCTGGCATCATGTGAGTACTACTTATGACCTTCCCAACCAACTTTTAATAAGCAAAGTCAATGTGGAAGCTGCTCCAAGTTGTGATCATATGTCAAGAACTACCTATACATTTATAGGGAGGGTATACTGTAACTTTGACATCAGCTGAATAGAATAGAACAGAACAGAACAGAACAGAACAGAACAGAACAGAACAGAACAGAACAGAATAGAATAGAATAGAATAGAATAGTTGGAAGGGACCTTGGAGGTCTTCGAGTCCAACCCCCTGCTCAAGTAGGAAAGCCTATACCATTTCAGACAAATGGTTGTCCCATCTCTTCTTAAAAACTTCCAGTGTTGAAACATTCACTGATTACTCGTTCTGTCAGGAAATTTCTCCTTAGTTCTAGGTTGCTTCTCTCCTTGATTATTTCCCATCCATTGCTTCTTGTCCTGCCTTCAGGTGCTTTGGAGAATAGCTTGACTCCCTCTTCTTTGTGGCAACCCCTGAGCTATTGGAACACTGCTATCATGTCACCCCTCACCCTTCTCTTCATTAAACTACACATACCCAATTCCAGCAACCGTTCCCTATGTTTTAGCCTCCAGTCCCCTGATTATCTTTGTTGAATCCCTTGTCATGTCTCATAGTATGTCGCGGACCAGCCTTTCCTCAACCATATATCCTACAAATGTTTCAGACTGCAATTCCCCCCTCACCCCAGAGCTAAGCTGGCTGTAAATGATGGGAGCTGTAAACTGACCCATAGGGGGAGTGGGGAAGGGTTTAATCTAGCACTGTGTCTAGAAGATTAAAAGTTCAAAGAAGTCTTTTGCATAATCCCACTTGAGAATCATTGAGTTGTAGACACTCTGTATGCTTAAATAATTAAATTATTTCAATTGAATAATTTCAATGGCTTCACAACCCACCTAAATCATCCATATAGATGCTTTCCCTGCCCAGTTTCTCTATGCTGTCACTGTTGGCTTCACAGACTGACTTATTCACAATTTATTGACTAAACTAACATTAGCTGGGTGTCAACGCTGCTAACATTGAATGTTATTGCTTGACAAGAGATGAAGAAGTAGCTATTTCGTATGTTAAACTTGTGTATTGCTTTAAGACTTGTGTATTGTTTTAGTTTAAGGTTGGGAGGAGATGAGTAGGATTGCACTTTTCAAGGCCATCTCTAAATAAAAAGATAAGGCTTTGGCGGGTCTTCTAACAGAAGGGAAACTGATTCTTTAAATTAATTGGAGAATATGATTAATGACAAAATTAGAAAGGTGGAGAATTGTGTTTTAATATATTGTGCAAGGGGCAGAGATTTCAGATTCCAGCTTCCTTCGAGCAAGCATTTGCCGGTGTATTAGGCTAATAAAGGACTTTTAAGGTAAACAATGCCTCAGAGTCACTTGAAAAGCCCATACGTCAGAAACTTGACACTGGGTTGAGGTAGAATAGAATAGAGGTGGAAGGGACCTTGGAGGTCCCCCAGTCCAGCCCCCCGCTCAAGTAGGAGAACCTATACCATCCCAGATAAGTAACTGTCCAGCCTCTTTTTAAAAAATCTCCAGTGATGGAGCTCCTACAATTTCTTGGGCAAGCTATTCCACTGTTTAATTGTCCTCACTTTCAGGAAGTTTCTCCTTAATTCCAGGTTGCTTCTTTCTTTGATCAGTTTCCAACCATTTATTCTTGTCCTGCCCTCTGGTGCTTTTGTGAATAATGTGACCCCCTCTTCTTTGTGACAGCCCCTCAAATATTGCAATACTGCTTTCATGTATCCCCTTTCATGTATTGTTCTTTTTTTAGACTAGTCAAACCCAAGTCCTGCAGCCATTGTTCGTATGTTTTAGTCTCCAGGCTTTTGATCATCTTAATTTTAACCAAACTTTCAACATCTTTTTTGTGATATGGTGACCAAAATTGGGCTGCAGTATTCCAGGTGTGGTCTTACAAGGGTTTTATAAAGCAGTACTAATACCTCACGTGATCTTGATTCTATGCCTCTGTTTATATAACCCAGGATTGTATTAGCTTTTTTGGCTGCTGCAGCACACTGCTGGTTCATGGATCATCCACTAGAACACCAAGGTCCCTCTCACAGTTACTGTTTTTAAGCCACCTCTTGCCCAATCTGTACTTATACCTTTGATTTTTCCTGCCTAAATGTAAAACTTTGCTTTTCTCCACATTGAAATTCATTTTGTTGGATAGGGTCCATTCAAGTATGTCAAGATCATGGGTTTTGTCCCACCAGGTTTCTCTAATGCCAACTATGTCATAACCTTCCTTGTGTACTATTGCCCTGTTTGCTCCCCAAGCTTTGAGCTTTTGTTTATAAGCATTTAAGACTTTTATGCCTGTCCATGGGTATGTTTCCTGCTTCTCCTGATAAATGTTTGGGTTTTTCTTTTTTTCTCATCTCTGCCTACTTCATTGTTTGATTTGTTTTCTTGGGATTTATGATTGGTTTTGGTTTCTAGAGATTCTAAAGATTGGTCACCCTCCCCCCTCAATTTTAGTTTAAAGCCCTCCTGATGAGCTGGGCCAGTCTTTTTCCAAGTACATTTTCCCCTGTTTTCTTGAGGTGCATTCCATCCCTTGCCAAGAGTCCTTCGTGTAGGAAATGCAGTCCATGATCCAGGAAACCAAAGTTTTCTTGGTAACACCAACCCTTTAGCCAATGGTTTATTTCTAGAATTCTTTTTCCCCTGAATGGTGTTGGCCTTTCATTGGGAGTACAGATGAGAACACTACTTGTGCTCCTAGCTTCTTAACTTTTTTGCCTAGATGTTTGTAATCTCTCACTATTGTACTCAGGTTCTTTGTTGTGTCATTCATCCCAATGTGGAGGAGGAGGAAAGGGTAGTAATCATTACGCCTAATTATTTTGGTTAGGTTCTCAGCCACATCTTTGATTTTTGCTCCAGGGAGACAACATACCTCCCTGGATTGTATGTCCGATCTGCAGATGGATGATTCTGTTCCTTTGAGGATAGAATCTTCTACTACCAATACTTGCCTTTCTTTTTGGGGGGCTGCAGCCTGGGGTGCTTTTCTGTTTATCTCTGGTGTGTTTGTTGATGTGACTTTTTAGGGATATTTGAAGTGACTTTTTAAGGGATATTTGAAGTTGTTTCTTTGGTAGGTATCTGCATGTTTTCTTTGAGGGGGAGCTTGCGGGTCTGTGTGTTTCCATCTAAGGGGAGAAATCAATTGCTCAGTTTTAATGGGGCTGCTTCTGTTTGGGTATGATTGGGCAGAAGGGGTTTGTTGGTTGTATGCTGTTTCTTTCTTTGAGCATGGTGTTTCCTTCTGTGTGTGACATACCTCCATTTGTCTTCTTCCTCCCAGGGTTTATCAGTAGGGTCAAATCCTCTGGGAGTTATTTGTTCACCATGAAGTGACAGGAGGGGTGTGATTATCTGTCATGGTTTCAAGAATTAAGTATATGAACAGCAGGCAGATGGCAGTAATGGATATCTGAAAGCCGAGAACAATGATGTGTGATGAATTCAGACTTCTCCCCACTGACCTTGGGAAGCTCAGAAGAGGTTTTTCTGCTCTCTCTCTCTCTCTCTCTCTCTCTCTCTCTCTCTCTCTCTCTCTCTCTCTCTCTCTCTCTCTCTCTCTCTCTCTCTCTCTCTCTCTCTCTCTCTCTCTCTCAGAAAACATTTTTTGGCTTTAAGATTCTGCACTGTTTCCATGATTCACAGTTCTACCATAGTTCTAAAGTTAAATGGTAAAAAGTTTACTCCTCTTAAAGAGTGAGGAAAGGAATGATCCCAAGAGATTCTAACACGCTTCCTTGATGTGACTCGTGCACCCAAAGTACCAAAGTACTGGACACCTTCAAACTGAATTCTGGGTATCTTGTTTGTAGAATCTGAACATTTTTTTAAAAAATGCAAATAATGGCAAATAGGGATGGAAAATGGAACTGAATTGAAAAGAAAAACTCCCCAATTATTTTAAGCATGCTCCGTGGAAAGGGGTAATTCTGATAGATGGGTAACTTTCTGGGGAATACTGATGGAAACAAAGGATGGAGGATTTACAAGAAAGGAAAAGAAACTCTGTCTCATTTCTGGTAGACTGTTACAAATCTTTATATTCCTCCCTTTCCCTTTCTTTTCTCTTTCCTTTTTTCTCCTTCCCTCTTCCCTTCCCTTTTCTCTTTCCTTTTCCCTTTCCTGTTCCTGGATGTGCATGTGGTGTAGGTCTCCCTCTCTCGCTCTCTCTCTCTCTCTCTCTCTCTCTCTCTGTGTGTGTGTGTGTGTGTGTGCATTTGTGTGTGCATTTATGTGCATGCACGTCTTCAAATCATTGTTGACCCTTGACAACAAAATAAAGATGTTGATGTAGTTTTCTTGGCAACATTTTCAGTAGTGGCTTGCCACTGGCTTTTTCCTAAGGCTGAGAGAGAAGGACTAGTCCAGGGGTAGGCACAGCTGGCTCAGGAATTCTGGGAGTTGAAGTCCACAAGTCATAAAAGAGCCAAGGTTGCCTACCCCTGGACTACTCCAAAATCACCAGACCTTCTACGTAAGGCAGGATTAGCACTCACATTTCCACACTCCTAGTCCTTTTTATTACTATTAAGGTAGAGGTAAAGGTAAATGTTCCCCTGCACATGCGTGCTAGTCATTTCCAACTCTAGGGGCCGGTGCTCATCTCCGTTTCAAAGCCGAAGAGCCAGCGCTTGTCCCAGGACGTCTCCGTGGTCATGTGGCCGGCATGACTAGACGCCAAAGGCGCACGGAACGCTGTTACCTTCCCACCGTAGTGGTCCCTATTTTTCTACAATTTTTACGTGCTTTCGAACTGCTAGGTTGGCAGAAGCTGGGACGAGTAACAGGCGCTCACTCTGTTACGCGGCACTCAGGATTCGGCCCACCAAACTGCTGACCATCTGATCGACAAGCTCAGCGTCCTAACCCACTGAGCCACCACGTCCCTTTTTTATTACTATTATATTATTGTAATTTATCATGTAGCTGTTCTTCAGTACATTTCAGAAACTAAAACTGATATAATATTCAGCAATGATAATGCTCCCAGTCAACTACTTTTCTAATCAAATTATACTAGTTTTGTAGCAGCAGTACAGTGGTTCCAGTTTATTTCCAGTGTCAACTCAATCCCCCAATAGTTTGTGACTGGTATATCTTAAGCGCCTGTCCTTCTGCATGAATCTGTCCATCATCATCAAAGACCTTCCTGAACATCTCTCCACAAAGAAGATGGAGTATTGTGAGACAAGATTTTCTAAAGGGCAAACTCTATTAGCAAATCATCAGGATTAGTTAAGATGGTCCTTTATTATGTTCCTAGAGGGATGGCAATTAGAACTCTTTTCCACCAAACTTTGAATGACGATAACTTTGTTGGTGTTTTATCCATTTTTTTCCATATTGAATTGTCTTTTGTTGTTGCTGTTGTTAGAAACTCATTTGGCAGATCATTTGGAAGTTAATAGGTAGCAAATAAATGTTTCTACAAATACAGCAAGTTATATATATGGGCAATTTGGAAATAAACCAAAATTTGGTTATCAATGGCAGATACTCGCAGATACAAAACTTTATTACACACATTAGAAAATTACAACATTACGTTACTTTTCAGCATAATTGCCATTCAAATTGAGGCACTTGTCATAACATCTTACAAGGTTTGAAATTCCTTAGTAGTAGTTGCTTGGGGCCAAATAAATAAATAAATAAATAAATAAATAAATAAACAAACCTTTATTGTCAAAGTACAACATGTGTACGTTGAGATTAGCTGAGCCTCCCCCTGTGCTCTCTCCCCCCAACACACAGTGACAACAAACCCTCCATCCTACCACACCATGTGAACCAACTACACCACACACCGGCCTCCCAAGTCAATTCTGCATAAGTTCACAGAGATTATATCCCATTTAAAAGCCTAACAGCCCACGGATAAAAGCTATTTTTCAGCCTGTTGGTACGGCTGGCTATACTCCTATATCTCCTACCGGATGGTAGGAGAGTAAAGAGATACTGTCCAGGGTGTGAGTCATCCCTGAGAATCTTCCTCGCTCTTCCAAGGCAACGAGCCCTGGCGATGTCATCCAGTGGTGTCAGGGAACAGCCCACAATGTCTTGTGCTGTGCTCACTACCCTCTGTAATACTTTCCTGTCCGCAGCTGTCAGACCAGCATACCAAACCACAATACCATACGAGAGGACGCTCTCTATAGTAGAGTAATCTGGGCTATGGAGGGTGGGGTGTGTGATCAAAAACATCCCAGTGGAACTGCTTCAAAAATTCTTAGTGGTGCTTGGACAAGCATTATCGTGAACCAACACCACATGGGAAGTGGTGCCATATAAAATCCTACCGAATGTGAAGATGCCAAAAAAGTACTGCTAGTGAAGTTCATGGAGTGTGGTTCAACCATCAATTCAGAAGTCTACAAAAACTCAGACGAGCCATCCATAACAAGGATCAGGGCATGCTGATTTCCAATGTGGTATTGGTTCATGATAATGCTCCCCTGCACACAGCTAGACCTACCCAAGGAATTTTGAAGCAGTTCTGTTGGAATGTTTTTATCACCCCCCCACCCTCCCATAGCTCAGATTTGGTGCCAAGGGACTACTACTAACAATTTTCAAAACTTGTAAGACATTATGACAAGTGCCTCAATTTGAATGGCGATTATGTCAAAAAGTAATGTAATGTTGTAGTTTTCTAATGTGTATAATAAAAATTCTGTATCTGTGAGTGTTAGGTATTGTGGGTAGACGAATCAGGAACAGATGACAGGACATTGGGTTAGTGCTCAGCTTTATTGTGGATGGAACAACAGCAGACTCTCCACAGCTCAGCTCCTTTAAATACTGTTGCCGGCAAGCCGGCGGCCAATCCACATCCTTAAAGGGTCCCACCAGAACGGCCTGACCAATAGGACGGGAGTTTGACGCCACCTATTGTTGCCGGGTGTTACACAGCTGGTGCCCAGCTGAGCTGTCAGGTTAACATATAACACTAAATATATAACATTCCCTTCCCCCCAACAAGAACAATAACAATAATTAACTTGACTCTCAGTCTTGCCACTGTTGATGACCTATGACCTTACGAAGTCTTGCAGATATAGTGGGGGCTTGCGAATTCTGCTGGAACGTCTTAATGGCAGCTCCACCCTGTCTGGAGACTGGCTAAGTTCTTCCCCTCTATCCCCTTGTCTGGGATTGGAGTCCCTCAGCTGGTTCCCTGGGTTCTGAGATGCCACAAAGGTCTCCGTTCTCTCTCTGTTAAGCGTGTTTGGCATTTGCACATACGGGGGCCTTTCAGGTGTTATGGTGACTGCAGGGCCTGAGGTTGACCCTCTGTCACTGGTCACTACCCCTTGTTGGTTTTCTGGAGCCCGTTTCCTCAACTGATCTAAGTGCCTTCTGTCGGCCCCCTTCCCCCTCAATAATATATGACAATGGCCCTGTTTTATCAATCACCGCCCCTTGTACCCAAAAGTCCCCTGCAGTGTAATTCCTGGTCCCCCACTGCCAGCTCCTTCACGGTCCTGCGCTGCTCCCCTTCCGCCGCCACACGGTCAGGGTGCAGTCTGTCCAGTTTAGTAATGAGGCATCGACCCCAACAAAGTTCAGCTGAGCTTTTGCCGGTGGTTGTGGATGGAGTGGTATGTTGACTCAGTAGGAATTGTGCCAGTCTCTGGTGCCAGTCTCCAATAATAATTCGCTTCAGGGCGTCTTTTGTTGACCTTACCATTCATTCTGCAAGGCCGTTAGTCTCCGGGTGAAAAGGGGCAGATGTGATGTGCCTAATCAAGTTGGCCCTGATGAAAGCCTGAAAATCAGTAGATTTAAATTGTGGGCCATTGTCTGACACAATGACATCTGGTAGGCCATGTGTTGCAAAGAGCCCCCTAAGCACCTGCATAGTTTTGGACGTGGTCATGCTAGACACAGGCACTACCTCCAACCATTTAGAATAACTGTCCACCACTATGAGAAAAAGGTGACCTTGAAGGGCGCATAAGTTGGTTCCCATTTATGCACAGGGGACTGAGGTTGTTCGGGTCTGGTTTTTTGACACTGATAGCACCCTGCAACCTGCCCTTCGATTTCCTTGTCGAGACCCAGCCACCACACATAGCTACAGGCCAGGGCTTTCATCCTAACAATACCCGGGTGCCCTTCATGTAATGCCTGTAGAACTTTAGTTCTCAGTTTGTCAGGGACTATGACCCTACTACCCCATAATAGACATCCTTTATGTGAAAACAATTTGTTTCTTCTGGTAAAGTATGGTTGGAAGTCCTTCCCTGGGCTTTGTGCTTGCCACCCTGAGGCTACCCATGCTGATACCCTGCTTAAAATTTTATCGCCAGCTGTGGTGCTTGCTATATCCTTAGCTTGGAGGGGGGAGTCAGGGAGCTCCTGAATGGCAATGACGTTACAGGCCGGGGCTGGGGCTGGCTCAACAACTGACAGGGGCAGTCTGCTTAACGCATCCGTGTGTCCCATCTCCTTCCCAGGTTTATATCTCAAATCATAAGAATAGGCAGACAGGAATACAGACCATCTTAAAACTCTGGGGGATAGGATCTGTGGTGTTATTTTGTTGGTTGTGAATAACCCCAACAGGGGTTTTTGATCAGTAAAGATGGTGAATTTCCTACCATATAGGTAGTTGTGGAACTTTTTAACCCCTGCCACAAGGGCTAACGCCTCCTTATCAATCTGCGCATAGTTCCTCTCAGCTAGTGTAAGTGTCCTGGAGTAAAAGGCAATTGGCTTTTGCTCCCCGGTGTCTTCTAAATGACTGAGTACCGCGCCCACACCATAAGGTGAGGCATCGCATACAAGGCATAAGGGTTTCCCTTCAATAAAGTGTGTGACAGCTGAATTTCTAGAGAGCAACTGTTTTAGGGTTTTGAAACTATTGTCGTGCCTTGTGGACCATTCCCAAGGGGCGTTTTTATCTAGCAACCTATGCAGAGGTTCTGCAATGGTTGCCTTGTGGGGTAAAAATGAATGGTAGAAATTAATCAATCCTAGGAATGCCTGTAATTCTGCCCTGTTCTTAGGGGTTGGAGCCATCTTAATAGCTCTCAGTTTAGAGTCAGTAGGGTGGATGCCCTCTGCATCTATTCTGAAACCTAAAAATTTGGTTGAGGTTACCCTAATACAACACTTGTCTTTCTGTAATTTCAAACCGGCCATCCGGAATCTGCTTAATACTGCTTTCAACCTGTCAGCTAACTGTGTCTCTGATTCTCCGGCTATCAGCACATCTGTTCTGTACCAGCCTGCTACCGGCCCTGCAGAAAAGGCAAGGACAACCCCTTTACAAGAAGGCAAGAGGCTAGAACTAAGCCTGCCAAATTTATTAACATAAAATAGAGCAAACAGAGCAAAGAGAGCAAACACGAACCATGAAACAGGAGCTATTCAAACGGTTGCCTTCAGCAAACCAGCCCTCCCACGCATTCCCCTTTTAAACAGTTCAGGGCATGGCTTCTCTCTGCCTCCTTCCAAGGTGCCCCATTGCCTTCCTCTGTTTACTCCTGATTGACTGCCTCCTGCATCGGGCGTCCTTGAACAGGGCCAGCTGTGGGTCATCTTCATCCATGCTGTCAGGCTCACACAGCTGGGTCTGCGTTGTAACCAGGTGGGAGGGGCCTGGCTGAGGGCTCTCATCAGCAAGCTCTCCAACACCCTCAGCAACCTCTCCAACACCCCCCTCCTCCTCCTCTGAATCGTCCGACCCAACTGCCGAACCCACAGGCTGACCCTGAATCACAACAACGTCGTCAAAATACGGGCACACACCAGGGATACCTTTGAGTGTTTTTTCCATTATCTCCTGGAAAATTCCCGGAGCTACAGCGATTCCAAATTGTAAGCGATTCACTCAAAAGGCTCCCTTGTTTGTGACAATTGTTTGAATTTCAGCTGTTTCGCAGGTAACCGGAACTTGCAGGTACGCCTGTGCCAAATTGTTCCAGCAGAATTCGCAAAGATGGCACCGGACTGTATTGCTGCGAGGACGTGTTTCACCGAGGGGACCGGGTAAGCATGCAGATTCAAGGCCCGGTTTACTGAGGCCTTATAATCCGCACAAATTCTTATTTTACCGTTCGGTTTTAGGGGGGTGACAATAGGAGTTTCCCATTTCCCCCCCCTCTACGGGTTCCAGAATTCCCTGCCTCACTAATTTATCTAACTCGCTTTCAATTTTTTCTTTTAAAGCAAATGGGACCCTCCTAGCTTTAATTCTAATGGGCAGGACTTCGGGATTGAGTCTTAATTTTACCAGGGGCCCGGTGTATTTTCCCAATCCCCCCCAAACACGTCTGTAAATTCACTACAGATGGATTCTAGGCTACTCAATTGGACACTGTTTACTCACCCCAGCCATATGCCCAGGGCCTCAAACCAATCTAAGCCTATTAAATTAGTCCTTTTTCCCTCAGTGATGAGTACTTCTAGCGGGCCCTGGAATCTCTTATACTTGACTGACACAGTGGCCTCTCCTCTTAGTTTTATCGGGGAATGTTGGAAGTCCATTAATCTAATTTTGGTTGGTCTTATGCAAATCTGCCGCCTGCTCTTACAACAAATTAACAAATAGGTCTCTAATGAAATTAAAGAAACAGGTGAGCCAGAATCCACTTCCATTTGGCAAGGGATTCCTTCCACACTGATTGTAATTTGGATTTTTGGTTTGAGCGGGGGGTGGATTGCTGACTGGCATGCCACTTCCAAATTTTCTATGACTGAGGGTGCCTGGGTCCCTGGGGTTTCAAGGGGGTTACTGGTACCTGCAGGCTGTTCATCGATGTCATTTAAGTTGTCACAGTTTTGGGTTCGGCATACGGTTTGGATGTGGCCAGTTTTACCGCATGCATGGCATTTGGCACTGCGGAACCAGCAGGATGCTCTGGGGTGGTTGCCCCTGCAGCTGGCACAATTTTGGCTGTTCCCACTTGAATTGCAGCTTGGGACTCTCGAGTTTCTGCTGGCCCCCACCGGCTTTTTCTGTGTCTGGATGTGGTCACGTTGGTTCTTGAACTTCTCCAGCCTCTGGAGAATGGCATCGATCTCTGCTTCGTTGGCCTGTTCCCCCTCTCCGCTGTCCGCAGCATTCTCCTGATGCACGGAGCCACTCGGGTTATTACTGTGTCTGAGCGCGTTCTTTTCGTTAATCACCTCCTGAGCCATAATTTTGTTGATGACTTCTGACAGGCTCAGGGTTGGTTTTGCGATTATTTTTTGCTGGAGGTGATCGTTGCTCAGGCCGAACACAATTCTGTCCCGAATCCGATCTTCCAGGTCGGAGAATCTGCACATTCGGGCGGCTTGTCGCACGGTGGCCACAAAATCCATTGCCGATTCTCCGGGAAGCTGATTCCTCTGGATGAATCTGAGACGCCAGTAAATTTCGGATTTCTTTGGCATGAAATGCTGGCTCAATTTGCTGATGAGGTCAGTGTAGGGTAGTGCCGTGACAGGATCTGGGATGCATAGCCCAACAGCCACGTCGTACATGGCTGGCCCGCTGATGCATAGCAACGCCACTGCCTTCGCCTTATCTTCCGTGATTTTGTTCACGAAGAGATACCCCTCAACTTGTCCCAGGTGGGACTCCCATTGTCCCGGATGACGGACATCAAACTCGCGGACGTGTCTGATTTGGGTCATTCTGTCCTGGTCTGGTTACTGCTCTTGCCGGGAAGGAATTTAGTCAGGAGAATTTTCTCTTCCCTCCTTTCCTGCGTTCGCTCGCGCTTCAGCTCTAGTGACTCAGCTAGCGCTTCAGCTCAAAAGCAGTATCCCATCCTCGTCGCCACTGTTAGGTATTGTGGGAAGACCGATCAGGAACAGATGACAGGACATCGGGTTAGTGCTCAGCTTTATTGTGGATGGAACAACAGCAGACTCTCCACAGCTCAGCTCCTTTAAATACTGTTGCTGGCAAGCCGGCGGCCAATCCACATCCTTAAAGGGTCCCGCCAGAACGGCCTGACCAATAGGACGGGAGTTTGACGCCACCTGTTGTTGCCGGGTGTTACACAGCTGATGCCCGGCTGAGCTGTCAGGTTAACATATAACACTAAATATATAACAGTGAGTGTCTGTCATTGATAAGCAAATGGAGGTTTATTTCTGAATTGCCCTCGAATTTGGTTCCACACCAGTCAGCAAAATGTTTTGAATAGGCTGAACTGCTTCATCTGAAGCACTCTGGCACTCTGTTAGCCTCCAAAGACACAAAAGCAGAACTTCTCTGATGGCATAGCAAGCTGCTTCAGCCCTAATTATTTCCCTCCCCCCTCAGCTGTCAACCTGTAGATTTATTCTTCTCTTTCCAATTGCAGCTTTATAGTTGCTGCCTCAAATCTTTATTCTGTCTTCCTGTTCTTGAATGTGCCACTCCATCCTTGTATTCCTAATGTCTGACTTCAGCCTTACACAGATGACTGATAATTATCATAGATGAATATTTCATGAAAATGCAGTGCCGATGGCAATGCAAATGCCAATGACCTATTTGGAAAGACATTTAAATACATAGAGGATACTTGGATATTTGAGCTATAAGATTCCCAAAAGCAGAAATTTCTGCTTTAAACATTTTATTTCCCAGAAGCAGCACCTGCAATGGTGAACCTGTGTCAGGTCTTTCCTCTTTGGCCTTTTTCCTCTTGTTCTGGGTCCAGAACAGTGATATTCACTTTGTCTTCTGGAGCTTTTCAATATTTTTTATATCCATAGGGCCCTTCACCTCTCTATAATCTTCTTGGTAGGCCAAGTCAGGGAGCATCACATGAACCATTGAAACTTTACTTCATGATTCTTCTTCTTTACTTCCTCTTTTACCGCTTCAGATGTCAAGAGAGATAAAAAAACCTGATTCTTGCTCTTCTGGTGGCCTCAACAATTGTTATTTGATGCTGTTGTAGTGTGTCTTTGATGTTGTGTCCAAATCTTCTTCTGGGTCTGCCTCATATTCTTTGACCTTCTCCTCTATGCCTTGTATGGTATGGAATCCCAGAACATGATTATAAGATAATAATGGCAAGAATCTGAAAGCCTGACGGGATCTCTCTTCCCCAATACCAAAGAGAATCAGAAAGGAGAAAACTTTAATTCCTTTCTCAATTCTTCCTCTTGTTCAGGCTTAAGTTGATTTTTATGAAACCACTTTTGTATTTTGTCATAAGGGTTTCTGTATACTCTTGTAAAGGGCAATGGCCTTGAAGGACAGGAGAAGGAACCACTGCCAGGGCAACAATTAGATAAGAGGAACTTCAGTCCAGGGCAAGAAAGTAACTTGAGAAAGGGACCCAGACAAGCCCCTCCACAGTTCACATGAAGATAAAGAGAGGTGGGGGAAAGCTTATTTAGACTAGCAAGATTCTGTTATAATAGCTGTTAGGGTAAAAGTAGTACTGACCTACATGGTATTGGTTTCTTAGTCTGGTAGATGTTGTAGAGCTGAGATCACCTCAAGAGCTTTTCTGCAACACAGTCCATCTTCCCTTTTTCTCTTATTTCTTTAGGGATTCCTCCTTGTGTTAATTATCCAGTCTCATTGGCACTTTTGCTTGAGCCTTTTTCCTCTGAGTTTCTTCATGCCAAAGAGCTAGTATCTGGCACTTAGATTATGGGATCACTTCCCTCTGATTACTCTTTGGACAACTTATTTATGTGATTTATACAGCCACCCATCTTACATAAGTGACTCTGGGCAGCTTAGATTAAAACCAACAAAGCACCAAACTTAAGACCCTACTGCCCAAGGATAAACTGTTAATCCCAGTAACCATCAATAGAAGCACAGCTCATCACCTCCCCGACCCAAGTGGCTGGAGAAATGGCTTAGCCTTCAGTGCCTTGCAAAAGAATAACAGGATTGTTATTTCTGGGTGGTGTGTGTGTGTTTAATATATGTAAGAATTGTTTTAAAACATATATATTTCAGCTGTCAGTGCAGAAAAAGTTGAATGCAGCTTGAGCCATACTGGAAATCTGATCTTTAATTATCAGATAACATGTAAATTTTGGAAGTTAAATTGAATTGTTTTACTGACAATTTGGGGCAGTATGCTGCTGCATCTGTCTTAAATGGCTTTGCTATTTTAATTGCTATTAATCAGTTTTTAATATGTTGTCCTGCTTTTGTAATGTTATTACAGTATGTGAAGACTTGTAAATACCTATTGTCTTTAATATTCCAGTATCATAACTGTATTTTAAACTATTGCTCATTATGCATCTTATTTAATGGTACATTATAAATATGATGATGAAGAAGAAGACAATAATGATGAAATCCCACTTCAGAAAGCAAGTTTTCATAGAAAACCAAAGCTTCCCCAATCAACCAATCAATCAATCTCTTGACATATGAAAACTATCATCAGAGGAAAATCTGACAAGTTTATTTTCTAGTTGTGGGAATGACACATGTGTACTAGAGGGAGCATGACACCATATATGCTCTACTTTCAGTCTGAAATGAGAAATCCAAGCAAAAGACTGACCATCTCCTCCTTCTGTTTGAGAAGCAGGACAAGATGGTCTTGTAAAATTATTTGTAGAGACATACGAAAAGCTACAAGTAGCTGGTTCATCTTTATGTCTAGTCATGCTAATTATTTTTTTAATGAGGACGCTATTGATTAAATAGAAGAGGAATTTGGCAGAAGAGTTTAAGGATAGGATTTTACCAATTTGTCTCTCTCAACGGAGATTGACTAACCTAAGAAAGGAAGATAGAGGAAATTTAAAAAACAAAAACAAAAAAACTCTGTAGTAAGGCCTTAAGAAACAGAAATGAAGACAAATACTTTGGTCTGGTAAGTTTGCATTTCTCCTTGAATTGAAATGTATTTGAAATACATTTGCAGCATACTATTTTCTAGCAGTACCTAAAGAAAAGAATGAGGATTGGAACAGGAGGAACCAAACTAAAACACATAAGGGAAGATGAATGCTTATCAAAGCAACCTAAGGAGGAATAACAACAGAAGGCGGTAGAACAAAGGACCAAGCCCAGTGAATAAAAGTGACAATTGAAACAAGTGACTCTACTCAGGAGCAGTGGGGAGGCCTTGGAAGAAGTTACAAACCTTTCTGGAGGAGCTGGATGGTCCTGTGGGACAGGAAACAGAGACCAGATATCTGAAGGTAAGAGAGAATGTAGCTGAGGTTTGCAAGAAGAGAATAATAGCTGAAATGGTAGTTGATGATTCACAGATATAGGGAAAAACTATATGTGAGTAGGAGAATGATTGTCTTTAGATGTGGTATCAACAGAGATATTTTGTTTCTGGAATGATGTTCTGAATTATCAGGATGATGGATTTCTGACTCGAGATGGGGTTAAGCTAGGACAGTTTAAACAGTGTTGAGCTGCTGCATGAGGGGTTGACAAAGAGGACTTTGAACCACATCCTTTAAAGCAAGGACAGAGTTTGCTGGTGATCGAAGAAATATTTTATATATTATCTTTGAGAAATCCTGGAGAATTGGTGAAGTGACAGATGAAGTTTAAACTCATCATTTCTTCTTCATGCTTACTCAGTAAGCCCAGGAAAAAGTACAGCTCCTTTAATATCGACAATTCTACCACAATTCCACTGTCAGAATCCTAAAGGAAAACTAGTTGCAGTTTGACAACAGTTCACAACAGCTTCAGTTCGGGCTGATCTCATTCCCTGAATCCGTATTTTGTGCTTATGTTCAAGAAGTGTGATTCCATACCATTTTTTCCTCTGTTAAGAACATAAGCAGTGCCCTGCTGGATTGGAAACCTACCCCATCACAGTAGCCAACTAACTGCACAAGGAAGCCCACTAGTCTCCCAACAGATGGACAGGATAGGGCTCACAACTTGGGAGTCCTCCTAGATTCACGGCTTACCCTGGAAGATCATGTGGTGGCCGTGACTAGGGGGGCTTTCGCCCAGGTTCGCCTGGTGCACCAGTTGCAGCCCTATCTGGACCGGGATGCCCTGTGCACGGTCACTCATGCGCTCGTGACCTCTCGCCTTGACTACTGTAATGCTCTCTACATGGGGCTTCCCTTGAAGACCACTCGGAGGCTCCAACTGGTACAGAATGCGGCCGCGAGAGTTGTCTTGGGAGTTTCCCGGTACTCCCATGTTACACCTTTGCTCCGCGAGCTGCATTGGTTACCAGTTGTCTTCCAGGTGAGGTTCAAGGTTTTGGTTATGATCTTTAAGTCCCTACATGGCATGGGTCCGGGTTACCTCGGGGACCACCTGCTGCCGGCGTCAACTCCCCTCCGCCCTGTGCGTTCCCACAGAGAGGGCCTCCTCAGGGTGCCTCCGGTCAGGGAATGACGACTGGCGGCCCCCAGGGGGAGAGCCTTCTCTGTGGGTGCCCCGGCTTTGTGGAACCAACTGCCGGTGGAGCTCCGGATGGCATCAGACCTCCGAACTTTCCGTCGTGGCCTGAAGACCCATTTATTTGAATTAGCTGGTCTGGCCTGACGGGGGAGTTGGGTTTTAAATTGTTGTTTTAGAATAGTATTATTGTTTTTAACTGGGCACTGATTTAATCTTTTTTTTAACTTTTGTATTGTATTGTACTGTATTGTTATTTATATGCCCTGTGAACTGCCCTGAGTCCCTAGGGAGAAGGGCGGTATACAAATTAAATAAAACATAAACGTAAAACATAAAACATTAGAAGCAATCATATTGCCTTTAGGGCTAACAGACATTAATCCCCATGATTTCCACGAACTGAAAGTCAGCCAAGCTGGTATCCAGCACCACAATTCAGGGTAGCAAAGTTTGACAATACATCGTGTCAATTTTTTCTGTCCTGATTCTTCCAGGATTCAATTTCAGAGGGTAACCTTTTGATTTAGTATTTGGGGAATGGGAAGATAGCTTCTCCTTGCCACTTTATCCACATCAGGCATAATTTTCTACATGTCAATTGCATCCCTCTCATTCATCTCTTTCCTAGACTATAAAGACCCAAATGTCACAACCTTTCCTTGATCTTCTTAGTTTCCCTCCTTGGAAGCTTCTCTAGTTCCACTATATCCCTTTTAAGGTGCAGCAACCAGAACTGCACACAATATTCCAGATGCCAATTTGGTCTAGTGATTGTAGGAACCAGTCTAGAAACCAGGAGACAGTGAGTTGTAATCCTGCCTTAATCATGAAAGCCAGCTGGATGATTTGGGGCAAGCTCAACACACCTTGCAAAGTTGTTGTTGCAGGGAAAATAGGAGGAGGAAGTATTAGGTATGTTTGCCACCTTGAGTTATTTATAAAAATAATAAAGGTTGGATAAAAATAATTACATTAAATTGATTTCAAAATGGTTGTACCATTGATTTATATTAATCATTATAATGTTGGCATCTCTATTTCCAGTACTGTATTATTATTATTATTATTATTATTATTATTATTATTATTATTATTATTATTATTATTATTATTATTATTATTGTTGTTGTTGTTGTTGTTGTTGTTGTTGTTGTTGTTATTCCTATCATGCTGCTGGCCCTTTTTTTTTTACAGTGGATGCACCCTGTATGGAACACCTTCATTGACTGTTTATCATTATTCCAAAATGTTCCGACAGATGAAACTTCAAAAGAACTTTGAGGCGTTGTTTACCTTAAAAAAACTTGTATTTGGGAAACAAAGTATCAGCACTACATAGTTGAACCCAGAAAACTAAATTCCCCACCCCTGGATACGAAGTAACAAAGTACAATTTCCACCCCTAATAAACAGTCATAAAGCACATTCCCCAATTAGCTTGAAGTGCAGGCTTTCTCCCCAGCTCTCCTGCTCACCAAAATGTAACCAGCTCAGGACCCAGTTTGTCCTTGGATTCCCATGACAGAGTTATTATTATTATGACTAACTGAACTCTCATCCCAATCCCCAACTAATTCTGAAAGCATAGAGAAAATGGCTTCATTTTCATCTGTTGACAAAGCAAGAACATCCGATGTTAGCAGCGTTGACACCTTATTGGTCATTCTGAGTTCTGACACCATTGGGTTGTGTGAGTAGTTAGAAAATTTGACCCTCATATGCATCTTTTTACACTTGTCATGTTGAATGACATCTGTCCTTTTGATGCCCCTAATATGCAGAGATCCCATTGTTGTTAAATTTTATATGCACATTGGCCTCCCTTGTATAGTCATGCCTAAAAAAAATGCCATCTGTATACAGGTGTCAATCCAACAACTTTGTTATTTTTGTTTTATGTAATGATGCAATTTTACATTAAGATAGCAACAGTAGCCTTGGCAGTTTTTAAAGCCGGCTTGTTGCTTGCTCCTTTAAGGGGTCATTCATAGATTTGGAAATATTTTTCTGTGAGTTGGCCAGCATGGCCCATCCCCTTCTTGCTGACGTCTGATTCTATCGCACATCAGACTTTTCCCAGTGGAGCTAGAGAATGAGTTCAATGAAAGCTGTCTGCTTGCAGTCTTAAAAGGGCTGCAGGCATTTGAATTACTATTTCCTCTGCTTCTGCTTGGCTCCCTTGGAGCTTTAAGTCAGCAACACTGTCAAGAGGGACGGTGAGTGTCTGGGATAATCTCACAGAGCAGGAGTGATCCATTAGTTTCTTTCGAATCACTTTCTCTATCAACTGCTTGCGAGGATCTACTGCACGCTTGGAAAAAAAGCTATGAACGGGCTCAGTTCTGCAAGGCAAGGAACGAGGATCACACTGGCTGAATAAAAGTTGTGGCTTCCCAGTCTGAGATAATGGTTTTGTCTGTCCCAGTGATTGCTCTGGGAGCTACATTGGGGACTGCTACCAGCCTCCTTGCCTTATGTGGTCTTACCTGCTTCTGCAAATATAAGCGACCTGGGAAAGGATCCTCTGACAAGGAACAGGATCTGGAGACGGAAAATGCCAGACCCAGCGTGCTTCAGGCACTCCATCAGGTAAAGCAGTATATTGATTTTGTTCTCTCCTCTTCTTTTAGAGATGCTGCTGTTTAACAAGTGTAGATTTTGAGCAAGGTCACCTAGCGTAAGGGATAATGTATGATTTATAGAAATTGTGTGTGTTTGCAGAATTTCAGGGTGTAGCATGACTTCTGTACAAAGGAGGGGGGAAGGGGGCTCAGGTGGCACATGGGATTACAAAAACAACAGCCAGACAGCTTTTGTTTTATGAAAGAGAAAGATGGCATAACAAAGATACAGTGACTCCACAGTCAGTCTGATAGCTGGACAGGATATAATTGATGGACAACTGAAACCTGGATGCCAGATAGTAATAATGTCTGAGCATGGTATAATTCTCATTGATTTATCTATAAACACCTATGTCTATATGTTTTTGCAACACAGGAAAGCATCTTGTGTGTAACTAGCATGCTAAATTCTGGGCAAGTGTCAGGTATAGTAATACATGCTGGTGAAAATTTAAGACAGACAATAACAGATAGCTTGCAATAGATAATTATTGATGAGACACCTGAGAAGAATCTAATGTTACAGCACAATATACATTTAAATGTGCATAATACAGATTAGATGTAGTATGTCAGTCTTCTTGTATCATTTCAGGATTTGAACATTAGAGCATATGAAAAATTATTGTAGCTAGGATTCATAAGGGAGAGGGGATAGGGAAAGTGACAAAATGTGTGTCATGATACAATCCCGCAGTTTACGTAAATAAAAGTGGAGTTTGCACCGTGACATCACCATGTAGCGTCATCATTTTGATATAATTCTGGCTTGCTATGTTGGCATATCAATAATGGGTGAGAATGACAAAGTCTAATTAGACAAAAGATTTCAGTTGTATGGGATCAGGGCTCAAATTCCCTACTAGCCATTCATGGATATGGTCAAATCATTTTCTGGACCCATATATTCTGGTAAAGCATAATAAGTATTATTTGCTTTTGCTTTAACATGATGTGCGAATCTACCCATTATAACTAGTTCAATAAACTATAGTTAAAATATTCTTGGTTAGAATTATGTACGTATGAATGCATCCATTCATTCCTGAGTTTAGCTATTTATTTGGAAAATGGTGAATCATGCTGTTCATTGGTTTTCTTTTAAGAGATAAGTAGAATCCAAAATTCAAATTAGACATTAAAAGAAGTGAAGTTCAAAACTTCAACCATTCTTTATTATATTAAAAGACATGAATAAATACAAAAGTACTAATTCTGGGATTGTGCTGTGTGTGCATGTTTTATTGCATGTGCAAAAAGTGTGTGAAGGCTAATAGCTTTTATTTTGTGAGTCCCAGAGCTTCTCAATTGATGGACTCCTGAATCTGAACCATTTTTTTTTCACATTGTGGAGAAGTTGAGAAAATACTTTAATCCTTTTAGAGGCTTAAGATACCCATTTCACACCATAAAACTATGGAAGGCCTCTTGCTACACTTTTGCCCTTTTTTTGATCAATGGAAGATGTTGACCCTAGCTATCATGAATCAATAATTTTAATTAATAGAATTATATCAGGTTGCAGCAAAAAGTAATCTGATAATTGATAACTATATTTAACTCAAGTTCACGAATTTAAAATATTGCTTACAAATGTAACAATTGTTTCCTGTTTTTTTCTCTTGAAAAAAATGCACATCCACAAATATATTAGGATTTGCATGATGCAGCTGCTTTAATGAGTTGCAGTCAGATGCTGCATTCACACTCCTGTTCCTTAACATTTCTTCCAAACTGAATCCAAATCATGGAGCAACCTACGTCTCTCTCTCTCTCTCTCTCTCTCTCTCTCTGTGTAGCATCTCTCATCTGTGGTTTAGTTACAATCTCTTTTTGCTATATAATGTATCCAAGGGCTCTTTTCATCACATACCTTTATGCCATAGGATAAGATTATGGTACATACCAATAATATTTCAGTTATACAACTGTAGAACATCAATCCAGTTGCAATTTGTTCCCATCCTTCACAGCTTCAAAAGAGCTATACTAAAGGCCCATAGGTTATATCCCATGGGACTTGTGATTTCCCACTTGACTAAATCTGATTTGCAATAATTTGCAATAACATTTTAGCCCTAAACATCTCTGCAGCCTAGGTTAGCCTGCAGAAGAGTGATGTGACCAGGGGCATTTAGTGATCTTTGCAATTGAATGTGGACATCTATATACATAATAACAATAGACTATGAAATATAATGTACTAATAGAACATCTAGATTGAAAGATACTAATAAAACAGAATATTTGTAACTGAGGATTGAACCAGGGTCTTTGTGCTGCATGAGCTTGGTGGTTTTCTTGCAGACATTTCATTAGCAAACTAGGTAACATTATCATTGATGAAGTTACCGAGTTTGCTAATGAAATGTCTGCAAGAAAACCACCAAGTTTAGAGACTGACAAGGACCCCACAGATTGAAAGAGTTATTGCTATTGCATTATATTCCATAGTCTACTGTTAATATAAGTGTTAGTTCACCCTTCTTGCCTCTGAAATTGCTTTAAGGCGGCGGGGCGGGGGAGAGAACAGATGGAGCTGGGGAAATAAGTGGAAAAGAGCTTTTGAAAAGGAAAGCACGTAGTTTGATGATGAAGTACTGGGAGGAAACTTAGGTTTAGTCTCAATAACACCAATTGAAAAGGGATCTCCAATAGCATAACGGTCTGGATACTTGGATAGTTGCTACCACTCAAAATAGATAGTACTGGATTCATAGGTTGGAATGACAGTGAGGCAGGGGGTGGGGGTGGTTTATATGAAAGAATAATTTGTTTAATGCTGTAAAAAGTACTATGTGAGGATCATTTGGGGTCAGCCCTAATTAGTAGATCCGACTCATGTTGCCTAGCAACTAGGGGATCCAAATAAATTTGTACTATACTTCTTACATGTTTTTTAAAAGACCTAGATGTACAGTAATACAGCCTTGATCTCCTCTGCTGTAAGATGAGAGATCTCTGCTTGGAAAAGTTGAGCAGGTTATTTATTTATACACAGCTTAGTTTCTCCATTTATAAGCCACCTCAACTGCCAAAGTGACTCTGTGGGACATGTGTTATTTTAAAACAAGAGCACAAGCAAGAAGACAATAATGAAGAATGGTACATAGCACAAATTAGATTGCTTTGGAGTGCAGGTGGTGGTGGTTCTATTAAAAGAAGCACTGAACAAGCTATTCCTTCCATGTAATGAGCTTTCAGGAATTTAGCCTGATGCCAGATTTTACCTGTAATATAGAGAACATGTTAACGTGCAAGCTGTTTTAGGCTTTCATTTTTCTGTTTTCACTGTGCTACAGAAGTTCCATGAAAGCCTTGTGATTTTAGCTTTAAACAAAATAGCTTTTGAGATACTTAATGCCCAATAAATCAGGACAAGGACTGATCACATCACTGAAATGTGGGGGCAAGAGAAGTTACTTGTGTTATAGTCACAACTACTCTGTCGATTCAGAATCCATCTTCTTACTGCTGGGTTTCTGTTGTAATGGAATGATAGGAAATCTATCCCTTGAATGCTAATCTAATGTAGTGTCTGTTTCTCTAGACACATTCACTATCCACCAACACAGTCAATGAGCAAGTTATCATACCTCGTGTGAATTGGTGTCATAATTACATGATTAAAGGAGCAGCCTGCCTGCCTAATCTTGATTATTGCTTCAGTCTTAAAAAAAAATCCCAGGAAAATGATTCCTTCCCAAATGTGTGTTTTAGAAGAGAAGCCTCTTCCTTTCAATCCTGAAACTTAATTTAGTTTGTTTGTGTGGGAGGTATATTTTCATGTCTCTTGTATCCATTTATAACAGTTGCCTTGCACGTATAATAATTGCAGTAGGTTTTCATCCCTTTAAAAAATATCATTATGTCAAGCACATAGGTTCATGTTTGAATTAATAGCCATGACATTCTGGAGGGAATTAACATGCCATAATTTGGTTTGCTTGAATTGTGTTTGGCTTGTTATGTGAAGCCATCTTTGTACTTTGTAAAACACAGTCAAGTGTGTTTGGCCAATTGTGGTTTACTCAATCTCCAGTAAGCATGGCTTACAGTAGTATGAACCACAAATATTACCATGCATTATTATTGCCCATCTGCATTTGAAGTGCCTAAAATCTTTCTCAAACTGATGCTTTCTAAATGTACTGGTCTTAAACTTGTATAATCCTAAGCCCAAATGGAAGCAATCAAGTTGGGGATGCAGTTAATAAACTAGCAGTTAATTATCATCTAGTTAATAAATGCAGTCAAGCTAGATCTAAAACCTAAGCATATTTTTATTTGCATATTTTTAATTTGTGATGGGTCTGCCTTACAGCAGAATCCTTTCCTCTACTCTAAGCCAGCAGCTGGTGTTTGTTCAGCCTAGCAGTGATTTATTGCCAATTTTACTCATGCCAAAGGGGAAAAAAAATATCCAAAGTGTTATTTAAAGCCTCAGTATTTTACAGATTGTTCTTATTCAAACTTTTATTTCAGATAATTTTATTTAGCACAAAAGGTAGTGGGGATCACTTTTTCCTGACTGACAGAGTATGAACAAGTATACACAATAAACAGGAACAGATGTAGCTGGCAGTGCGGTGGATCCTTTCCCGCTGTATATGGCTCCCAAAAGGACGGTCTCTTGTTACATGATGACAGAATGCCACTAGAGTGTCTGGCTTTGGCATGATGGCTTCAATAAAGTGCCTCATATTTATAAATCCACTGTTACTTAAGTAAGAGAAAATACTCCATAATATATGCATAAGCTTTGCGATGGCCTAAAATACCCATTTGGGCATTGAGTAAGGATAGTGTAGAAATACATATCAGCAGTGAAGTTTTGTTCATATGCAAAACCTTGTTCAAATGGTATTTTATGGACAGGACAATTCTGAGCAGCAATCAGTGTACTGTATTCTGAGATAAGATGCTCTGGTCCAGTCAATTTCATGCTACCTAGATGAGCTATTTTTTCCCCTAAAGAGTTTATCATTTTATTACCTATAATGGGAGGTGTGATTGCTTAATACCAAATGGAGAGTGACTGTGATTACAGTACAATTCTTTGGATTATTACAGTCTTCACTGCTTCTTTTCTATCCCACTGCCCTAAAAAATTCTTTCTGGTCCTCTTTGGAAATTCTGGAAGATTCTGGAAAAATCCTGGCTTGCACAGGCTGGAAGACAGACAAGAAGGAGGAACCATAATTTCTGATTTCTCCCTCCAAGGACAACTCTGTCCTCCAAAGAAAGGAGAAATTAAATAATTTCATACATAGGCATCCATGATACCTATACTGTATATAGAGAGATAGTTTAACAACAACCCCTTTAAGGTTAACAACTCAGTTTTAGAGAGATAATAGATAGACAGACAGACAGACATTCTGTTTGTTCATGGGATTAATTGTATTATGGCCTCTCATATTTATTATTAGGTACTCTTCCCTTTGGCTTTTTTTATCCTAAGGGTTGAAGGACATGTTACTTTTAAAATATGTGTCAATCTTATGCTTTGTTTTAAAACATGGGCAATAATACTAGGACTATTACCATTTATTTATAGCTCCCCATTTACTGTACATATATATACATATATATATGTTAAATGTTTGTTAAGTATTTAATTCTTTGTTAGCAATCCAAAACTACACACACACACACACACACACACACACACACACACACACACACATATATATATATATATATATATATATATATATATATATATATATATATATATATATATATATATATATATATATATATATATATATATATACTGTATATGCTATAAAGCTCAATTAAAAGAGCCAGTGTAAGCAAATTATATGTGCTTCAAGTGCAATGTAGGACCTTATAGGATGGAAGCATAGAATGAAAAGCAAAACAAAAGAAAAAAGAACAGAAGGATTATGTCCCTATAATTCTTAGTTAGGTTTTTCTAATGAAGTAAATAGCCAGTTATTATTTCCTTAAATAATAATTATTTAACTTAATTTAGGCAGGTTCTTAATTTGTGGTCTTGCAAATAGCACACAAGGAATAAACTAAAATACTGCTTTGAACACAATACTATCCAGCCTTTCATAGCTGTTTGGCTACATCTCCCGTCATCTTTATTCTTGGCTATACTTGGCTATGTTTAGAACTGTAGGATCTGGAGCTGATCGTGGCTGCAAAAGATGCTACAATACAGTACATTACGAATCAGAGAGCTTCCCCACAGACAAGCCGACTGGCAAGGAAAGGACTTGGCTGCCCTGAATATTTCCTTTGGGATGTGGTCTACATGCATTAATAACAAGGCAAGAATTATTAAAAAAAGAATGAAAATCATTAATTACACTTCGGCATATGCTTTAATTCTCTCTGCTTTGGCTACTGGAGTGTGGTCAGTAGGCTTAGCTTTTTCACAAGAAAAGGGCAACCCTCAGCATTTTGGAATTTATTTAGAAACATTTGAGAGGGAAGAAAATACCTTTTAAATTTATCAAGACTTCCCATTTTACCCATTCATTCATTCCCACTTGTTCCCATTCATTCCTGTGCACACCCAGGAAAAATATTTTCAGAACATAAATATATGCAATGTGAATAAATCTGCATTTATTACTGGAAAGCTTGACATATCTATTAGGAATTCAAGGTTTATATATAAAGCGTGATTGTTGGGGCTGGGAGGGAAATCATTGCAACCCTTTCCTGTTATTTACTCTAGGGACCTTCATGTATGTACCACAAAATATGGAAGCAATTGCATTTTCTGCTTAAATGATTTCTAATCCACATGGTATATAGAAAAGGGGAAGGAAAGAATTACAAGAGAATTAGGAGTAGGGACTGGGATGACTAATTAAAAATAGATTCTAGCGTGTTTCTTTAGGAAGAAAATTCCTTGATTTCCAAAATATGATGCATAGTATTGTGTCATTCCTCTCATGTACGTTCACAGTCAAAGGGGCATATTTTGCTACAATAAAGTCTAAATGAATGCAATTAAAATAAAATCTGGGGTCTTTTTGTTTCAGTTTAATGTTGAGAAGACAGCAGAACCAGTACAACCCCGGACAATCCTCGGCTTTCCTCACATCTATGGCCCAAAGCCTGTTGTTACCACCTCAGAAATTGTTAACTATGTAGATTACAATTTGAAGACAGTAGAAGAACCGTGCAAGGGAAAACCTGAAGCCCTGGATAAGAAAAGAATGACCATACAAGTCAACGAAGAGCTATTTCTTCTCCCTCAAAATGGTAGGGCCTTTGTTAAATTGCTTATGATTGCTTCTTCTTTAAATGAGAAAACTTAATGAGTTTTATTTTTAATGATGAGTCCGAGAGCATATGACCAGCATAGTAAAAGTATACAGTTAAGGGTTAGGCTTACACTGTACAATAATGTACCATATCAAAGGTGAAATGCACCAAGGCTTTAAACAAACTTAATCTACATTATCTCAGCTTTGAGTAAATTATCTATGTAATTGTTCCCATCTGGCAAATTTCATCCTATTGTTCAATGCCCTTATTGGTTTTATAAAAAAAACTCATTTTATTCTTAGGATGGTAGTGGATATTCAATTTTCTAGCGGATTTGCTATCAGGCATGATAAAGCTTCCAGAAGCATATAAAGAAATGCATTCTGAGTGGAAAAATCATTTGCACTCAGTTATTTTCAATGTCTTGGGGATAGAGAGCTCTGCCTATTATACCGCTAAAAAAATAAAAGAAACATTATTTCGGGCAAGCTAGGAGATTTCATTTGGATATTAATAGGGCAGCTTCCCATTTTGTAGTCTATATCATCCTCAGATAGTGTGATCAATAGCCATAGTGACTGAAGATAATTTAATTTATTTATGTTATTTTTAAATGATTTCTTACGCAACTGCATTTCAAAGTGATTTAAATTAAAGTATAACAACCGTACATGAAAATAATTGTTATAATAATTTTTAAAAATAAATAATTCCAAATGTTGTAGGATAAGAAAAATAAAACTGAGCCATTTGTTCAAAAGCCAGGCTTGGGTGAAGAGATTCAACAAGCACCTGAAAGCTATAACAGTATAGACACCTTACAGATATTAAGATGCAGATTTTTCCAGAGAACAGATGCACTTAACTTATAATTCAACACAATCGGAGAGCACCATGGGAAAGGCTTATGTAGAAAAACCCTTGAATGCACAACAGATGTCGACAGCTCAATATGGCGTTGTGAATGTCTTAATATATATTATTAAGCTGGTTTTAATGACAATAAATAAAAATCCACTTCTGTTTTTCTGAATGTTTCACACAGAAATTAAACTGATGCATTTATTACCTTTAAACGATTTAGCTTGCTATTACAATTCATCCTTTTAAAGAATAGTGATGCCTTGCTCATGGATGCATGCACTGCAATGGTTGTGAATAAAGAAAGACAAGAAAGAAAAACCTTAAAAGATTCATGTCAGATGGCAAATTGGAAATGCTCCTAGGAATGAAGTGGAAGAGGATTCTGACATCTTAAAGGGTTTGTCCAGTTTTAATTTTAGAGTTTCAGATGGATCATTTTCTCTGGCTTCTCAGATTTTACCTCCAGCAATGAGCCGTTCAGTGGTTTTGGGAGATGTCCTGGCTCTATTCCTTTTCATAGAGAGCCAGACAGATAGACATATTATACATTCTTTAAGAAAACTTCTGAAATCATCACATGGCCAAAACATCTTCCTGGGAAATATCAAAAGCCAATGGCTTTCACCTAGTGTTTTGCTTGGAATGTCTATATATCTCCCCTTCTAATATCAAGGATAACCAAAAGAACTTCAGCGAAATGAAGAAGGATATGAGGAACAGTGTCACCCACTCTCCTATGTTTGTGGTTGCTTAGGTCTACCATGGCAACCATGTTGCAGATAGGCAAACCTCTTATTGTAGCTATTTTGTAAGAAGACATGACAAGCTGTCTTGTGATAAGCATGTAAGTAAAACTATCTTGAGCTGAATCAAGAAATGAATCTTTGCACCAAGAACAGAAAGATTACCCTAAAATTATGGGCAGAAACAGACATAAATGGTGCCTTCTAGATATTGTCATTGTCATGAGGTAGATTTGGTCTCTGCATATGGGAAGAGATTGACTGAGATTGATTGAGTATGAAGGATGCTGTGAAGGGACTCTCTTTTCCTGGTTCTAGGACTGCTGGGACGCTGCTCAGTTTCTAAAAGATGTGGTCCAGCAGATTGTCAAATGGCCCAGCAGACTGTCCCAGAAGGAAGACACCATGCCCTGATATAGCTCACAGCCTTATTACTAGCACCAGCTGTTGCAATGGCATAGCAGATGAACACATCCAGCTGAAAAAGTAATTAAACTCAGGCACTTCTGTTCCACAGCTATTGGAAGCAATGTTGGCATCCTACTTCTTTCTCTGCAATTCAAAATCCAACTGCATTTTTTTATTTGATTTATTATTATTATATTTATATGCCGCCCTTCTCCCTAAGGACTCAGGGCGGCTCACAACAAAATAAAAACTAAAAAAGAACATGAAAATACAAAAATTAAAAAAGAATTAAACAGTAGATATGTTCAATACATAGTAATTTAACCTGATAAAACCAAATTTAAAACCATAGTCAGTCCAGGCCCGATTGTTGAAACATCCATGTCTTCAGGTCACGGCAGAAGGACCGAAGGTCAGGGGCCATCCGCAGCTCCGGAGGCAACTCGTTCCAGAGGGTCGGTGCACCCACAGAGAACGCTCTCTCCCTGGGGGTCGCCAGCCGGCATTGCTTAACCGACGGAACTCTGAGGTGGCTGACTCTGTGGGAGCGAAGCGGGCGGTGGGAGGTTGACAATGGCAGCAGGTGGTCTTGGCTTGTTCCAAATCTTTACTGTGATTCAAATACAGCATCAAGAATATCCTTCTTCATCCTTGGAGCACTCAACTATATTGGATGTGTGAATAAAATTACTGAGCTTTTTGATCCTGCAAGTATAAACAACATCAAGAACAGGCCAAGTCCCTGTGGTTACTCTGGCTATCCAGTTTCAATTAGTTCTGGGTTTTTCATGCTTCCAGGCTCATGATATGCTGATTATTTGATCCAAAGGCAAACTCATCTTTTTAAGATCAGTGTCAGGAAGATCTGGAAACACTGCAGGTCACCCAAGCATTGTTCTTAACCAACAACAAGCTGATCAGTTCCTGGCTAAGTAATTTCCATTCCAGGGTGTATTTGATGAAAAGGAAACTGATGGCCTTCTTCCACATTGCCCTTATGACTATTATATACCTGATTCTGAGAACAACAATTCCAAGGATTCAACCGTATGTTCTTTCTGAGCTGGAAATGGAGGTCTTTAGAGAACTACATTTTATAAATACAGATTATTATTATTATTATTATTATTATTATTATTATTATTATTATTATTATTATTATTATTAATTTAATTTGTATATCGCCCTTCTCCCGAAGGACTCAGGGCGGTGAACAGGGCAATACATAATAAAAAACAAGATACAAAAATTAAAAAGTAATTAAACAGCAATGCCCGTAATAAATTAATACAGATTAAAAAGTTAAGATCAATTTATAAAACCCAACCCCATCCCATCAGGCCAGGCCAGCTTGTTCAAAAAGGTAGGTTTTAAGATCACGCCGGAAGGAGCGGAGATCAGGCGCCATCCGGAAGATGGTTCCATAAATCCGGCGCGCCCACAGAGAACGCCCTCCCCCTGGTTATAGATTATAGTAACAAAGGCTGGTGAAAGGCTGCATGAGTTCTTCCCTCCCTCTTATCGTATTCTGAATTAGGGAGAAGTCAGTCTGAGTTTCTTTTCCTATTTTTGCTGTTCTTTGGCTTTAAAGAATGCTTCCCTATATATAACAACTGCTTCTGCTTAGTTTCCTCAAGTTCATCTCCATGGCTCTCTCCACCTACTCTTTGATGGCATGGTTTCAAAACTTATAGAGAAATGTCTAATATATGCAGGGCCAACCCAAGAAATTCTGGGCAAGCATAGGCCAATCCATAATCTCCCTGTTTAATGTCCAAAATATACAGCTATAACAATGAAACCAGTTTTATGTGCACATGATTGAATTTCAAAAGTAAATATTATGCCTAGCTCACAAAATGCCCATGGGTAGGGGACTTAAGCTGGTCACCTGGGATTTCTGGTGGCCTTGTAGAAAGACCAAGGTCTACTCTCGACCTATCCTATTTGCCATCAGGCCAAGGATATGTCCAAGAAACCCACAGCACTACTTCAACCAATACCTATATCCCTAGTATACCATCATATTTGATTTCATGATAAAATTCCTGTGATTCGTGTGTGACTGTGTATATATGGAAATCCAAATTTGAGGTTGCACAATATAAGCAATGAAATCAGAAGAAAATCAACTGTATCACTTATTTACAAAAACAATTACTTCCTTGAATGGGGCCATTTACACAGCAATTGTTAAGACGTTCATCAACATTTATGCTACCAGAAATGTCCAAATTTTCAAAATATCATAAAACTTTGAGTTACAAATAGCTTAGGTAATTTTATTGAAGAGGGAGAAGTAGGGCAGATATGTCAAACTCGCGACATCATGTGATGTTGCACAATGTTTCGGAGCTTTCTCCCCATTGCCGGCAATGCGGTGGGCGTGGTTTCTTCATGACACATCCGGCCCACAAGCCAGCAGTTTGACACCCCTGCTGTAGGGCTTTTGTACTTTTCTTCAACAAAATCTTTTGATATGGCTCCAAAAATTGTCAAAAGTGCGTTTTGATGTCATAAAAGAGGAAAATTACTATACCTAGGGACATTTTTTCATATTAACTCTAATTTGTTTAACTTTGATCAAATCAAATTTTGCTCTGACCCTGATTCTTTGTCTTGATTCTATTTCCATGAAGTACAGCCATGGTGGCGAACCTATGGCACCCGTGCCACAGGCTGTATGCAGAGCTGTCTCTGTGGGCACGTGAGCCATCACCCCAGAGGGACGCGGGGCCAGGCTGCTCCTCTCCCCCTCTCCATGTGCACCAGTGCTCTCGCTCTCTTTCTTTCTCTACACTGGGAGTCAGGGAGCAGCTGCAAGAGCTGGGCGGAGAGAGGGGAGAAACCAGAAGCGGCGCAGAGAAAGAGGTGTTGAGACGAGCTCAAGGGCCAGGGAGGGAATGGGGAAAAAGATCGCTCTTGCCACAGTCTCCCTTCTGCTGGCCACTGGGAAGCCTGGCAGCATGGCTTGGCACAGGTACACAAGGAAACTCCAGTGTCCCAGACTTGCAAGTGAGTTTGGGCGCTCCCCAGGTTTTAGTGCTGCAGCGGGACAAAACTCACCAAAGGGCTGAGTTCTCTTCACGCGGGTTTGTGGTGCCTTAGTGAGAATGGCTGCTCCCCTCCACCTTCCCATCTCCCCTTAGCTAAGGGGCACTTTGGCTTGGGCAGCTGGGGGAAGGGGAGGCCCGGCTTGTCTCAGGGGGCCGAAGGGGCAGCCAAAGTTAGCCCTCCAGCTTAGAGAGGAGGGCTGTATAAGGAGAAGAAAGATAAAATAAATAACACATGCTGGATAAACCAGTACTGTAAACTCCAACTGTACTTGCAGTGTGACAGCAGTTAAATCAGTGGTGCCACATTTCAAAGTTACAATTAGAGTACTCCGATTGCAGCTGCTTTCTTGCAGGTATGTGGGATGGCGTGGGACCCACAGGTTTTGCAAAGTGAAGAGAGGACGTTGGTTACAGCTTATTAGGAAAGATAAAATAGACAACCAAGAATGCTTTATTGAACATTCTTCATCCAGATTTTGTATCAGTTGCATCTGCTAATACAGGTGTTCTGAGACATTCTTCTGTTTTAATTTTTTTCCCCTTGTTGTTTTTTGGAGTTTTCATCCTGCTTTCATGAGAGGGCAGTGTTTGGGAGGGAGTGTAGCTGCCCTCTTTCCCCACCCACCCCTTCAGCCATCAGCTAAGCAAGAAACCCACCTGCCCACACTTTTCCCCTTTTCTGAGGCTTTCCTTGTTGTGACCATTTCTGTTGAGGATTGGTGGGGGGTGGCTGTTTGGTTGTTATTCCCCTCCCATCTGCTGGGTAGTTGCAGCAGGTTTTGGTCTCTTCTGTTGTGCTTTGAGGTTACCCATGAAGCAAGTTTGTTTTGGGGGGGATCCCCACTCCAGTTGCTAAGCTTGCTTAAACCCTCTTCCTCCACCTCCTCCTCCTCACTAGAGCCCCCCTTTGTCTGCAACCAGCCCCCACCCCGGCCTCTGTTTCGCCTTGCCTTGCCCTGCGGCAATGGCAACCCCCTCCCTGCCCCCTCCCTCCCCTCCCCTCATTCTGGAAGATGAGCCTCCTGCCCACTGCCCCACCTGCCAGAGACCCTCAGGATCTCCCCCAACCATGCCCGGCCCCGATAGGCATCCCTCCCCAGGAGCAACATAGAGGTGGCCATGCCCATCCTGGCCACACCCACCAAGTTGCCCACCCAGCACCCAGTGATACATACAGTAAGTGGATTTGGGGTTGTATTTTGGGCACTTGGTCTCTAAAAATTTTGCCATCACTGAAGTACAATCCCCATTCATTTTATATCATGGCTTCAAGTGGTAATGGTCATCTTATCTGGAATAGGGCACAATTTCTAATTAACATTCTTTTGAGTTTCAGGTGGGGTGAAGGATGTTTGTGTCACTGAACGCCTGAGTCCTGAAAATGCTGCAGCCTTCAATCAAGTCCCAGAACTTCATTATTGTCTGGGCTACAACCGACAGAAAGAGGCTCTGTCCGTTGCTTTCCTAGAAGGTAAAGACCTCCAGTTTTGCAAGTTGGTGATTGAAAATATCTGATAGTTATAATTTATTAAATGTGTATGTCACCTGATTCTTAATGTCTCTAGGCAGCTAACAGTCAAAGAAATTACAATGCATTCAATAAAATGTAAAATAAAAATAAAAATACATGATGGCTAATTTGATGAAACAAGAAGTATCATTCTCTCTTGTCAACATCCTGAGTGAAAAGCCATGTCTTCATGGCTCTTCTTAGCAACATCCAGTGCTTTTTTGGTGAAAGAAAAAGGTGCCGGAACTCACACATGTCATACAACCCACCTTGCCTACCCTACAAGGTTCCATCCAAAAAAGGTGCCGGAACTCCATTCTGAGCGTTCTATGACAAAAAAAGCCCTGGCAACATCAGAGTAATCATAGGATTATTCCAAACAAATGAGACTTTAGGAGGGGTCCTTGGTGCTCTCTGAGCTTGCATGTTTTGTTGCAGACGTTTCATTACCCTAACTAGGTAACATCATCAGTGCTAGTAAAGAGTGCTGTTTGCTGTCAGTTTATAATCTGGTGTCTTGCCTTTAAGACTTTAAGAAAAGACATTTATAGAGAGAGTCAGTCTGGTGTAGTGGTTAAAGGCATCAATCAGTAGAAACTGGGCAATTATGATTTCAAGTCTGGCCTCAGGTATAAAGTCAGCTGGGTGACCTTGGGCCAGTCTTCTTTCTCATCCCCAGTAAGAAGGATGAGGCAAAACCACTTCCGAAAAATGTTGCCTAGAAAACTGCAGGGACTTATCCACACAGTCACCAGGATTCAGGGCTGGATTTAAAGGTATAAAGATAAGAAAGCAAAGAAAAAACATATTAAAAGCTATAAAAATATTCATATAAGTTACTTTCCAAGCAGTGATTTGCATCCTCATAGCTAGTGGGGGGGCAATCAAATACATAACTTTAATGTCTCACATTTATCATCATTTTACTTTATTCTAAACACAAAATTAAATTATTTTGCATATGGCAAACATAACAGAAGAGAATAAGTAATTGACTAGGTCACATAAAGGTCCAATAAAGGCATAACTATCCTTATCCGATAAATTATAGTTTAATTTACCCTAGTAATAAGCCATGGCTCCATCTATTAGTTCTTTGCCCTTCTCTTCTCATACAGCTGACTTTTGAAAAGCTTTACTGGTTTTGTATGATATCTGAATTAGGAGATAATGGAGGATAATGCAGAAGAATGTTGGTCACTCTTGATTAAAAAAAACAAAACCAAATCAGTATTTCTGTGGGCCTCTAGGCATTGCTAAACTATTATATCTCTCACTCTTGGCCATGCTGGCTAGGACTATTGAATTATCATTTAGAGACCTCTGGATGTCCCCCCCTCAATCCCAACACTCCTCCCCACTGTGACAATTAACAGGTTCAAGATGACTACATATGTGGGCATAAATCATCTATGACAGACATGTCAAACACAAGGCCCAGGGGCCAGATCCGGCCCGTGAAGTGGTTTCATGTGGCCCGTGAAGCCATCCTGGAAACAGTGACAGAATGGCCCCGACTGCCTTGGCCCTGGCCCAGAGACCCTCAGATCTGTCCCACTCCTGCCCAGGCCCCCATAGGCACCCTTGATGAGAACAATGTAGAGCTGGCCATGCCCACCCAGTAGGCCATACGCACTCTAGCCACGCCCACCCAGTAGGCTACGCCCACCCTGGCCACACCCACCCGGCCCCCAGAGGGCAACCGCCCTGCTGATGCGGCCCTCACTGAAATTGAGTTTGACACCCCTGATCTATGATATTAATTCAAAAATGAAACATAACAGAGTTCACCAGATTACATTGCTCCTCTCTTATTTTCTTTTTCTTTAGATATTTCTAAATCACCATAAAACCAAGATATGAATGGCATTAATTACAATGAAAGGAAAACAGCTATGTTTTCTGCTGCCCTTAATTTATGTCAGAATACAACTCTGTCCTACGTAATCTATGTATAATCAGGATGACAGGTGACAGAAGCCTGTAGTTTGACCCATGTCCAATTAAGCTTGCAGAGATAGAAATGTGCTTTTTTGCATTACATCAAAGCCTTGACTTTACTCTAAATCAAGCCAAATCAAATGGAAGTGGTCTCTTGAAAATACTTTAGCACAGGATTTAAATGCTAAATGTTATCTGAATTTTCCCCTTCACTCTGCCTCTACTAGTTTTATATGGAACGACAGCAGGAGACCAAAACAGTGGAAGTGATTGCTACATCTTAGGCACTTTGGTGAGCAACTCTGGAACTATAGAAGCCCAGACTGTGATGAAGAAGAAGCAAGCCCACATTGTCTGGGAGGAAGCTCTATTGTTTCTGGTCAAGGAGAAGGAGCTACCAGAGGGGACACTGACTCTCACCTTGAGGAACTGTGACAAGTTCTCTAGACACAGCATTATTGGTGAAATTAAACCAAATCTGGCTTCTGTAGGGGAACAATATGGACCAATACAGTCTGAGAAAGTGAAAGTCCTTGACAAGGTATTCTATCAATTCACTTATAGTATATTACTGCTTGTTATATTCTCCTGTTGGGATGTAGAATGCTGCATGTCAGTGTTCCTAAACTTCTGAGACGTAATTCACTTTATCCCATGTTCACAATGACAACATTGTTATTAGATTCTTTGAATGTTTCACCATTTGCATATACAGAAATATTGAATATGATCCCCCTTGGATTCCATTCTTGGCCCAGTGCTAGTCAATGTTTTAATGAATGATACACAGATGAAATGGAAGGGATAGAAAGGCTGATACTGTGATACTAAGCTACAGAATTGGCTAATAATTTAAAGCAGTGGTTCTCAACCTTTTTTTAATCGGGTGCACAATATTGAATATAGTAGCAATTCTGTAGCACACCAAAAATTGTTAATCTTATATACTTATTTTTAAATATATAACTCATGCTTTGAGGGGATGTTATGATTTTTTTAGATATCTACATTGTATTGAATATACATATTATATAGAATATACCTAATGCAAACAACAACAAAAAATAACATAAGAAAAAAAATAACATGGTACACTAGAAATAAGCCTATGACACATGGCACATTAGTTAAGAACCACCTCATTAAAGAACACCATCAAGATTTAAAGTTACCTTGCAAGGTTTAAGCCAAATTCAAAAGAATAATGTTCAGTGAAGAGGTATGTAATGTTCAGCAGCTAAGCAAGAAAAATCAAATGTAGAAATACTGGGAAAAATTTGTCTCGGTTTGAATTTTGTGGGAGAAGCTTCTGGCAATCCTAGAGGACCATCACTGGACAAAAACAATTATGGTAATTGTAATACAGTCTTGGAATGCATTAACAGTTGTGTGTGTGTGTGTGTGTGTGTGTGTGTGTGTGTGTGTGAGAGAGAGAGAGAGAGAGAGAGAGAGAGAGAGAGAGAGAGAGAGAGAGAGAGAGAGAGATTGTCCCCTGAACCAGTTACTCCACGCAAATATGATGAACCCACCAAATTCCAAAACATGCAACTACTAGCTGATGCCCAAGAAAAGGAAAATCAATCACCTTAGCCCAATGAGACCAAATGGATCTTTACAGCTGTTCAGAACACCAACAGGGTGGTGTTTTATTTTGGGTTTTATTCCAGAGGGCAAGCACTATGACTTTTCAGAAGATGTTTAGAGGTGCTAAAGTTGAGGTCTTGCTACTAGTGTCACTATTCTACAAATAATAAATAATAATTCTGAGCCCAGGAGAACTCTAGCAGGTGGCTAATTACACCTCTCAAGCAGATGGCTTCAGTCAGTCAACTTACAGATGGTCTCCAGGAACATACAATACCAAGAATGCCAAGAAACTGTTCGTACATAATAAGTGCAAGATATACTATCCAGTTATATTTAGCAACTGACAGTCGTATTTCTCATTAATTGGCCTTTTTCAGACAGCCTCTGAGGTTGTAACAAAGTAGAAATGCTGTCCCAAACCTGAAAAGAGCAGATTAACAGGCTTGGAATTGTGTCCTCATTTTGCAGTTTAACCATATGGAAACAAAGAGTACCTCACAGGGGACCTCAGAATGGCAGCTATTACACTGTGAACCGGGAAAGAAGTCCTGAATCATTAATTAGATGCTAGGCAGAAAAGAAACTTTAAAAAAAAGAGCAGGAGGAAAAGAGGCAATATTTTTGGTACTTATTTCCACGATGAGCTTATTAGGTTTATTAAAAGCTAGGGTTGTATGATAATGCCAGTTTCAAGCTTTGATTGGAAAGTGATTCAGTTGAATCCCCTTCTAATTGCTGAATCAAATTGATGCATCCAATCAAATTGGGTGACTTTGAACTGATTTGACCTTTCTATATACAGAAACATACCTTTCATCCAATCAAATATATGATTAATATTCAATCAATTTGACTAGTCAAATTGATTCAAACTGATAATTCAGAATGGATTTTGGATGAATTGAATAGCCTGCTGAAAGTTTTCCATGTCTTTTCAACAGTTTCACTGAAAAATGCCAGATTCTTCTTCATTGTAATTCTGTCCTGTAGATTTTAAAATGGGCTTGGGTAATTCATTGATTTCCAAAAAGAAGTATCACATCACAGTACCTTCTGGTATCACAAAAATATAAAACTGTATCTCCTGCATTCCACCAACTAGCTTAGAATCAAAGCCTTGTAGTGCCATTTTAGTCATTTTAAGGACAGACCCCAATTAGAGGCAATGGTTTAGAAGTGGGTGTATCATGAAAGCATTTGCTTCAATACTGTAAGAATATTTTAGGGCTTTTAGAAATGGATAACAAGAAATAGTTTAACCCACGTAATAAAATTGTCCAAAACATTTTTTTTCTGATGAAGCACTAAGAAAGAAAGAAAGAAAGAAAGAAAGAAAGAAAGAAAGAAAGAAAGAAAGAAAGAAAGAAAGAAAGAAAGAAAGAAAGAAAGAAAGAAAGAACATAATAAGCAAAGGACAATATTTCTCTCTGTACTACTCTCATATTTTCAAAAACTTTAATATCAAAACTTTAATCAGTAGATTGAATAAAATTGTAGCCCCACTGCAGAATGTCTTCACATAGAATGACACTTCACGACTTTATCTAATAAAAGAGCAGACCAGAGAAATACCACTAGTAAGAAATGTCTCTCTTCTTATCCCCTATGAACTTCAGAAGGAAAGCTCCCTTTCCACCTGGTTGCTAGGAAACATGCATCCAGAGTTAATAGGTAGTTGCACATCTGTGGCTTTCATATCTTTAAAACACCTTGAAGAGGCTACTGAAAGATAACCCAGAGTTTGTAGCTTTGTAGCATGCTTTACAATCACTGTTATCTTCGCATTTACTTTAGTTCTGCAGATACCCTGTTTAAATCTCCCCACAGCCTAATGTAAACAAAAATGCAGAAGCCCATATTGGAAGAAAGATGAAACGTGTATTGAACTTTACATCATAATGCAAAACAAAGGTGTGAGTGTGTTCACCCTTTATATTCTGCTGTACGGATCTTTGTCTTTTCTACATACAGTACCTACCTTATTCTGTGGTTGTCAGTCATCTTCTTTGTGTAGACAAAGGTAAGAAATAAAGTGTGCATTCCTTTTCTGTTTGTCTCCATGAACTGCAGGAACCAGACTCAGGCTATGGGGAAGTTCTGCTTTCTATCAGCTATTTGCCTGCAGCAAATCGCCTGCTTGTGGTGCTTATAAAAGCCAAGAATCTCCATTCCAAACAGCTGAAAGAACTCATTGGAAAAGGTATGGGAGAAATAAAAGTCTGCTGACAAACTGCCACCAAATAAAATATTTTAATTATTTTATGCTAAGTATACTATTTAGGCATATGTGAAATGGGCAGCTGTATAAATTTAATAAAATGCATATATTTTTATTAAGTCATGTAAGGAGGCTCTGAGCTTCTGCTAAGATTCAACAGCTGGACTTTAAGAAAGTATTTGAGCCTCAGTCTCCATCTGTCATTTTGAAGCAATAATATTGTCCTAACTGGTCAAGTTTCATGAGATTGTGCAAATGCTATCCTGAATCATTGCCTGGACATTGCAGTAAATTGACCTAGAATTTGTGGCTCAGTCTAGAGTAGAGGTGATATGACTTGACCTGTGGACAAACTCATTCAACACTGGCAACACAGCCAGTTGTATTTTAAATGGAAATGTACTCCTCCCTCTGTGAAACCAGTTTTTCAGGTCTTGGGTGCTTTTGAAGCCAGCCTTGGTCATGGAAGATCCATGACAGATGAAGGATGAGTAAATGAGATGGGGAAGTGACTGAAAGAGGGGAGGGATTATACCATCATGTCACCCATCTAGGCATGCCCTCAGTCAAACAGCTGTTGATTTCTTTCCATCACAATTGAGAAATGGGTACCATAAATTACAATGCTTAGATGTTGGAACAGAACCAAGGAGACCCATACTGATGCTCCCATTTGACCACAGTACTGACAGTGTAACTCTGGGCCCATCTGTCTCTCAACTGAATTTGACAGCTATCTCACCTGGTTGATTTAGGAATAAACCTATACATATTTAAATTAAAGTTTTTAAGATATACTCAGTATGATTTGTTCACCAATATTGAATAATTTTTCCTTTTAGCATTTTAAAAGCTATAAGTCAGTAGCTATTTTTGAAGGGACTGCAGGAACTTCATCCAAGACTTGAGAGGGCTACAGATTCTGCTCCCCAGCTTTAGAGACAGATGTGATATACAAATAATAAACAGACAAACAAACAATACTTATTCATATTGTTGAACAATTGTTCGTAAGCAGGGAATATACAATTTAAACTGTGAGGACAGACACAGTGCCATTTAGTCTCCCTTTTTTAAACTATGTGTTCTGAACAAAATGAAAAACCACAATTCTTAGCTGTTCACAGCACCTGTCAGCTTGGCAAGTGGGTATGTGTGATGAGCACAGGGGGAAAGATTCACAATCTAGGGAATTCATTTGTGCGCCTGGGTGCATATGCATGTACAGGAAAGAAGAAAGAAAGAAAGAAAGAAAGAAAGAAAGAAAGAAAGAAAGAAAGAAAGAAAGAAAGAAAGAAAGAAAGAAAGAAAGAAAGAAAGAAAGAACTTTTTCAGGTGTTAACACTGTTAAGCATGAGGGCTTGAAAATAGGGAATGGATAAACATATAAGCTAGGCTTGAAGCTTACATGACTGAAGACGCATAGAATATATGTGTAAATAGCACAAGTGATTATGTTTATGTATTATGTCAGATGTGTTTATAGGAAACTTGGCCACTGCTGGCTCAGGATCAATCCACTCTTAATCCACCATGAAATAATAATCCTACACCCTTTATCAATTGCCACATGCAGGCCTCATGGTAAAAAAGGCTGCCCATTCCTCCTTCAGCTAAATGTTAAGAATGATTAATGCCTTTAAAAGTATCCAACAGATTGATGCACTTAATCACTGTTGGTATGTACAGATTTGGGTGACATGATTAATATGAGCCACAAAATGAATGGAACAGATGCTGAATGGGCAGGGTTTTTAGAAATATAAACTGTGGTGTATGATAAAAGATTATGTGTGGATATTTGAATATGTGTGGATTGCATGTATGTATTTAATGTATTTTTTCATGGTGTTATGTAAATAATTCAAAGCTTACATAGAATTTATATGTAAAGTCTCCGATGGGGTCCATTCAAGAATTCTTAAAGGTATAAAAAGTAAAATGGGTAGAATCAATAATTAAAAAATAGCAAGCTTTGAGGAAGGAAAATCAACTAGCCTTCAACAAAGATAAATCCTGCCTTTATTTATTTATTTACTTTATTTTATTACATTTATATACCGCCCTTTCCCGAAGGACTCAGAAACCCTAGAGCAGTGATTCCCAACCTTTTCTATACCCCACACCCCTAGAATGCTTCTGATATATTCTCGCACCCCTTACAAAAGTTTGAAATAACGACAATGAATTATGCATATACATTATAATTTTGAAACTTCTAAACCCAAATTTTCACACCCTCTGCTCTAGAGTATACTTAGTAGATGTGGAATTAGGAGACTGGCCCTTTTATGGATTGCTAAATGGTTAAAAAACAAAAATCAGAGTTTTTTTTTCTCCCTCCCTCGGCTTCAATTTTGGAGAATTTAGGTTGGCCCAATTTTTTTCGGGGGGGGAGGGTGATAAATATGATAAATAATAAACAACAATGAAAAGACATTTCATGTAAGAAATGCCTCAAAAAGAAAGCACGTCAGGCTATAAAATGATATTGTCAAATTGTAACAGAAAACTATGCTATCCATTATCACAATGTGCAGCTAAGCACCTGAAATTCTGTGGGAGCTATCTCTGACCACCTGTGAGGACATTCGATGTGGGAAGAAGCTAAATAGAGATGTCTCTTCTCAGTAGATTCTTAGTCCTCTTCCCATGTCTCATGAATAGTTTGGTCCTTGGTGATAGTTGACATTTTCAAGAATTTCTCAAGTTATTAGTTGTCAGAAGGAAGATAGAAAATACTGACACCTCAAGGCTGATTTCATATGACCAAATCTTATCCCTATCCCTGCAGATATATCTGTCAAAGTGACACTGAAGCACCAGGCATTGAAACTGAAAAAGAAGCAGACAAAGCATGCAAAACACAAGATCAACCCAGTATGGAATGAGATGATCATGTTTGAGGTGCCCCATGATCTGCTCTGTGCTTCAAGTGTAGAGCTGGAGATGCTAAGCCAGGATACTGATGGGCAGAACCGCTTACTGGGCAAGTGTAGCCTTGGTCTGCATGCTGCGGGAACCGAGAGGAACCACTGGGAAGAGATGCTGAGGAACCCCAGGAGGCAGATTGCTATGTGGCACCAACTTCACATGTAGATAACAAGGTAGAAATGGTGATCCTCTCATGTCCAGTAACCTGGTCTCAGAAAAAAATCTGTTTCAACATCCTAAACACGCACATATCATGAATTGAATCCATTCACGTGATCAAGCACAAGTCTTGTTTATTAATACTGTTCATAATTGTTTTTTATTAAATAAATATTGTTGAAATGGGCTAGTCAAAATGGCAAATAGTTCATTGAGCAGTGATAATGATGGGCTTGTGGGATCATTTCTTCAGCTTCTATTTCTGGCCATGCACAAAAGATTAATTTTATTTTTCACTACTTAGTATCTAATCATCAGATATAATAAGTAATTTCATTCAACACTTTAAGAACACAAGCCCCAATTGTGTTGGGCCCAGTATTGTCATTCCAATTGCGGCTATCTGATAACCTTGGAAAGCTCTGAAAAACTATGATATTATTTACCTAGCAATTTGTATCTTGTACAATCAGCAGATGTCTACCTCTATTTTTTAATTTTTGGTTGTTAATATATACAGGGATATGTATACCATGTCATCTATATATGTGGCTAAGAAAAAGAGGACAATTTCCCCCCAAAATCTATTTACATTCTACAGGCAGAGACAAGATAAACAACAGACCCCCCCAAAAAAACAGGGGGAGGGATATTATAAGAGCTAAACAGAAGAGTTAATAAGAGGTAATTAGAATGCAAATTACTGATAAACAAGGTCCGATTAGATGTGATATTAAATTACATTAATTTGGACATTTCTGGTACCCAAATAGGAAGCATGGTTCAGTGCTTTCCTTGGTTGCTGTTGACATAGCTAGAATAGCCTTGAACCTCAATGGAATAATGGGTGGAATTGAATTATTGAATTATTCCTCTTCCTGAAGAATTTCAACAAAAAAAAAACCCTTCAAAATCTGAATTTGCATTTCAATGGAATCTCTCATCAGGGCATTCTCTCTCCTTGAGGTAAGTAGCAAATGGTGTCCCCCTCTCCTAATTAGTGTGTAGTATCATTCCCAATAATAAACACACTATTTTGCCATCCCCGCTTCTTTCCTGATATTCAAAGTGCAGTGGGTGGATACAGATTTAAGTCATGCTTCTGAGTAAATTTTAGGGGGGCATGATGGCTCAGTGGTTAAAGACACTGAGTTTGTCAACTGGAGAACTGACAGCCAGGGTTCAAGACCCAAGATCTGTGTAACAGGGTGAGCTCCTGTTACTTGCCCCAGCTTCTGCCACCTAGCAGTTTGAAAGCACACAAATGCAAGTAGATTAATAGGTACCCTTCTGTGGTAACAATGTTCCATGCATCTTAAGTGTGTAGCCATGTTGGCCATATGACCACAGAAATTGTCTTTGGACAACGTTGACTTCCTCATCCAAGAAACCGAGATAAGCACCATTCCCTAGAGTTGGACATGACTCAGTTGAAAACCTTTACTTTTACTTTTTTTTAAAAAAATAATTTAACTAATTTATACCACATTAGCTTTTTTTAGGTCTTTAATAGTAAACTAATGATTTGCTGCATTTTTACAATACTGAATTCCAATTTTCTAAGGGTGTTGCGCTTAATGACATGTTAACAAAAGCCAAGATCAGAAGCTAAATTGCACCCAAAAGACACTCAGGGAAATGTTGTTGTTAAATTAAATCTCCCTGGTCAACGACATCATCTGAATTGCTGCTTGGAATTTTCAATGACCTCCTTTCCCCCAAGGTTTAAATAATATACTAGAGCCACTCTATGGAAATGGGGATGCTATAGGAACATTGCATCTGTCCCTGTTCTATTCCAGCCCAATCCCTCAGAAGATAAGGCAGATGCCAACCAGGTGGCTACAGTTCTCCTAAATCTGCTGTCCTTGCGTGCTGTAGTTTTCTTTTTCAGTGTTTTTGGAAATAAAGGAGGGGGAGGGGAATAGTAAAAAAAATGACTTCTTCGTGCTAGCTGTTATGGTCTCTTCCTCTTCAGGAGAACTGTAAAGGTAAGCCATAAATAGCAGTCCAGCCAGCTGTGTTGTATGTGGCTGTGAACAAAGTGCATCAAATGACTCTGAAGGGATAGCTGAATAATTCATTTCCTGTGAACGGGAGTAGAATCTAGGATTTGATGAGTGAAAAAAAAATGTGTCAAGGAGGGAAAGTATAACATATAGGCTGTTCATATTAGTTATATCTGAGAAATATTCCTGAGTGTTTGCTGCAATGGTTGAAAATACACATATAATTTTTTGCCATACTTCTTTTAATTGTTTTTTCAGGACATATACCTATGTATTTGTGGTGTGTGCACATACATATTTATGATATTAATTATAAATAACATGCTATCATTAATAGTAAGTTAACGGTATCATTTATACCACCATGAAGTGACCTATGAGAGAATTTGTGAATATTGTGCATACATATACTCTCAGGCATGCACAAGCAAAATCTGCTGTAAAACAAACAAATTGCTCTACAAAGCAAGTGAGCTGCTTTGTAATGTACCTCTTGGCATTTCACAGGCAATTGAACTGGGTGGCCTGGGCTCTTGCATTTGAACCTGGCAAGATGATCTCAGATTGGTCTGTGCCAAGGGAGTCCAAAGAAACTGATTCCTGGCATGGAATTCCTGTGGCATGGACCAGTTAGAAATCAGCTTCCCGAGACGACATACAGTACAGCACATACAGAGTTGTCAGCCCTTCTTCAGTTGCTTGTGAGGTACATAACAAAGCAGCTCACTCTGCCTCTGCAGATGCCAGCCAAAGCTGCTGGTGAAACACACACACACACACACACACACACACACACACACACACAGACCCTAAATTATGACCATTTCTCCCAAAGAATGCTGTGAAGCATTCCTGCTTCATAGAGACCAGTCGTGAAAGCCTACATCCATATGTTATTTCTTCTACAGTTAATCATCATTTGACCACTTGCCTATGTGGATGGAGGAAACGCCTCATTCCTTTTCTTTATTCTGCATGTTTATATTAAAAAAATAACACTAGTTAATTGCAGTCACCAATTCCAATGGAGTTATGCTTTAATTTGCATTCTAGTAGAACTATGGATTAAAAAGTTGCTCATTTATTACAGAATTCTAAGAAGTAGGAGCTGCTGGGAACTAATTTGAAGACATAAACAATGCCACAGCAGCTTTCACTGGAGCTTTGATCCTTTCAATAAGGAGTAAAACCAAGAAAAAAATGGATAACCCATATAATTTCGTAAGGCTTATTAAGGCTTAGTGTCCCTATTTATATATTCTTGCCTGATTGAGTTGCTCCTCTGGGAGTTTGATGCTGCATACAGTAAATTCTTCACTTAATAATGCTGTATAATGATACTGTACCAACTCTTTGTTGTTTTAGCTGGGAACATTAAAACAAAAGATTAATTGGCCTCATTAAGCTGATTTCAAGAAGAAATGTATAAAACATTCCCTCAAAAAGATGAATATGGAATTGAGCCCAGATAGCTGGATTTGTTGTTTGACTTTTAATTTCTTAAAAAAAAACACAGATCAGTTATGTAACTCAGTACGCTGTAAAAGATTCTGAGTTGAAGAAATAAGATAAAGTCTAGACATCTTTACCAAAAAAGAACAGGCTGTGACTGGATTTGAAAGTGCAAAAATAATCTGGTAGGGGGTAGGGAATTAAGAAAGCAAATGATTTTTTTTTAAATTCTACTGATCTGCTTCATTCTGGTAGGAAATTTCATTGTAAAATTGTCCGACAGACAATTATTAAGGGATGTTTAGGAAAACATCTTGACCCCATAATCTACATATTACTAAAACTCTGTTTGATACTTTATAATCTTTATTTGTGTGAAATGCTGCATTACAGGGCAAAGGTTTATCAACGAAAGTATCTCAAATGGATTAATTTACAGAATGCCGGTGCCCATTATATCGGAAAGAATGAAATTTGGGGATTTTTTTTTGCCATTTTCAGTCCTGTTGGGCTGCTGATGTTCAGTGCCACCACCACATTGCCATAGTCACCTGTGGTCACATGTTTCTCATTTTTAACATTCCGTGACAGTTTCCACAAGTCGATGGGGGAACCCAGAAGCAACTGATATGATTACTGATGTTCCTGGCCACCTTCCAACTAGCAAAGAATTTGCTTGTGGGAAGTTTGTAGGGAGAAAGTCAATAGAGAAATGGTGCAACATCCACTTGCACTGCATTGGCCACTTGTATGTTGCCTTGCAACTAACCTGTCTATGGGAAGGGAAGGAACAGAGAGGGAGAGAGGGAAGCAACACAAAGAAGGAACGAAGGAAAAAAAATAAGGGAGGGAGACAGGGAAGGAAGGAAGGAAGGGAGGGAGGGAAGAAGGAAAGAACAGGAAAGAAGGAAAGCAGGAACAGGGAGAAGAAGGGAGAAGGGAAAGAAGATTTCTGATCTTCACTGCCAGCTCCCCACAAAGAAACTCAATGTTGAAACCAACAAGAAGTCATTCTGATTACATTATTTGTCCACCCGTGGTCCTGTTTGCCTGCTTAGGTAAGGAAATATCTCTGAAAACACTGACTCAATGAATCATGGGTTATCTAGTCACAATTAAAGTTCTCTCTCAATTACATTAATTTGTATCGCATAGCCTTTTACAGTTATCATCATTGCTGTGCTGGAGCAACTAAGTAAAATTGTGTCAAATTCATATAACAGCAAAACTGCCAAGGGCTACTGCTATTGCTTACATAAATCTTGCATTTTTTAGATAATGACAGCAATCTAGCATCATTACTTGTGGTGTTATTTTCCACAGCGAGTTCTATAATATTCTTAAAAGAAATTCAATGACGTTTTCAAAAGTGGAATATTATCATTAGGGAATGAAAGGGGTATTTATTGCTGAAAAGCTAGCAAAGGGCTAATTTTAGGAACATCTGAAACAGTTACCAAAACATGGGTATACAGTATTTCCACCACCCACTTCCTTCTGAGTTCTTTAAATGACCTTAGCACTTTGAATGCAAGCTATGAGCTCTTTGATAAAATTTATTATGCATTCCTTTCATGGCAAACAGTTTTACAGTTTACTGCTGAGAGCTTCTGACTATATGCTCCTTATTTAATACTTTGTCGTATTCTGTTCTAGCTAAGAACTTCCTTCCTTCCCTGGCAAACTGCTTGCTCTGATTATTGATAAGTGATCAGATTTACAGCCAACATTTATGGTATGACTTCTGCAAGACCATTTGAAGTCATCTGCAGCAGTGAAGTCTCTTGTGTTTGTGGTTTTCAAATTACGTAGGTACTCGTTCTCTTCCTGTATTGTACAGTACACAGTAATATGTTTATTTCCATCCATGACAATCAGGGCCTGATGCAGAATATGCTGCTGTAGCAACAAGGAAGAGACATAGAGAACAGTTGGAATCTATAGAAGAAAGAAAAGGCCAGTTTGATCATATTATCAGTCCAGGTTACTTTTATTAAGGCCGAAGGTGACATTGCTTTTTTTTATTGAAAAGTTTTTCCAATACATTTTATCTTTAACAACCCCTCCCCCCACCCCCTACCCAACCCTTCCCAACCCTCATTGCTGACATTGCTGATATACATTTTTGACTGGGGGATGTCTGAAGGTATCTGACTTCAGAATTTTGAGGAAACATATATCATCTGTTTAAAAAAAACTATTAAAGAAGCATGAAGAATTGATTATTTCAAAAGGTACACAATCCTTGATACATATCTCAAAGCCTCAAGCTAAGAAAATAGTAGAGAAACATGTATTAGAGTGGCTCAGAAGCAATATTTCATTTTGACTTAATATTTTAAAATACTATTGTTATTGTACTGAATGAAGTATGTGTTGTTGTTGTTGTGACTACTGTTTAAAGCACAAAATAAAAATATAAGACTTGGTATTTACTATCATGGCACATACAAAAATAAAGCTACTATTAATCAATAAAATACAGATTGAATTGTATTGCTTATTTGGATGTTGTCCCAATTATACCACATTTGTTTTAAATTGGAAAAACTACATTTTAATAAGGCACTTGCTAATCATTTCATTTTATGGCCAAAGACCATAAAATGTAATTCACTGAAATGTCTCATATAAATGATACTAGATCAACTTTCAATAATTGAATTAGAACTTCAGTTCCACCACTGAGGGCATACCATTTAAGCTTTCTGTTCTTGCCCGTGTCAGCTTGATTTTTAAAGTGTCCAGATTGAAAAACTTTGGCAATTGCTTTCATCATATTAAGTGTGGAGTGCAGGCTATCATATTGCCCATTGTACAATTCTCCTATTGTTATGCTCTCCATGTTTTTCTTTCAGTAAAACGGTTGCTAATGATATATCTCAGTATTTACGTACTCAAAATTGAGTTACATTTACAAATGAATTTACCTTATACATAAACACATAAATTACATTTATTGATGCAAATGTTGATGCTTTCTGCTTGTCTGTTCTGTTGAAGGTGTTTTATTACCAAACTAGGTACCATCATCAGTACATTTATTTCTGCAAGGTTAAAACATCAAAATGCTTTAACAAGGCATAACAAGCATCATTTCTCCACCCACTTCTTTTCAACATTCATTGTAATAAAGCTCATTTTACTGGTATAGCTAAAATAGCATATTGTTTTAAGATCTTAGGTTAACATTGAGTAGATTGTTGGTTTGAAAGCCATCTTAAGTGCTTTAAAAAATGCCCTTTTATTTTCTTAATGGCTAGCATTATTCCCGAGCCTTTTTTTAAAAAAAGAGATGCATTTAAGGGTTTTACTCTTTTTCCAGTCCCTTGAGGTAACAAGGTTTCATTTCCAGCTCTAAAATAGACTAAATAAGTTATCTGGGAACAGGTAACAAAATACTTCTTACCTTAGGTGATAAGAAAAATTGTAAAACACTTAAAGGTTAGTTTTATTACACATAGAACCCAGTGTTTAAAAACAACTGGAGAAGTTTCTGGAATAAATAAAAAAGAATAATTTTAGAGAGCAAAATGTTCATTTTAAAAGAAAGGATAGTTACAATGATAATAATAAAGTTGGAAGGGACCTTGGAGGCCATCTAGTCTAACCCCCTGCTCAGGCAGGAAACACTATACCATTTCAGACAAATGGCTGTCCAGTCTCTTCTTAAAAACTTCCAGTGTTGAGCTAAGGTGCCTAATAGACAACCTGGTTCATAAAGTGAGATGGCGAAGGGGTGCTATTGCTGAAGTAGAGATTGGCACCAAATCTCCAATATCTCATATTTTCTGCCCTACTGTCTTCTGCTTTTCACTAGCATTGCCCTACTCTCCATCTATTCTTGCAGTCAGCCAGGCCTCTGCCAGAGGGTCTCACACATTTCAGTTTCATGATACCTGGTAGCCACATTCACAGATAAAAATGCCTTAACCCACTCTTTCCCAAGAATAGAACAGCCCTTTCGTGTCAACCTGTCAACTCTGACCTCTGTTCACCCCTTCCCTCCCTTCACTTTCTCACCTGATTTTTTACCAAGTCTGCAAACAGGGTTTCTTCCTTCTTGTTTTCAACACTTCAAAAATCTTCCTCCCCAACTCCATGTCACTTAAGAGAGCAAGTTGATTTGTGATCTTCCTTTCCTGAAGCTATCTATCTGTTTTCTTCTCAATTTATTCACAGTTCTGTGAAGATCCAATATCCAATGAGATGGGAGTGCCACTTCCTTAGGAGTTTTAGAGCCTTGAAACCCCAAAGTAATAAATGGGGTTCTACTTAATGTTAACTGTGCCATCTGTGGACTTAAATCCTGCATTTCCTAGTTAGCTGAAGCAGCCAAGTAAGAGTTAGGGAATAGAGCCAGGCAAAAGTCATTAAAAGAGATTAATTCCATGAAAGAAGCATTGGTTCACCCTATCATCCAATCCTGCCTTGGATCTGTTTCTATGTGAGAACTACAGTATCATTCCAAATCTAGCACCCCTTTTTGGAGAGACAACTATTACAGAGAACCCTGGAAGATTGTTTCTGGGTATGTGGCAAAATCCATGTCTGGGCTGAGACCATCATGGATGACTTGTGGCACAATTTGGATAAAATAAGTATGTGAAGACTTATCTTGCTAGACTTCTTAATAACTTTGATATTGTCAATCTATGGAGTGCATACAAGATTTGACACAGTCTCTGGTTCTGTTCTTCCCGACTGGGCAGCTCCAGTTGATTGTCACAGGGGAAAACAGTTTCCGTCTGTTCCTCCATCCTGCTTAGTACTTGGAGATAATTCATCAGTTGGGGTTAGGTATCATCAGAACTCTGGGTTATACGAGAGATGTGATGTACGGGAAATCCTAACACCAGCAATGGAATTGTTACTGTATGTTGTATTAAATTTTATTGTGCAGTATATTAATTAATTAATTTAAAGGGACGCGGTGGCTCAGTGGGTTAGGACGCTGAGCTTGTCGATCAGGTCGGCAGTTTGGCAGGTCGAATCCCGAGTGCTGCGTAACAAAGTGAGCGCCTGTTACTCGTCCCAGCTTCTGCCAACCTAGCAGTTCAAAAGCACGTAAAAATGCAAGTAGAAAAATAGGGAGCACTACGGTGGGAAGGTAACAGCGTTCCATGTGCCTTTGGCGTCTAGTCATGCCGGCCACATGACCACGGAGACGTCCTCGGACAAGTGCTGGCTCTTCGGCTTTGAAACGGAGATGAGCACTGCCCCTAGAGTCGGAAACGACTAGCACGCACGTGTGGGGGAACCTTTACCTTTACTTTCATATTAATTTATTGTTGGTTGTTTCTCTTTTACACCATTTAGAATCAGCTGATTGAAGTGATTTATATATTCATATATAAATATTAAAAACTGTTGGCAAAGATTTGCTACGGTTAAGAAAGTATATTGTTATTTCTTATCATTTCCTTTCTCTTTGTACAAATTGTCCCTAGCCAATATCTCATATCTGTGACATAATTTTCTCACTGTGTATTCCATATTCATTCAATGAGAATTTTCAGTCCTAGTTTTCCCTACATCTTAGGCTGAATGCATCCCCAGTGGATTGTCTACAAATCACCACTGACTTGATGCAAATTCCCAAACTCTTGATTCCTCACTAACTATATAAATATATGTTATCATTTTTTCTCTTTTGCGGTTATAGATGAAAGCCACATTTCCCCAAAATCCTTCCCGTTGGAGGCATCTGTTATCCCACTGGAGAAATTGCCTTCTATTTTCACTATCTCCCAGCTGAAAATAGACAATTCAGTCTAACTATTCATTTGGCCTAGCTTGAGTTGAAAGACCTGTAATGCAATTTTGCTTTTATAATATTCTCATAGGATTTGCTGCATGCAATACTTTCAGAATTTGCTGGGATATACTTATAGGCTTGTTAAAGTGCTACTTTCACTCTAGACTCTTCTCTGGACAGCAACCCATTCTAAAAGCAATATCTATCTTTTAATATGCAGGTGGGAGCAGTTTTCAGTCAAATTACATTTCCAGAGATTACTGAGAGGTTTGCACATGCTGCAGAAGTGGTCCAACGGAAAAAAAACATCAGAAATATTCCATTGATTCTCAAATCAGTAAAAGTAGCAACCTGTCTCGAGACACAACATGACTAGGAGAAGAAGCAGCTAGGACAGGGGTAGGCAACCTCGGCTCTTTTATGACTCATGGACTTCAACTCCCCGAATTCCTGAGTCAGCTATTCTGGGAGTTGAAGTCCATGAGTCATAAAAGAGCCAAGGTTGCCTACCCCTGAGCTAGGAGAATACCAAGATAGGGCTTTGAAAGAGGTATTTCACTTCCCCCCCACACACACACACTCTTTTCAGGCAAACGACCAGCCTGCTTTGCAGCTTTAGAGATTTGGAGCATGTCTTGTACAGTCTTGAATTGGAAGTGGTTTCTGGATTTTAAGGTGTGTATAAGATTACTTTATGAAAATTCTGGACAACTGACAGTTCAAGCCAAAAGAGATCAAAAGGACTGTACCTGCAAAACAATGGCTGAAGGCTGGCCAGTTTTTTAGTTAAAGGAAGAAAACAGAAACATTGCAGAATGATGTAATTTTAGGGGGGCGAGGTAACGAGGTTCCATCTTAATGGAGATGTAAGCTGCCAATAGGTAAATAGTCCTGAAACAGAGTAGCCCTGGACTGGGGCCAGACATGTCTGAAGTAGCCTCCCCCATTATTCAGTACTTCCTTCTTTAAATAAATGGCTAACTAAATGGTGGGATCACATCTCAATGTTCAGAATAACCTTACATTTAAAAAGCAAATCTGATGCAGAATTTAATTCTAATTGAAAACCATTTTGGGGTCATAATTTAATATATGGATTTGTGCAGCATCCACATTTTAGTTTCTATGTCTAAAATTATAGCCTAATTTTAATTCTAGCAGAGCTTTTATATTTTAAAATAATATTTTGTATTTGATTATACTATTGTACTATATTGTTAAACCAGTGGATATTGATATATAAACATGTATGAGATAAATGTTTTCATTTGTTTTTTTCTTCCCTTCATCTTTTTTTTTAAAGTGTAAGGATTATCCTATTTATTTGTTTTGTCTACATTTTGTATTTTTTAATTTAAAAAATAGATAAATGGTCAGTGAAAGTTGATGGACATTCCTGAAATGACAGCCTGTCAAAGATGTTTGCTTTGCTTGCAAAGGTTTAAGGTTTAATATGCTAGAATCTGCTTTACCCTTTTACTGTTGTCTCACTCATCTTTCTGGGATTTCAGAAAAAGTAGTGGAGGTGGGGAAATAGAGATGGATAAGATGGCAAATATCTCCATGGAAACCAGTCAGCAATATCAGAAAATTCATACTTTTGAATCATTTTTCCTCACCTCCCTTGAAAATATCAGCAGAAACCATGTCTCTTCCTGGGATATTATGAATACGACTATATGGTTTCAGAGACCAGTGTATGTGAATAAAAATTGATGAGGAAAATCCATTTCAGAGCAGAAATATTTTTGCTTTTTATATGCATATCCTCTTTTCCATTACTGGAGTGCTGATACTGCTGAAGGGGGAAAAAAACAAAACCAAACCAGAAAAGCTGCTAGTCTCACTTGATTAAAGTCCAATGCCAGTTTCTTTTTCATTATGTTTTTCACATCAGGCACACATAATGGGAGTTTGAACAGGACAAAAGGATTCTTTTATTCCTTCAGAGAACATGGCCTTTCAAGGCAGCTTCAGCATAAGGCCATTTGCTCATAATTAGAGTGAGCTGGAAGATCTAGCATCATGCAATCAAAAAGCTGTTTCTATGTATCAGACAGTTTCTGTCACACCTTCATGAGAAGGAGGCAAAATGCTTTGATGGAATAAAAGACGGGAGCAGGAGGAGAGCAAATAAATGAGATTCTGCTGTAATTTATCTCTGGTACGGTCAGCAGCATTTAAGCAGAAGCAAAGGGAGGATCAGATAGATGAATTGTTGAATGGAAAAGAAGCCCTTGGCTGGCAAGAAGTTACATATATATTCCTTGTGGTTCTGCTTCTCACTGGACAGATAGCTAGTTTGCATGATCAAGAATACAAATATTTGTAATATGCTAAACAAAATAACAAAATAACAGAGTTGGAGGAAACATAGAGGTCTTTTAGTCCAATCCTCAGCTCAAGCAGGAAATCCTGTAACATTTCAGACAAATGGTTGTCCAATCTCTTCTTAAAAACCTCCAATGATGGAGCACCCACAACTTCTGGAGGCAAGTCATTCCACTGATGAATTGTTCTGTTGGGAAACTTCTCCTTAGTTCTAATCTAGTTTGATTGTCTCCTTGACTAGTTTCCATCCATTGCTTTTTGTTCTGCCTTCAGGTGCTTTGGAGAATAAGGTGACCCCCTCTTCTTTGTGGCAGCCCCTGAGATATTGGAAGACTGATATCATTTCACCCCTAGTCCTTCTTTTCACTGAACTAGATATGCTCAATTCCTGCAACTATTCTTCATAACGCTTTATCCTCCAGTCCCCTAATCATCTCTGTTACTCTTCTCTGTAGTCTTTTGAGTGTCTCAACATTTGTTTTTATATCACTAAGCAGAGTGAAACTTGGTTAGCACTTGGTTGGGGAAATCTAAGGGTGTAGTCTGTCCTGAGAGGTAAAAATAAGACTCTAGAATGCAGCAGTGGAAAACCACTTTTATGTTATGAAAAAATATATATCAAAACCAACAAAACATATTTGTCATATGGAGTCCAGCTTGGCTCAAATAAGACTCTAGAATGCAGCAGTGGAAAACCACTTTTATGTTATGAAAAAATATATATCAAAACCAACAAAACATATTTGTCATATGGAGTCCAGCTTGGCTCAAAGGAGACTTTTCCTTATATTTTCTTTAGGAAATATGTCTGCTAGAAATACACATGTAGTTGTGTATTTGTTTTTAAATCATAATTAAAACAATATCAAATTGGTACGTAAATCACACATTTTTGCACGTGCATATGAGCAGATAGGGACACAGGGACAATGATTTTTCACAAGGACATAAGCATCTATTCCTTTTCTTCTGGAAAAAAAATCTTTGAAGAACATCTGTCTCCTATTCCCACCTTTTGCAATAAAGACAGCCATGGTAACATGGCTGATGCTACCAATAGGAGGTTTTTCTTTAGGTAAAAAAAGGTAAAGGAGTCCTTGCAGATTTTACTTCACTAGTCATTGCTGATTATAGGGGGCAGTGATCATTTCCATTTCAAGGCCATTGAGCCAGCACTGTCCGAAGACATTTCCATGGTCATCTGGCCAGCATGACATTATGGAGTGCAGTTATCTAGAGAGTGAGTGTTAACTATTTGATTATATTCTAATGTTATTTTTGTGAATTGCTTGGCTATCTAGCCTTAATTACTGTAACATTGTAGTCAACATAACCAATATGAATGGGGGGCAACATATTATTAATGCCAAATGTTGTCATCCTCATGCCTGATTAATGTAATGTAAAGACACTGAAAATTCATGCAGGTTTAGTATTTCTGTCAAGGTTAAACTGCTAGACTGCTAAAATCTGGTGAGGTCGAAACACTTCATCTGACTCTTGAGGAGAGAGAGTATGTCTAGAAAAGCTCTGTAGGTCAAAGCTTTCTCAGAAAGTGGTCAATATAGTCTTAGTCACTTGTGACATTCTTAGTGAGTGGGTAGTCTCTAGTATTGAGAAGAGAAGAGCTCTCTTCTTCCCTTCCCGATCCTCAGTCCACTATGGAAAGTTTGACATGGTCTTCCAAATCTTAAATGATGTTTATGTTCAAAGTGGTGGCTCAGTGGGTTAGGATGCTGAGCTTGTCGATCAGAAGGTCGGCAGTTTGGCGGGTCGAATCCTGAGTGCCGCGTAACAGAGTAAGCGCCTGTTACTCGTCCCAGCTTCTGCCAACCTAGCAGTTCGAAAGCACGTAAAAATGCAAGTAGAAAAATAGGGACCACTACGGTGGGAAGGTAACAGCATTCTGTGCGCCTTTGGCGTCTAGTCATGCTGGTCACATAACCATAGAAACGTCCTCGGACAAGCGCTGGCTCTTCGGCTTTGAAACTGAGATGAGCACCGGCCCCTAGAGTAGGAAACGACTAGCACGCATGTGCGGGGGAACCTTTACCTTTACCTATGTTCAAAGCAGGAGACAAAAATTGCAAAGTGCAATTTGAGAAAATAAGTTTGAGAAAATATGTTTGACATTTGCCATGGCTATCAACTGGCTAAAAATGGCCAGTCTGGAGAGCAGATGAGTAGAAGTGAGGTGCCTCTACTGAAACCACAACTGAGAAGCAGTGATTTATAAGGGCAAACAACAGACAATCTCCATTGAAGCCATCTCTTTCCAATGCACGTTGTTTCCATTTTAATGGAGAGTTTATCAAACATGTTATAAAACAATAAGGACTATTCCGACGTTTTAAAGACTAACAACAATTAACATGCAATAAGCTTCTGCCCATGTCTTCATATAATAGATATACTGACTCACTTTAATAAACAGAAGTGTTTTTAATTAATCATATTACATTACAAGTATAATGTATGACAAAATGAAAGTTCTTGTGTACATACTATTATATATCAACATAGCTCTAGTCGTATCCAGTGTCCTAGCCCCTCTCACACAGGTACTATAAAGCATAGTCTGCAAAGTAATGACATTTTTAAAAACATTGTCAGAAAAGGTGTGATAGTAACATTTTTAATACATACGTAATAGATTTCTAGTTTGTTTCTCCCCCTCCCATCATTTATACATGTGCATGATCAAGCAGTTTGGAATTGAGTCTGTGAGGGGAAGAGGGACAAAGGCAAATAGGAGGAGGTCTGAGGCACACCCCACCCCCACTTGTATCTGTAAAGTGAATTGTGTGGGAATGCCTGCAAGAGAGAGATCTGGCAGACCTCCTTGTTGTACTTCCATAACAGTCAACCGTTTGGGTGATGCACTTCTCTTGAATCAGCTGGGAAGAAGTGCGGTGTAGAGAGATTTTGGTGTAGAGTGAGGGTGCTTTGTTGGCAGCACATGGGCTGGAAGAAAGTCCAATAGCCATGAAAATATAACTATCCATGAGATTCAGTCCTGAGGAAAAGATTTTAGGTAGCCATTATTCTGAAACTTCAGGAGTTTCAGGTCAGCCAGGTTTGTAACTGAGGTGAGTTTCCAGAGTTGTGTGGCATAGTACAAGAAGGTAACAAAACTTTATCAGCAGATGTGTTCAGCACAAGCTCGCTCAACCACAAAGCTGCGTAACGCCAGTGCAAGCAGTCACATGGTGGAGAAAAAAGCGATTCCCACATTCTCCCTTCCAGCCCCTAATAATAATAATACTAATAATGCTACTAATAAAACTTGCATAAGATAATATATAGTGCCAGTACGATTGGAAGTCCAAATCTTAAATTCCCCCATTCTTTCAATGTGGCAACTGAGTCTAGGAACATCACTAATGCTTAGGATACCTGCCTTATCAGCAGAAATGGATTTTCAGCTGCAAAAATCCAAATGGCTTTGTTCATGTCTGAGAAAGAAAAGAGGATATGTAGCTCATAAAGCTCTGAGCATGTTTCACAAACATTAATGAAGAAAACTATGGCATACCTCTGCCAACATCCCCCCACCCTTATTTCCCATTCATACCAAAAAGAATATAGTCATATTAACATTATGTTACTGGAGTGGTTCAATCATAATGCCTTAAGCCAACATTACTAAATTAATACAGTGTTCAGGATACAGTATTCTGTGTTTGATGAACCATACCTACTGACCATCCTGAAAACCCCTTACATGATCAACTGAGATTGCTCAATAAACAGTGAGAAATTAGCTGCGCTTTGAAAAATAACCCAAAAGAATGGAAGTAGGTAGCTGAGGAACAGTAATGCAATCGCCTGTACTGGGAAGACCTTTAGCACGACTCCTCAGCTAAGTATATTTGCTTATTTTATAGAGCCACGCAAAGCCCCAAAGAGGTACTTTGCTTCAATTGAAACACTCTTACAAAGAGAAATGGTCCTCCACTTCTAAGTGCTACCGTGCCACTTGGTTCAATGCGAAACACCTTCTGTGCCGGTGTACCCTATGTGCAGAAACTAATCTTTCTGAAGCAAAGTGGCTTTTCCTCAGTGCACAGTGCCTCATCAAGATAACGTGTGCCCATCTCACACATGCTCCCAATTCACCTTTCTGTTCAAGAGCTTTATTTACCTATTTATTCCCTGCCTTTGTACTTAAGCTTTTCTTTCATGCTATATCCCTTCTCCGTACAGTTCTTACTCTTCTCTTGTCCTTGGGTAACAAATGCTGTGTTCTTGTCCTAAGTTGCCTGAGCATGAACCACTGAAATCAATGTAATTTGGCTTGGCATGATAAATCCAAGGATCATATTTCAAATTTAATGAACAATCATGCATTATCAACCAGGGAGCAATAACCTGCAGTTTGCACTCATTAAGTCAAGGTAAGCAGAGGGGAAAGTGCACAAATAAATCATATGTACACTCTATGTAACAAGGAGAGGTAAGGTTCATTTTCATTCATTATAAGATGGTCCCAATACTGTTATATGAACTTTAGCATATGATCAGTTATGCTAGCAAAATATATATATCCCTTTCTTGGCCATAGCAATGTTTTCTAATCAATAGTTATCCCAAGAGAAACAGACCCCCAAAATAAGACTATAAACAAATATAGATATGCTAAGACCGAGAACAGTGATAATCAGTGCTGTATTCCTCACATAAACTCAGGACCTGTTTATGATAGAACAGTTGCTTCTCTCTCTAAAATTTGTTTTTATATACTTCCACACACACAAACTATTCTCATTGATATGCATGTGTGCATATGAATGAGAAAGAATATTTATATAGTGATATATAAGCATGTGAGTTTGTTTCTTACATTGATTGTTACAATGGGTAAGCCTTATAGAGTATTGTCCTAATCTAGCTAAAGTTGAAGTCTTTTATTTAACTGATTTCAGTGGGGGGAACCAAATAATTATAAGACTTATTCTTAAATTTTCCACTGAGATCAATACAATGTTAAAGTGCTTGATTATCCAGAGCATGGCCAATGAGTGCAATCTAGGAGGGAAAAGAGTGTGCTGAATTCCCACTCAAAAGAAGAGCATTTTCAAAGCTCAGGTCCCACCAATATAATATATTTAGATTGCACCTCACACAAATTGATAGTGTAGACATATACCAAGTTTCACGCATATGCATTTTACTTGCCTGCAAGGGGTGATAAGAATTGCATAGATTTTAGTGCAGTGAGATATGATGGCTATGGAACAGATTTCTAGTGCTTAAGAAGAATTTTATTAAACTGAGGAAGGATTCTAACTGAGCGTTTTCACTCTGCTATGCAAGTTTGACAGTAACTTACTAGTAGCAACAGTAGTAGTAGAAATACTGTATAACCTGAAATACTTTGTTATGGGCACATATGTGCTATGGTCTCAATATATAAATGTTCTTTATGAACCAGTACTGGCAAAAAGTGCAAGAAACAGGCACTTCAGTACAAAAATCAGGATGGCAGAATCATCTCTCTTTAGAGTACAAGCTCACATCACCCATGCGTGTGTGTTCATTGTGCTTTTGCTAAAATTGGAAGAAGGTTTGTTGCCTGAATTCATTTTTATAATTAGTGCTGTGCCAGGCCTGATGGTTATAGAGATTTTATAAACTACCAGGTTGGATTTAGCATCAAATCAATGTGTGTTTACTATGCTTGTGCCAAATGGAATCACACCTGTAAAAGCCTGAGTTGACTGATAATTGCAAAATCTGAAACCAGACCCTACTTGTCAAGATGGTCACAGGCACTAAGTAGATTACAAATAATTCATCACATGTTGATCTTTTTGCCATGTAAAGATCACACCCTCACAAAAGTAGTTCCTTGCTTAAATGAAAGAGGTTATTAGATCTATTTAGATTTCAGAACTAGATCTTCTGAGCTTGACCCCTTTATCTCCTCATTCCAGGGAAAAAAACTAAAAAAAGTACTTTTAATAACACTAACTGTAGTTTTTGTAATTAATAGGTAAAGCAGTTGCAATAGACAAGGATTGATCTATTAACTGTGGATGCCCTCTAGTGTCCTTTTTTCTCACTTCAATTAATTCAGCTTGTATCTGAGAATATGATCATACACATTTTTATAATAGCATGGTCAACTTTTTAATGAAAAGATAATCCTGAAAACCCCCTTGCCCCCACCTCCCCAATAATTCTAAATAGAGGGGTTTTTTTTCCTATCATCTAGGGTTAAAGATAGATTATTACTTCCTCATATCACGTTTCACCACACAAATCAATAATCCTTTATATTATCCTTCTCCACTAGAACATTTGCCAAATAATTATACTTTCAATTATAATATGACAAAAAATGAATCTTTTATTTTGGTGCATCTAGTAAATCTTCTATGTGACTGCGGTGAGATAGAATTGATTGAAATTGAACCATTATTTTATTTTAGGAAATTCTTTTATCAACTTAATTAGCCAAAATAATTATCTATCATTCACCTGATATCAACAGGTGTATAGAAATTTAATGATGCTGTCATACTTATGTTTACTTTTTGGAAGTAACACAACATCAGAAGTGGAACACTGCATACAATTTCTCCAAATGCTAAGAACCTGGACTTTGAATATAAGAGAAACTGACAAATTCCTGAGCCCAGCTATGGAAACCCTTTTTGTAGCATAAAAAGTACCGTTATAGCTGAAAAGAAAAATATAAGATGATCCAATTTTTGACCCCACATTATATTAACTAATTATATATGAACAGGAAGCAACTTTAAAATATTGCAATATTAGAAAGCATCTGTAAGTTTAATCTTTAATGTTTAAAAAACTGTATTATACTTGCCGTGTTAAAATTTGCTGCATCTATGTAAATCATAGGTTGGGTTCACTCTATTTAATATATTCATGCTATTATAACACAGGCACACAAAGGGAAGAAGTGCTGCAAAGCACAAATTCTCTTCTAAATCCTGGAAATTGTCAACATAGTTCACTTGCTTGAAAGGTTCTCTTATATTAATTCTTTCCAAAAATCAGTGTCAAAAGATTTCTTTTTAATCAACTGCATGGGGTAAATGGGCCAGAGGCTAAAACATTGACAACAGTAAAAGTAAAGATAATCCAACAAGAAGTATTTTGTTTCAATAAGTGGCAATAGTTCAATTGGAGTAAATATAACTGAAGATACCAGGGTGAATGTCTATGGAGATTCTCAATCATCCAGGTCATGGTTGTCCCAAAGGTGCTTTCCAAAAGGCAACTGGACTTTCTTACTTTTCTCCTTGAAAACATTTCACTTCTCATCCAAGAAGTGAAACGTTTTCAAGGAAAAAACAGGGTTAATGGTTTTCTTAATGGTATAAACCATGGAATACAAGGCTTTTCTCTTACTGCCTATAAATATAAGCGCTTTTGGTCATAGCAATGCTTTCTGAACCATGTGTTGTCCCAATGCTTAGAAAAATCATATATATATATATATATATATATATATATATATATATATATATATATATATATATATATATATATATATACATATACATACATACATACACACACACACACACACACACACCCTCTGGCAGTTTAAAAAAGAGGAACAAACAGCCACATGCTTCTCCCAGAAGAAGGAAGCAGAAGCCTGATGATGACGGATGGGATTCCGTCGAAACGTTGCGCCTACACCTTTAATTCTACGCGGGGAAAAACCCGAAAAACCAAGGATCCACATACAGGCACCCGCGAAAACCTCAGAAAACATATATATATATATATATATATATATATATATATATATATATATATATATATGTTTGTGTGTGTGTGTGTGTGTATGTGTATGTGTGTATATATATATATATATATATATATATATATATATATATATATATATATATATATATATATATATATATAAATAAATGTAGCTCCATTGATATTACTAGTGTTCATAAATACAATCAAGGGGTCAAAGCCCCGTGGCTTTGATATCTCATCAATTTCAGCATAGAATGAGAAGGCAGCTGATGAGCCTTCAGCAGGGGAAGTGACTAAAGGTGTTGAACTCCATGCCCTTTCCTGTCTGTGATTGATTCAATTAATCATTCACTTCCTATTTCTTTCTCCCAGACTGAGGTTGGTAACCACCTTAGGAAAGGGCTAACTTTTTTGAAGTTAGATTGGACAAAGGATTGTTCCATTCCAAATCCCAATTTCTACCTGCCATCCCCACTCCTCCTTTATTTCCTTATTTATTTATTTTTAAAGTCTTATACTAATGTTGTGCATTTATTATAAAGACCTCAGATATTTTTCCCTCTTCTGCCTGGGGATGACCTGGACAGGTTTTCGTGAAAACTACAACCGATTTGCAAATCCTAGGAGGTGGTATGGAGGCATTATGCCCTCTTCTTTTATACCCTATGTCAACATTATTATTAAAAAAAGCTTAGTCTTACAAATAATGATAATGTACTTATAAAAATTAAGACAGGATGATTACAGGAACAATGAATAAGACAAATTAAAATTGAACAAACAAAAACGATACTGGAAAAGATGCCGGTGTAGATATGTCCTGAGAAAGACTGTTTTAACCACATGCTACATTATCACTGAAAACATATTGTTTAAAAATAATGCAATATATCATTAGATAAATGAAAAACTACCTACTAGCAGCAACGGTTCCAGAGAAATTTAGCACCAAGACTAACCAGAAGAAGATGGAGAAAATGGGAATGGAGGGAAGGAAAATGGATAGGTTCAGTGTAACTGACATCATTTTACTGTATTTAAAAAAAATGCAAACTGGCATGAGTTTAGTCCCTCTGGAAACATGCTACCCTAGTAAATCCTCCAGCCAAAATTATTTATATTTATTCCTGTGAGCATCTAGTACAGCCAAAACTTCCCAATACTGCTTTATAATATACCAGAAGGGTATGGCACAAACAAATGTGGAGGCTTGTTTAGGCTTGTTTATCCTAAACAATCCTTTTTTATTAAGCTAAAAAAATGTTCTTCAGAATGCATGGATCTCCCAATTTCACATATCTATTAGACTATGCGCTCTTTGAAAGAAGTTCACAGGTATATGCACAATATTCTGTTTTTCTTTTAGCCACTTATTGGAACTTTAATTGTTAGTAAAAGAAAGATATGTGAACCAGGCAAAGGACCTTGAGATTTGTTAAGCAATAAAGATGGATTTTGCATTGATATAACCTGCCACACAAAGACGGCAGGTATTTCTTTCACTTATTAAAAACAAACAAACAAACAAACAAACAGAAAACACAATCAATTTCTGATTATAAAGACCAAGTATAAATAACATAAAATTAGCATATGTATATTTTTAAGCCCTGGAGTCTATATCCTCTTAAAGGATTTGACTCATTGGCTATCTAGCTTCCACAGCAGCCTGGGTTTTCAGTAAAGAATTGTAATTAATTTTCTTATCCCCGCTATATAAAAAAATAAATGCAAAAACATTCCCCATTTCCCTAATCTGAATTATGCTATTTTTCACAGGAACATGCTATCAATATTGTACGAAGATATATGAACTTGTTAGTAGAGTTTTCACAGGACATTTTGCCTAACACCGGAACTGCCCACTGATGTGTCATGCTAAAAAAAATTATTCTAGCTAATTGACAATAGCATGAAAATTAACCAGATTACCAGAAGGATCCAATCTAACCTAGATGACCTGGAGAAGCTAGAAAAAAATTCCAAGATGTGCACACAGGGCTCAGAAATCCCAATGATGATAAGCAAAGGGCTAAAATGGCTCAATAGCTGACTAACGAAAGGAAAATACGAGAGAGATAAAAAACAGACATACACATGAAAGCATAGAGAGACGTAGGATGACATTGGCCTGCCATGTCTAGCTTATCAATTGAGTCAGGTTGATAATGCAGACTATGGCCCCAGTACATGTTTCTGAAAAATGAAAGGTTGCCACCTACATTGCAGCTGCCACTGTTGAAGATGTCAGTACATATTAAATGTTGCTGTATTTCTCTTAGCTTCCATGAGATCCGCTTACATTTTCAGTGTGAGTTTACATCATACATGTGCATCTGTGTGTGCGTGGGTGTCTGTGTAATATACCAAAGCTTAGAGTATTGATTAAAAAAAATCACCAGCTCTCTAAACAAGAGGCATTCCTTGCTAAATATCAGGATAAAATTCCGATCCATGGTCCATGCTTTGCAGCACAGGTTTCTGATCCAGGGTGGACATCCTGCTTAACATTTCTGCAGACAGTGCATAACTATTGCTAGATTTCTCCTCAAACCAACTGTCTAGTGCCCGTTTAGCTTCAAAGTTGGAAATAGGTGGTCCATTTACAGCAATTGTCAAAAGATCGCTGAGTTGTTCCAGAGTAAGTCGGGAACGATTGTTTTTGCGCACTCTCTGAAGAGCATTTCTTCCCTTTTCGCAGCATGCTGTGGAAGTGGGAAGGACTTTGAGGATCTGGATTATTTTATTTAAAAGAGGAAATCTCTGTCTATATTTACAAATATGACTGATTAAATCTTTAAAGCCATTTTTGGTATAATAATCCACCTTGAGTTCTCGCCATTCCATGAGCAAACTCGCTCTGGTGTCTATGCCTTCTCTGCTGATTTCTGTGCAAAAAGATGGCACTGCCTCCAGATGTTCAAATATTTGCATCATATCTTCCCTGCCATAGCTCATAAGCTCTTCTGCACTTCTGGGCCAAGCTGCAAGATCAAAAACCTGGCAGGCTTTCACAAATGCCCGACTGCGAAGTTCAAATCTTTGAGCCAGAATCACTTGGGTCTTCTGGCATATTTTTTCTCGAATTGACTGGAATTTGGCTTCAGCCACCCGTAGGTTTTTCACAGCAACGCCATTAAAGCTTTCACGGAAGTTCTCCTCAAATTCCTGTAGATATTCCCCAGGAGAGTCTGCCAGTCTGCTAATTTCTTGGATGGCCTCCTCTATTTTATCATCCACTTGGGAGATAAGGAGGTATTCACCTTGAAAAATGAAGGCAAGTCGTGAAAGGACTGCAATGACATCAAGCAAAAAATATATCAACTTAATGGATTGATAGTCCATAAGAAATTGCAAGAGAGCCAAGGCAATAGCAGAAGCATCTGCTCTTTGTGTTTGGCCACTGACATCTTTCAGATGGGCCACTACTTCCAGGTAGTCCTTGATGAGAGCATTGAGGACATTTTGTTCCCCAATGATCCATTTGATTGCTCGAATATCTCCCAAGAACTCAGTCTCTTCACAGAGAGTAGCAGCAGTGACCCTTAGCTCACACATCAGTCTGGGAGAATAACGGTAAAAGCTGAGTAACTGCTTCAGGTTGTTCTCTAGCTCCTCAAGGCAGGGTAGTTCTTTTCCACTAATTGCATCCAATATTTCCAAGTGCGGCTTGTATACCATTAGAGGTAAGCAGAGCAACCAAGGTAGAGTTTTCCTGATTGTCATATATATGTTAGCTCTTAGACTGGCAGTAATGTTAGCACCATCTATTCCCAAACCAACACTTGGCTTTTCATCTTGCAGCCTGATTCCCAGAGATGAAAAAGCCCGATCTAACGCTTGAACATAACTATCTGTTGTAGAAAATCCCAGTTCCTGGAGAGAAAGGAATTCCGTGGCAGGAGGTCCATCACTGCTGACATACTGCACATAAACTGCAACAGTATCAGCAAGTAAGTCATCACTCTGCCCATCTAAAATGATGCTGAGGAAAGGAGACTGCCTCACTCGTTCAATGAGGTCTTCTCTAAGAGCTCTAGCAATATGGTGGATTAAGATTTGACAGTCTCCCTCATTCATGTACTGATCCACCACTTTGAGTTCACACTTTCTCAGTAGTTCTGCAAGAGGTCGAAAGTCACAATACGGCCGGCCTTCCATAGCTAAATGATAGGCTGTATTGAACAATAAAGTCATATTTCGACACATCTCTTCTGTCTTCTCTGGGTGCATCCTGAGCCGGTAGAGCTGCAGGCACTTCTTGTGGAGATTACTCTGGCTATGAAGTTTTATAGTGTGGATTTTGAATTGCTTTGAGCCAATGATGAAGGCTGAAGTTCGAGAAGACTGTACTGTGTACTGCCGACAGACATGACACCACATTTCATTCAACGTCGGAGAGTACCGCAAAAACCAAAATTTTTTTAGCCACTCTTGCTTGAAGCGCCGAATCCTCCTGGTGACAGCAGACATTTTGGAGGGCTCATCTGTGGCTGTAATTATGTCATTGGAAACGGATTCATCTGCTGAATCTACTTCCTGATCATCATCTTCCATTATGGTAGGAACAGACATGATGCTTTCTGAAGCTGCCCAAAAAAAAAAAAAAAGAATTACAGAAAATTCCAGACAAAGTTCTAGAAAACAACATAAAACAGTACGGTAATTCCACAACACTTCATCCATATCTACACATGTCCCCTGTTTTCAATGAAAATGAATATGTTATTTGAAGTAATATTGAATTATAAATCCTTTTTAAGTCCTAATTTCCTAAAGTCTAAGCAATTGTAAAAAGTAACCTCAGCAGTACTCTAACTATTATTATATTATAACAAGAATTATTGAGGGAAATGAACAAAAACAAACAAACCAAGTTAAGAATAGGTTTCTGCACAAAATGTAAACTTTGTTTTATGTATTTTGCATCCATATGAACCAGTATAAGTCACATAGCGCATAGAAAACCAAACATACTTCCTAAACTGGATTCAGAATGACAACCTACAATTCTTTCTCCTGCAATGTATGAAGAACATAGCAAACCAATTTGCTGCAATGTTTTTATTGAAAATGAACATATTACAGTAAAAAAGAAAGATGATAATTTATAATTACAAATTATAATTATGATTATAATTATACCCCAAAGTGTTTGTTCAGAGGACTAAATCTGTGCTTCATAAAGCCCAACCACAAGACCTGAGAAATGTAAGGTCTCCTAGTATAATGTTTAAGGAGCATTTTTGTTTTGTGTAACTTACCAGTGGGATATGAAAAAGCTTGATACTCAGGTACCTGAGGAGGTAGTAGAGATGGCTCAGCTAACTTGCCAGATCTTAGCAGATTTAGCTCAGCCTGCAATTCCCGAATCTTTTTTTTCAGCCGGATGCAATTGGGACACAAGGAAGTTGTTGGGATTTCGAGAGCATCATCTTGACTTGACACCAGAGACAGATCAGTGAGGCTGTTCACTTTAAACGACAAAGGTTCTTCACCTTCCTCTTCCAGCAAGCCAATTTCTTTGGACATGGTAAAGGGAGAACCGTGAGGGACCTTCCACTCACCCTCATTTCTATGTCTACTGTGATTAGGAGAACTGTCTTGAACACTAGTCCCACATTTTTCTGAGACATCTTGAACTTGGAACCTCAAGGATTTTCGAGTGGAAGGGGTAGAATTTTTGGTGAACTTATGATCTTCTACCTTAGTTGATTCCAGAGAAGCCTCTAGGACATCTTTGAAGATGAGGTCTATTTTCTTTTTCTTGGTTTGGGGTTGAGGTATCCCTTCTTCAAAGCTACGTTTGTAAGGACTCTTCCCTGGTTTTGATATAGTGAGCTCAAGGGGATAGATCACATCTTCTTGGCTTCCCATAGTTCTTTCTGTCTTTTCTCTTAGTAATCTTCTGTCCCCTAAAAAAAAAAAAATAAGGAGATGATTATTCATGGGAAACTACAACATTCCTGACACAAAAGCTAAAGCAAAAAGGTAGGGCAAACTTTTCATATGTTGCATAACCAATTAACACATTTACTGGAATAAATGCTTAGGCACCCTAATGATGGGCAATATTGAAAATCAAACAATATCTAGGTAATATACAGAGGTATGCTTCAATATGCTTCAAAGAATAGGCAGTTGGTCTACAGGTAGCTAACCTGTAACTGAAATTAAAATAAAATATGGACGTTTCTGATTGCTCAAAATGTAGTGATAACTTTGACTTGGTAAAAGGCATCATATCAATACTATGAAGTTTCCATGTTGAACCAGTAAACCTGATAGACCTTTCCACTGTATAATAGAGTGACATGAGACATGAGAATACACAGGAATTACAATCTCATTTCCCATATCGCTATTTATCACAGTCAATTAGAACCAGCTCAGTGATACACAAAACTGAGATCTATAGCTTGTTGTAATACATTGCTAAATGTGTGAATTTAAGCAAAATTTACCAAAAAGCAGAGATGCTAGCAGATTAGAAAAAATAGTCATATATCCTTACCTGGAAATTCAGAAGATGATGAATTTGATTCTATCTTTCTTCTGTCTTGTAAATAATTCCAAGCATCAATACTTGGTTGTTTTCCAAACAAGGCGCTGCTTAATGTTGTTATATTACATTTAAGAAACACACTTGTACTTATGTAACAACTTTAGTGTAGAAGTGGTTCATCAAATCCTAGCACCATAGTCATCAGTTAACTGAGATAGTTTTATCTACTTGTGACACTAGGTAAAAACTGCTACGCAACAATTGCAACTCCAGGTTTTGTGATACTGCATTGGAACTTCTAACCAATACCAAACTATTGTAAGCATGTATCAATTTGCACAGGATTTATTTTGATTCATACATTTAAAAAATCATACAGAAAAAATGCAAGACTTCAGTCAATTCTATATCCTACTTAGTTTTAGAGTATGACATTAACTGGTGGGTTAGTTATGAAGTGGCAGATATGACACCTTTCTGTCTGAATATTTCTTTAAGGCTTGACAGGGTAATTCACATTTTGTAAAAAAAAATCTATTCCATCTTAACCATGATTAGTAATATTTGGAATTAAAAACCGTTGTGTCCATAACAAACCAGTGACCTTAATATTACACCTGGTGCAAGTATGTAAGTTGCAATATTTACATGATGAAATCACCTCATATACACTGTCATTTTGTTCCACTTGTAGATATCTACCAGGCAAACACAGAGTTTTTAAAAATAGCATGCTTCCAACACCGTGGATGTAAAAATAGGCTTGAAAGCCCTGCTTCTAAGCATAGGGAACATGTTAAGATTTCTAGCAGCCACAATGGTGGTGGTGATGGCATGTACCCTGAGGCTACAAAAACTAATCAAAACAAGGAAGTTGACTAAATTATGCTAATAAGATCAGTTTGACTGAATCACCTGAGAGTTGCTTCAAAATAGCGAAGCTCATTAATAGATTGCTGTTTTCAAGATGATGTCAAACAGAGTGAAGGATGCAGTATGGACTTGGAAGAGAAATAGAAATATGAATATATTTGGAGATTTGGTATGTATGAGGAAGGATCAGTCTGGAAGATCAGTCTAGAACATTTTAAGGGCCTTGATGCAGAAAGATTCACCAAGTTTCTGGAAATAGCTGTTTGATTTGTGAGTGGTTAGGAGCAGTGGGATTCGGCCAGTTTGTACCCATTTGGCAGAACTGGTACCTAATTTTTTGTTGCACAGGCCCAGAATGGACTTCCAGAAGTGGCACCCATACAGAGAACCAGTTGTTCACATATTTGAATCCACCACTGGTTAGGAGTACTGGCAGATGAAAGGAGTAAGCAAATTTGGATTGGAGGCAAAAAGCATCATTGACATCCATCAGGAGCCTTTCTGGGCTTCTGGATCTGTCAGGATGGTAGTTGAGTCCCTCCCATCTTCTAACAATGAGGGATTTATACCTCATATGGCAGAGGCTGGCAGTTCATGATCTCCATGGTAACCATGGATTTTCCTCAGGAAATCACGGAACTGACATGGATTAGACCTTGTATTTACTTCAGAATCTCTATAATGTGACTTTGTTATAAAGACTGTTACCATCAGCTTTTTGTTGTGGTTAGATCACTTCCTGGTCCAGATGTGACTGATTGCTGTGTTATCGTCATAGGGCTCAACCCATTCAGATGGTCCACCCCAAGTACCACATGGATTTCAATGGATGCTTGGAATTTCCTTGACAATCTGACAGGTGAATCAGTCAAAGGCCTGGTTTGCTGTTGGCAACATGCCTTTGAAAAAAATCATGAATCATCCTGAGTAACCTCTCTGTCAACCAATTCTGAATGACCCTTTGGTCTTCTCAGAGCCCCCAGAAATGTGACAAATTAGCACAACATTTTGTCAATAAGTTTATCAGAGTTGTTCTATTCTGAGCAGAGCCTAGAGTTTTGACCAAAACATAATATTGCCATGTTTGGAGGGATTCTTTTGATTGTGGCTTCTGAGAAAATAGTTTGGGTGCTCTCTAAGAAATCCTCTTCTGCCATGTGGAATTGGATCCTTGCCTCTCCTGAGACCTTGGACTGCCACAGGCAGAGTAGTTACTTGGATCTGCGAGACGTAGTTGAAGTCTCATTGCAGATGACGACATTTCTAGTCATTTTAAAGGAAAATTACTGTTCATAATTTTTTGGGATTCTCTGGTGGCTCCAGTGGTACTTCTGAGTTAGAAAGCACTGTTCCTGAAAAAAGCATATCCATAGCTTGGAGGCCCTCTTGGATTTGTGGTCCTGCTAGAACAATAGGAAGCTGTAGCCAGGAGGCCCTTTATCAGCTTCAGTTGTATTAGTTGTGTCCTATCTGGGGCAACACTACCTTACTATAGTGACTTGTGCCTTCATCACCACTCATTTGAATTACTGCAAAATGTTCTCTGTGGAGCTTCCTTTGAAGAAAGATAAATTGGAAACTTCAGTTGGCTGAAAATGCAGTGGCCTGTGTACTATCCAGCCCTTGCAGATGGAAACATAATAAACTTCTGAAGTGGGTCCTGCAGTAGCTTCCCATATACTTCTGGTTGCAACTGAAAGGACTGTTGTAGCCTTTACTATAAAGTGCCTTATGCCCTGTATCAAATTACTTTCAGTAAGGTAGCTGCCTATTAGAATCAGCCCAATCAAAGCAATCTTGTCAAGAAGAGCATCTGGTGGTTTCCTACATTCTGGTGACGAAGGAAGGAGCAAAACCTGGAGCAGCAGTGGAGCTGTCTGGAATGGCTTCTCACTAAAGATGGTTAGCTCCCATTTAAATTACCTTCTGAAAGAACTAAAAACGGAGCTCCTCCAATGTGGGATTGGGATTGGGAAGCCAAGATTTTAGCTTGTTTGTGGTGCTTTTTGTTTTCAATATGTATGTTTTTAATTTTTTGTACTTCTATAAACTGTTGAGAGTACTGTGAGATTATGAATCAGGTATAGACAAAATAAATAAATAAATAATGGTTTTAGTAAGTGTATTGATTGATAAATGAATAAACCAATACTTGTACAAAGTAAAAAAAAACATATTTATTTTCTTTATTGTCCTTTTCATAGTCTAACACCTCAGCTTTCTGCAATCCTATATTCTCTAGCTCGGCGGCCACCAACCTTTTGGGCACCAGGGACTGGTTCCAAGGAGAGAGGTTTTTCTGTGGACTGGAGGGGGCGTAGTTTTACATGCTGCCTCCATTCCACAGATGGGAGTTTGCTTGTTTGCACGGACCCGTCTCTGGCATGCCATGGACCGATGCCGAGAACTCCTGCTCTAGCTAATTGGAATTCTACTTCTGCTAATAATTCGCCTATTCCTGATGCTTGGTAGAAATGATGGAATTTGATCCAATTATTTTGTTTTATTTTTTACAATTTTGTCTGACTGTTCGTAGGGCTTTGTGTTAGAAGATGCAATCACCTTTTGAGTTACCGTAATTATTATCTTGTTTGATACTTATAATCAGTAGAGAGAAAAAAACACCTTTTCTATAGTCCCAAAGGTGCTTTGTCAAAAGGTAACTGGACTTCCTTTGTTTTTCCTTCAAGACTCACTTCTCATCCAAGAAACTTCAGTTCGTCAGTTCTTCTGAAGAACTGAAGAAACTTCTTGGATAAGAAGTGAAACATCTTCAAAGAAAAGCAAAGAAAGTCCAATTGCCTTTGAAAAAAAGCACCTAGATGACCGAGAATCTCCACAGACGCCTTTTCTATAGTAATCTCTGTCGATCAAATTACTCTAAATTATTATATTAAAAATGTCTTTCTGGTATACCACCATGGGATGTGTGAGTGACACTCTGACACAGAGCCCTGGTGGGCAGTGGTTAGAATGTAGTACTGCTGACTCCCAGCAGTTTGGCAGTTCGAGTCTCACCGGCTCAAGGTTGACTCAGCCTTCCATCCTTCTGTGGTCAGTAAAATGAGGACCCAGATTGTTGGAAGCAATATGCTGACTCTGTAAACTGCTTAGAGAGGACACTGTGAAGTGGTGTAGAAGTCTAAGTGCTATTGCTATTTTCAAATGTCTGTAAAGACCTGGATGTTACTGTATGCTACTGATGCCCACTATCACTATTAAGTATTTTATGCAGCTGTTTTAGTTAAGCTTATTTTTAAAGAAGGCTTTCCTTTAAAATAGTTTAAATTAATAGGTATAACACATACTTTTGTAATAGATTGAAAGGAACATATCTGAGAGATCTCATACGAAACATTTTTCATGGACTTTGACTAAGATGGAGACTTATTACGATAATGAAGTTCTTAAGTGAATGATTAATTCAGAATCAGGGACAATATATACAAGAAGGCAGGATTACCAGACCTGGGCTGCAAAAATCTGGAGGACCAGGATGGCAACAAAACTTTAACATTTTACTAAAATGTGGTGTAATCCTGGTTGTGCAACCCAGAATTGGTGTGCCTCCGAGAAGATATGGAGCTTGCATAATGTGGGCCCTCTCCTATTATATCTCAAGCAGTATAGGAACCTTTGTCTATAGCAGACATGTTAAACTCACAACGTCACGTGACATCACGCAACGTATCAGGATAGTTTTGCCATTGCTGGCAATGGGGTGAGCGTGGCTTCCAGGTGATGCGTCCGGCCCACGGGCCGGCAGTTTGACACCCCTGGTCTATAGGTTCCATCCAAATCTTCTCTTGGACATCTGGTCTATTCATTTAAATTTAGCTGCTAGCCAATTCACAGTGACTTTGCATAATTTTCACTAAAAAAAAGCAGAAACAATAAATGTATTTAGTTGCCAACTATAAATATTAAAGGTATTTTCCTTCACTACAGGAGTTTTCCCTGTCATGAATAGACTGCCATCAACTGTTTTAATTTATTTCCCTGCAGTAAAACAGGGACTTTCTCTTCCTTTTATGGTTTAATATCAGGTTTAGTTTACATGATTTATATACCATATCTTACTATATATGATGCTCAGGGAGTCCTTCCCAGAAGTAACTGTGAGCAATTCAATTTAACATACAAGAGGGAAAGAAAAGAGCTTTAACGTCACAACTCATGAGAATTTTAATTTGTTTAGAGTCTTCATCCATTTACAATATCAATAATATTTATCACATACAATTATTCTTTAAATATACATACAAATAGTATGGATGGTAGATTACTGGGTATGTATAAGTGTTTAGATCTCAATGATCATCTCTAAATTTTCAGTTTCTGGGTTCTCCAGGATAAGGCAAAATAGAAGATTCAAAATCCACTTCCACATTCAAGATACACAAAATATTTTAAGCATTATTAGCCATGTTCCCATCTCAAACTCTCCAGTTCCAGGTGAACAACATCCAGTACTGCCAGAATGAGAGTATGCAAGGGTAGTTTCTTCTCTGAGATTTCAGGAGCTGGTAGAACAGAGCTAGTTGCATCATTCTTAAGACAAGGATAGTACTATTTTTGCAACTAGGGACTGCATATTTATTATGATTTGTTTAGGCTCCAGAGGAGTCTAGAAGGGTGCGTATGGGTGTTTATGTATAGTGTATGTTTTAAAAAGAAAAATTACAAAACCAAACATCAACCGTTTGTGACAAATCTCAGCAGTATGATCCTTGGAGGATATGTAATATATGGAGGATATATAATAGAACTGCTTCATTCCTCAGACCATTACTCACTACTATCTTAATGCTAAGATAATGTTTTTAAACAATATCTTCAATTGCCTAATTATTATTCTATATTATATAGAATTTGCTGACCTGGTATGTTTTCATAAGCCAATTCAAGAACAGCTAGCCATAACTTTTAACTGTTTCACAATCTTAATCCTGAACCAGAGGGAGGCAGAAGAAGGAACTTTGCTTCCAGCAAATTTTCTGCATCTGGCCCTTTTCTGTTTAAGGATTTGCTTACAATACATGTGTGCATGCATACATATACATACATACATCTGGACTTGGGAAGATCTAACCCATACACTGTGCAGGTATTCCTGTACACGATGCCAGCTATTTCAGTGAATGTGTTTCTGTCTGCATCTTATACCTTGGATTGTTGTGAGGCCTCTCTGCATAGTCTGCACCTTGGGTTCTGCCTTGTATAGTAGACACCTGCTTCGTTGGATCAGGTGTTTAGTCCCTCTTATTGCTATGATTAGTGCCTCGGTGCTATCTTTTAATCCAACTGGTAGGATTTCCCAATGTCTGCCACCTCAGCTATCTGTCAATGGTACATCCTATGCAGAGTCTTGTGTTGCCATGGCATTGCTTGATCTTTCTCCCATGATTGCTGCTCCTTCAGACATTCTCTCAGAAACACATCTTTGAGTGCCATCTTACTGATATACTCCTGGATGTTCTGGGTTTCATCCAGGACAGTGGCTTTGACACTCACCAGATGCCACCTGCCCTCTTTTTGGCTGGTGTATAATCTCTGGGAACTTGGAGTGGAAACCTTTGTACACTGTGAGGAGCTTCTGGGTCTTCACATCAGCAGCTTCCATGTCCTGCTTTGACCAGCTCATTGTACCAGCAGATATCTTAAGGCTGGCAGGGAATATATCTTAATGGCATGGATTTTGTCCTTCCCATTGAGCTGACTTACCTTTTGATGTTGCTGTCTTCCTAGCATCTCCCACTGTTGTTTCTATGTGATTGTGGGATACTGATATACTTGTAACTAAGCTCTATGTTTGATATGTGGCCCACTGGTAGTTGCACCTCATCAGTCTTAACTACTTTCTCAATTTTGACTATTATCTTGGCCACATTCTTCACTGCAGATTTGTCAGGTAGATCAGCAAGTTCATTCTTAACATAAAAGTTGATTTTATCCATTTAGAGGAGACAGCTGGGGGTAGTTATACTCTTGAACTTGTATCTATATCCAGTTCTTGTGAATATCTGGCTGAGGAGATCAAAGCCTTTACAGAACAGCAGAGGGAACAGTGCATTACCTTGGTATATACTGCACATGATGCCCAGTTGTGTGAGCTGCCTTGTGTTGACTTTCAGTGCTATCTTCCAATGTTTCATTGAGTTCTTGAGGAAGGTCCTTAGTATCCTGATCACTTTGAATAGTGTAGGCAGTCAGAGATCCATGTGAGTGGCACTGAGCCGTAGGTTTTCCTGTAGTCAATCCAGGCTGTGCTCAGATTGGTCTGTCTAGACCTTGAGTCTTGGGTAACTGCTCCGTCTATGAGCAACTGGTATTTTGAGCTTTTGTTGTTGTTCCTAATGATCATATGAACTGAACTCATGTACTACTCCAGAAACACACGCACACACACATACACATACACTCAGGTCAGGAAATAAGGAAACACAGTTTGGATAGCCACCACTGTGAATACTGAGTGCCTGGAGTTTGTGGCATGCTGATTTTTAAACTTTTCAGGTTTTTTTTAACCTCTTATCATTTTTTATTCCAATTGATACCACATTTTTAAATCAAAATACTTAGAAATGTAAGAAAACTATCTTTAACTTTAACCAAGATTGTGGCTACTCAAAAAAATAAAACTAAAAACAATAACCTTTTCATAAATATAGACATTTCTACAGTTCTGTAATGAAGAAAGTGTGTATTTACATAAGCCTACTTGCACACATTGAGCACCAGCTAATTATGACCCAATTATCAGCATCTCTCTCAGCACTTGGAGAGAATAAGTTTTAAAGCATATAGGAGGTTCAATTAGTAGAAAGAAAATTGGGGGATATTACATGAAAAACAGTATTTTTTTTTTATCCAGGATCTACCTCTTCCATGTTTGCTTCAAGTTTAAGGACAACATACAGCTTCATACATAAATAAATTGGACATGACAGTGCTCAGAAAAATAACAGGGAAAATAATTTCATGTGGATCCTCTTCTTCCTTCCTGTCAACCATCAACTTTAATCAGCTATCTGCTATTAACTATGGGAAGCTCCCTTTTAAAGTACTTTTGAGAGTGGACCCCTAAACTAAGAAGGAAGCAAAACCCATAATGGTGCATATCCAGAGACCAGGATATCTTTGTCCTAATGTCTGGATATATTTGGGAAGTTCCCAATTAGTTCTGAATATTTAAGTTTTGATCTCTGTCAGTGGAGGAATCATTCATTCTCCAGCACTCATCAGTATTTGGTATATAAAGCTAGTCAGGTATATTTGTTGAATACCTCATTGTCAGATTTAAACATCATGATAGCCATTGTGTTTGCAAGAAAGACACAGGTATTTTGCAAACTGAAAAGGACATTACAACTGTACCACAGCCACTGTATCTGCCCTATTTACCCCCCTCCCCTCCCCAAAATCAAGCCAAAAATATCTCCTTCAAGACAATGCTTCTTAGTTTTCAGTATATATTAAATGAAATTCTCTCCATATCCCTTATATATTTTATTTGATGGATCCATTTCAGCTGCATTATCTGTGTTAGCAACTAATACATAGTTATTATTTTACACTATGTATTATTTTACATTGATGATTTTTTATTTGTTGATTTCTTCATATACTTGATTTTGCAAGAACTGCCTGGTAACTGGGTCAGAAAAACAAAGACATGAATAAATAGTGAGAGGAAAGAAAGGGGAAAAAAATCTCACCTCTTGTGAGGTTTCGGTTGATGGTCTCCTGAGACATACTGTGCAGCCGCTTCATGTAATCTTCACTATACCAGACCCTCAATTTCTCCCCTGGCCGGATGTCCCGACAAGTCCGAAAATAAATCCTCTCACTGTGCTGAAATGCCATTAGGTTCTGCTCTCTCTCCTCTCGAGATATGGCCACATACCTAAGGACAAGGATGAGGCAGGTTTTGACTTATAAACAGGTTGAATACTACCTTAAGTCACAATTGTAGCAGAAATGACCTTCAAAGAGAGCCATGGAAACACAGCATTGGATGGCATGACATGTGAAGAAACAGAACTATAAGAAAATAATAGGCACCCTTAAAGAATATTAAATAACTTCTTGAGATAAATATATGCCCTATTGTTCCTGTTCAGGAAAATACCTAATTTCCAAATTTCTGTGTTTACTATTATCATCAATTAAAGATCGTTGAAATAAGAGTATATTGCAGGATTTGTAAGACAGTCCTGGTTCAGATTTAACTAACTTTAGTTATGGTTGTTGCAGACTTAACTTTTACATCTGTGTTGTAGAACCAGCAAGTTGGAATTAGAAGAACCACAGTTGTACAATATTCTATGAGAACAAGAATAATCCATTTTAACAACAAAAAGAGAATTAATCCATATCAGCAACAAGATCTTTTACATCCCATATTGGTTGGTTATATAAAGGCAAATATTCTCCTAATATTTGCATCAAACCTATAATATAATAGAATTTATTTTGTAATCGAATGCAGTGTTGGAAATGTGCAGTTAAATGATGTTGATTCCCAAACAGAAAGACCAGACATATTATAGAAATATTTGCACAACTAGGCTGTACTAAATCACCTAATACAAATCTGTTGTCTACTTCTTCAGTATATTATATGATTTATTATATAACATACAGTTCACACATTTTAGTATATTTTCACCCTATTTTTATTGATAAAAAAACACAGACATCAAGTCAATAATACTAGTAACCATTGAAATGCTAATAACTAATTCCACAGTTGGGTCTTAGAGAGATACATAGAGATACTGTACTACAAAACAAGCTACAAAAATAGACTCACTCCTAATTTAGTTTAATCATCATAGATTGCTAGGCGGGAGCAAAAAGATGTCCAGAAGATGGCTTCACTTGAGCTTCATTTGAACTAGTATTACGTCTCTTTTCAGATTGTCTGAGTTTTTGTGGCTTTTTACTATTAAAAAGAAAATCCTTATGTAAGCTGGCAGATACTCAGGAATGTCTTCAAGAAATGAAACCATTCATTCACCCAAATACTTTGTGCTTGCTTTTACTTCATTACCACCTGATTGAAAATTTTCCAAAATTGCTAAGCAATAAAATCATGGTACATTATAATTCATAGTCTGAATTAATGATTTTGTAATAGTTCTGTTTTTAAAAGCTTCATTGACCCTTCCCTTACCCAAGAATGGTACTGTCTTGGACTTACCATGAGGTATCCTTCCAGTCACCAAGAATGGACCCAGTAATAATGAGTTTACATCTCCTCAAATCGGAAGGGATGGCCCTTAAAGAACTTCCTTCCTCTGCTCTGGACAACCTCCTTCAATCACTGAAACTTACTTTACTTTTTACATTACCGGGGACATGCCAAAATACTCTTAGACAAAAAAAAACACTTTCTGTTCTGGCCAATATGCTTCTGGAGTTGCACCAATCAGCCCCAGAATGTGCAGATCAGGGCATTTGGGTAGAAAAAATGTTTCAGGAGAAAAGCAATATGTTTCATTGCTGAACGCCTCATTTTGGCCATTCCTATTTGTACTTGCAATCAACAAACTGAAACTAGTAGAATAGAAACAACAAAAAGTTACATTAAAATAAAGAGATGCATAACTAAATAGCCTAAATATATCTGGTAGATAAGATGCTAGCTTCTTCCCCAGTTCTATCATCTGCTCGACTGAGAAGATACCACATGGAGCACTCAAGTATTAGTCTCTTGGCCTTTGGAATGATGGAAGGCACACAAAAAGCATGCCCTACAGGGTGAGCTTGGTAATCCTCAAAACACTTTCTGCGCAGTTGTATAATCAAGGACAGGCAGAGCTATGTTGTAGTGCCAAATTAAAGTAGAAAGGTTGGTCCAAGCAATTGCATCATAGGTGTATATCAGAGATAACTCTGCTTTCAAGGTTATCAGTACTGTTCCTTTCAAAATTGAACAGACCATGATTCTTTGGAAAATCTATTTGCCTTTTGTTGAGTATATTATAGTTGCATTTCCTAACTGGTTAAGAGGAGCCTTTTTCCTTCATTCCCCACTTTACAAGATATCGGTATATAAGTTTAATAAAATAAATAAATAAATAAATATACAGGGGTCTCTGGCAAAATTCTAACTGAGTTTAAGTAAAATCTAAGTGTGCTGAATATGTCCAGCTGTGCCTAGTATACTTCCTGCATGCAATGAGTATGGCTAAAAAAAGTATGGTCAAATGTTTTGCTGGGATCATTGAAAGGTTTTTTCCTGTTGTTGTTGTTTACAGATAAAGCAGCAATCCATTTGTAAGACATCCTGCCTTAGTAGAAAATACACAAGTCCTCCCTTAATGGCCCTTAATAAAGAAGCATTAATAAATAATTCTCCTGATCAAAATTGTAACTGGACCCTGTCTGTTAGGTTCAAGTGGAATGTGTTAGTGCCGGGAGAATCAATTTTAAGTGGAAAGTGCCACATAGAAAGAATGGATCCTCTGGAATACTCTTAAGAGATGAGTACTATCACTAAGGTAGCTAAGATGGCTGAAAAGGTGGGGTATTTTCTAACATCCTGGAGAAGCAATGTGATTGCCTGTCTTCATAATGTTAACTAGTAGCCACCTGTATGACTTAAACGAAAAATTAAACCTGCCTTTACACATGCCTTTGTAATACATCTAGAAGCCCTGCTGGTTTGTCTAGATTTCTTTTTCATTTTCTTTCTTTTTTTTGTGGAAGCTGCATACCTAAACAATAAACAGCTAGTATAAACAGATCCCAAGTCTTGAACTGTTCCTCTTCAATTTCCATAAGTAGAGTGAAAGTAGTCAAGGCCTGGTATAAAAGTGGCCTCTAGGATAGGAGACCATGGGCACCCAGTGTTCAATCCTACTAGATTTAAAAAAAAAACCATAAGACTCTAAGGTCTGCATATGTAAGGTTAATTTTCCAGACTCACTTTTCTGAGGGCACACTCTGTGTGGCAATGGTCTCTAAAATATATTTATTTCTTTAAAGCACCCTGAAATGCTTTACCTTGTTTTTAAGTTATGAGGATGGGTAGTTGATTCTTGATTTTATTTTTCATGAAATTCCAAATCACATCCAAGATGGACTGTTTCTAACACTCACTGAATTCCCACATGCACCCATTTTTTTTGCATTTGGTTTTACTAAAGATCATTTAACCTTAGAGACTATGCCTCAATGATTGGTGGGAGAAGGGCCAGAGATATCCATTGCACTTTTCCTGAAAGCAGAAAGAAGTTAAATTTCAACTATAAGATGGATGCAAAAACGTATTTCCTGTTCTGATCTTGTGCATTTAGAAGCCATGGGCCCAGACTTGTTTTTCTCCTTGCTATTAATCAGTATGGATACAAGAGATTTATAAAACTGTTTTTCTTCCAGGAAAGGGCTTGGATAGCAAACTGGTTTTGGATTAACAAACTCCTTCAAGTGCTTGAACCAAAGATCCTGTGAGGCAAAGTTCCTAGCAGATTGATGTGTACGAATGCTCTAGCCCTAGTACAGAATTAAAGGCATTCCATCAAAGAGTTAGAACTCATGAACTCTTGGCAAGTTGCTCACTTTCATTTGTATTGTGTCAACTGAGATATCAGGGAGAAAGAAGCAAGTCCAAAACTGAGATTCTGATCATAATTGAATTTTGCAATTGCCTTCTGTACATATTTTTGCTCCTAATTTTCTGTTAGTGTGGATCTGTTTGAGATACCTTCCTTGTTTCTGTACATGACTGACTTAGGTATTAGGTTGGAATCATATGGATAAGAAAAGAGCAAATACAGCTTTTAGTAAACAATGATAGCTTTTCGTGTTTTTTTTCAAGCAAGAACTGGGGAATTCTGCAACTGATTAGCTCTACAAACTTTTCATTGTCCAAATTAAAATCATTGCTTATCTGGTGAAGTTCTGAGATCTCTTGCATTAAGAGCTGCCTATTCTAGAGCTGGGTAAAATTCCAATTTAATAAAATTGCAATGTCTTGGTATGGATGCAGACATCATTTACCCAGATAACTTGCATTCTTTTTTTATTCAAAAGACTGGGTACCTCCCATTTGGGACCCACATGAGAAATAACTTCAGGTTCAATGCATCTGTGATGCTACACCTGCAACATTGTTGCTGCTGGATGTTCTGTTCTCCCTTCTAGTTTTTCTCTATGGCATCCTGGAAGTAATAGTCCACCATATTTCTCTTACCACTATGGAGTTATGATGAAGAGAATAGTGAAGAGAACTATGCTTTATTTGTAAAAGTGGAAAAGTTCTCTCGCCCTTAATGGCAAGCACCCTCTTGTAGGGAGGGTGTGCCACAAATAATCTTGCTTCCTAATTTATAGGCCAGGATTTGGCTTAGAACATATGGCAAATCCCCTTACATATGACCATGATTCATGAAAGAGGGCCTGTAATGGTTTGTGGATCCTTCTTGTCTTGAACACAAAGACCATGATTTAGGTCAGATGAGTCTTTTGACTCATATGCATGGCCTTTCTTTTCCTTCTCATGTTTGGGGTGATTCATTATTGCTGATGCAATTTCATGGAGGAAGAGAAAAATGTTCTAGAGGCCAAATTCCTAGTTCCAAGCTTGAAAAATTATGTCTGGGTCTTCTCAATGGCTGCTCATATTGTGACTGGAAAAACATTACTAATTTTCTTCACACCTGTTTTCTGCATCCTGAATCTTGCCTGCATGGCCACAAGGCATGAAGATGGCAATGGAAGCTTCTTGCAGTGGAAAAATGCTATACCTAAAATTCCTGGGATCTTCTGATTCTTAGTAAATCAAAAGTCCTTCTTTCTTCCCTATCTTCCTTCCTTCCTTCCTTCCTTCCTTCCTTCCTTCCTTCCTTCCTTCCTTCCTTCCTTCCTTTCTTCCTTCTAATGTCCTATTGTTATAGAAATAGAAAGAATCAGAATGTTTCCCTGAAAAACAGAACAAAAGAATTGGCTTAATCCAAAAGGGGTTTCTAAAAGAAAAGTTTCATTTTCCAAATTAGTTTGAAAACATGAAACAATTAAGTAGCTCTCCAAATGTACAATATTTCACAAATAGTAAACCAAGCAATTCTACATATCTTTAAATGAATATCTATTCTTTCTCCAGATTTCTTAGTAAGGCAGTGGTGGACAATATTCTGGCGGCTCTGAAGGGATTGTAGTAATTTATTTGAAACTATTCACTCTGGATCATGTACATGTGTGTTCATGTGCACAATTGCATGGGCATTCATACTGCTCTGCAAAGTATTTCAAAAATTGGAAATAAATCCAAGAACCTATGATATAAAACAAGAGCTTTACATTTGCATGATTATTTCAAAGATAAATTCATTATAGACTACAGTTAGTATTCCTATTAGACCACTCTTCTCTATTCTAGCATCTTTGCTGTATTATAATATTATGAATTCCAAGTCATAGGCTACCCTAAAATGTTGGGCATTACAACTTATACAACTAGAAAGTGCCAGTTCAGAAAACTGTGAATTATATTTTACATAATTAATTGCACTGCTATCACAATATGGTTTGTAAGTATGTAACTTAGAAAGTGGCTACTTTAAACCTTATTTAAAAATAACAATGAAATAGATGCATCCATGTTTTTTGCAGATAAAATGTACTTTAGATATATGCAGAAACTTTCATATTTCAAACCAAACTCATTGCTGAATTGTTGATGGGCACACACTTCTAAATCTTGTTAACAAATTCTAGCAAAATAGACATATTGACAGATATGTATTAGTTGCAGGTACTGCAGGTAAAGAAAATAGGAAACCTGGAACTATTATGTGCCTTATATGGAATTAAACATCAAAGACTTTGAAGTTGTCTTGAGCACAACTTCAGAAACACATAAACATGTAAGAGCATCTTAATCTGAATTTTAAATATTATATCTTTATTGTTAACAAAAATAATCACAAATTCCCATCAGAAGAACAGGTTTCAACCCTCACTTACAAGAAAGCATCCCTTATGGGATGATAAAAGAAAGCATTTCACATTCGTTCTTCCTAACCTCTCAACAAAATAGTATACCGTAAGCGATATCATTAACATAGGTAAATTAGTATATCAAAACAGAAGAATCACATTTCTCATATCTGGTTTTTGGCTTCTTATCCTACTAAACACCAGAGACCTCATGTGCCCACCTAAACTAACCTTATACTCCAGAAGAAATTAGTTGGGGAAGATTATCCTAGAACAGTGATGGCAAACCTTTTAGAGACCGAGTGCCCAAACTGCAACCCAAAACCCACTTATGTATCGTCCTATGCCAGGTGGGTGTGGCCCATTGACTGGGCGTGGCTGCGGTGGTAAAGGCAGACAGTGTGGGACTAAAAAGTTCAATCAATCAATTCCAACTTTGCGAGATATTTTTCCCCCCGCAAGAAGTTGAAATTGATTGATTGAACCTTTTTTTTTTTTGCACATGGTAGCAGAGGCCTAAAGCGAAAAGGTTTTATAAAACCCAGCTGAAGGCCTAGGACTGGGGCAATGGTGCACGTGCCCACAGAGAGGGCTCTGAATGCCACCAGTGGCACGCATGCTACCTACAAAAGTCATTGGACTAGCCAATGCTAACTTATTTGTTTCTTACAAATGTTAACCATTTCATTTCAGTGCAACTTCTTTATACTTATCAATCTGTTTTTATATTGTGCAGTATTGTAAAATGCTTGCAATCTTGTACAATTTAATCATTATTAGTATTGCTTTTCCCATGAAATTAGTGATAAAAAACAATATATTGTGTAATTATTTACAGGCTTGGAAATAGAGAGATACTGCCTATATTGCTGCAGTTTCCTCCTTTTGTTGGTATCTATTCTGATTTAATACCCCATTTCCAAACATCAGTAGTTAATAACTAAGCCAAAAAAAATTAGGCATGGGACTGTTACATGAGACCAAAGTGCTATTTAATCTAACAGTCTGTTTCTTCACAGTGGTGAAAAAAAATAACAATTCAGTTACCTTCAGTTCTACAACTTTTTCAGTCTGGGAACTGCCCCATGACTTTTTATCCCGCCTTGGGATCAAGGTTTATCAAAAAAATTACTAGAATGGGCAAGACCAAATCTTTCAGGTCTTTCAGGGAAGAAGATGGAAAACTAGGCGTGCTTAAAATTAGTGCTTTAAACTTGCACCAATAAAATATTTATTTTACCCACCCCAAACAGAAAATAATAATAATAATAATAATAATAATTATTATTATTATTATTATTATTATTATTATTATTATTATTATTATTATTATTATTATTATTTGGGGGGACATAGATTTAAGGATGCCTTATACATATGCAAGATTTAAAACTCCTAATTCGTAAACCCCTTAAAACCCTTTCAAATGATCCAAAACAGAAAAAAATTCAGACCCAACTGTGAAGGCTACAAACCAGTTTCTCTTTCCAAACCTACAGTAGATCCTTGATGACGTCTACATCGTGCCACATGCAATAGTAAAATAAAGACAACGAAGAAAACTGTGCATTTCCATTTACCATAATAATATATTTACCTAAAACTAAATATCTAGTAACATTACCAGAATGTTTCCTGAGCTCAAAAGATTGTCAAGATCAAATCTATATGAACCTTGGATTTGTAGATCACTAAGACTCTTATACTATATATTTTTATTCAAGAGGACTACATACGCTCTACTGCATCGTTTTACCATACAAGTACTGTTTTTAAGTACATCAAGCAAAGCTTACTTCCAGCTAAGAAGTTCCAAAGTTTATAGCGTAAGTTGCTATAATTATAATATTCTTAAGAGAAAATTTTCATTGTTGTTGTTGTTAGTTGCGAAGTCGTGTCCGACCCATCGCGACCCTATGGACAATGTTCCTCCAGGCCTTCCTGTCCTCTACCATCTTCTGGAGTCCATCTAAGCTCACGCCTACTGCTTCAGTGACTCCATCCAGCCACCTCATTCTCTGTCGTCCCCTTCTTCTATTGCCCTCAATCTTTCCCAGCATTAGGCTCTTCTCCAGTGAGTCCTTCCTTCTCATTAGGTGGCCAAAGTATTTGAGTTTTAGCTTCAGGATCTGGCCTTCTAAAGAGCAGTCAGGGTTGATCTCCTCTAGGACTGACCGGTTTGATCGCCTTGCAGTCCAAGGAACTCGCAGGAGTCTTCTCCAGCACCATAGTTCAAAGGCTTCAATTCTTTGGCGCTCAGCCTTTCTTATGGTCCAGCTTTCACTGCCATACATTGCAACTGGGAAGACCATAGCCTTGACTATACGGATTTTTGTTGACAGGGTGATGTCTCTGCTTTTTAGTGTGCTGTCTAGATTTGCCATGGCTTTCCTCCCAAGGAGCAAGCGTCTTTTAATTTCTTGGCTACAGTCCCCATCTGCAGTGATCTTGGAGCCAAGGAAAATAAAATCTGTCACTACCTCCATTTCTTCCCCATCTATTTGCCAGGAATTGAGAGGGCCAGATGCCATGATCTTGGTTTTCTTAATGTTTAGTTTCAACCCAAGTTTTGCACTCTCCTTCTTCACCCGCAACACCAGGCTCTTTAGTTCTTCTTCACTTTCTGCCATTAGAGTGGTATCATCTGCATATCTTAGGTTGTTGATGTTTCTTCCGGCAATCTTAATTCCAACTTTTGATTCATCTAGCCCTGCCTTTCTCATGATGTGCTCTGCATATAAGTTAAATAGGCAAGGCGACAGTATACAGCCTTGCCGGACTCCTTTCCCAATTTTGAACCAATCAGTGGTTCCGTGTCCAGTTCTCACTGTTGCTTCTTGGCCCGCATATAGATTTCTCAAGAGACAAATAAGATGGTCTGGTATGCCCATCTCTTTAAGGACTTGCCACAGTTTGTTATGATCCACACAATCAAAGGCTTTAGCATAGTCAATGAAGCAGAAGTAGATGTTTTTCTGGAACTCTCTAGCTTTCTCCATGATCCAGCGTATGTTAGCAATTTGATCTCTAGTTCCTCTGCCTCTTCGAAATCCTGCCTGTACTTCTGGTAGTTCTCGATCCACATACTGCTGGAGTCTAGCTTGTAGAATTTTAAGCATAACTTTACTAGCATGAGAAATGAGTGCAATGGTGCGATAGTTTGAACATTCTTTGGCACTGCCTTTCTTTGGAATTGGAATGTAAACTGATCTTTTCCAATCCTGTGGCCACTGTTGAGTTTTCCAAATTTGCTGGCAAATTGAGTGTAGCACTTTTACTGCATCGTCTTTTAAGATTTTGAATAGCTCAGCTGGAATACTGTCACCTCCACTAGCTTTGTTGTTGCTCAGCTTTTCTAAGGCCCACTTCACTTCACATTCTAGGATGTCTGGCTCGAGGTCAGTGACCACCTCATTGTGATTATCAGGGACGTTAAGCTCATTCTTGTATAATTCTTCTGTGTAATTTTGCCACCTCTTCTTAATCTCTTCTGCCTCTGTTAGGTCCCTGCCATTTTGGTCCTTTATCATGCCCATTTTTGCATGAAACGTTCCTTTCATCTCTCCAATTTTCTTGAAAAGATCTCTGGTCCTCCCTATTCTATTGTTTTCTTCTATTTCTTTGCATTGTTCATTTAAGAAGGCATTCTTATCTCTTCTAGCTATTCTTTGGAATTCTGCATTCAATTGGGCATATCTTTCTTTTTCTCCCTTGCCTTTCGCTTCCCTCCTTTCCTCAGCTATTTGCAAAGCTTCCTCAGACAGCCATTTTGCTTTCTTGCATTTCTTTTTCTTTGGGATGGTTTTGGTTGCTACCTGTTGTACAATGTTGCGAACCTCTGTCCATAGTTCTTCAGGCACTCTGTCTATCAGATCTAATTCCTTAAATCTATTTGTCACCTCTACTGTATATTCAACAGGAATATGATTTAATTCATACCTGACTGGCCTAGCGCTTTTCCCTACTTTCTTTAATTTAAGCCTAAACTTTGCAACAAGAAGCTCATGGTCTGAGCCACAGTCAGCTCCTGGTCTTGTTTTTACTGACTGTATAGAGCTTCTCCATCTTTGGCTGCAGAGCATATAGTCAATCTGATTTCTGTGTTGACCGTCTGGTGATGTCCATGTGTAAAGCCGTCTCTTGGGTTGTTGGAAAAGAGTGTTTGCTATGACCATCGTATTCTGTTGACAAAATTCTATCAGCCTGTGCCCTGCTTCATTTTGTACTCCAAGGCCAAACTTGCCTGTTATTCCAGTTATCTTTTGGCTTCCTACTTTAGCATTCCAATCCCCCATGATGATAAGGACATCATTTCTGGGTGTTAGTTCTATAAGGTGCTGTAGGGCTTCATAGAACCGGTCAATTTCATCCTCTTCAGCACTGGTGGTTGGGGCATAGACTTGGACTACTGTGATATTGAATGGTTTGCCTTGGATTCGAACTGAGATCATTCTGTCATTTTGAGGATTGTATCCCAGTATTGCTTTTCCTATTTTTTTATTGACTATGAAGGCTACTCCATTTCTTCTGAGGGATTCTTGCCCACAGTAGTATACCTGATGGTCATCTGAATTAAATTCACCCATTCCTGTCCATTTTAGTTCGCTGATACCTAAGATGTCAATGTTTAGTCTTGTCATCTCTTGTTTGACCACGTCCAGCTTTCCTTGATTCATGGATCTTACATTCCAGGTTCCTATGGAGAAAAAATCTTTACAGCATCGGACTTTCCTTTCACCACCAGACATATCCACAGCTGAGCGTCCTTTCGGCTTTGGCCCAGTCGCTTCATTCTTTCTGGCGCTACTAGTACTAGCCCTCTGCTCTTCCCCAGTAGCATGTTGGACGCCTTCCGACCTGAGGGGCTCATCTTCCAGCGTCATATCGTTTTGCCTTTTGGTACTGTCCATAGGGTTTTCATGGCAAAGATACTGGAGTGGGTTGCCATTTCCTTCTCCAGTGGATCACGTTTTGTCAGAACTCTCTGCTATGACCTGTCCGTCTTGGGTGGCCCTGCACGGCATAGCCCATAGCTTCATTGAATTACGCAAGCCCCTTCGCCACGACAAGGCAGTAATCCATGAAGGGGAAATTTTCATTAACTTTACCCAATGTTTATGCTAAGAAGCACTTGTTAAACCAACATCAGCTACACTTTTTAATATAATATTGTGGAAATGTAGAAATATTGTTTTCTCTTCCGTGACCTAGTAATCTGAGTAACAGGAGTCGCCTTGGGCTGATTTTGGTTAATATCTGTTTTTGTTTCAATGGAGCTCTTTGATCCAATTCTCTGCACGTCTATTTCTTGGCTAGCATTAGAGATATGATTTTTGTTCAAAGTTTGAAGCTCATCTTTCATTTTAATTAAAGATTGGCACATTTGGGTGATTTTTCCACTCAGGTCAGACATCTTCTGTCTAATTGTGTGCATGTTGCTTGCCACATCTCTATAGATTATCACCAGCTCTTGACAGAATTGTCTGAATACTTCCATCTGTTGAATGTGGGAATCAAAGAGCTGACGGTCAAAGCCAGAAATAGCTGGATTTTGGACAAGAGGTTGAGGGGGCCTAATGGAAAACTGAATTTAGGTGCATTATTTCTTCCCTTTGCCTTGGAATATTTGAATGAACTGACAAACATGATGAAGGAAGGAAAGATGGCATGGAGAGGGCATTGGTTTCTTCAGAACCCCTTTGTGAGGAAAAGTGATGCTGCTGTGAGGGGCCTGCCACTTCTTCTCCTTCATCAGCTTGAAACAAAAACAGGAGGGGAAAAAAGAGAGAGAAGAGACCAGATTATTTGCATGAAGGCTTTGCATTGTCAAACTCTACTTCAAGAAGTTCAGAAGAAGCCAAAACTTAAAACTGGGATTCAGTGAAATCTAAGAGCCTTTCTATATTATTGAGAAAAAATTATTTAAATAATTTCTTTTGTAAAACAGTATCTGCTTTAAAAATACATGAGAAGCCAATCTGGTTGAACAGACGACATATTAGACCGGAACATCTGATTTCACTAAACCAGATTACAAAAGCTAAAAACAAAAATTGCTCTTTTATACTCTGCCCTCCTGATATAGTTTAATAACATGTCCACTTGCAGATCACTGTATTAGATTGAAATGACTTTGCACAAAAAATTATTTTGTTATCACTAAATTAAATAGAAAGATGGTTCGGTGTAATGGTTAAGGCATCAGACTAGAGAATGCGGGAGACTGTGAGTTCCACTCCTGACTTGGCTATGAAGCCAACTGGATGACCTTGGGCCAATCATTGTCTCTGAACTCTAGGAAGCAAGTAATGGCAAATCACTTCTTAAATCTTGCCAAGAAAATTGCAGAGACCTGTCTAGGCAGTTGCCAGGAGTCAAGACTCACACATACACATACACACACACAACACTGATGAATGAAACATGACCTATAGTGACCTTCTACAGTCATCATAGTATACATAGAAATGAAGCAGTATTAATTTACTGTTCTAATGAAATACTGATAATTATATACCAAAAACTCTGAGGTCAGTAAAAATAGCACTAACTCCATGGAATCATTTCTTGTCTTTATGCCTTTTGTAATAGAGAGATTTGCATCACTGACCAATCTTGGACAGTAATTTTAAGAGTTCCTAAACCAAGCCACAGCTCATCAGTAGAGCTAGGATTTTCCAGCTAGGAAGTCCCAGATATTGCAGTAGTAAGGCAAAAAGGGACCACTGGTTGAGATCTTAGGGAATCACTAACTGCTGCAGTCTGAACCTATATATGAATCAATAATAAGGCAATTCCTTAGTGTGCCATAAGCTACTGAAGGCATGGAAGAAAAAGTAACTCAGGTATGGCTATACCATTTACATGCACACTCCTATTCCTCCTTTAATAAAGAGGCTGTATCACTTCAAATAAAATGAACGAGGCTGTATCACTTCAAATAAGAAAGCTCATCAAGTTCAACACTAGCACATAGCTTTTAAAAAGCCTTCAAAGATGAACTTAATAAACTTTGTTGGGTTGTTCATAGAAATAATTTTAATAAACTATTTTATAATTTTACCCATAGAATTGTATCTAAAATTGTAGCTGAGATCCAAATACAAGCTGGTGGGACATAATTTTTTTCTTTCCTTTGTCTTATTGCAATGCTATCCTCTTTGTGTGTAACTTAGTTTTCAAATCATAAATCTCAGTGTGTCCTCTAAATCAACAAGAACTATGAAAGAAAAATACTGATAGTACAGCAATTGTTTCTGGAAATTTCATTACGTTTAGTCCACTATATCATCTGTATCCACAAGAGCAATGAAAATAATTATTTATTTATGATACTTATCCTGAATACAGGCAGTTCCCAGGTTAAGTAAGTTCAACTTAAGGGCAATCCTAGATACGAACAGGCTGCCTATAGGCAAAAAGGACAAAAATATTGCCCTTTTCAGAACTGACAAAACACTGAAGCTGGGCAATTCTTTCAGGAACTATTGAAACTATGTGTTTTTATTTTACAACATGTTTTCAGCAGTTTTTATTGGTTCCTAAAAGCATTGTGTAGCTTCAGGGCTTTATTGGTTCATGGAAGGACAACACGGTCTGCCATTTTTTACTAATAGGCAGCCCATTGGTAAGTAGATGTTCCAATTTAAATACAAATTTGGATTAAAGACAGAATTGGGGAATGGAACTTGTTCTTAATCTAGGGACTGCTTGAATCACAGATGCCAGCTAAGATAAACTGAGTAGCAGAATCCCATTTTGAATATGTACAATGTATATTAGTGCAGGTTCACATCCCACCAGGCTCAAGGTTGACTCAGCCTTCCATCCTTCCGAGGTAGGTAAAATGAGGACCCAGATTGTTGGGGACAATTAAGCTGACTTTGTAATAATAATAATTATTATTATTTATTCAATTTCTATACCGCCCTTCTCCCAAAGGACTCATAATAATGCCGCTTGGGGGTGTGTGAAAGCCCTAATAAGCAGGCATATACATAGAATGAAGGCTACTGCTAAGCTTGTAAGCCGCCCTGAGTCTTCGGGGAAGGGCGGGATATAAATGGAATTAAAATAAAAATAAATAAATAAAATATGTATAAATCAGGAAATATCCACATATGAATAAATGCTGACATTCTTGATGGTAGGGGAAAATAGTAGATACAGGGATAAGAGAGTACAAGTCAAGTACATTAACCTGTACAGTATTGGCACAATATCAGAAAATATCATGGAAGTAATGATAACACCAATATGGATTATATACAAATAATCAACTGCATCACCAGTCTCTTTTGGACTATTTCTGTATCTATGGAGGGGATACAGAGGCAATTCTTGTTCTCTGCAGTAGTTACAACTGCCACAAATGCCAAATTAGCAAATGCTAAAAGTATGGTGGTACTAATGTTTTGCCCCTCTGCATGACTGTGAATAAATGCCACTAGTATTGATTTTGCAGTTACAAATACATTTTTTGAGTAAGCAAATATGCAGTCTATTAATAATAAAAATAGCTGGCATTTATATAAGATTTATTAATGATGATATGATTCACAATTTTTATTACTTCTGTCCCTTGTTGCATCCATGCATATGGTATATATCACACATATCATTCTATAGATGGGGCAGTAACATACTGTCCATCCTTTATGCTAACCTGAATAATGAGGTACACAGACTGTATCAGTTTATTCAAAATACAGCTTCATGAGTCAATAATGAGGAAAGTATCCAGAAGAGGAAGTATTAAATGCTTTAGGAAACATGAACTAGAAGTTGTGCTTCACCTAAAAGGAAAGCATTATCTTTTGTATAATACAATTCTTTGTCAGAACCAAGCTGTACAGCAGGGAACAGACAAGAGATAATACTTACAACTGGTTGATGGGCTGTCAACCACGTCCAGATCCGCTCTCTGGAAGCCGTGCATCTGGCATGACGAATGCAGCGTCGACTTGATGGCTCTCTCGTGGGCGGTCAGGACAATGGCCGAGGGCCTCCCTGGGCTTCTGGGACTAGAGATGGACCTCCGCATGAATGCCAATTTGTCTTTGGTCCTTCTTTTCATGTCGTCCCATCTGTGCTTAACATCTTTTACAGATCTGGGAACTTGGCTCACTGATGTGATTTTTCTGGCTATTATTTCCCAGATCTTGTCCCTGTCTACAAAAGATAGGTGTATTGTCTCCCTTCCAAACAGCCTGGCTTCGTTCCGAGTCACTTCAGTGACCAGAATGTCCAGTTCTTCCCTGGAGAACTTGGGCTTCGTCTTTTGTACAGTCATGCTCCTTGGGTTCAATATCCCACAAAGGATAAATGGTAAAAGGAAATCAATGTGATATACTCAGGCCACTAAAAACAAGAAACATGTCCCACTGTACATTAATATCCAAGCTTGATGAGCTTCCTCTCAAGATAATGCCTTCTACTCTTACACAAGCATAGAAAGTCAGAAGATATTTTGTTTGTAAAACAGCAGTCCTCTTAAGTTGGCGCGGAACAAAGATCACATGCAGCATATTTTATGCAATCTTTGCATGTAAATGAACAGGTATTTGGAGGCTTTGTTTGTTCTTGGAGAAATTTAATTATCTTTGGCAAGAAATGAAACAACTGCCAAATATTCTGATAAAAAAAAACAACCAACAACAATTCTAGGGGTTAAAAATTACATTTACTGATTCATGTAAAAATGGACCCTTTAGATATTTACCACAGGGCAATGACTCAAGAGACCAAATCGATTAAACACATAACACCAAATAAATAAATAAAACCAGCAAGGGTATTCTGAATTTTCCACACTGAGAATTTTCCAAGATTAACAACTGTTTCTCCTCCTTGATTAAATGATGTTTGCTTCTTTCATGGAAAACAATGAAGTGTCTTTCTGTTAAATAGATTAATCAATGTTCACCTGATATTGCAAGCAGTTTCTAACAGACAAAAGAAAATTGAGATGCTAAGAAGAACCATGGCTACTTTCAAAATTTACAACTCTGTTTGGGAAACGGGGAAAATCTGAGAACTTGTGATATTATCTGCAAGAAATATTCACACAGCAAATACACAGTGTTTTGTAATCTGATATAAATTTCATTCAAATTTTCTATCTCCTATTGGGCTTTGACTGACATTTCATACTAGACAAATTTAGCAAATAACCTATAACTCACAAATACAGTAGTTTGCTAAAAAGTCTTCTTGATCCAACCATAATGTTTATCACATGTCTATGACAAATATTTAACCAGAAAAGACTCTTTCCATATTTATGAAAAATACAATGTTGTATTGCTCAAAAATGTGACATTTTAATAACATATAACCATTCCCCACAAATAAGCAGATAAACTAGTACAGAATACACTTATCCCACGATAAACGCCAAGCAGCTTAAATTATATCAACATGTGCTCTAGGAGCCCCAGAATAATTCAGAAAATACCATATCGTATTTTGTCAAAATACTGCATTTTTGTTGAAATTTATATCCATTATAACCATTTTTTTTCCATCACACCAGACCTTCATTCAAAGCCCTAGTTAGTTTACTCAGAAATAAATTACATTTTAGTAATGACTTCTTCAGGAACTTATTTTAGAAGGCTTGGGCAGTTCTAATTTGACCATAATTGCAAGTGCCAAGAGGTAGGACTCATCAATTTTACTGTCATTATCTGCAGTATCCAAACAGACCGTGAAACTCAAATAATAAATAATAACAAACCTTTATTGTCAAAGTACAACATGTGTACATTGAGATTAGTTGAGCTTCCCCCCGTGCTCTCTCCCCCCAACACACAGTGACAACAAACCCTCCATCCTACCACACCATGTGAACCAACTACACCACACACCGGCCTCCCAAGTCAATTCTGCATAAGTTCACAGAGATTATATCCCATTTAAAAGCCTAACAGCCCACAGATAAAAGCTATTTTTCAGCCTGTTGGTACGGCTGGCTATACTCCTATATCTCCTACCGGATGGTAGGACAGTAAAGAGATACCGTCCAGGGTGTGAGTCATCCCTGAAAATCTTCCTCACTCTTCCAAGGCAACGAGCCCTGGCAATGTCATCCAGTGGTGTCAGGGAACAGCCCACAATGTCTTGTGCTGTGCTCACTACCCTCTGTAATACTTTTTTCTCCGTGGCTGTCAGACCAGCATACCAAACCACAATACCATACGAGAGGACGCTTTCTATAGTAGACCAGTAAAAGAGGGTCATTAGCCGTTGTTTTACCCTGTTCTTCCGCAAGACCCTAAGAAAGTGAAGCCTCTGTTGGGCCTTTCTAGCCACCTGGGTTGTGTTAACTTTCCAGGTCAGATCTTCACAGAGGTAGAAGATGTATATCCTAATATTTCAATTTTTAATTTAGCAAAATAAAATGTAAGAAAGGAAGGAAATCCATGCTTTTGAATACTTTGACCATCCTGAGGCAGCATAAGCCATAAAAAAAGCTGTTCTAGCATTACAATTTCAAATCCAGGCAATATCTTTTTTTAAAAAAAATGGTTCCCTTCTACGTTTATGTTCCTGTCAACATCATCAGTAACCATAAATTTGTTATCATATTCCAATGAGAGAAGGTAATCTATATTTAATAATAATAATAATAATAATAATAATAATAATAATAATAATAATAATAATAATAATAATAATAATAATAAAGTTGGAAGGGACCTTGGAGGTCATCTAGTCCAACCCCCTGCTCAGGCAGGAAACCTTATACCATTTCAGGCAAATGGCTGTCCAGTCTCTTCTTAAAAACCTCCAGTGTTGGAGCATTCACCGCTTCTGGAGGCAGGTTGTTCCACTGGTTAATTGTTCTAACTGTCAGGAAGTTTCTCCTTAGTTCTAGGTTGCTTCTCTCCTTGACTAGTTTCCATCCGTTGCTTCTTGTCCTGCCTTCAGGTGCTTTGGAGAATAGCTTGACTCCCTCTTCTTTGTGGTAGCCCCTGAGATATTGGAACACTGCTATCATGTCACCCCTCACCCTTCTCTTCATTAAACTACACATACCCAATTCCAGCAACCGTTCCCTATATGTTTTAGCCTCCAGCCCCCTAATCATCTTTGTTGCTCTTCTCTGTACCCTTTCTAGAGTCTCGACATCTTTTTTACATCGTGGTGACCAAAACTGGATGCAGTATTCCAGGTGTGGCCTTACCAAAGCATTGTAGAGTGGTATTAGTACTTCACTTGATCCTGATTTTATCCCTCTGTTAATGCAGCCTAGCACTGTGTGGGCTTTTTTGGCAGCTGCAGCACACTGCTGGCTCATATTGAAGTGATTGTCTACTAAGACTCCGAGATCCCTCACACAGTTACTACTATTGAGCAAGGTACCACCTATACTATACCTATGCATTTGATTTTTCCTGCCTAAGTGTAGAACCTTACTTTTTTCACCATTGAATTTCATTTTGTTAGATAGTGCCCAGTGTTCGAGTCTGTCCAGATCCTTCTGTATCTTAAGCCTATCTTCTGGAGTATTGGCTATTCCTGCCAACTTGGTGTCGTCTGCAAATTTGATGAGTTCCCCATCTATCCCCTCATCCAAATCATTAATGAAGATATTGAAGAGCACTGGGCCCAGAACAGAGCCCTGGGGCACCCCACTACACACTTCCTTCCATTTCTCTTTAGTAGTAGCATATTTCCCTAATATTGCAGTTTAAAAATCCAGTAGCTTCCTTTACCTATCATGTCACATTTTTAATAATGTGACACAAGCATTTTTAGAAAATAAGACACAATGTTCTGCAAGCCTATTACAACTTGAAGATATTTGAAATAAAGTAGAAAGGTAGCAAACTAAAAAGCTAGAATAAAACTGTTTCCCATTCGACTGCAAATTTCAAGCAACATATACCAACAAATTGTTAGCGCCGACAAGTGTTACAGAACTCAACAAACTTGAGAGGGTAACCTATAAACAGCTCCACTATTTCCACTATGTTCTGTTGGAGCCAGGCTATTCAATTGGATATTCTTTTAACATTGTGGAAAGACATTTAAAAATGGCCACTAAGTCAATGAAGATTAATTATTATTATTAGTAGCCTCAGTATACTGATTTTATGTGAAAAGAAAAAAAAGGAGGGAGAAGATAAAACTGGCATGAAAAATCCTAGATTACAGTATAGTATATGTCCAAGTGGTTGGAATATACAATAACACTTACAAGTCTCACAAGTAAAGTCTAATATCAATATAGATATATAGATATTTGCCTTAATTTCTTATTTTTAAAAATCTGATAAATACTTCTGATTGGCTACTTAGCTTCTTCTGTATTCCACTTTTACTATTATTATATTTGCACTCCAATTATATGCAGGCATGCTTACTCACAAACACTAAGTTCAATATGATTTCCATTGAAGTAAATCAAAATAATATTGTAAATTTATATATAGAAGGAAATGTTTTGGTTTGTTTAAAAATAACAGGTGTTAATATTTCATATTAGTGTGCCACTTCATCTATTACAATACATCTTCAAGAAATACATGAATACATTTCTGATATATGTCTTCCTCGTAGGGACAGCTGGAAGTTATAAATCAAATTTCCCCAATGCTTACAATATAGATACAATAATTTTTATCCATATCATTGTTAAATTAATTAAAAGGTCATTAGTTTGAATATATACTGCTCAAAAAAATAAAGGGAACAGAAAATAAGACATCCTACTATTAAATACAGTACATTGTGTTGTTTAAGTGTTCCCTTTATTTTTTTCAGTAGTATAGTATCTTCAAAGTGTTTTGTATTTTGCCATGAGCCATCTACCATTTGAAATAATCTGTAGCACAATTGTACACACCAATCCAACCACAAGAACTAGGTATATATCAAGACTAATTTAGGGAATAAAACCATGACAGCACATTCCTGACTAGTTTGTTCTGTTCTTCATGAGCAGAGTTGTGAAATACTTTACTTAAAGTAGGAATAGTTAGATGTTTTTGTAAAAATCAATGAGAGGTAATAGGAGAGTTATCAAACTGAAATTTGTGGATGTGTTTTAAGTTGCTGAAATGATACATCTGCTCTACTTGTCCCACTGTGCCATTAAGAACAAACATAAATTAGCCAATAATCCTAACAAAAAGGACCAAACAAGTTTCCTATGACAGATTTTTTTCCATTTCTGTTCTGATCTAGTAGCAAATGCTTTTAAATTTATTTTAATACACATAAAAGGTAAATATAACCAAAATATAGAAATCACTTCTAAATCACTGCAATGATTTAGAATGATCAAGGTCTCTTTTTGTCCCCTATAAAACTCTGCTCTTTTGTACAAAAGATAAACAGAATATTTGAAAGAAAATTTATCAATGAAATTAAAAATCAAGTCATACATAATCAATTCATTTTCAAAAACTGAAAACGGGGAAGTGTATTCTTTCTTTTTACAGATGCAAATTAAAAACACACAGGGGAAATTATATATAGGAAACAGACTTACCTCATCCAGTTTGAGGTAGTCTCATCTGTTCCATCTATGGATTTATAGTGGTTGTTCTTATCAACAATCTGAAAAAAACACATACATTTATAACAAAGTTAGGATCATACAGAATAAGGTAATTAAATAAGTGTAATCTTTTAATTTTTCATTCTTTGTACAATATTACCTATTTATTTCTTGGAGCTGACCAAAAAAATTCATCTGGAAGACAGCTGAGCTTTGCAGCCTGCAGAACTATGTTTTCTTGTATGAAAACCTTACTCCTGACTTCCAGGTTTTACTTTGTTCTTTACACTTTAATCTTTGCCTGAAGATTAATTGTATGAGGAGCTTCTTAATTACACACGGTCTTCTTATAGCTAAACTATAGGCACTCGGGTTTTTTTAAGCAAATATGTTTCAGATGTTAATCTCACTGATTCCTTAAATAATCACCTAGCTGAAAATACTCACCAGCCAAGAGAAAAATCCTGCTGACTTGTCCTGACTAGACAGCTTCCCTTCATATGGTCCAAAGATGCGACCTTTGGGAATAATGTCACTTACGCAGCGCACATCTCGTTCCCCATTTGGCTCTTTGATCACTTCCATGCCAGGAGGGATCGTAAGCACAGCTCGTTCAGGGATGCCAATGGGTACTGGAGCATCAGACACAAACATTGGTGGGCCATGATTTGGACATTCATCTACAAAGTACTCCTGGCACGACTCACAAACTATAGAAAGAGGAAATGACAAGAATGAGTCCAGCCCTCCTAATCTTGCTAAGGATGCCAGTAAAGTATTTTGAATTTAATTTTAATTTTCAAATTAAAACTTTCTCATGCTTTGATCAAAATTGTAAACAAATTACCAAAAATATCTAGGGATTTTTTTTCTAGTAAAAAGTAATTCCCAGCCACATAGGTACATCTTTTTGAGTCAAAGGTTATGTATTCAGCAAGGATTTCAGCTCATTGCAATAGAAAAGCAAATGTTTGCTTCCTGAATGAAGATATAATTCACAAAAACTTGCCTAAAAGTATCAGATATCTTTTAATCCAACCATTCTTAGAAGCAGAAGCAAACAACTGTTTGTATCACCCTTACTCCACAGCCAAAAGTAAGGAAATAGTATAGTATGAGTTAAGGCAGGAAAATATGTATCATGGTTGCTGTGGAGGCTCTTTGAAGCAGAGATTATTCCTGGCCCAATGAATATTTATTTATATTTAAAAGATGGAAACATATGAGAATTAGTCCCAATAGTTCACATTTACATCATAACTTGTAAGTAAATTTTCTGTGTATGAATTATTTCTTTTTCATAATTACATATCAGGCCAAGGTTTGCAATTAATCCATTAGTACTGCATTCCTTTCATAATTTTCTGAGGTTTTTCAATAGCTCCAGGGCTTGATTTTTAAAAATCTCTTTTATGGAAATGCAAAAAGCAGCTTTGCCAGACTGCAACTGAAGAAATTTACTAGTGGCTCTGAAGTACTTCTTATCTCTTATTTTATTGCAACTTCATACCCTTGTCAATATAAAATTGGAGATAACACATATATGTAAATAAAGAGGTAGCTATTCTGGCAAGATCAGCACTGTGGGAATCATATAAGAACAGTGACATTGATTATAACTTTTTGAATCAAAACAAGAATTCAAAGCAATACTATGGAGGAATCAATATAATTTTCTTTGCATATTGTCTCAGAACAATGCCAAGTTTTGTTTAAATGTAAATTTGAGCATAAACGTGAAGAGATATATTTAATGCTTTCTAAATTGGAATTCCAATTATTACCCAAGTGAGATAAAGATTCTCTACTTCTTTCTGTTTCAGTAGAAGAATCACATGAACATTTGCTTTAAAATCTTAAGTATGCCAATTCTCATTACAAAATAATTACTAAAAGTGTTAATATGATCCTGCTCGGAACTCAAAGGAAAGAAAAGAGAGCAAGCAGCACACATTTAATGGTTCCCATATGGGAAATTTTATAGATGTTGCCGAAACCAGAAATAGAATGTCGGACAACTTGGAGATCATAAAACAAAAATGTTTTTCTTTAAAAAAAAATCTTTACTGCATGCTTTAGGCTTACAGTATAATTCTGTGGCACAAAATGGAGAAAATGTTTTGTTTCAAATGTTGGACAAAATCACTGCATTCTGGAGGTTCTGCTCAATCATTTCAGGCCAGACAGAAGTAAACCTAGAATGTGTTAGGCTGCAGAGTAAATAAAATCTGGAGAAGAAAAATTTGATGTGTTATCATCCTCTCTGCTCCTTCCTACCCTCAGTATTCCCGGCATAGAACATTCCACAAGTTTGCCCATATTTCTACCACCTTCTCTCCTTCCCTTAGTTCCTGCTAATCTTTCAGGACAACAGGTTGCTTACCTCCAATTTTTTATGCCCTTGGCTTTTTCCCAGTTCCATACATGGATGTAACTATCCCAAATATATATGTTTCATTTTAGGCATGGACAAGCCTAAAACAGCTGTAACAAACATTTTGCACATCTCTATTGGACTTCATATACTGCGTAGGGTCATACTGACAAACAACCTTAGGAATGGTGAGGAATTTTTTTTTCTGGTTGACTTTTCCCATACTAAATCTATTAAATTGAAATAACTGCTTGGTCACAAAAGTTTTTCCTGTTTCTTTTTTAGTAAATTTAATATTTTGCTACATTCTTGCCATAGGATTCTTGTGATTTTTTTATTTAAAAAAAAACTAATATGAAGAGCTAGGATGTAAATTTAAATAAAACCAAGCCACATTACTTATGTCCCTCTTGATAAAAAAATAAAATTAGCTCTTTTATGATCTGTCTCTTCTACTCTGGAAAGAAACATTTGCAACCAAGCATAGAGAGCACTAAGGGCTTTGCAGATTAAACATAAAAAAGTCACGTCAGCCAGCAGCATTATGGACAATAATAATTTGAAAATTAAAGCCAAATCTGTCTGAGAAAGTTTGCCATGTTTCCTCTGATATCTACATGTATGGCAGACAAAGACTGTCTTGCTGAGTCTTTTGAAAACTCTGTCCTTCAAATTTTCTTATATCTTAGTTAATTTCATGGATTTAAGGCATGCTGAATATACTTAAAATTGCCTCTTGGATATAAGCTATATTATTTAATAGTTAAAAATATGAAACTTTTAACTTTAGGGTTAGAAACCTTTTCAGATGCTGTTGCCATCATATAATTAATTACAGTATTGTGGCATCAAATAAATATTTTAAAAATTAATTTTGAAATAGCCTGAATCTTTCCAAGTAATCAAATATCATGAGCATTATGAATATTTGCTTGAAGTATTTATGAGTTTTCATGTGAGACAGTCAACATCTTATAAAGTTTGGCAAATTTGGAAAAAATATAGCTTTTTAAAAATTAATTGAAGAAAAAACTAATCGTAGAATCCTAAGAGGAGAAATATGGACAAAATGCCACACAATCCTACTTTAGTTTTACTATTGTCGTTTAGCAACTGTGACCTTTCTACTGACTGTATTTTCTATTCTAAAAGTTTAATACTAGAATGGTTAGATCACCAATAAGATACTTACACCAGAAATCTACCTGCTGAAAACTTTTGGACATGACCAACTCCTGCTTTCCTTTTAGCTTTTTAGGCTCCACATCCACAGAGTGAGAGTCAAGCTTTTGAGAGCTGACAAAACAAGAGAAGACATGTGATATTCTACTATAGAAAATGAAGTAATAGAAATTAGAACAAGTATATGTTTTTGTTTTAGAGTGGCTGGTTGGCCTAGAAGTGGAGTTCTCATCTCACAATCTGGAGATTGTGCATTTAATCCTAGGTAGCGGCAGATATTTCTCTCTCTCGGCGCAAAGAGAAAATATCTACTATTAGCTCCATGTAGGAATCAGGAAGGGCATCCAGCCAGTAAACGTTCAGCTCCATTCAGTTGCCCTGACTAGAGCCTGATGCAAGGGATTACAGGATCGTTAAAAGAAAAAATATATATTGTTTTAACCCTGAGATTAAAATTAATTTCCTGCTTGGCTTTTAATTTTGTGTGCCAATTTAGTCACTACCTATTTGAAAATATTTTTGAATTCTCATTCCTTGGAACTTCTCTTGAGCAAACTATCAAATCAATTAGATGTACTGGAGTCCTGGCACCAGGTCTACACATTTGCCCAAATTTCTGAAGGAAATTTGTAGACTTGGTGCCAAAACTTCAAATGGCTTTGCTTCCCTTTTGCTTCTTAAGCAACAAAAAAACCTCAACACCAGCAAACATGTTTTTCTATTGTCCTGCATTTATTCTGACTTGCTATTTTAATTCCTTACAGCATGGGTGGGCAATTTCTCATAGTGTGGGATATATAGAGACAATAAAGGAAAGGGAAGAAGACTATCTCAGAAGAAGGCTTTGTTGCCACATTTATTATAATCATTTAACAATAGACAGCCTTCACCAAAAACCATGATTTAGTACTCAACTATGAACCAAGCCATCAGTCATTCAACATCAGGCCTTTTTCTCAACTCTGCCCTATGCTGAATCCCTCTCTTACAGAAATACAAAGAGGTATTTATCCCAGTCACATTTTCCACACAGTCTGCCATGAACAGGTGTTCTATTCTTTCTCTGTACAAGAAGATATATTATTCCCCTTAACCCAAGTTGCTATATCAGGTTGGGAAGAAATAAATAGCTTTAGTACCAGATGCTGAACAAGCCACAGGGATATAGGGGGGGAAAAGATGTTTTCAAAGCACTGACAATCTTATAATAAATGTTAATATCTTAAACAGCTTGAACATAATTTCCAAAATGCTTTTACAGGGACAGGGTTGCTATTTTGGTGGAAAGTAGAAGGCAGAAGCATTATGTGTATTTTGCCTTGATTAGACAAAAAAAAATAAAGGTGGTACATAAAAATCCAACAAATAAATGCCATGATGTGACTTACACTCTTGTGTCCAGTGTTGGGAACTACTTATGACTGAAGCTGGGACACAAATATGAAAGGTCAATATTTACACTGTAACATTACAATGCATTTATCACCCTTATTTGTCTTTGCGGTTTTGCACGGGATTCTTATATTGATGGTGAAAATTAGAAACCCAAAGGCTCTTACCCAAATTGTCCATATTCTTCTTCCTGGCACGGAGAACATGGTTCTGTCTTGATTGTTACCATTTCTCCCAAGCAATCCTTTAGTTTTTCAGTCATGTTCTATAAAAAAAAAGTAAAGGTAAAAATATAAATGTGCATTTCAAAATAATGTTTTTCCTAAACAGATCCTGAAAGAAATTGATTCTCCAGCTGATATGACATTAGATATTAGCATTCAGAAAATCTGTTCCTTTGTCTTTTAAAAACATTTCTCTCACAAATATGGTATCTGCATCAAAAAGGACCAAGAATCAACACAAATTCCCTGCTCAGTTTTGCTATTTTATTCAGGTTTCATATCAAATTTTTGGTAATTTTTTTTTATATTATCTTAAGCAGCGTAGGAGCCGCTGCAGCTCCTGATGTCTGATTTCTTGTAAGCTTTTAACACTTCCATTATACAACTGACATTTTTCAAGGGCTTGCGAATATGTCTACATGGTTGGAACACTTTTAACTTATCTTCTCTAGTCTAAATATTTCCATAGTATTCAATCTGCAAAAAAACAAACAAACAAAACAAATAATAAAACCAGAATTATCCATTGGATTCCTGAACCTCTTTATTTTTAGAGCTGCTTCTCTTCCATATACAGCAAGAGAAGATTGGGTTTGAATTCCTTAGGAACATAACACTAAACACAGTACAATTTTTAAAAAAAACTGCACTAAAGCAGAAAGGAAGAGATCACACTGAATTATGATGATTCCTCAACTTTAATTTGGGGGCAGGGGGATGTTTTGTTTCATTACTGACTTTTTTGTGAAGCGACATCAAGCTTCTTAAAGACTTAATTTTACTTTCAGGTCAATATATTTATTGCACCCATAAAAAAGCACCCCAAACAAACATTTTAGTAACTCTTTTAAGTCAAAGACATTTGCAGAGGCTCTTAGAATACAACAACCCAACTTAGCCTTGAAGCTCTTAGCCTTAATCTCAAGGCTGCCTTTTTCTCTTTTCCCAAAATCTTTATGCCTTCTTTGTTTATTCAAGCTCAGGGATAGTCAACACCCCATTTTTGTTCCCCAGAAATCATATCTGACCAGTTAGTTCAAACTGTTTGTTACTTCTATCTGAGAAGGGATTAAGAGAAAGACATGTAATGTAAACTCCCAAACATGCTGCCCTACCCCTCCAAAAGAAATCAAGGGAAGGAAATTCTGGTTTCATCCACCTTGATCATCATTCCCACCCAATGATGGGATCACAGGTACCCCAGTGATTCTACTTTGTAGGTTTGCCATAATAGTCTGCATCGCTGCAATCACATGATCAAAAATTGGGCACTTGGCAATTGGCTTGTAGTTGCAGCATCCAGGGGTCATGTGATCTCCATTTACAACCTTCCCTTGACAGCTTCCCAGAACAAAGTCAATGAAGGAACTGGATTTGTTTAACAACCCTTTTATTGCAGTGATTTGGTTAATGACCATGTCAAAAACGTTGTAAAATTGGGTACAACTCATTTAGCGACCCCAACGCTTAGCAACAAAAGTTGCAGTCCCAATTGTGGTTGCATATTGAGGACTACAAGTATTACATTCGCTGTTAAGCCTGGGGCTGAGTTATGAATCATTAATTTATATCTCAACATCTATGTCCCTTCCTGATTCACATTTAAAATGTTAATTTCATAATGCTGTAAATGTCAGTCCCAAAGAACCAAGAACAAGAGGTAGGGTTACTTCTGAATAGTTCTTTATTGTTGTTCACCTACAAACAGAAACTTTGCCAGGCTAAGGCAATTATCTGCCTATACTCTATGAACTGCTAGAGAGGAGCTCTTTTAACTTTCTTTCTGCTGACCAACCTTCAAAGATCTACCGTCTCATTTACCCTCTGGGAAAGAGCCCCTCTGGGAAAGAGCCCCTCTGAACTACATTCCATCAAAGTAAAAAACCATATTATGTGAACTATTCATTTTTTTTACTTTGATCCAATTTTGTTTTAATTGCCATTGTTGCATGTATTAGTTTATGCTTTAATAGTAAAAATAAATATTCAATAAAATTGTTTTGAATGTCTACTGAGAGTACCACGTCTATTAATAATAATGAAGAGCCTTTTGATAATTAAACAGTGCAAGCTTTCACAATTCAGTTTACTTCATCAGACTTCATCATCTGCCTGCGTGTGTGTGTGTGTGTGTGTGTGTGTGTGTGTGAGAGAGAGAGAGAGAGAGAGAGAGAGAGAGAGAGAGAGAGAGAGAGAGAGAGAGAGAGAGAGAGAGAGAGAGAGAAAGACAATGAGAGAGAGTGAATGAGTTGTGGAGAGGAAGAGGGGAAGAAATAGTTAAAAAAGAAATGAAAGATAATGTGGATTATCTATAAACAAAACAGCAGCTGTGTTTGATAGAGACATTCTCCTGCTTTGTAATTAACACATATAGTTAGATAAGAAATTGTAGTCCTTCCACAATCTCAGAAAAATATTTTATCTTCATGAATTCTAATCCTATTGCTTTGCACTGAAATCAGTCTTTGTAATTCCTGGTGTGTTCACTAATCTTTTGCTAATTCCACCAGGCATGCTAAATGTCAACATTCATCATTCTAAATTTCCCCAGAGAGTACACAAAGTTAGATATATTATGCCCATTTTAATATAGAAAAAGCTGGTAAAAACAAAGGACTTGATGACTGGAATATTGCTACTATAAGCTCCTTCTCTCATTTACTCACTCATGGCCCTAAAGTTCTAAATGATTAAAAAAAAGGTTTTCTCTTGAGTTCTCACAGTACCGTAACTTTGGTAACTTTCAGAAACTGAGAAAAAAGAGGTTAGAAAGTAAGAAATGTTATGACTGGATTTGAAAAGAATATTTTATCTTGGTAGAGTAATTCATTAATTAAAGTGTTTTAATTCTCCTTTTTGACTAAAACACAATTGCACAGCTAAATAAAACAAAAGCCAAAGGAGGAAAAAGTTCATCTTTCCAGTTTACACCTGGAAGAGAGCAAGAAGAACAAACTTCAGATTGAGCTGAATTCCATTAAAATGTAACTGGCCCATGAAAAAGAGCTCATTCTGTGTGGACAGTTGAACAGCTTCATTGGTGATAGGGAACAGAACTTGAAGGAAAAAGTTTCTAGCTGCCTTACAAACTGGGCATATAGTATTCACATAAACTAGAGTTTTCATGTACTTTGGTCTTAAGCCATTTAGGCATTTAACATGTAAAACTAGCTCCTTGAAAATACAAAATTAGATCTGGAAACCAACTAATAACCAGTGCAATTAAAAAATAAGCTGTCCTTTAGAGTCAGTCAAGATCCAAATGCAATATTTTAGACCAAATTGTAACTTCAAAATTATCTGTAAAGCAGTTCCACATAGAGACTATTACTGTGTTTACCCCAAAATAAAATCCAGTCTTATTTTATTTATTTTTTTGCCTCCAAAAGTCACAAGTCTTATTTTTTTTTGGGGGGGGGTTGTCTTTTCCACAGTTACACCTCGCAGCAGTGGCACTGACAGTCCCGCCCAGCCAGCCCACTTCTTCTGCGGCCAAAGGAAATGCCTCTGCAGCTGAGAATGGAGCTCCAGTCTGCATTTTGCCATCAGAGCCCTTCTGGAAAGGCCTCTGCAGCCGAGAAGTGAGCTACAGATTCAATCCATACCTCAGTTCTCAGCTGCAGACGCCTTTCAAGAAGGTCTCTGATGGCAAAATGCAGACCAGGGGGTGCCGCAGAAGAAGTGGACCAGTGAAGTGAGGCAAGTGTTGATTGATGGGAGGCCTAGCTACAATGACAAGCAAGTGCAGAGTGCTTGGGGCAGCTCCACCCCCACCCCCCCAAGCTTGATTTTTAGATGTGCACCTCACCCCAAAACTAAGGCTTATTTTTGAGGTAGGGCTTACTTTTGGGAAAACACAGTACCATAATTTATAATAACAAGAAGATGGATCACTCTGGGAACATCATTAGGCTATACAGAAATAGTTACAATCAGTCAAAGTTGAAAGAATGTTTCTGGTGCTAAAGCTCGTATCTGTGCACCAAATAGCAAACCCGTGTTGAGGACCATACTTAAATCTAAATAAATACTAAGGTCTGGATCAGCCTTGCTATTTTTCAAGAGTAGTTCTTTCACAATCATTTTGGCTTATTAAATCTCATTCAAATCAGACAAGACATCTATAGACAAACCAGCTGTAGCTGGATTGAGATTTACAGCTATGCATCATCTGCATACTGATGACACTCCATATTATATTCCATGATAACATTTTTAAATTCTTTATGTAAATATTAAACAGGATAGAATTAGTTACACCAAATGATACTGATCAGGGCTGCTAACAGATAAGTATCTGAACCTCTTAAAATGATGCTTCTCCTGACCTGTCTGATCAGTCATATTGACAGTGCATTCACATGGGTGCATTCACATCTAATATCTAATTCTTTCTACACATCTATCAAACAAAGTGGCCATGGCCATTTTGGTACTGACCCAAGGTCTGAAACCTGACTGAAGTAAGTCCAGATAATCTTTTTCTCGGGAATTATGATACCACCATGCACTTTATGGTTTTACCCAGGAAAAAACAGATTAGAGACAAGAATAATTATCCAACCTGTCAGGATCCAAAAAGCTCTTTTTCAGCTCTCAAGTAGAGTGGAATATCTCTGTTATTAAAGATTGGTTAACTAATTTTTGCACTCTGTCAATTCCCTCTCCCACCTTGAGGTCCAAAGGTTGTGGCTAAATAGTTAAAGACACATGCAATCCTTGATAAAACAATACATCCATCTGACAGCTTAGTGCTCTCCAACCTTAGATGACAGTCCTTACTCATAAGTAAGCATGAGAGACAGTATTTTTAATGTAGGGGCAAATTCTCCTCTAAGCTTCTTGCTCACTTAACTGGGCAACCCTGCCTAGAATCCTGCTATGAGGTTCAGAAAGAATTTGTAAGAAATTATTTCAAGATGTTAATAGAAGGTGCTGGTTTTACACTTTCAAAAATCCTATCTCATTCAGGTTTGGTGCATCTGAGAATTACAAATTGTTACTTTAGTAAGCATTAAAGATAATAGAATAAAAAGTCTATTACAGGGGTGTCAAACTCAATTTCATTGAGGGCCGCATCAGCGTTGCGGTTGCCCTCAGGGGGCCGGGGGGGTATGGCCAGGGTGGGCGTGGCCTACTGGGTGGGTGTGACTAGAGTGCGTATGGCCTACTGGGTGAGCATGGCCAGCTCTACATCGTTCACATCAAGGGTGCCTATGGGGGCCTGGGCAGGAGTGGGACAGATCTGAGGGTCTCTGGCAGAAGGAGGGTCTCTGGGCCAGGGCCAAGGCAGTGAGGGCCGTTCCCTCACTGTTTCCAGGATGGCTTCGCAGGCCACATGAAACCACTTCGCGGGCCACATCCGGCCCCCGGGCCTTGTGTTTGACATGTCTGGTCTATTATAATACTGCATTGATTTTGGCATGACACATAGCTTTATTTGTGGTTATTCTTACTTGTTGCAAAACTTTAAATTTTCCAACCTTGCTACAGTATTTAGAACAGGGTATACATGCATCTTTATTATTATTATTATTTTAGTTTCCCATCTATTTATAAAAAATAATAGTGTAAATATTTTGTGGGCAAATGCCGAAGACGCTGCACACTCTATAAAGGAAAAATAAAATCAGTGTATCAAAAGATATGCTGTAATTTATCTAGTGAAGACAATATCCAATAGTTGGATTACATTTCCCCAGAGATAGTGACTGACACTATCTCCTAAGAAGGTATGCAAAGGATTGATAGCACAGAGCATAGCAGTGATAAAAAGCAATGCTAACTGCAAATAAGCACTATGTACAGTGACAAGACTCTTTGTCATGTTTTGTGATCATATTTATAGAAGCTTCATCATATCCCAGAGAATATTAGCAAAACAGCCACTTGTGGTATACTATACTTTCCTAATATTAATCACTGTTAAACTGAGCCTGAAGGTAGGAAAAACAGACAAGGATTCAAATTATACACTTGCCAGTTGCTTTGGAAACATTCTACTTCCCATATGTATTTACTGTCCATGGAATTAGAAGACAGTGCCTGTTAAGATTCCTGGGAATTTCAGTCCTGCCACTTCTACAAAAAGAAATGCTGCATCCTGGCTACCAGCAGTTTGGCAGTTAGAGTCTCACGGGCTCAAGGTTGACTCAGCCTTCCATCTTTCCAAGGTCGGCTGTGAAGCAGTATGTAATAAAAAATAAAAATAAATAAAATAAATAAGTCTTAAATGCGATTGCTATCCCTCTCTTCAATATTCTTACTGTACAGACCACTTTGGGGACTCTTGAACATTCTTTTGAAGAACTATTAACAGACAAGAATCTTCTCTAGTTTTACTTTGCCAAATTTTGTCATACATTTTTATACAAGAGAGGTATGGAAACCTTTATGTATCAAGGACTGCAGCAAGCCTTATGTAAGAATCTATAATACATGGGATCAGAACCCAAATATCAAAGTTAGTCAAAATTTTTAAAAAATGTGTTTTACTGGCACAATAATTACTATTTGACAATTACTTGGGCTTTGCAAGGACAGCTCTTACAAACCAGAGATTATGCAGTCTGTATACGGTAATCTTCCCCAAACTTTTAAGATGTCTTTATATATTAAAGATGTCGCCGATGTGAGGAAGAATAGAAAATTCTAACTACATCCAATACTAGAAAAATGACTATATTTTTTCATTATATTGGAAAACAAAAGCAAAAACAAGATATTTTTCTTATATTAAAATAGTGCGAGAATTTTGATAGCCAAGAATTGGAAGACACAAGAAATACCAACGGTGGAAGAATGGCAGACAAAAATGATGGACTATATGGAACTCGCTGAGCTGACCGGGAGAATCCGTGACCAGGGAGAAGAGTCGGTGGAAGAAGATTAGAAGAAATTCAAGGACTATTTGAAGAAATATTGTCATATTAATTAGTTTGAAATGGACTTGGAAGTGCTTATAGGTTGCAGTTTTAGAGTTTAATGTTTAGTATTAAGGATAATATGGAAGAATGATTGTTAAATGATAAGAAATTAAACATAGATATTAAATATGATTTAAAATTATGAAATAGAAATTGCTAATGATAATTTACGATGAAACGCACATAGGGGGGACTTGAGGAAGTCACCTGAAAATGATTAGAAAGATTAAGAATAATGGAAGTTAAGTATTCTTTTTGTATTTTTGCTGATTGTATTGTTTATGTTATGTCTTGTTTTTAATATGTATTTTTTTGTTTAAATGTTTTCATAAAAGCAATAAAAAAATGCTGCATTGCCTATTTCACATCATTTTATTCTAGTGTGTTCCAACCTGATGCTCTCTAGCTGAATACATTCATTCAGCATGTCAATGAAATAATCTTAACACTGACTAGGGTTCTTTTTTGTTTGGCCTATAGTGTTGTGAAAGATCTTAAAAAGGGAATTAATTCATTAACATGTTATGAGGGTTGCATGAACACAGTTACTGTCTTCAGTTACAACTTGAAGAATCATTTTATGAAATCTGGAAAATGAAGTACAATATAGCGGGAGATATCCAGGATGAAAAAGGCCATATATCAAAGAAATTTAACATTCTATAAAAAACCACAATGTCCTACCCTTGCTAATGCCCCATGATCAAGTATCCAAGGAACAAAAAGACTAAATGAAATGAGAGTTGGTACAACTCTTTATTAAATCCCTAATCTGAAAACTCTGATAGCTCTGAGAGGCGTTTCAATTCTAAATTTAGTTTATAAACCAGATTGGTGAAAATTAAAATAACTGTAATGCTTGCCTAAGGATAATTAACTTATCAGTGTGACTTTCTTATCTGCCCTTTACAAGAGGTTAATGAGGGAGCAGGGGCTACAGTATGAAATCCTGTTAGATGTTATGTTTACCCCTCCATGATTGGCATTGCCCCCACACAAATACCCCAAGATATTCAAATATTTCCTGTTAGAACTAGCAGCTGTCATCTGAATTCCAGGATGTACCTTAAGCATTCTGAGAAAGAAACCCAAGATTTACTTAGTGCTAAATGGTGTACAGAAATATGGTATCGATACAGAAGAAAAAATATAAGAAAAATTAGTTTCATGGAGACTTGGACTACACATACAACAATACATGCAGAATATTTTAATAAAGTCTCTTTCAATTACATATTCTAATACTCTCTGGCTTTGAAAAGCCTGTAATAAAAATGCTACTATTTTTTTAGAGGATCTCCCTGATCTAAATTGCTGTGAAATGTACTATGTACTCAACAACTGTGGGGTTTATGGGCACTATGGGGTTTATGGAAAAATAATACATTTGGTACATGGCTTTACTCTACCTGGGAATCTCTAGATACATTAGCCTTCATTTTCCTGAATTCATAAAATTATAGGAGTTGCAAAATCAGGCATGATCTTCTCTTAATGACTAATAATAAAAATATAGTAGTAGTGATTCATTAGGTTTAGAGTACATTAGTCAGGTTTCACTTCTTTGATTGAAGGCAGCTTTTTAAAAAAATATAGCTTAAGGATTTTTAAAAGTACTGCTATCAACTAATTCCACTACCTTGAAATGCTTCAAAATGTTCCCATCGATAGTAAATTCCAAAATTGAATGCTCTGGAAACAAGAGCAACTATGTTAACTTCATGCTGGTATTGGAATTTCCTCTCACTGATTTAAATAAGAGGGAATATTTTAACGAAGAAAAAAAATCAGGGGAAAAATATTCTGGCTCTCAATGAAGTTACTGAAACTGTAAGACAGCCTCTTTATGTCTACCTAGGGATAGCTATCTTCTTGATGAGAAACTATCTGCGTCAGTTTCAGTGCTGTGCAGACTTGATCTTAATTAATGTGGCTTATAGCTAATAGGCCATTTATATGTAATTTTATTTAATACACAATTCATAACATGCAATATTATACCAATCGGGTTTCAGGCCCGGGTATATGGAGTCGTGGCTAGGGGGGTATTTGCCCAGGTTAGCCTGGTATGCCAGTTGCGCCCCTTTCTGGACCGAGATGCCCTACGTACAGTCACCCACGCACTCGTTACCTCCCATATAGATTACTGCAATGCTCTCTACATGGGGCTGCCCTTGAAGACCACCCGGAGGCTTCAGTTGGTGCAGAGTGCGGCCGCGCGGGTAGTGATGGGAGCACCCTGATACTCCCATATTACACCCCTCCTGCGTGAGCTGCATTGGTTACCGGTTGTCCTCTGGGTGAGATTTAAGGTGCTGGTACTTACCTTTAAAGCCCTACATGGCTTAGGCCCGGGATACTTGCAGGACCATCTGCTGCCGGGAACGACTTCCCATCGCCCAGTGCGCTCACACAGAGAAGGCCTCCTCAGGGTACCGTCAGCTAGACAATGTCGGCTAACGACCCCCAGGGGGAGGGCCTTCTCTGCGGGAGCGCCAGCCCTATGGAACCAGCTCCCCCCTGAACTTCGGATGGCCCAAGATCTCCAGTCCTTTCGCCGCAGCCTCAAAACACTCCTTTTCCCCCTGGCTGACCTGGACTGACAGGGATTTTAATTATGTTTTTAATTTTTGTGATTTTTAACTTATTTTAATTTTAATTTATACTACAGGGGCCATTAATTTAATTTTCTTTTAACTTCTGTATTATTGTAATATATATATATATATATATATATATATATATATATATATATATATATATATATATATATATATATATATGTAGATCTAGAGTCTCGGGTTTCTTCCCGCGTTCCTTTCATCTTCAGAAAGTTGTGGCGACGTTTCGACGAAATCCCATCCGTCATCATCAGGCCGGAGTGTTCCTCCTGCTGCTTCCAGGAGCATTTTTGAAGGTACAAAAACAATCGCCAAAATAGAACATCTCAATAGCAGAATAATCAGAGAAGCCATTGAAATAGAAAAACACCCAGACAGTATGAACAAGCGAGACGACACCTCCCGCCTACATGACATTTGGAAACCAGCATTGATAGAGAAACGAATTTCAGCAAACAAGGATTTAAAAAACCAACAAACAACCCCAAATGCCACCAGCCCCAGCAAGACTCATCCACACCCAGAACAAAAACTCCCCCACACAGAAGACAGAACAAGTCAAGCAAAAGTGCCATCACCCAAGCAGAAGAACGCACACACGAACCTGACTGACCCATACCAGAGATACATAGCAGGTCCTCGAACTCGGAGCCAAACCAAAGCTCTGGAGGCCACTACACAGCCCACTCCTCAGGACACCAAATCACAACACTCAGGATATTACAACACAACAAAAAACCCCACCCATTCAGAACACACCCCACCCAATCAGAAGACAGCCACGCCTCCAACCAATCAGAAGACAACCACGCATCCACCCAATCAGAAGACAGCCACGCCTCCACTCAATCAGAAGACAACCACGCCTCCACCCAATCGGAGGACACCCCCACCCAATCAGAAAGCAGCCACGCCTCCACCCAGTCAGAACACAGCCCCACCGGCAGTTGGAAGGAAAGGAACAGCCAGACCACGCATTGCTCCTGGAAGCAGCAGGAGGAACACTCCGGCCTGATGATGACGGATGGGATTTCGTCGAAACGTCGCCACAACTTTCTGAAGATGAAAGGAACGCGGGAAGAAACCCGAGACTCTAGATCTACACATACAGACACCCGCGAGAATCTACGAAAACATATATATATATATATATATATATATATATATATATATATATATATATATATATATATATATATATATATATATATATATAGACTGACTGAACCTTGAAATAGACACAAATATTGTAGCAGCATCAAGGTAGTCTACTCCTTCATGGTTATATTTATAATGAATAAAATGGATAGTTTAAATAATATGGTAATTTATTTACTAATAAGGAGTTCATTAATAATAATGTTAAGGCCATAGGAATGGCTGATTGGCTTTTAGTAAGACTGCAAGAAAGAATAACATAAACAGATCTACATCAGATCAAACAAGAGATCCATCTGGTCCATAGTCACTCTGAAAGTGGTTAATATAAGTCTGCAAGCAAAAAAGAAGATATTATCACCCTCTAGTTTTGTTTCTGAAAAAAGGCTTATTTACCATCATAACCAGGAGACACTGGTAGCTTTTTCATCCATTAATTGAATGTTTTTAAAAAACAATTTAAAACTCGTTTGTAGCTCTTGCTGTATCTAAATTGACTAAATTTAGCCACAAGCTCTTCTTTTATCAGTCATTACTCTCTGGCCGTACAACCTTTCGGGATGATGCAAGGTTTTAATATAAGTGAAGAACGTATGTTTCTACATAATGCATAGCTTTGTACAATCACACTCCCCTCAAACTAAACCAAGCCCCAAGTTATCGTTTTTTCTGAGTATGGTATCCTTTCTGTCTTTCAGTTCATTTTGCTGACTTCGATCGCTTTGTCATCACGCATCTTCTCCAGTGGGTGACCCGAACGATGCACAACATACTGGCAGTTTTATTTTCCGTTCCTAAAATTCGCCAACACGGCATTTGCCCGTCTCGTGGACTATACGACATTCCGAAACGGTAGCAAGAGATTTCTGCCCACGCAAATCCTATTTTTTTTAGTCCAGACCAAATCCATCTGCCTCATCGCCGAGCCAACGGCCTATAGCAGGGGTCTTCAAACTTGGCCCTTTTATGACTTGTGGACTTCAACTCCCAGAATTCCTCAGCCAGCCAAGCTGGCTGAGGAATTCTGGGAGTTGAAGTCCACAAGTCATAAAAGGGCCAAGTTTGAAGACCCCTGGCCTATAGGAATGACTACTGCACAGTCCTTGACCCTTTTTTGCACGGAAGCCAAAATCCACTTTTTGTTTTTTTTGGCATGGAGTCTAAAATCAGTTTACGCAGCAACCAACTTCACTTCTCCGAGTGGGACATTTACTCCCAAGGGAAGCAGAGCAAACGAGCCCAGCCCTCGACTTGGGGCACCTCCTCCTCCCGCGGCGCTTCCAAAGTCACCCAGTTGCTTCGGGACCCCGCCCACACGTTCCCTTCTGGGAGCGCTAGCTTGGCTTCCTCGGCCGCCCATTGGAGCGCGTCCACGTCACTCACCGGATGTAGTGTAACAGGGAAAGCGGGGAGGAGAGGCAGGAGAGGAGCAGAGAAGACGGTGGCGGCAGGAGGGGAGGAAGGGGCCGGGCTGCGCCGATCTCAGCGCTCGCCCCACAAGGGAAGAGGGAAATCGAGGCAGCTATTTACCTGCCTGGCCGCGCCCTCCGCCGCCGCTGCTGGGCGAGGACTGCCGAGCAAGCCCCTCCGTAGCAAACGGTCCCTCCGCCCGCAACGGCCCCCAGACCCCGAGCCAGCGCTTGCCCAGCTTCCTTCAACCCCGCCCCCCCCCCACCCCCGTCTGCGCTCCGCAGCCATTTTCGTCGCCACCTTGGCTACCGAAGGGCTGACTCACCTCGGCACTGCGGGGCCCTGGCTCGCCGTCCGGGGACAGCCCAGCTTTCCTGGCGACCACCCGCTCCGCCACCCCCGTCGTCGCCTTCCTCCTCTTCCTCCCCCTCCTCCTCCTCCTGCGGCGCCGGCCCGGCCAGTCCAGCCTGGCTCGTTAGTCCCAGGCGAGGACGGGTCCCGGGCCGGGCGCGGTGGCAGAGGAGGAGGAGGCGGCAGCTGCGGCGGCTCCCTCCCTCCCGGCCGTGACCACCATCTTATTAGCACAGGAAATGACATGGCGAACGGAAGAGAGGGGCGTTCGGGGGCTGAGCCCGGGGACCCCCCGAACCCGGAGGAGGAGGGGAAGCGGCGGGGCTGGCGGGCGGGTGGCTTGCAGGCCCGGCCTCGGCGGCCGGGGAGTCGCCCCCCCTCCTCAAATGCTCCGCCTTGGCCCCTCTATTTTTCCACTGGCTCCTTCGCCAGCAAGCCCCACGCCCCCGTTTTTCTCCCCGCCATTCTCGGGTTTCTCCCGCGGCAGCAGAGAAAGGATCTGACCCAGAAATAGCGCAGCGTCCGCAGCAAATGCGAGCACACCGGCAACCTGTACCTATTTAATATATATATATTTCGATATATATATATATATATCGAAATCTAATATTCTGATTTTTTTTGCTGTCTCCCCCAAACGTAAGCCTTGGTGGCGGTTGGCGCGTCCAGGCTTTCTCGTAAAGGGGTGCAGCTTCATTCCGTGCGCCTTTACTTGGAAGTAAGCCTTAACGGCGCTCGCTTTCCAGGAAGGCGATCCCTGTTTGTTTTCGGCCTTTACCTGCCGACTTTGGGAATCGGGAATTCCGGTTTATTTGCCTTTTCTCCCTCCCGTTTTGATTTTGAACTTGCGCTGACGTGCGCTGCGCGAAGGATCAAACGACTGGCATTTCAGCAAAAAAAAGATAACTCCTAGAAGTAATTCCCCGTTCATCTAGTGCGCTGTGACTCTCAAGGAAAGCTGGAGTTACTCATGTTTGCGTGGGAGTGCTAATAAGGCTATATATAAATAAATATACACGAGGTCTGATACATAACGCTGGGGTCAGGCTATGCAACCCAGCGGGGAGGAATAGTAGTTCTCAGGATTTGGCATACCGAACAAAGCAAGTTTTGTCCTAGTGTTTCTTGACAAGGCATCTGCCACAATTGCCAGAAAACTTGTTGACAATACTGTACTGACTTAAAGGACCAATGGATTGTCCTACAACAGAGATATATATACAGTACAGTATATCTATCTATATATAGATATATATAGATATTTTGTTGTTAGCTGCGAAGTCGTGTCCGACCCATCGCGACCCTATGGACAACATTCCTCCAGGCCTTCCTGCGTGCTAGTCGTTTCCAACTCTAGGGGCCGGTGCTCATCTCCGTTTCAAAGCCGAAGAGCCTTGTCCGAGGACGTCTCCGTGGTCATGTGGCAAGCATGACTAGACGCCAAAGGCGCACGGAACGCTGTTACCTTCCCACCGGAGTGGTCCCTATTATTCTACTTGCGTTTTTACGTGCTTTCGAACTGCTAGGTTGGCAGAAGCTGGGACGAGTAACAGGCGCTCACTCTGTTACACGGCACTCGGGATTCGACCCGCCAAACTGCCGACCATCTGATCGACAAGCTCAGCGTCCTAACCCACTGAGCCACCGCGTCCCTTTCATATCTATATATAGATAGATATATCTATAGATATCTATCTATATATATCTATGTATATATATAAATATACATTCTGTCTCTCTCTTTATATATATATATATATATATATATATATATATATATATATATAATGTATATATATATATATATATAGAGAGAGAGAGAGAGAATGTATATTTATATATAGATATACATAGATATATATAGATAGATATATATAGATATATCTATATATAGATATGAAATTATATATATATATATATATATATATATATATATATATATATATATATATATATATATATATATATATAATTAGCCTCTAGTGGTTACCATTTTACCATTATGCTGTGTGGCAATGAATATATATTTTAGCATGGTCATGCTAAGCTTGTAAGCCGCCCTGAGTCTTCGGAGAAGGGTGGGATATAAATGGAATTAAAATAAATAAATAAATTAATTAATTTGTTAATTCAGATATCTTAAGAAGAAATTCAATATTTTAAGACAGACGTCTCCTAAATTACACATCAGATTGGACCCCTTAACTGTCAAGTTTAGGAATGTCTTAAATGGTATATTGAGGGTTATAAGCCTATCTGTGTTATGAATTAATCTACAAGAAAAGTGTCCATATTGACAAGCAGGCATTATTCAGTTTAAAATACATTCCAGAATCCTGTTATCTATTCTGCATATCTGAAGGAACAGTTTTTAAATTACAAGTAAATACTATTGTGTTTGTGTCATGATGCACTATTGGATATAAAGAGAGGGGGAAAATCTTTGTTCGCATCTGCACACATCATAATTTACAGTTGTGTCAAACATTCTTTGATTTCCAAATCAACATATTGATTTTTTTAAATACTGTTTTATCATAAAAAGTAAAATACAAAACAGAAAAACAAAATGAAAATACAGAAGCATACATTCGACCCTAACAACAAAAAAGAAAAAAACTACAAAAAAAAGACATTGAAGAGGACACATTGAATCTTCTATGTGTTTTCATTGGAACTTTACTCTAAATTGAATGTGCAGAGGTCACTATTGCACAGAGAAATTCTAAAATATATGAAGATTTTTTTGATAAAGGAAATGTTCTGACCAGGGATAAAGTTAGAAGGGTGAAATTCTCACCTCTAAAAATATCCCTCAAATTAACAATTTACACACCTTTTCCTGGATTAGAATTTTTTCTTGCTTGGTCTAAGAGGAAGGAGTCTAGATATTGTACAGCAGAATCATTGCTTTCCTTCCTAAGACTATATCCCTATTGCAATTGAAATATAGTAGATGAGAGGCAAGTACAAATGTACCAGTGAAAAAGATGTCTTAAAAAAACAACACATCCTACAAATACGTGGTTGATTTCACAAATTATAGATTTCCTGATTTACAGATTATAGGAATCAACTAGATTTTTTTCCACTGATGTTCACTTTTTTCCTTTTCAGATCTCCAGTTTGAGACAAGATAACTAGAGCAGCAAACAATTATAGATGAAGGGACTGGTTGTAGAATATTTGTCGTCTTTTTGAACATTTTGCTTATAATTTCCCGTAAAGGTAAAGGTTCCCCTGCACATGCGTGCTAGTCATTTCCGACTCTAGGGGCCGGTGCTCATCTCCGTTTCAAAGGATGGAGGACGTCCAAGGACGTCTCCGTGGTCATGTGGCCGGCATGACAAGACGCCAAAGGCGCACGGAACGCTGTTACCTTCCCACCGAAGTGGTCCCTATTTTTCTACTTGCATTTTTACATGGTTTCGAACTGCTAGGTTGGCAGAAGTTGGGACGAGTAACACGTGCTCACTCTGTTACGCGGCACTCGGGATTTGACCTGCCAAACTGCTGACCTTCTGATCGACAAGCTCAGCGTCCTAACCCACTGAGCCACCCATACTAACGTCCTTTTCATATTTGCAGCACATTGTTTGCATTTACAGTGCACACTTCCTTTTTTATTATGCTCTCAAAATTTCTGAGCTAGCTCCAGTTAGATTAAAAAAACAACTTTCCATAAGCAAAACAACACAATCCAAAAATCAAATCCACAACACTAATAAATAGAATAAAACCACTAATGACTATATCATTTCAGCTGACGTCCAGATCAAAATTCTCAAATTTTTAACTTGTACAGGAAATTAGAATAACAAATATATCCTCTGTGTTCATCAGTAACACTTTGGCATATTAATCTTGTTACAATTTTCTTTCACTTTTGCTCTTTATGATGAACCCTTTGATAGTTTGGTAACTGAATTTTAAGCATATTGGGGGTTTTTTATCCCTTGATGTTTCATTCTTCCCATCACTGTTCACTCTGAACAGAGAGAGAGACTCCTCTAGCCCAGTGCCTTAAACACTATACCACTACAACTGGCTCTACTATTTTTAGCTCTGGAATTTTCAATTCAACAATCATTGTTTATAAGTGTTAAGATTATTTTAGAATAAAAATAGTAACCATCTTACTTAACATCCGGGTAATGCAAATATCATTCAATAAGTAGTTTAATGATTCTGTCCTCTAGTTCTTTACCATGCCAAAAGTATGTGTGTCTTTGTTTCTTTGCCTTTGTCAAGCCATTTTGTTATGCATCTTCATACTTGGAAAAGAATACTTAATGCAATATTTGCTTCTGCCTCCCCTTGTTTCTTCCAACCTCTTCAACTCTTCAAATCCTTTTCCAAATTCATGGAGTTACATTCAGTTTACTAATCATTGTATATGTCTTCCTTCCCCACTTTCTAGTTCTGTTAAGTGTTCCACTTTAAAATTCTCCCCTGGATTCTTCAGCTTCTGATTAAAATCTTCGCATTCCTATCATACCCAAGGATTCTGAAGATTCTGTATATAATCAATGCATTCAGACATTCCATCAATAATCATTTCTAAAGAGTAGATAAATAGATGGATTAGGGAAAATACATTTTTCTTAAACTTTTATTCTATATAGTTAGTCCCCTAACTCAATATAGAAGAAAGATCATTTATTTGTCAGTAATATACAGTTAATTCATTGGAATGGTCATGAACTGCTTTCTAGATAAGTGAATGCAACATATTACTATAATACGAATGTCAGAATAGTAAAAAAAAAAAGAAATGCACTCAATATACAGGTGAAATTCAAAAAATTAGAATATTGTGCAAAAGTTCATTTATTTCAGTAATGCAATTTAAAAGGGGAAACTAATATATGAGATAGACTCATTACATGCAAAGCAAGATAGTTCAAGCCGTGATTTGTCATAATTGTGATGATTATGGCGTACATCTCATGAAAACCCCAAATCCACAATCTCAGAAAATTAGAGTATTACATGCAATCAATAAAACGAGTGTACATAAAACAATATCAGGCCTCTGAAAAGTGTAAGCATGCATATGTACTCAGTACTTGGTTTGGCCCCTTTTGCAGCAATTATTGCCTCAATGTAGCGTGGCATGGAAGCTATCAGCCTGTGGCACTGCTGAGGTGTTATGGAAGACCAGGATGCTTCAATAGCGGCCTTCAGTTCTTCTGCATTGTTCGGTCTCATATCTCTCATCTTTCTCTTGGCAATGCCCCATAGATTCTCTATGGGGTTCAGGTCAGGCGAGTTTGCTGGCCAGTCAAGCACAGTAATCCCACGGTCATTGAACCAGGTTTTGGTGCTTTTGGCAGTGTGGGCAGGTGCCAAGCAAGTCCTGCTGGAAAATGAAGTCAGCATTCCCATAAAGCTTGTCTGTGGAAGAAAGCATGAAGTGCTCCAAAATCTCCTGGTAGATGGCTGTGTTGACCCTGGACTTAAGCACAGTGGACCAGCAGATGACATGGCTCCCCAAATCAACACAGACTGGAAACTTCACACTGGACTTCAAGCAACTTGCAGTGTGTGCCTCTCCATTCTTCCTCCAGACTCTGGGTCCTTGGTTTCCAAATGAGATGCAAAAGTTGCTCTCATCAGAAAAGAGGACTTTGCACCACTGAGCAACAGACCAGGCCTGTTTTTCTTTAGCCCAGGTAAGACGCTTCTGACATTTGTTGTTCAGGAGCGGCTTGACAAGAGGAATACGACATTTGAAGCCCATGTCCAGGATCCGTCTGTGTGTGGTGGTTCTTGATGCACTGGCTCCAGCCTCAGTCCATTCCTTGTGAAAGTCCCTAACACTTTTGAATGGCCTTTTCCTGACAATCCTCCCCAGGCTGTGGTCATCCCTGCTGCTTGTGCACCTTTTTCTTCCACACTTTTCCCTTCTGCATAACTTTCTATTAATGTGCTTTGATACAGCACTTTGGGAACATCCAACTTCTTTTGCAATTACCTTTTGAGGCTTTCCCTCCTTATGGAGGGTGTCAATGATGGTTTTTTGCACAACTGTCAGGTCAGCAGTCTTCCCCATGATTGTGATTCCTACTGAACCAGACTGAGAGACCATTTAAAGGCTCAGGAACCCTTTGCAGGTGTTATGGCTTAATTAGCTGATTAGAGTGGGACACTTTGAGCCTAGAATATTGCACCTTTTCACAATATTCTAATTTTCTGAGATTGTGGATTTGGGGTTTTCATGAGCTGTACACCATAATCATCACAATTATGATGAATCGGCTTGAACTATCTTGCTTTGCATGTAATGAGTCTATCTCATATATTAGTTTCCCCTTTTAAGTTGCATTACTGAAATAAATGAACTTTTGCACGATATTCTAATTTTTTGAGTTTCACCTGTAGTACCTCTTTGGATGTACATTAAGCCCTAAGACCATAGGCTTGGATAATGACATGAAATGACCATCTATGAGAAAAAAATGAGTGTGAATTAAGCATGATTTGATCATGAAGTACAAATTCAGTCTTTTATTCTATAGTATTCATTATAGTATTCAAAGATGAACCGTAATACAATATTTTTCTATGGGATGGAATAATTTTCAGTGTGCGTTTGGGCTATTTTGATTAACTGATTTTGTTAACTGCCAAAATTGTGATCATCAATATCAGGGGTGTCAAACTGCCGGCCCGCAGGCCAGATGCATTATGAAGAAACCGCACCCACCCTATTGCTGGCAATGGGGAAAAAGCTCCAATAAATCATATGACATCACTTGACGTTGTGAATTTGACATGTCTGATCTATATAATTTGGTATGCAGTAGTGGAAGCATCTAAAGACTGCATACTGTAAGTTTGATACGTTGTCTTGGACTGAACTTAAACTTTAGCTTACTCTTCATTGGGACACTCTTAATGTAAATCTCATAATGAATGAGAACATAGAAAAAGCTCAATACCCATTAAAATTTGGTAATTAACATGCAGTCTATTTCAAACTCTCACTATATATTAGGTCTTTATGCTGTCATTTTTTAAAATGAATAATCTGGTCTCTGATCATCTATTTTAATAATCTCACCAAGCAACATAAAAGCTTAATACTTAAACTGTTAGCAATCTAAATAGCCAAGAAAATTAACTGACACACTGTTGATTAGGTTTAATCAAACAATAACCTTTGTAAGACTTATTGTGATACATTAGCAATTCTGCAACATAAACTATTAAAAGTTAATTTTTATTTGTTATATGCCATTGCTGGTACACAGATTTAAATTAAAATAATAATTAGCAATTCAGGACATTTGGTAAGGAAAAAATGTTAAAAATTCATCTATAGTCATAGTTTATGCCAGTGATGTTTAATTTGGTATTTATTCATTCATTTTCAAACTAGCTAATAAAATAGAACATCTGGTGAGTTATAGCTAAATATGCATTGTTAATATATGAGATATGGTGCAACATTAATATCTAATGCTTTATGTTAACACTAAACCACATCGTTATTTAAACTGCATCTCTCTTTGTACTAATCTGCACAATGCCATCCAAATGAATGAGGATTAAATCCAAGTAGATTTATCTTTTTTTTTAATAAAACGCTAGCAGAAGATGAAAGATTTTCAAAATATTCTGAAATCTTGTTACATATTAAGAACTTAACAAAGGTAACTAAACTTAGGTCATGAGAGTAGTTGTATAGAAGCACATCAGCATTAATGTACATTGTTGCAATTTTTTCCCTGTTGTGTTCATATACTACCTCATTTACTGAATTTAGGAACATAAATGCCAATCTTTCCCCATTGCTTATCTTAACATAAAAGTTATAGATTTTTGCTTGGCCAAAAAGTATAGGATTGCAGGGAAGAGTAGTTCTGGAATACAGCAGATGTTATTGAAATAGAAATAGAAATAGAAATAGAAATAGAAATAGAAATAGAAATAGAATAGAATAGAATAGAATAGAATAGAATAGAATAGAATAGAATAGAATAGAATAGCATAGAATAACTTCATTGTCACTTTGTACACTAATTGGCATACATTAAAATGAAATTTTGTTGCATACAGTTCTCAAAAGGTCACTACCTCCAATATACAGTACACTACGTAAATATGAATATATATATATATATATATATATATATATATATGTAAATTTTTTAGATTGCTTTTTTTAGATTTACACAAATATGAGCTGTCACTGTTGTGACTACTGCCTGTCGATGGCCTTCGGTTAGGCTGAAACAGGAAATAAAGATTTGTCCCATGTTTGGGGCGGTCTGCACAAACAAGCAAAGCCCCATCCGTGGGATGCAGGCAGCACACAAAACCACACATTCTCCAGTCCGCAGAAAAACCTTTCACCCCAGAACCAGTCCCTGGTGCCCAAAAGATTGGGGACCTGTGGCATAGGGAACAAAGCTGTTACAGAATCAGGTAGCCCTGCTGGAAATACTTTGAAACCTCCTCCCAGATGGGAGCAACAGAAACAGACCGTAAACTGGGTATGTGGGGTCTCTTAACAATGTTCTGAGCTCTAAGCACATAGTGCTTATACATTGCCAGATTCAATGAGCTTTCTGTGTAAAATATTCCCCTGGTGTTAAGTTTTCCCATTAAATATCCAAAGAGGATAATCGAGAGTTCTTTTGTTATGTCTGCATCCTTGATGACTTAGGTTTGGTAACACTTGCGTCTAGACTGTTGAAAAAAGTTAGGTTTGGATCCTGAAACTTCTTGAGGTTCCTTCCTAGTTCTATTGATTTTGCATTGAAGGCCCTTTTCCTTTTTTTGAATTTATTTTGCATCCTGTTGGACTTTGTGCTTTTCATATGTATAACAGGACCAGTGGTTTTTTTTCCATTTCATCCTATTTAGTGCTTCTCCTTTTCTGCACTTCATCCACACTTCCCTTTCATGGTTGCATCTCCTTTCAGTCTGACTTGGAGAGCTTCACCTTTGGGGTTGGATGCAGCTTGCAACAGAATCACATTTCAGCAGATAATGATGGTCTGCTTGCTGGGGCTTTCTTGCGACATTTGATTGACGTGTTTCAAGGATTTAGGCAGTGTACAATATGAATATTAATATATTTAACTGAGTGAGTAGGGGTTTTTTCCTTGCAAATTTATTTTAATATAGAATTATATTGGTTAATATAATAATACAGGCAGATGAATTGTTCTCATTTTCATTTTGAGAACAAGATTATCTTAAATTCAAGATTGTTTTCCTTTGGAGAGATACAGTGGATGCTAGACCCACAACAATCAAGCTCTTAAGACAAATTGTTCATTTTATATCATAGGACAAACCTGGATGGCTCATATAGAACTTTAAAACAATAAGTATAGCCCAGTAATTAACATTTGAGACCTGAAAAAACTAATTGTGTGACTGGTATAGAAAGATTCAAATTTAAATATATTTAAATATAATAATTTTGATATTCATGTTTTGTTTTTCGTATATTCAGTAAGTCCCAATTTTTTAACATGTATCAATGCTTGTTCCTGGCTGTCTTATACATAATCAGTCAATGTGGTTTTTTTTTTCTTCTTTGACAGCTGGTTTGGACTTGAACTAAACCTCTGCTTCCATTTGTGCATAACAGGTATAATCTATCAATATCACTATAGGGATGAAATGCACAGTGAGATGCATTTGTTTTTTTGCTCATAACTCCCCAATTCTGCTTGTGTCCAATGGCCTGTTTGACCTCAATACAGATGGTCCTCACTTAATAACATTAATTGGGACTGGAATTTTCATTGTTAAGTGAAGCAGTCATTAAATGAAACATCATATTGCCTCACCCTTAAATGGGAGTAGTTCCAGTAGTCCCAATTCCGGTTGTTAGGTGAGGACCATGCTGTCATTAGGTGGGGTATCACATATCTCTTGTCCTGTAAAAACTGCTGGCCCCATCTGAGCCCAGCAAACCCTTTGACTAGCAAGGCTCTATTGCCCTGCCAGGCCTACCTAGCTCTCTCCTATCATTTCCTTTTTGGTTGCCCTACACTCCACCACTTCCAATCCCTCTGCCCCCAAATGACCTTTGGCATCTTTCTACAGCTGAAGTGTACTTGACCAAGGAAACTCTTGTCTCTTTGTGTTGCTTCAACAAGGCCTCTGCAATGCCTTACTATACACACTGCCTCAGTATCACCAATTTATGATGATATTCAGGGAATGTGTGGGAACCCTTTATGAAGGGTTCCAACATCAAAATGAAAATTAAGAAGAAGAAAAAAAACATTCTTGACACATTCTGTGTTGCATTTTAATTAATGGTGAGACAATTACATCAGTAATAATTCATCCAGAAGATTTAGAGGCTGAAATTGTTTTTCAGGAAACACATACTATAAGAAATGTAAATTTCGCCAGCACTTGAACCAAACACTTAATTTGAATCATGTCAAAGACTTTTCTTGCATCCAGCAATGCAAATACCACTGAGTCACTCTTATCAGCATACTAAGCTATTACAACAAATGAGAACCTAACATTATATGAGGCTTGTCACCCCTTCACAAAACAAGATTATGCTGGATGAATTGTGGGTAATACCGGTGCTTTCTGTAACCTTGCCAACATAAGTAATATTACTGGACAGATTAATATAAATTTCACAATGTACCGTAAGTCACAGGTTCATACCAATTTTTCAAATTACAATTATGTATTAGTTTCATAATATGAAGCTGTCAGGACCTCGTTTTCATTTATCTCCAATAATATAACAACTTCTCTTTCCTTAAATGTTTTTTTACCGCTCGATACAAACTCCATCTGGCCCAGGAATCCTTCTAGGTTTCATCATATCAACAGTGTTAGTCAGTCAATCAGTCAGTCATTAGATTTGTGTATCATCCATCTCATCTAGAAGCAACTCTAGAGGCTTACAAACATTATAGATAGATTTTTTCCCCCTTTCCAATTTAGGGATGCAGCTATATCCTTCCACTGCATAATCAAATTTCTGGAAGATTTATTTCATTTGCAAAAAAATATGTTTACTGGATATCAATATTTGCAGAATATCTATAAAGAGAAAGTTGATTTTATTACAATTGCCATGAGGTTGTCCTCATAATATTTCTTATCACTGATATTATCTTGCTGTGTTTTAAAGAAGAATATTAAGCAACATTTTATATAGACATATAAAGGTAAAGGTAAAGGTTCCCCCGCACAGGCGTACTAGTCGTTTCCGACTCTAGGGGCTGGTGCTCATCTCCATTTCAAAGCCGAAGAGCCAGCGCTTGTCCGAGGACGTCTCCGTGGTCATGTGGCCGACATGACTAGACGCCAAAGGCGCACGGAACACTGTTACCTTCCCACCATAGTGGTCCCTATTTTTCTACTTGCATTTTTACGTGCTTTCGAGCTGCTAGGTTGGCAGAAGCTGGGACAGGTGCTCACTGTTATGCGGCACTCAGGATTTGACCCGCCAAACTGCCGACCATTTGATCGACAAGCTCAGCGTCCTAACCCACTGAGCCACTGCATCCCTCATATATAGACATATATAATAATTAAAATACAAATTATGATTAAAACGGGAAAGGAGGGAGCAGAAAGTACAGCGGTGGGGAGGTGGAATCTGCTACAGTCCATCAACCACTTCCAGTGTGATATTACACCACTGGGGCTCCAGGCCAACTGGCCGAGCCGGGACTTAAGGCTCTTACAGAAGATCAGGAGGCTGGGAGCCAATTTCACTCAAAGAGGAAGATGTTCCAAAAGGCCAGCACCATGGAAGAGAACGCTCTTGAATCCTGCCAGCTGGAATTCCTTAACCCACAGTATCTGTAGCATGCCTTCTCTGCCGGCATGATTGAGGCAGGCCTGTCCTCTTGGGGTGATTTTTATTATAACTTTTTGCAAAATATTTCAGTTTAAGAAGTTACTTATTTGGTTTTCTTGAACATTGATTCTCTTACAGAGTTAGGGATTGGTTCTTTATTTTTCTGACTTATCAGCAAAGATCACGTAGAGATAGAATAAAAATGGAAATTACCTAGATTGATCAAATTTGTTGGATCACCAATTCTGCCTTTCAAAAGAGGCTGAAGGAATATAAGTTGTTGACAAGGCATTCTAGCCTTGCAATAGTAAACTGCCCTTCCCCAAAACTTTTGTGACTCTTTCAGATGTGACTTTTTATTAACTTGCATGGCTTTTTATCTTGAATTTTACAATAACACTGCCTGGGTTTTTAAATGGCTTTCCAGCAGAGGGCACAATAGACCTTTAACTGAAGATAGGGCCTCTCTTCTAAACTGTTCTTATTCTTAATAATGTTTGAATTTGGACAGCTCTAAAGGCTGAGATCCTGTATGAAATCACTCTTGAAATGAAGATATCGGCAATTATGGTGATAAGCTTTTCCAAGGGCTGTTTCAGAACATCAGGTTCCTAAAGATAGAAGTTGAATCCAAAAAATATAATTGTGAGTTCTATCATCCAGTTATAGACATCAGGGAATTCTCACTTGCATTCAAGTGAAGTGGAATCTGATTAAAAATTACATCAATTGAAAACATTTCTGCCCTTCCTTTTGTTACCTTCATGATCATATGAGCATTTTATCTGTCTCCATTAGCTCAATATAACTGACTAGTAAAAGCTTACGAATAATGAATAATAATTGTAGGAATAAGGTACCAGACTTCTTATCCATATTCAGTCAAGAGCTCCAGCTGCAGCAATCAGAGTTTCATGTTACTATCCATAATTTTGCCTGCTAGGGGAAAAAGGTATCCAATCCACACTCTGAGGGCATGATGTATAGTGTTGGAAATTGTCTAATTATCCTATGTTGCCTTAAGTTAATTCCATCTGACTAGCTCCCCGATTCCAGGGTAAGACTTAGAAAAGCAGAGGAAAAATATTTTGAGCAGATTACAGCATCTCTTTTCTGAAGCTAAGTGGAGATGGGCCTAAACATCCAAGAGAGTACCAGCACTCTACTCTACTAAGATGGGAGGTCTCTAGGAGCTCCAGACTAGACCAGGAAGTTAAAAAAAAAAATCTCAGGAGAGGGCAATGGCAAGCTATTACTATAGTAATGCTATCAAGAAAACTAAATGAATATATTTATGAAGACTCTAGGATCTGAATGTAGTATGATATCTTACTTTCATCTCTCTATACTGTATCTCTATATTAGTATTCTATTAATACAATGAAAAGGCATTATATGAAATTATTATAACAGGATTGCTGGGGTCTGGCAGCTAGTTATAATGTTTTCCTAGTTTATCTAGGAAAAGGATTACAGTGCACACATGCATATAAACAGGATTTTATGAACAGAAAGATTAAAAATGGGAGGCATGGCTCTTTGATCTGGTAAGTAATGAAATATGCACAAAGCTATTAGGAGAGACAAAAAGTATTAGTTAACATGTGTATGTATGTGTGTAGTGGAATATATACATATATACAAACATGTCAGCATATATGAACATAAAACTCAGAGCCTAAATATGATGCTTGGAACATTGTTTATGGGAAAGAATATAAGACACAGACATACATTAAGATTTATCTTTAAAAAAGAAAGGAATTGAAATTGCAAGCAGGGAAGAATAAAGTTATAACAATTGAAAACGTGTAAGAAGTTCCACCCTTTTGTTTGTGTGCAGTGTAGGTGATGCATGTTCAAAAACGGTGGGGCTTTGCCAGCTCATACATGCTGTTTTGTTGACTTTCCTTGCAAATCCCCCCTCTCCAAAGCATCTTTGACAGATGGTTATTCAGCCTCTGATTTAATATATCTGGTAACTGGTTCCTCTGTTAAACTGCTTTTTTTTTGGGTCTTAACATTTAGTTAGCCTCTCTGTAATTTAAATTCTACACTCTGAGGCAATGGAGAATACGTTTTATTTATTTTCATTTATTTAAAGCTTAAATATTTTGTGATTGACATCCTTTGGCAAATTTAAAGAGTGTGATTATATTCCCCCTCAGTTTTCTTTTCTTGTGGTTAAACATTTCCAAATAACTTCAATTTGATCTTCACAACATTTGGGTTTTAGTACCCAGATCAACTGTGTTGCTGCTCTTTTTTCAATCTGACCCTGTCTTAACCTTTTAAAAATTGGGATGCTCAGAATGGGACACAGAACTCAAAATGGAGGTGAATCAATAGACAATAAAGCAGAACAATTGTTTAGTACAATTAGGTGAAAGCTCCTTCTGGTCCAGAAAACGTCTGCCTCCACCCATATTTAAACTTTTTATTTCAGCAATTCATGAAATTTATAATGAAGAATATATACATATACACGTTCTTAAGAGCCGGGGTGGTGTAGTGGTTAGAATGCAGTACTGCAGGCTACTTCTGCTGACTGCTGACTGCCAGAGGTTTGGCAGTTCAATTCTCACCGGCTTAAGGTTGACTCAGCCTTCCATCCTTCCGAGGTTGGTAAAATGAGGATCCATATTGTTGGGGGCAATATACTGACTCTGTAAACTACTTAGAGAGTGCTGTAAAGCACAGTGAAGCAGTATATAAATCTAAATCTAAGTGCTTAACTATTCACTCCGATGAAATACTGACGCACATAAACTAGAAATACAGTCAGATTCTTCATTCATTCAGTTGACTTGAGAAGCAGAAGTAGTCCAAAATTTCTTTATACTGAGGATGCCACTGACCTAGATGATCAGAGGAAGACCTGATGCATGACCTTATAGATTTCACCAATTTGCTGTTACTTGTAAGCAGGCCTTTTCAGTAGTAGCACCTGCTATCTGAGCCAGTCTTCCCTCTGACATTCACAGAGGCAATTATTATTATGTATTTTAGTTGCTCAGCTTTTTCCACAGGTATTCTTGGTGCAAATGTGATGTATGAATGCTTTTTAAAAAAAAATACTGAATATTTTAGTTGATATAATAAAAACAAACACAGAGTTAACTCAGAGAAAGGAAGAAATAGAATAAAAAATTCAAAGAAAGGAAAAGAAAAAAGAAAAAAATATTTAAAGTGACCTCAGATCTTCATCGCAACAAGTATAAAGAAATTTGGTAACTCTTCACTCACTATAAGACTACAAACAATTAGTCCTTCTTTACATAACCATTACTTGTCTATATGCAAATCCATAAATCACCAACTTTTCAGTCCTAGTTTCAGTAAAAAAAAGCCATAAAAGGTTAGCTGAAATTTATAGAAACGTGTCTTATTTTAACCTTGGTCAGCTTTATATTCTTTATATTCTTTCCTTTTATTTCTAACAGTCTTGATCTTTAATTCATTCAGATGTCATAGGATTTGGTGTCTCTTCAATTTTAGCTTTCTCTGAGGCTTTAGCAAACCTCAACTACTATAGGTCTAAGATTTCTTGTTAATCTCATTCTATTTAAAAACATTCAAACTTTTAGCAAAGCACAGCTGGCAAAAATATTACAGTAGAAATTAAGTCCCAAGTCCAGTGCATGCTCCAATTGGTGACTTGACTGAAATTCTATGCATACTACCATTACCTAGGAGTAAGCCTCATTGAATTGAACACATTTTGTGTGTGTAATAATGTATGTTTGAACTCTTAATTTTTAAATTGGGAAGCATTCAACGTTGCATTCAAGGCATGCAATAAATATACTTGCCTGATTTTGATTTCAAAGAATATACCTGAATGGAACTTGAAACAAAAAAGAAAAAAGACACTGCATCTCTTTGATGGATGAACAATTAAGGGCTTCCTTCCCCCCTGCGCCCCCCCAAAAGCACTGCTGGAAGTTTAACCATACCTCTTCTTTCAAGCCTACTGCAAATAGGTAATTATATCTACAAGTCTTCATGGTTTTTTTTAAAATATATCTATAAAATGAGACATCAGATGGCTAGGCAACCTGCAGTGTATTACTTCAATAGAAAGAAAAGGTTATTTTCAGAATTACTTTTTTCACTTTTGCAATTACTGCTGCTAGTAATTATATGTACTGGGGAAAGTAGTCCATCTAAATACAGAATTTGGTCAATTCTGTAAAGGCCTAAGATTAGGTGTATCCAGCATGAAATTACTATAGCTGGCTGAGATAAATAACCATCTTTTCTAAAATGGAAAGAAATGATGTCTGAGGTTTAATGGTTAGGAGCAAAAAATAATAATAATACATATCTATGTGGAAATGAGGGTTGCTGTTGTCTTTTGTAATTGTTGTCTTTTGTAATTATTGAAATATATTGTCTGATCTTTGTTTCAGAAGGGAGTGATAGACTGAAAAAAAGCCCATTCCTGTTAAAATCCAGATAGCAACACTGAAAAGGCATTTATTTTCCATATTAAACAGAATATATTGTATGTCTCTCTGCTGAAAACCATGAGAAGCTAGCTGACATAAGGGCAGTCTGTAGAAACTCCTATACATTTACCCATTTGCATTAGGTACATTTATTATACTTTGCATTACATAGGAATTGCTGTTGTCATATCACTCTCGTTAGTGTATTTCTGATTGCTGCACTGGTTAGAGATAGAATTGGAATAACTGACTGACTTTTGTATATTGATGGATGATTAAAGTCATGAATCAATGATATCTTAAAAAGCATATCCTGTATTGTAACTGTAATATAGGTAAATTCCTGAATAATTCTTTTCTATCAGTATGAGAGATATGCATAGGCTTTTATTTCTGATTTAATCCATAAATCCTCTCAACGTGGCACCAACATAGCTTAATAGCAGTTTATTCAGCTTAAACACTTGTAATATCGCTGTTTGATGCCCATGTGTCTGCAATTTAGGAATTCCAGCCTTGATGAGGGATTTGAATATCTCCTTGGCTGTACCTAACTAATACAGAAACATTATTTTGTATTTATATCTCAGAGTATGTTTAATGTAAGTTGGCTACTCAATCATTGCTGGAGGCATAACCTGGAGGCAATTTTCAGACTACTTATATGATGTATGCTTGCCCTACCATTGTTCCATTTTGAACTGAAATTTATAAGATTATTAATGAACTGTAATTGCAGTTATATATGAAACATCCATATAGTCTCTTAGGTTACATTTGTAACTTACACATGTAGTCTTCTAGGCTACATTTGTAACTTTAAGTCCTAGTGATACTTACAGCCTCAGCTCCTTTTTGTAGACTCCCATTCTCCTTCCATACAAAATAACTCAAACTTCCCATTTTTTTTGAGGAAGGAAAGACCCAGAACTGTAATGTTAGTATATCTCTTAAAAAAAATCAAAGAAAGTGGGTATATTTTTTTTAAAAAAAAATCTGAAGCAACAAATCTGAACATTCCAGCTCTACCCGCTATACATCACTGCTGCCTGTTCAATGGGATTTTCACCAACATATTTCCTACCCCTGACTAAGCACATGGAGTTTATCAACAAGTATGCAAATTTGGGTCAGGATCACATATATGGCTACCATACATGGATGTACTGTAATCACCTCAAATTGCTTCGGGAAGGCAGGAATTTTTTTTGAAGTCATGACAATTAAATCTTTTGAGATTATATCTTCAGTTTCAGAATTCTGATACAGAATGGCGATGAGCTTGTTTAGTTGTTTTTAAAGTTCTCAGACTTGATAGATGGAAAGGTATTGAATATAACATTTTGTTCCATTAATTTGGTTCATAAATCATGATCCAGTCTTCTTTTGTTGAAGAATATAAAGATTGACAGTAGGTGACCATTACATTTACCATTTTTCACCTTCAGCAACTGATGTTCTGTGGCTGAGTTTGATTATAATTCCTGTTATCCCTAACCAGTATGAAAGAAACTCATTAAATACAATGCCTTTCAAATGATTACTTTTCTTCTGTCCCTGTTGTCTTCCTTAGCCATCATGTAGACATATTATGTTGCCTTGCTTCATTTTCTGCCTCTCCCCAGCTAGAGAAGTTTGGCAAATTATGCTACCTTTTCTAGGAAAGTACAAAACTAATCTCCTAAAAAATGACAACATTATCCCACTCACATCCATGGATTTTATTCATGTAAGTATAACTAATACTGCAAATAAAATAAGGTATAGGACATATTATACCTCTGAGGCATCTCCTTTTACATGGATAATGAGAATATTACCCAAAGATTGTCAACTGTAATAACAAAGTATTATTTGATTATAAAGTATAAAACAGAATTATAAAACTTTAATACAAGAATTGTCATTGAACTGTGGTATTTATTCCCATATATAAAAGTATAAGAATGCACTCTTAAAGCATTTATGCCTCTAACTTAGAAGGGAACATATTGAACTGAAAGGTTTTTTATTTTGTTCAATTGTCTCTGCAATTTTCATGAAAAGGTTTTTTTAGAAGTGGCTTGCCATTGTTTCCTCCCTAGGACTAAGAGAAAGTGACTGGCCCAAGGTCATCCAGCTGGTTTCATACTCAAGGCAGGACTAGAACCCATGGTTTCATGGTTTCTATTCTTATACTTTAAGTACTGCACCAAAATGGTTCTCACAATTGAAGTTATGTTATGTTAAATGCATCTTGGTCTACAAGATAACGTAGTGAGATTGCTTTGGATGGCTGGACTCAGAAAGCTTAAAATGCCAGTGAAAAATATAAAATATAAAAATATTTTCTAAGAAAAAAATGCTTTCATTGTGGCACTAAAATCATTACAAAACCCTAGATACATGTGCAGTGCATTCAATATTCAGTATTGCTATATCTACATTTTTAGATTTCCTGTAATTTCAGAACATTGCCTCCAATCAGCAAAATCTGCAGAATTTAACCTACATTAAAGGCTAACCTTACATCATGCTTGCCCTATAAATGTTTTCAGAACTACAAATCTCAGCCTTTCCACACAGTAAGCCTATTGCCTAGGCTAGCTGGAATTTTTTTGAAAACTGGAGTTGCCACACATCTGGAGGGCATTAAGATAAGGCTGCCATAAGATCATTAAACATCCATATATTTATTTATACAAAAGACTTATAGGTAAATGCTTCCTTGCTGTGTAAAGTCAATGTGTATTGCATTCCTTATGGGATGCCACTCATTAATTACTTGTGTTAATTACTCATATAAGCTCCACAGCTGCATGTATTAAAGAGGCTAATCAATATGCTGGAACAGAAATCTGCCCTCAAGTGGCATGAGGTGAACTCATGTTTTTCACTCTGGAGAAGACTGAATGAATTGGCCAATAAAACAAAAAATATACAGTAAAAGAAGCCTACTGGATCAAAGCAAAGGGTTTTCTAGTCCAGCATCCATTTTATGGAATTGCCTTTGAGAAGGCAACAGCACGTTGGCAACAATCCTTTTCCATCATTATTCTCCAGAAGGATATCTATATCTGAAATAATCAGTAACTTTGAGGGCCGTGTATTATTATTTAATTGTTCAATGAACAAAGAGGATGGCATTATGAGAAAGAGAAAAAAAAGAGAATTCTGTCTATCTGCTTTGTCTACAACATGCAGAATGTTGTTTTTGTAAAAAAAACCAAACATAACCCTAAAATGTGGATATAAAATGATACTTAAAATATTCTGGATTTGCACCATTTAAGCCTTTTGCCTAATCACTAAAGGTTAGACTTGGTCCAGTGATACTTGCATTTTGGCAAACGTACTTGTTTGTTTCTTAAGCACTAATAAGTACTGAATGAAATAATTTCTTGGGATATACATGCAGTTACTGATAACATTCCATAAATAAATGTATAATTAAAAAAATAAAACCCAAATTCTCACCATTTTAAATATTTTTTTTTATTAAAATGGGATTTTACAAAGAGTTAAAAAATACTGAAACGTAGAAGAAATAGAAAAGGAAAGCAATTATAAGAGTGAAATAAAAAATGAAGAATAATAAAAAGGATATCTGAAAAAGCAACTTTTTTCCTTGCAGCAATTACAAACAGCAATTACCATCTCTACCTTCCTTGTATATCATAGTTATCTTCTTTCCATACATAAATCTTTAAATCAATAAATCATGAAACAGCAGTTAATTTTATTAATTTTTTAAATAAAATTGAGCATTAATTTTCAGTCATCTAACTCAAAATTCTCTCTTGAAGCACAAACTAGGTTCATATTATTGGTAGTTCAGATATGGGCAAAGGCCTAGCAGAGAGAGAGAGAGAGAGAGAGAGAGAGAGAGAGAGAGAGATTTTCAGTAGATATAGAAAATACAGATAGAAAAACAAAGTCACAAAAGTCATTAACTTATAAATGGCAAAGAATTTCTTAGTGAATCAGAAGATTCACCATCTTTCTCTGGATGCAAGAAAGGCAGTTGTGCTGCAGCAATCTAGCAATTTTAGGAAAAGAGTTTGCAAGAGAAAAAGGGTGGGGGGGATCCCCAACTCCAGGCCACTAATGGTAAATTGAGCCTTGTAAGACCACTGAGGGCATATCCATCTTTGTGTAAATTGATAGCCACCATTTTTATTTCATGAATCCTTTTTTCATTGTTCCCTATTCACTCTGCATTCATCAGCAGACATATTTCAACCTCATCTGATGAAAATTCTCTGCTCCAAAGATAACTTTACATGGGAAGATATCTGTCCACTGTGGCCCACTTTTGCAATATTTTCAGCACAATTAGGCTGAGTGAAAATTAAAAGTGTTCCTCTAGTAAGAGATACCAATCAAAATAACTCCTGTTGGGAGGAGAAATATCCCCCTCTAGTTTAACCATGATCACTGTTTTGTTCTTTCTACGAAGTACAAAACAATTGAGTTAACCTAAGTTAACTTATACCTAGCATCATGCTACAGTAATGCCTTTCAGGGTAACCAGAATAATACAAAGCCCAGAAAGTAAGAAAGAAATAGTAAGCCAAATAAATTAAGACAGAGGTTAAGAAATAGAATTAAATTAAATTTATATAAATGACATTCACTAAATTGCTCTATAGCTTTTTCTCCTTGCAAAACAACTTTTCTTTTTATCACATTGATTCATGCACTTTCTTTTCTTTTCTTTTTTAAAAAATATCTTACATCCATCTTTTGGATTTCATCAACTCCAACCAATCGTGACTTTTTTAGTCTTCCTCTTGACCCATAAACTTTTCCACTGTATTTTCATCCTTATAAAAAGTATAATATCCATGAAGAATAAACTCTTCTTTGTACAAGATTTATTTGAATCTTTTGATGATATAGTTCAGTTCTTTCATATCACAGTTTCTTTCTTCTGGAATGACAACTACACATGTGTCATTGGGTTCCACAGAAAATATTAAGCCATAATATGATTTATTTATTTTAGCTTCAAATCTTCTGTGCATCAAGTAATTTAAAACTTAATGAGTTGTGCAAAGCTTCTCAGTTGTAGTTTATTCAATAATTCATGTTTATTGAATAAATAAATGTAAACAATATTTTAAAAATATAAATAAAAATAGCTTGTTTGATTTAGCCCAATGTACAAACCAAGGCAGTTTTAACAGTCATCCAATAGACTGCTAAGCTAGAAATCATGGCTTATAACCACAAGACCTGAGCTTCCCTGTCACATTAAAATCAAAATTCAGCTTGTTTTGGCTTCCTGGTTTATATTGCATTGAAAGCACAAAACCTTGGACATCTCCATCTAGGTAAGAAATGATGTGAATATCTGAATAAAGTTCTTCCAGATCAGTCAATCAGTCAAATATAATCAAACGCTCAAATATAAGGCATCTCCAATGATATATTTCATGGTGAATTGCCCTCTTCTATAGATGACAGTTCACAAAGTTCACTACATGTATATGACTTACTTGCTAACTTCCAGTTAGACATAGCAATAGCACTTAGATTTATATAATGCTTCACGATGCTTTACATCCTTTTCTAAGTGGTTTACAGAGTCTGCATATTGCTCCCAATAATCTGTCATTTTACCAGCCTCGGAACAATGAAAGGCTAAGTCAACCTTAAGACAATCAGAATTGAACTCTTGGCAGTGAGCAGTGAGTTAGCCTGAAATACCGCACCACCATGACAAAACATTTATAACATGGTTTTGGCTACACAGATAGGATTGTGTTTCCTTTGGCGTAATATGAAATAGTCTGCATCAGATGAAAAGCAACTTTAAAAAGTTCAGTGATGTAATTATAATGCAACATAACATTTCAGAAGAGCCCCACCAACATTTCACTCAACCCCACTAGCAACATATCACTTGAAAGTCTGGCAAAAGAGAGATTTTACAAATACCAGTTATTCAAGCATGAAGGGAAAGAGAAAGAATATGTGCATAGATTTTTAGCTGTGCATCATTCATAGGGCAAGGAAATGTTCTCTACACCAGGGATTCCCAACCTTTGCGCTGTAGCCCACTACCAGGCTGCGGCCTATTTGAAATTGGGCTGAGCAAGTGGCTGGCCAGCATGTGCGGATATGTGCATGTAGACAGATCAACTTGCACAAGCAGTCAACCAGTGGGCAATTGCACATGTGTGTGCCAGCCCACCGCTCTTGCAAGTCGAGCTGCATGCATGCATGCCAGTCCTCTGCTCATACAGCCCAGTTCCCCATCCCCACCCCCAGCCAAGCCACCAAGCCACAAAGGTTGGGGACTTCTCCTCTACATTATCCATCTATGCATATATATTTCATACCATATACAGATCAGCCTTAATTCACTTCCACATAAGTCTCATAACCTTATACTTTACTTTCTGTTTGCTCCTATATGTTGAATGAATCAGCTATTGCCTATTTAGCGTATTTTTCTGTGTATAAGATGCTCTGGCATGCGAGTTCCAAGCTTACAGCAAACAAAGTTAGTGCTGGGAGCAACTGCTTCCCAGCACTCTAAATAGATGCCTGACGGCTGGCACCACCCCCCACCCACTGAACCAGCATCTGTCACGATGAGCATGCATAGTCAGTTCATAGCAGCAGCCTTCCAACCCTGCTAAACAAAATACCATGAGCACCGGCATGACAGCAAGGCAAGGGAAGCTAAGGCAGGTTTTAAACTCCCTGCCGTTTCTCCACACGCTCTGCCAAACAGCTGAGCCGGCAAATCCAGAAGTTCGGCCGGCCACTATTATTGAGCAGGATGGCCTCGCAGCTGCGTTCAACAGGGTCCCCATCCAGCATACAGGTACAAGGGAGGGAAAGGGCTGTCACTGCCATCCATGCTGCTGGTCCCATCCTCTGCCTCTGGACGCCACCATCCAACGATCTTGCCCCCTCCCCTGTCCCATTAATGGCAAGCCCACAGGGGCTTGACACCTGCACCAGGCGGCATGGCAGTAGCATGGCAGCGTTATGTAAAGAACCCACACAGGCATGCTCTGGGCTGTAGAGGTTACCATTATTTTTTCGGGTATAAGACGCTGGACTTGTATAAGATACATCTGATTTTTGAACAGGGTGTTTGCAGGAAAAAAATAGCATCTTATACATGGAAAAATACGGTAGCAACCTGATGCTGGAAATGTGAAGCAATATCGCCTTGTGTGTCCTAAAGGAAAGACTGTTCTTTCTCAGTAATTTGAAAACCAAACAGCCAGTGTGCCTGGATAGTGCTCATAGCATTTTGGGTTGGGTTGTGAGACATCGTGCAGCATTCAGGAACACTGTATTGATTGATACCTCAATGCCGTTTTAAATCAATGAAACATCTAAGAACACAGCAAAAACTGTTGAGCAGGGAGTTCAGACATTGAGTAAAAAATGAATAACAACTCTTTTCTCTCCTTTGCAAATGCCTCAGCTTTCACAAGAGAATTCATCACCTCACAGGAAATAAAATAGAGATCAAGTCCCAGCAATGTTATTTTCTTTTCCGGTGTGCTGCTACCTTTGACAGCTTTTTTTTAGTATGGATTCAGCCAGAATCCCTGAAGATTGGTACATCAGCAGTAAAGAAAGGCCATGGAAGGCATCCTGTAGTTTGATGAAAGATATCCTTATAGGGTGTGGTATCACTTAGACCAGGGGTCGGCAACCTCGGCTCTTTTATGACTCGTGGACTTCAACTCCCAGAATTCCTGAGCCAGCTATGCTGGCTCAGGAATTCTGGGAGTTGAAGTCCACGAGTCATAAAAGAGCCGAGGTTGCCGACCCCTGACTTAGACAAACTGCAAAGTTTCAGTGGAATTCATCAAGTTTGAAATGGAGAGGAAAGAAAAAAATAATAATGTAGATGTCAAGAGGCATTTGAAAAACTATTAAGACACCCAGACACAGACAAGCAAGTAGATGCAAGTGATGTGACAGTGGGGGCAGTGTTATAAAAAAAAAAACAAGAAGGGAGAGCTAAAACCATGTGCTTACACCTCTTGAAAGTTATCAGACATTGAGGGACAGTGTGATTTGTGGGAAAAGGAGGCCTTTGCTGTCCTCCTCTGGAGGACAGTTTTTAGTGTGGAGACAGTTTTTAGTGGGTAGTAAAGTCCAATTTGAAGTGTGGATGGATTATAACAACTTAGAGTCTTTAAAGACCCCAAGAAAATTGTCCCCTAAACAGGTAGGGTGGGGTCAATATTTCAATTGATTAATTTCAATCTCTGTTATATACCGGGGGGGAGGGATATTTTGGCCAATGCTTTTTCACATATGCCTCAATACAAAAGTACCAAGGAAATATAGTAAATTCTATAATTTACTGTTATAATCCTTCCCAGCCAGCTTGCAGCCCCAGTTCAAGGGGTTCCATATAGGGGAAACAATCCCAGGTTTTCACTGAGGCAAAAGTTTAAGTATGGAAATGGAAACCCTCTCTATTGTTAGGTACCCAGAGTAATGTATTTTAACCCTTTTGCCTCTTTTCGACTTCTGTAGCCTTTCTTTGTGGCCTGCCATTCTGTCACTAGCCCCTAATAAAAGTTCATTTTGTCTGTTTCAAGAGTTCTGCTTTCTTGGGTGGCTTAGCTGAGGTAGGTCCTTACTGCTACACAAAAAAGAAAGATACCATGCACAGAAAGCCATAATAATATTGATAGAGAACAATCTTCAGGGCAGCAGATTCATAAATAGATTGTAAAGATGATGTTCCCAGCCCCATATTCTATGTACTGTAGTTTCGTACATGCGAGTTATAATGTATGTGGACAGGAACCAAGAGAAAGAGGAAGCAAGCACCGAGAAAGAAGACACATTTAAGTAAGCACTTCACTAGTCTGTTGTGGAATTGCCATAAATTCTAGAACACATAGCCAATGCTGAGAATCATTGATTTAAGAACAAGAGATTTGTCTAAAGAGCTTGTTTCAGCTTTATTTGGAAGCCAAACCAGGGGGAGGGAAAAAAGGGGGCATTTACTTTCCTTTGACATCCAGTAAGGATCATTCATATAAGGATCCTGCATTTCCTACCACATTCTTCCATGATCCCACAAAGTGATTTACTTTCTGCAGTTTCCAGATAGACTTGTTAACTGAATTACCTATTGAGATGAGGGAACAGCATGCAATCTCCTGTGAAAATATATACTAATTTCATAGAGTAATATGGTCATTAAAGACAGGAAATTTAGTTAATGAAATTATTGCTTAGGGATGGTGGCAGATTCAAAACTCTGCAAGGAAATAAGGCAGAGCAGGCAAATGTTTCAGAACGCTGAATAATAAAACATAAGCTCTCTCAAAGACTTACTCAACAGCTCAGTGACCAAAGAATCAGCCACCCAGGGGAACACAGTCTGTTAGCTTTGCCGAGTGTGTGTCCCTGATATTTTTGCAGCTACAACAAATTTACGAAACCACATTTCCTGAAATATCTGTTACCCTTTTGGTATTCTGAATAAGCAGGGCATCTTCTCATTCAGAGATTAGAATATGTCCCTTAAGTAGATGCTTTCTATTTTTATATAGCTACAGGGATTGTAGAGCAGGTCACAAGGACACTTTCTTGCCAAAAATCTAGAGAATATCATGTCCCCAGAATACTCTGCCTTTCATCTATATGTTTAATATTCCATGAATGGAATATAAATGTCCCTTTAGATACAGAAAAGCAGTGCAAACCTTTGAAGAATGCTCCATTTGGACTACACTATAAGCTCTCTCGCCAAAGCTACTTCATGGAGCAACATGCCTCCCTTCCTGCAGCCTCTGTGCTGCTCTTTGAACTACTGTCATTTCCAGCAGTCACGTTTCATCCTTCTGGAAGTGCTAGAGGAAGTCCCTGAAAGGCCCAAGGCCTATATCGAGATCCAGTGATTGCTAAAGAAATTGAATTAAATAGTGATAGCTCTGTTGTGTAAAGCATGGCATTAAGGAAAAACCAGTTGAGATGTATTTGCACATAGTTTAATTCCTGTTAGGCTTGAATATACAATGCCTTCCCATGATAAAAGTTGGATGGGAAATGAGAAAAGGGAAATTAGGGAATGAATGAAGTGATCATTGTTGCTGAAAGTGAGCTACTCAGGTGGAATCAAAAACAGCCATATTTTTCATATGCGTAGGACCATACTTTTCAATCACTTCGGTTAAACCATATTCTGTCATATTATACATATAATCAATCATTTCGGTTAAACCATATTCTGTCATATTATACGTATAATCAATAGTCATAAATATATAAAATAAATTTAATTTTCCATAGCCCATAATCTTTTGCCTTTGATGGGTTATAACTACTCAGTTGAATGTATAATCTGTAAATTACTCTTTCCTTTTAGTTAGGAGAAAATGCCAAACATCAGAGATGAAGTACTCAAGTTGAAAGATCTCACTTCAACATCTTTTTTTTAAAAAAAATAAATCTTTATTTACATTTCATGTTAAAAACACACCATACACCAACAAAGACAAAAAAACCCATTTACAATATACAGAAAACAAAAAAATTGAAAAATTGAAAACCATTTCAAAAATTTCAAATTATATCTACTTCTAAACTAACAATTATATTCCACTCATTAAGCCTCTTATAACCGTCCAACTCCAAAGCTTATTCATTAACAAAAACTATATCACTTCATTTTTGACCAACCTCCAAGCCACCCTCATTTCTTTAATCTTTTATCCATCCAAATATACAATTTATTCCATGATAGAAATGCTGGTGTCTCTTCTTTACCCCTCAACTTCTTGGTCAATGTGTCTGCTTCTGCACAATCAAGTATTCTCCTAATTATAACTTCATCCGGCGGGGTATGATTTGCCTTCTAAAATTGAGCATACCCCATCCTCGCCGCCGTTAAGATATGTAAAACCAAATACCATATTTCCTTCTTAACATTTCCAGGCCTGGAGCCAAGCAGATACGTCTCTGGTTTAAGATCAACTAACCCTGTGATTTCCTCTATCCATTTTTGGATCCTTGTCCAATATCTAACCACTTCCGGACATGTCCACCATAAGTGATAATATGTGCCAATCCCTTTACCACATTTCCAACAATCGGCCGGGCAACATTTTGGAAAGTCTAGCCGGAGGGAGATGCCATCTATAAAGCATTTTGTATATGTTCTCCTTATATGACGTGGAAACCACCAGCCTCATATTAGTCCACCAAATCTCTTCCCATTTCTTAAGTGGAAGTGCATAACCAAAATTCTTCCTCCAGGCAATCATCACATCTTTTACCACCTCCTCCCCTACTACCCTAGTTAGCAGCAATTTATAGCACTTAGATATCATCCCTTTCTCCGGACCCAGCAAAATCTTATCTAATTCCTGCAGATTCAGATAAATACCCCTTCCATCCTTATCCTTCTTATACCTTGACTGGATCTGCAGGTAGGCCCACCACTCCAGTTGAAACCCTTGCTGAGCCAGATCTTGTCGCATTGTGAGTTCTCCCCCGCTATCTAAAAGTTCTTTGTAAGTTGGTATTCTTCCCTTCTTGAGTAGGGTCAGATGGGTCAAGGCTTCCAAAGTTGATAACCAACACGGAATTTGCGCATAGTACTTGGCCCTTATCTTATCCCAATTCCAAATCAGTATATCCCTTATGTAATGGCAAGTAAACTGTTTGCTTTGAGGAGTACCTTCCCGCCAAAGAGTTGCATGCCATCCCTGCAGCAAATCAAATCCTTCCAAACTCAACAATCGATTATTCCTTAAACGTATCCATTCCTTGCCCCAAACTAAGAGGGCAGCCTGATAGTAAAGTTCCCAATTCGGTAGGCCAAGGCCCCCTCTTTCCTTAATTTCTTGCATCATTTTTTTTCCCAATCCTGGGCCGTTTCCCCTGCCATACAAATCTAGAAACTACCCCCTCTAACTCTTTTAAAAATTTCATCGAAAGTTTAACTGGTGCTGTCTGGAAAAGAAAATTCCATTTTGGCAAAACATAAGATTTCACCGTGGCTACCCTTCTTAATAATGACAACTGTATCCTACCCCATTTTCCCAGGTCCATTTTTATTTGTATCAGTAATTTAGAATAATTATCCTCCCTAATACTTGAACATCTTCCCATCAACCAAATTCCTAAGTATTTCACCTTCTTCACAATTTTAAACCCTGTAATCTCCTCTAACATTTGTTTACTTCTATTTGAAAGATTTTTTGTCAATATATTCGTCTTATCTTTATTTACTTGTAGACCAGCCACGTTTCCAAATTCCTCAATCCTTTTTAGTAATTCCGTGCTGGATTCCAGAGGGTTTTTCAAAACGAAGACCATATCATCTGCAAACGCCTGCAGTTTATAAATTTGGTCTCTTATCTGAAGCCCAGTAATCTCCTCATCTTTCCTTATTATTCTCAATAGGGGTTCTAAGGTTAGAATAAATAAAAGTGGGGAGAGTGGACAACCCTGCCTAGTGCCCTTACAGATATCAAATTTGTCAGTTAAATTCCCATTTATCAACAATCTCGCTTCCTGCTTAGTATAGATTGCTTTAATCATATTACGGAAATTAGTCCCAAACTTCATATGTTCCAACTGACACATTGGGAAATCCCAATTAACCCTATCAAATGCTTTTAGAGCATCGATAAATATTAAAGCTAATTGTTTATCTGGTCGGCTTTCATAATACTCCAGAACATTTAATATAATTCTGAGATTATCCTTTATTTGTCTCGTGGGAAGGAACCCATTCTGGTCTGTATGTATGAATTGGTTTACGGTAAGTAAATTTTTAATCTATCAGCAATTATTGTCGCAAATATCACTTCAACATCTTAAGATCCATTGGAATAAAATGAAAAGTTCCTTTGCTTGTTGCAATGATATCTGAAATGCTTTACATCTGCAAAGAAGATAAGGCAAGCAGCCTCTTTTTACCAACAGATGGGTTATAGATTAGTTACCTCTGCAGATGGCTCCTTACCTTCTCCACTAGCACAATATCCAGAGAGGGATTCTATTTCCAGGGAGTTTGCTAATAAAATTCTGATTTGAATGACAAGTGAGAACTTAGGGCATACCAAATACATATGAAAAAGGTACATATTAGGCTTCTATAAAATACATGCAATAGTTGATTGGTCAAGTTTCACAAAATTAGGATCACAATGTAGATAACTATCTTATTTTTATAAAGCAATTGGAGAAGTAGAAAAGAAATGGACAATTGTAAGCTGTGAACTAAATGGAAAAGAGCAAATTGTCAACTACATTCACAGAAATATCTTATGCCTACTCCACCTATGCAGTCAGATTAACAAACTGGTTCTGGTTTGGTTAACATCTGTATTATTGTCAACTGGTTAACAAAGTGACATAGAAGAGCAGCTGGAACATATAATTTTTCGCAACCTAAAACACTCCAGCTATTCTGAAACGTACTTGAAATACTGAATATGGGCAGTTTTGTCAAGAATAAACTGGACTCAAAGGGTTCAGTAACAAAGTCTGTCTATCTTTCTCTGGTTTTTTTGCAGCAAGGAAAAAGAGAGAAAACTTATAACCAGAGGGAAATTCAGTAAAATTTAGCATATATAGCTGCCAAGCTTTTCTTGCTATACCCTATATCGCCAGTTTACTTTTAGATTAGAGATGCTCTGTGGTTTGAAAAGCATTCAAATCAATGTCCCACTGGACCTTTTTTTATAGTTATGGACAGTGCCAATGAATTTTTAATCTTTCTATTATTGCTGTGTTTTCACTCTGCCTAATAGCACAGACAGAGGTTTCTATCTCATACAAGTTTAAAAGCTGATCTATCGAATTTTAAAGCTAATTCTTGTTTTTCCCAACAAACTTATGTTTGTTATGATTTATGGGTAGAGCACTGACTGTATTGTTACTGTTGGTGCCCAATGTAGGTAGGATACCTTCACTGGGAGAGATTATTTTTTATGGTTCTGAAACTAATTAATGGTTCTCATTAATTAGTGCACCTATGGCAGAGGGCGGAGATGGTTGAAAAGGTAAGATGTTCACAACCATACGATCAAAACCACCATGTCAAATTTCTGACCCCCTTATTCTAAGGAACAACATAGACATCTGTACTATTGTCAACTGGTTTACAAGAGATGTAAGGATATAATATTACACTGACTATAAAAATGTAACCAAATAGATATAATTGTAAGGACCCACTTCAACCAACTACTCAAGAAAGCAGAACTCTTGAAACAGGCATTGTCTCAAAAGGATACTTTTATTAGGGGTCAGTGACAGTAGGAAGTCAAGGCGAGATCTGGGGAAAAGCTCGCTGAAACAGTATAGTTAAGCAAGCAATATTCCTCCTCCCACCAGAGTCATAATGTCCATTTGAAATCCAGCCAATCCACAGGTGGTCTGAAGAGTGGTTAACTGGCACAGTTGGTGCACATCTCAAGGTCTTCTCCAGTTTTGTTTCTCTGTAACCGTCTCCCTGATAAGGGAGACACATTCCTTTCTCAAAGGGATGGAGGCAGGAGGAGAGAGTAGAAAGCAAAAGTCATCACAAGCTAATGCAAAGCTCCCCCTTCCCCCAGTAGAATGGCAAGCCCCAAAAGTAGAGTATATATGCAAGGTAAAGAATAAGGGTTTGGGGACCTGACAATAATATTTTTGGCTGTTTTCTACTGCATTTGATTATTTGAATCATTGCACCCATCACTACAAACTTAGAAAGAATATTCATGGAAAGAAAAGGAAGGAATCACCTTTTGTAAAACTAGCCATAAAAATAATTAAACAAACCTATAGAGCAAAGATGTCTTAAATGACTCAACAAACAGTCACCAACTCAAAAATCTGGCTATAGTCAGAATCTTTCTTGTCAAAGTCTGGGAAAACTCTACTGTGAAGTAGAATGGTGACCTACTTATGGAATATATTTGCTTACCATTGCATATAACTACTGGAAACCACATGAAATTTTAATCTATATCATGTTATACTTTTATGAGCAACTCTCTTATAGAGTATTCTAATCTTTGAACATCCCAACAGGACTAGTGCATACCAAGCTGACAGCCTGGAAATTTGGGAATGAAGAGGGAGAGAGATTTGAATCTCTTGGTAATGCTTTTCCTAGAGAATTTCTCCCCAAATATTTTCCCTTCTTTTGCGAACACCTGGTTCAAAGCTCTCTCTCCATGGTTTTCTACAGGATTATACCAATAACTGGGACAGCTTAGAAAGAACTAGGGCACTGATTAATTTATGGTGTTCATAACTTTACATAATTTGCCTGTCCAAATATTGATTTATTTAAAATCAGGGAAAACCACAATAAAACCCAAATAAACAACTGAAACTTCTGACATATTTTAATGAACAAAGCAGAATAAGAAAATTGTTAAATTGTTAAATAAAAAAATTGTTAAAAACCCAGAAAGAATTAAAATGTCAAATATTCATTTATAATTCAGCTTCCTTAAATGGAAACATCCTATATAATATTTCATATTGACAATGCTTAGGAAGAAGAGCCAACCTTTTTAAATTTTCAGAAATAACAGGAGGGTTGTTGTTATTTTTGGCCTTTTCCAATAAAATTCAAATTTTATAAACATTTGTCAAGATTTCAAAATCTTAGAATTCAAATATACTGTATAATTTGGAAATAATAAAGCAATTTTGGAAAAATGGATACCGTATATACTTGAGTATAAGCCGACTCGAGTATAAGCCGAGACCCCCATTTTCACCCCCAAAAACTGGAAAAAGTTCGTGACTCGAGTATAAGGCGATCCGCCGTTCTGCAAGCCTCCGCCGCCAGCAGAGGCTCGATCCGCCATTTTGCAAGCCTGAATACACAGGAATACCCTGTGTGGCCGCGGCTCTCGGGGAAGCCCTGGCTGTCCGCTTCCTCGCTCCACGCTGCCATTCGGGCCCGCGCGTTCCCCGGGCAAATCGCGGCGCCCAGCAGGTGAGGAAACACGCCCGCTCCAGTCGCCCCCTCTTCCCTCAGGAGACGCGAAGCAAGTGACCGCCCGGAGCTTACCGAGGACTTGTGCGCGGCCGAGGCTTCGGTGCTTCCAGGATCGCGCGCACCTCTCTCAAGCCGCCGCCGTCCGGAGACCTGTCGAAGTTTGGGGAGATTTGGGGAGGTGCGCGCGCACCTCCCCAAACCTCCCCAAACGTCAGCAGGTCTCTGGATCTCCGTGCCTTGCCTGCCTGCTTCTTTCCGCAGCGGAAAGAAGCAGGCAGGCAAGGCACGGAGATCCGGAGACCTGCCGACGTTTGGGGAGGTTTGGGGAGGTGCCCAAACCTCCCCAAACGTCAGCAGGTCTCCGGATCTCCTCCCCAAACCTCCCCAAACGTCGGCAGGTCTCCGGATCTCCGTGCCTTGCCTGCCTGCTTCTTTCCGCTGCGGAAAGAAGCAGGCAGGCAAGGCACGGAGATCCGGAGACCTGCCGACGTTTGGGGAGGTTTGGGGAGGTGCCCAAACCTCCCCAAACATCAGCAGGTCTCCGGATATCCGTGCCTTGCCTGCCTGCTTCTTTCCGCAGCGGAAAGAAGCAGGCAGGCAAGGCACGGAGATCCGGAGACCTGCCGACTTTTGGGGAGGTTTGGGGAGGTGCGCGCGCACCTCCCCAAACCTCCCCAAACTTCGGCAGGTCTCCGGACGGCGGTGGCTTGGGAGAGGTGCGCGCAATCCCGGAAGCACCAAAGCCTCGGTCGCGCACAAGTCCTCGGTAAGTTTTTTTGTTGACTGGAGTATAAGCCAAAGTGGAATTTTTCAGCCCAAAAAGTGGGCTGAAAAATTCGGCTTATACTCAAGTATATACGGTAATTTTAAGACAGTTATTTTACCCAATATAGGTTAAATAAAAATAATAATTTTTGCCCAAAATACATAAATTAAAAAAAAACAATTTTCTATTTTTTATTACTTGCAACAATGGTTTATAATTTAGCACACTTAATTTACTGAGATTTTTTTTGAATATTTATTGACTTTTGACAGATATTAATGTCATATATCTTCTAAATTTCTTTCTGGATCTGGAGCTTATATTTATAAAAAGTATTTCTGTTTTTTGTTAATTTCCAATCCTGCTAATTTTTCATAATTATTTATTTCTTGGATAATAATTGGTAGCTCTTTGGTTAAGTTAGATAAGAATAGTGCAATATTATTAGCATATGCATTCAGATCAGGTTTGCATAAAAATTCACAAAAACAAACAATTCTGATTGTTTTGGATTCTCCATAATACTGCCTCTACAGATATTGTTAGGAGGGAAGACTTGTCTTACCCCTTTATATATCTGGGACATTTCTGACTCTGAATTATTAGTCCTTGCAGTGGCTTGCAATTTCTGGGGGTAAGCTGTTCCACTGGTTGATTGTCCTCACTGTCAGGAAGTTTTTCCTTAGTTCCAGGTTGCTTCTCTCTTTGATCAGTTTCCAACCATTGTTTCTTGTCCTTCCCTCTGGTGCTCTGGTGAACAACCTGGCCCCCTCTGCCCTGTGAAAGCCCTTCAGATACTGGAACACTGCTATCATGTCTCCCCTATTTCTTCTTTTCTTTAGACTAGCCCAGACATGTCAAACACAAGGCCTGGGGGCCAGATCCGGCCCACGAAGTGGTTTCATGTGGCCCGCGAAGCCATCCTGGAAACAGTGAGGGAATGGCCCCCACTGCCTTGGCCCTGGCCCAGAGACCCTCCTTCTGCCAGAGACCCTCAGATCTGTCCCACTCCTGCCCAGGTCCCCATAGACACCCTTGATGCGAACGATGTAGAGCTGGCCACACGCACCCAGTAGGCCATATGCACTCTAGCCATGCCCACCCAGTTGGCCATGCCCACTCTGGCCATACCCACCCGGCCCCCTGAGGGCAACTGCAATGCTGATGCGGCCCTCAATGAAATTGAGTTTGACACCCCTGGACTAGCCAAACCCAAATCCCGTAGCCGTTCTTTGTATATTTTAGTTTCCAGGCCTTTGATCATCTTAGTTGCTCTTCTCTGTATTTTTTTTACAAATTCTCAACATCTTTTTTGTGATACGGTGACCAAAATTGGCTGCAGTATTCCAGGTGTGGTCTGGGTGTGATCAGTATTCCAGATGTGATCATTCTAACTGATCAAAGGCATTGTATGCATCAAGGGGAAAAACAACCAAATGTGGTCAGTGTTTGTAATATTTAATAAGATTTAATATTTTTTCTAATGGGATCTGAAGTTTGGAAGATCACATAGGAGCTGTGGCCAGGGGGGCTTTTGCCCAGGTTTGCCTGGTGCACCAGTTGCGGCCCTATCTGGACCGAGATGCCCTACGTACAGTCACACATGCGCTCGTGACCTCTCAAATAGACTACTGCAATGCTCTCTACATGGGGCTGCCCTTGAGGACCATTCGGAGGCTTTAGCTGGTGCAGAATGCGGCCGCGCAAGTTGTGATGGGGCTTTCCCGATACTCCCATGTAACACCTCTTCTCCGCGAGCTGCATTGGCTCCCAGTTGTCTTCTGGGTGAGATTCAAGGTGCTGGTGATGACCTATAAAGCCCTAAATGGCATGGGTCTGGATTATTTACAGGAGCACCTGCTGCTGGCGTCAACTTCCCATCGCCCTGTGAGCTCCCACAGAGAGGGTCTCCTCAGGGTGCCGTCAGTCAGGGAGTGCCGGCTGGTGGCCCCCAGGGGGAGAGCATTCTCTGTGGGCATGCCTGCCGTCTGGAATCAGCTGCCTGTGGAGCTCCGGATGGCTCCCGACCTTCGCTCTTTTCGGCGTGACCTGAAAACCTGGTTATTCGAGCTTGCAGGCCTGGACTGAGGGATTGGGGTTTTAAATTTTCATAAGTTAATTTATTTTGTTTGGGGCTAAATTTAATTTATTTTTAACTTTTGTATGTTATATTTTAATTGCCCTGTACACTGCCCTGAGTCCCTCGGGAGAAGGGCGGTATATAAATCTAATAAATAAATAAATAAAATAAATACCTCTTTGCCTTATTGTTTCCTACGCAGCATCTTTTCCCCTCATTCTACAAGCTCATCCATACATTCCATTACAAAGATACAAAGCTCCATAATTAGATTTCTGGTATGAAAATTATGGAAGGTTATTGTTATGGAAAAATTGATGTATTAAAGATGGAAAATAGTGGGATATGCTAGAAAAGTTACTTTTGATTTAATTTGTGTGTGGGGGGGTTGAAATATCCTTTTTACAAAATGTAGTAGACAAATTATTTTTGCTTACCCCAGTACATACAAAAATTATTCTATATCCTTTACTCTGTATTTGATTTGTTTTCTAAACAAAATACAATTTTTCTTTTTAAAGCGCATAGGAAGATGATTGGCTGATGTGGCTAAATGTTGTTTAGCTCTGGATCTACCCTGAATGTTATATGCTAACTTTTCACAAATTAGCTTTTTTGGGGGAATAGGTTTCTAAGGGCTGTTGATTTATATAGATCTTGATGAATAACAAAAAAGAAAGAAAGAAAGAAAGAAAGAAAGAAAGAAAGAAAGAAAGAAAGAAAGAAAGAAAGAAAGAAAGCAATTAATTTGTATAAAAGTATATTTAATTACTGAATTCTTCCATTAATTTGGCAGAAAATATTGGGATGTACAATCTATGACTCTACATAATCACATACATTTTTTCTTTGTATTCTGTATTCTTTGTTTCAGTCTGGACCACAATTTTATACTCAGCATTTATTAGGTGAAAGACTTGGTGGCATATTCTTGGTGGAACATCCCACTATGTTATTGGAATATGTCATAGATAGAACATCAGCTGAACAACCAAAAACAGTCTCCTGTTGTCCTATATTAAACTTTCTGATCAAGAAAAACATGCATGGTTTCCAAAAGGGATATAGAAATTAAATTGAGGAATAATAATAATAAAAAGTCTTAATGGAAAAATTATTTGAGTAAAGTCATATTTTGACTTCCCATTGGCCATTCCAATTAGTCAACTCAGTTTTCAACCATGCAAGTTGTGATTATTTGCAGTAATCTTTAATACTTGCTGCTTTGTTTGCAAACTGAACAGATACTTAGTACTTTTTAGGAATGATAAAATAAGAGAGAGAAAAAATGTGGCTTTGATTCCAAACCTTTTTTTTAAAGAGGCCACTCCCTTTCTTTTCATTCCTCATTATAAATTAAATTATTCCCAAGTATTATAATTTTCAAATACCAGGCTTTTACAGTGAATATTCAAAATCTGAGAAAATATATAGAACACTGATGACTGATATATCTAACATTCTCAATTGGACCTTTTATCAGATTTTTTTTTAATCTAGTTGAAGTCATCGCATATAATCTCACAAATAGTGGAATGCCAGATAGCTGTGTTCTCTCTATTTCTGGTTGGTAATTATCCATGAACAGATTTTTCAGCACATGTCCATTGTTTGGGGAATATTTTATCATTTATTTATGGGAACATATTGCAAATTGCTGAATGCTCCTTAAGTGCTGACTGCACATTTGCTTAAAAATGTTTGCTTGCCTCCCGGTTGCCTTTGGTGACTAAGTGCTGATCTTATCTTTATTTATTTATTATTAAATATATACACTGCCCATATCACTGTATGAGTGACTCTGAATGGTTTCTAATAAAAGAGACAGGAGTCTTTATCTAAATGTAGATGAGTTGAAATATTGTAGGAGCCATTCAAAATGGAATTCATAACTGCTTATCAAATGTTTTATGATATATGACCAATGAACTATATGAAAAATTTTGTGAAATACTTGATATTTGGGGAATCTAAAAAAATAATCATGAGCTGGTCCATACTGCATGTTACTACTAAGAGGGGGAGATTATTAATTGTAAACACTGAATGTAACAAATATTTCAACCCAGCTGAGAGTATCTATCTACCTAGAAGAACAAATACAAATACTGAAGGTTATCTTCAAATAGTATTAGTCATTTTTAATGTACCATAATTTTATCTTTTTCTTGATTTGATGACAATTCTCTAGGAGAAACAGAGAGGTCCATCCGAAATAATTTTATTTGAAGACTGGTTTTTAAGATTTAAAATGTGGGTGTAAACCAAAAGAAAAAGATGAAACAGCAAGTATTTAGCAAATCAAAATGCCATTTATTTAGACTCAATGGGAGCTATTTTCTACGATGCTCAGAAGTGTACATCAAAGCAGTTAAAACAGAATAGGCTTAAAACTAACAAAACATGTATGGTGTTGGTAATTGCAGATGCTTTTCTTGGCAGTAATCTTACTGCTGCTTGAAAGAGATAGTGGTGCTGGCTAAGAAGAACAGATGACACATTTTAAACTGGCAGATAATCAGAAAAAAAAGAAATTAATTTCAAGTACCAAAACGGCCCACAATGAAGCCCACAGAAATACTTTCTAAAAGAATCTCAAACCTAACTATGCTCAATAGTAACAGAGACCAATTATTTGGGAAGGAGAAAGGAAGACTGGATGGGATGGAAATTGGTCTAATATTTTCTAAACAGAACCATTTCTGCCAAGCCCAGTTCAAGAACAATATAGAACAATCCAGCTCTTATTTGCTCACAGGATATAGACAGACTCTCGCCTAAACAGGAACTACAGTATACTAGTCTCCCCCTAACAGTTTTCCCCTAAGAGATTCTAGGGAGTGACCATTCTAAATGTCTTCCTCTATCTCTGATCCAGCTCTAGACAGCCTAGTATTTGGTCTCTACATCCACCCTTGGAATGTGTTCTCTCCTTCCTGGTGAACATCTACTTCACTGTGATCCATCACATCATTTCCCTTTCGTAAGCACAATTCATCACAGCTTCATTCAATTGTAGAAGTCATTCTGATATATTCTAAATGGTTATGACATTTACTGTATATTTGTATTTATTATTAGTTGTTTTATATTATAGAACTGGTAAATATGAGAATATCTATACCTATATCCTAATTTTGAGGTGATGTTTAAATGTATTCAAGGTTGACTCGGCCTTCCATCTTTCCAAGATCAATAAAATGAAGAGCCAGATTGTTGGGGACAATATGCTGACTCTTTAAACCACTTAGAGAGGGCTGTAAAGCACTGTGAAGAGGTAGAAAAGTCCAAGTGCTATTGCTATTCATATAATTGTATGTTGCAAGGGATGAACATCATTTGACGGTTTGAAAACCATGCCTAATTGTTTTGACCATCCTGAATATCAAAGGTTCAGTGTGCCCTTCTGGTATTCTAATGATGGTGGGTTAATCATATTATGTCCTAAAGGACGTGTCCTCCTTCCCTGGGACTGTGGCTGATGGCTTTGTCCCATGTTGGATGGGTGAGGAGTTGCTGATTCTAGGGATCTTTGTCTTTCTAATCCCATCAGCTCCAAGCTTCCTAGCTCCAGTCTTTCTGAAAGAATTATCAAATCTGCATTTCTACAGACCTGGCCTCTGCTTGGGGCAGAGAGACGTGGTTTCTGCCTTTTAAAGATCTTCTCCATTATTCCTTTCGGGAAATATAAAATTCTGCCTTTTTAATATTTCCCAAAATATTTCTTTGTGGGGGGACGGGGGCCTGACTTCCCACAATAGTCTTCATAAAGGAAAACGTTAAAAACATGGGGAGCATTTCTTTATTTGGCAGAATTGTCTTCATTCTAGGTCTATGCATGACTTCAGATTAGTCACTGTCTGAATCCATGCAGTAATGTCTACATTTTTAGGTGATACTGATTCTAGAACATACCTTTCAATGTTTATTTTTTAGCTTTGAAAATGTTTTCAGTTTCATTTGAAATTGAGAAAGATGAGGAAGTAAATGGCCATACATCAACACTAGGGAGAAAATTAAACCTGGGGAGAATAGATTTTTTAAAAAATAAAAAAGTTTTGTTTTTGTTCTGGACCCATCTATTATTTTTCAAAGAGATAACCTCCCACATGTACCCCATGTACATGGCCAGAAGAACATTCAGATCATCCAGTGTGTAATTTCTAACCATTATCATTGAGATAATAGTGGAGATGGGGATATATATTTTTTGCACTACAGTCTATGGACAAAGCAGAAAAGATTGTTCCTTAGACATCTAAGGAGAAAGAAAAGGAAAGAGGATCAAAGTTACTATCTTCTCTTTTTCCACAGAGAGGGAAACACAAAGGATTTCACTGCCTATCATGTAATAGCAGAGACTTCTCTGTGATCTTTCAGCTTTTGACCAAGCATTCAGAAATAAGATAATTATTCCCTGATCATCTGATGGCAAATGGTAGCCTAGACTCCAAAGAGTACTGTGATGAGGCTAGACCTCAGGGCCAAGTCCAGAAAGGACCTCAGATAATTATTCATGGACCAATGAGTCAAGAGGACACAGCACAAAGGCCCAATTCCCATTCCTGCAGTGATTGTGTTTGCTACAGAATCCTACTCTCTTATTAAATTAGACAGACAGGCTTTGTGTTTGGTTATTTATTCCTTTTACATTAAAAAATAATGTTCATTCCCCAGAAATCCTAAAAGCCATTTAAAGGGAGGTGGAAACCATTATCTGAAGGGTTTAAAACTGTCTTCCTGACAATAATGCTGATCCGAAGCCTGAATAGCAGCTATTTTACTGAAGTCTCAGTTGCAAAAATGTAATAGAACCTGAAATGAGGCCAGATATTCCAAGTAAGGGAATAAATAGAGAAAGGCAGAAAAGCTGGCAGAAAAAGCCAAGCAAAATACTCCTCATTCAAAGGTATGTTTGCTTCATAAAAGGAAGAGCCCTTTACATTGTTTTTCCTATTTGTAAGGGTAAACCATAAGTTGCTCAGCTGAAATCACTTTCCAGTAAGATAAAAGGTAAAGGTAAAGGTTCCCCCGCACATGTGTGCTAGTCGTTTCCGACTCTAGGGGCCTGTGCTCATCTCCGTTTCAAAGCCGAAGAGCCAGCGCTTGTCCGAGGACGTCTCCGTGGTCATGTGGCCGGCATGACTAGACGCCAAAGGCGCACAGAACGCTGTTACCTTCCCACTGTAGTGGTCCCTATTTTTCTACTTGCATTTTTAGGTGCTTTCGAACTGCTAGGTTGGCAGAAGCTGGGATGAGTAACAGGCGCTCACTCTGCTACGCGGCACTCGGGATTCGACCCGCCAAACTGCCGACCTTCTGATCGACAAACTCAGCGTCCTAACCCACTGAGCCACCATGTCCCTTTCCAGTAAGATACATGGGCGCAATTGTTTCTATTGGGTATTGTAGTAGATTGTGATGTTAAAGAAACCAATTTGATGTTGAATTTGATAACAGCAGCACGGTTACTGGTGGGACAATACTGGAAGAAGGATAGTTTGCCTACAATAGAAGAATGGTGTTTAAAGTTTCGAATCTTGCAGAAATGTCTAAGATTTCTGCTTATTTGAAGGATCATTGACAAGAAAGATATATTTCAGTTTGGAGGAGATGGATAGATTATATTCAGAATAAATATGGGACTAAAAAGTTCCATTTAGCTTATGAGTAGATTTTAGAGGGATATTGTTATTAATTTTAGTGTTAGTACTTTGTATGTATTTATGTTAAAGGGGAGTTAAAGCACATTATGAATTTGGTTAATTTTATATTATGGATAATCTTTAGCTAGAATGTGATTATTATAACTGTACCCTGTATTTAGCTCTGGGAAGTGGGGGGGGAAGGGGGGTGGTTTGGGTTGGGTGGGATTTTGGGATGTATTGTAAAATCTTGTTTTTGTAAAACTCTTTAATAAAAAAAAGATACATGGGTCTGGTTCAGTAACTCAGCTTTTGAAATGTTTAATCTCGACTGTATCATACAGAGTTAAATGTAACTTCAGATAGAAATCAGTTTCTATATAAGCTCTAATATAGCTGTTACTCAAACTATGCATGATCACACTGTTTATTTAGCTCCACCTTTTATCTTTCCAAGGAATAGAACAAAGAAGAGGGCAGGACAAGAAGCAACAGATGGAAACTAATCAAGGAGAGAAGGAACCTAGAACTAAGAAGAAATTTACTGACAGGACAACTTGCCTCTAGAAGTTGTGAATGCTCAAACCCTGGAAGTTTTAAAGAAGAGATTGGGCAACCATTTGTCTAAAATGGTATAGGGTTTTCTGACTGAGCAGGGGAAGTTCCCTTCCAAGTCTGCTATTCTATTCTATTCTATTCTATTCTATTCTATTCTATTCTATTCTATTCTATTCTATTCTATTCTATTCTATTCTATTCTATTCTATTCTATTCTATTCTATTCTATTCTATTCTATTCTATTGTTACATATCACTAAATGTTTGAATGCAGGAAAAGCTTTTGGTTCAAATGGTTGTCCCACTGACTGATAAATGACATTTATCAATAGTATAGTGCCCTAATAGTATGGTAGGTCTAAAATGGTGACTTTCTAAAAATTTTCTCTTTCAATGATACTTACATAAACATGTTTTGAAGGCTGGAAAAAATCCTGCTGGGTGTGTGTTTTGAAGGCTGGAAAAGATCTTATCTGGATGCAAAACACTGACACAGAAACACTGACAGCAGACCCAGAATAATCTGGCATTATAAAGGTCATCACGTATCTGGTAATATTTGATTACTCACCTGGAAGAAAATATCCAGTGCTGATTTCATTGGATATTTGAATGATTTTTTTATATGATCCAACTGAATTTTTGAAACAAATCTTGTTAATTATGTAGGTCTTTTTATTAGCCTTTGATACTCTACTCCCTTTGTTAATGTTACTTATAAGTGGGATTATCTCTTGGTCTATCAAGATGTTTCATGTAAAAATGTCATGGATGTGCTTTATCTCCTGTAATTTATTTAAGATTAGAACCATTAGCTTGCTTTATCAGTGAAATAGGGGACATTTTGAGCATAATAGTTCCTGGAGTTGAGTGTAAACATATTGATAATTTTGTATTTTCATACCAAATTTTGTAATTTCTATGCCAATATATATTGATTTGTCACAACAGTTTGGTAAAATTTCACATTATCTGTTTCACTAAAAGTAATATTATATTTTTCCTATAGTTCTAACATTTATATGTTCTTTGAAATATCTGGGAATAACCAACCTCAGTTTAAAATATTTGTTTAATAGTTGGTTTAAAATCCCACTGAGTTTACAGTGAAAATAAATGTAAAATGATCATTAGTTCAGACTGATTTACTTATTTAGCATATTACTATTCTATTTAACTTATTTTAGGCAGAGTGGTAAGTTATTAAAGTTGTTTTTATAGGAATGACAAATCCATAATTTTTAAAAAAAATCTAAAATGCATAGGAGAAGTTAATCCATTTGATTTAACCTACCTGATTTTCAGTGAACTTAAATGTTTCCTTTAATTTTTCAATGGAATAGTCATCATCAAGCCACAATATGGGCACATTTAGAAAATATTATGTGATTTCTTTGTCAACTTGGCAGATCCTTCACTTGATTTTTAGCCATAGCTTTACTATAATTCTTGCATTAAAGGCTGTAAGACAGATGTGGAAGATGATATGACAGAAACACAATTGCAACTCTTATTTTCATGACAACTGTGTTCTCTGGGATAAACCCAGTTTTAAAAACTGAAGATCTCTCTCTCTCTCTCTCTCTCTCTCTCTCTCTCTCTCTCTCTCTCTCTCTCTCTCTCTCTCTCTCTCTCTCTCTCTCTCTCTCTGAAAATCATGGGCAAATTGGAATATTGCTACTTAGGTTTAGCTTATTGTTAACCAAGTTTTAATATATTTGTGCAGGAAGAAGTTGAATTATGTAAAAATGTAAAATGAAATATATTAAAAGTATCTCTTGATTCCACACTAGAATCCAAATTCATTGCAATAGTTCATGGGTGTCAAACTCGATCACGTCACATGATGTATCGTGATGTATCATAACATTTTTTGCCTTTGTGGAGCCAGGATGGGTGTGGCCTGCGCATGACACATCCAGCCCATGGGCCACCAGTTTGACACCCCTGAAATAGTTGTTGCTTAGTTGTTCAATCACTTCTTTGCAGCCCAGTGGATGTTATTTTGTTAGAAATGTCTGTCAGTAATGCCTGTCCCCTCCCTCCCTCCCTCCCTCCCCCCTCTCTCTCCATGCTTATGTCATTAGTAACAGTAACGTGCTATTTTGTCTTGCATGGGGGGGGTTTCCATTGCATTCACTTTTTCCAGGGATCAGAGTCTTTTTCAGTGTCTCTTCCCTTCATATTGTGTGCACAATCTCCCTTTACTTCATCCACTTCATTTTATGTCATCTGGATCTATTAGCACTGTCTCAACTTCAAAATTACTATCATTACTAAAGTAAATGTTAGAATCTAAGTCTACAGTTGTATTTTGTCAATAATTAAATAATTTTGTTAAAGTAACCCTTTGTCAGACCTGCCACAATTTAAACCTCTAAATAGACATGATCCTTGTGTCCATCAGTTGAGAAAAGCATAGTTTTATTAAAAGTCAAGTGTATTGCAATAATGCAAAGCCAGAACTGAAAACTGTGCACTAAAACCCATTAGTTCAACTCTGTCCTCCCTTAGCTCTCTCTCATCACCCACCCTGTGTAACAAATCAAGTTCAATCAAGATGCTTTCTTAGTGATCAGTCCAAGTGTAGTTTGGTATGTGGCTCCTCCTCCTTCCAGCTGGGTGACTTTGAGGCAGCAAGATACAACTTACTTTTGTTTTCCCAATCATTCCCTCCCTTAATTCCCACCTCCCCAAAGTTCATGGCAGTCTGTCACTGCATAGCAGAGAAGCACAAGCAAGCATAAAGTGGCAGCTGACACCCTTATTTATTTACAAGAATGCTGGAATAAATAGTTGCAATATTCTGTAACAACAAATCAATCTCTGTTGTTGTTGGTAGCTGCGAAGTCGTGTCTGACTCATCGCGACCCTATGGACAACGTTCCTCCAGGCCTTCCTGTCCTCTACCATCTTCTGGAGTCCATTTAAGCTGACGCCTACTGCTTCAGTGACTCCATCCAGCCACCTCATTCTCTGTCGTCCCCTTCTTCTATTGCCCTCAATCTTTCCCAGCATTAGGCTCTTCTCCAGTGAGTCCTTCCTTCTCATTAGGTGGCCAAAGTATTTGAGTTTTAGCTTCAGGATCTGGCCTTCTAAAGAGCAGTCAGGATTGATCTCCTCTAGGACTGACCGGTTTGATCGCCTTGCAGTCCAAGGGACTCGCAGGAGTCTTCTCCAGCACCAGAGTTCAAAGGCTTCAATTCTTTGGCGCTCAGCCTTTTTTATGGTCCAACTTTCACTGCCATACATTGCAACTGGGAAGACCACAGCCTTGACTATACGCACTTTTGTTGACAGGGTGATGTCTCTGCTTTTTAGTGTGCTGTCTAGATTTGCCATGGCTTTCCTCCTGAGGAGCAAGCGTCTTTTAATTTCTTGGCTACAGTCCCCATCTGCAGTGATCTTGGAGCCCAGGAAAATAAAATCTGTCACTACCTCCATTTCTTCCCCATCTATTTGCCAGGAATTGAGAGGGCCGGATGCCATGATCTTGGTTTTCTAAATGTTAAGTTTCAACCCAAGTTTTGCACTCTCCTTCTTCACCCGCAACAAGAGGCTCTTTAGTTCTTCACTTTCTGCCATTAGAGTGGTATCATCTGCATATCTTAGGTTGTTGATATTTCTTCCAGCAATCTTAATTCCAACTTTTGATTCCTCTAACCCTGCCTTTCTCATGATGTGCTCTGCATATAAGTTAAATAGGCAGGGCGACAGTATACAGCCTTGCCAGACTCCTTTCCCAATTTTGAACCAATCAGTGGTTCCGTGTCCCATTCTCACTGTTGCTTCTTGACCCACATATAGGTTTCTCAAGAGACAAATAAGATGGTCTGGTACTCCCATCTCTTTAAGAACTTGCCACAGTTTGTTATGATCCACACAATCAAAGGCTTTAGCATTGTCAATGAAGCAGAAGTAGATTTTTTTTGGAACTCGCTAGCTTTGTCCATGATCCAACGTATGTTGGCAATTTGATCTCTAGTTCCTCTGCCTCTTCGAAATCCTGCCTGTACTTCTGGTAGTTCTCGGTCCACATACTGCTGGAGTCTAGCTTGTAGGATTTTAAGCATAACTTTACTAGCATGAGAAATGAGTGCAATGGTGCGGTAGTTTGAACATTCTTTGGCACTGCCTTTCTTTGGAATTGGAATGTACACTGATCTTTTCCAATCCTTCCTCAGACAGCCATTTTGCTTTCTTGCATTTCTTTTTCTTTGGGATGGTTTTGGTTGCTACCTCTTGTACAATGTTGCGAACCTCTGTCCATAGTTCTTCAGGCACTCTGTCTATCAGATCTAATTCCTTAAATCTATTTGTCACCTCTACTGTATATTCAACAGGGATATGATTTAATTCATACCTGAATGGCCTAGTGCTTTTTCGTACTTTCTTCAGTTTAAGCCTAAACTTTGCAACGAGAAGCTCATGGTCTGAGCCACAGTCAGCTCCTGGTCTTGTTTTTACTCACTGTATAGACTATAGGGCTTCTCCACCTTTGGCTGCAGAGCATATAGTCAATCTGATTTCTGTGTTGACCATCTGGTGATGTCCATGTATAGAGCCGTCTCTTGGGTTGTTGGAAAAGAGTGTTTGCTATGACCATCGTATTCTCTTGACAAAACTCTATCAGCCTGTGCCCTGCTTCATTTTGTACTCCAAGGCCAAAGTTGCCTGTTATTCCAGTTATCTGTTGGCTTTCTACTTTAGCATTCCAATCCCCCATGATGATAAGGACATCATTTTTGGTGTTAGTTCTATAAGGTGCTGTAGGGCTTCATAGAACTGGTCAATTTCATCCTCTTCAGCACTGGTGGTTGGGGCATAGACTTGGACTACTGTGATACTGAATGGTTTGCCTTGGATTCGAACTGAGATCATTCTGTCATTTTGAGGATTGTATCCCAGTATTGCTTTTCCTACTCTTTTATTGACTATGAAGGCTACTCCATTTCTTCTGAGGGATTCTTTTCCGCAGTAGTATACCTGATGATCATCTGAATTAAATTCACCCATTCCTGTCCATTTTAGTTCACTGATACCTAAGATGTCGATGTTCAGTCTTGTCACCTCTTTTTTGACCATGTCCAGCTTGCCTTGATTCATGGATCTTACATTCCAGGTTCCTATGGAGAAAAAATCTTTACAGCATCGGACTTTCCTTTCACCACCAGACACATCCATAGCTGAGTGTCCTTTCGGCTTTGGCCCAGTCGCTTCATTCTTTCTGGCGCTACTAGTACTAGCCCTCTGCTCTTCCCCAGTAGCATATTGAACGCCTTCTGACCTGAGGGGCTCAACCTCCAGCGTCATATCGTTTTGCCTTTTGGTACTGTCCATAGGGTTTTTATGGCAAAGATACTGGAGTGGGTTGCCATTTCCTTCTCCAGTGGATCACGTTTTGTCAGAACTCTCTGCTATGACCTTTCTGTCTTGGGTGGCCCTTCACGGCATAGCTCATAGCTTCATTGAATTACGTAAGCCCCTTCGCCACGACAAGGCAGTAATCCATGAAGGGGAATCAATCTCTAATTGTCTTAAAATATGGTGTAAGTTTCTTATGATCTTAAGATGGAATAATTCAACAGACTATTCCTTTTTAAATTACTGGAAACCTCAGGGAGTGTTTAAAATGATTAGTTGTCAACATTATTATAATGGAAATATAGGATGGGTGAGGAGATATTTCTTTGCATATTATAAGCTTGTCCCACTTTTGCTCCATTTGGATTTAATACTCATACATTTGTTACTGTAGTGTTATGAAATCTAATCATTTGAGTGACATACAAAGTGTTGGAATTTTCTAATTTGGAACCTTTCAATATATGGAGACTTGATGAAGCACAGGGAAACCCAGACAAAAAAGATTATTCTGCTTGATGTCTGACAGCCTGACTCCACTTTTAAATCTTGCAACAGCAACATGTGTTTGCTTTCTGTTTATGAATAAGCTCTTTACTGATGTAACAGGAAGGCTGATCAATATTATTCCATGTAGCTTAATGACGTGTTTAAAAATTAGCCTGAATTATTTCCTATAAGGAAGATAATGTTAGTTTTTGTTCCTCTCCCTGCTAATCTATCTTGATGGTGATTTTTTGCCCTCTATCTTTTTATCTCTGAAAGTAATACAACAATAAAAAATGCACCTCCTATTTGTAATGAATTCACTTTGGAATAGTAAGTTGATACCAGCATAATAGCATCATCTTCTTCAGCTAACAAACAATGTGCCTTTTGGTAACATATAATGTGATTCAAAGCAGTTTTTTTCCCTTCTTTGAGAACATTGTTTCAAATGCCTTAACAAGTTAAACAATAGACTAGGAATTACTCACACAGTTCAAGATCTCAGAGTAGCAAACAGTGATATCCTGTCTAATTACCGTATGCAATCACATAAACAGAAGCCATAAAATGCTGGTGGCAGAAATCTGGAAGCTGGTTAATCATTTGTCATAAGGATAGTGAGGCAAAAAAAATAATAATGGTTCAAATGGAGTACAGTATAATGACATTCATGAAATATAAATAGAATATAATACAATAAGTGAAGGCAAGTGAAATATTGTACATACAAGTGCAAAAATGTGTGAGAACTGGTAAGCAGATTGTAATGTTTCATACTATCATAGTTTCAAAGGAAGAAGTTTCTGGGTTGAGAAGAAAAACATTTTCAAGGAAAAATCCAAGAAAGTCCAGCTGCCTTTTTGAACAGCATCTTTATGACAACTATAACCTGGATGACTGAGAATCTCCATTAGACATAGGGCTGGAAAGACTCTTAGAGGTCTTCTAGTCTGACCCCTTGTCCAAGGCAGGAAACCTTATTGTGCCCCGGACAAATGGCTATCTAACCTTATCTTGAAGATTCATAAATGATACTTTAATTTAATCAGACAGCTATTCTTCAGTTCCAGATAACTAAGCAACTTTTCTGTCATTGATCATCTCCTGGATGACATTACATTTCCCCAGAATGACTGCTTTTGTTTTTCTTAAAAATAAATATGTACCTCATCTTTCCATTGTGGAATGGTATTTGGACATCCCGGATGTTCTGTGTTGTAGATGTCCTAGGATCTTTGCTTTAAGTACACTCTCAGTAGAAATACAATGGGTGACTTTGGACCAATCTCATTTTCTGTCACAGGATTTTTGTTATAGGGATAAAATGTTAAAGGGATAAAATGAAGAGACCTCTACAATGAAGAGACCGAGTGCAACTAAGGTCCTTTACGAGGTCTTATCTCACGGTGATGAGGACAGCAAGGTCTAAATACTTTGCTACCCTCATCACGTCCGCAGATAATTGCCCGGCCGCCCTGTTTAGGGTGACTCGCTCCCTTCTTAATCAGGAGGTGAGGGAGGAGCCCTTGCAGGGTTGGACAAAATCGCAGGGTTGGACAAAATCTGTTGGACAAAATCGCTCGGATCCGGGCCAGTTTGGACTCCAACTGGGCAGAGTCTGACGGTGAGGACATGGGTGGTCTTGGCAATGTCATCTGGGAAGAGTTTGATCCTGTGACTCTGGAAGAGGTGGACAGGATTATGGGGAGGCTGAGCTCCACCACGTGTTTATTGGACCCATGCTCCTCCTGGCTGGTTTATTCGGCTCGGGAGGGGACACGAGGCTGGTTTCAGGCAGTGATAACTGCTTCTTTGAGTGAGGGTAGTTTTCCTGCTGCTTTGAAGGAGGCGGTGGTGAGACCCCTACTCAAGAAGCCTGCCCTGGACCCAGCTGTTTTAAACAACTATTGTCCAGTCTCCAACCTTCGCTTTCTTGCGAAGGTTGTTGAGAGCGTGGTGGCGCATCAGCTTCCTTTGTTCCTGGAGAAAGCTGATTATCTGGACCCGTACCAATCGGGCTTCAGGCCTGGGTACAGCATGGAGACGGCATTGGTCGCACTGGTGAATGATCTCTGGCGGACTCGGGACAGGGGTTGTTCCTTTGTCCTAGTCCTATTAGACCTCTCAGCAGCTTTTGATACCATCGACCATAGTACTGCAGCGTCTCAGGGGGTTGGGAGTGGGAGGCACCGTCTTACAGTGGTTCTCCTCCTACCTCCTGGGACGTTCGCAGTCGGTGTTGGCAGGAGGGCAGAGGTCGGCCTCGAGGCCTCTCACTTGTGGAGTTCCTCAGGGGTTGGTCCTCTCGCCTCTCCTGTTCAACATCTATATGAAGCCGCTGGGTGAGATCATTCATGGTTTGGGGGTTGGGTATCATCAATATGCTGATGATGCCCAGCTTTTTATTTCTACCCCAAACCACCCCAGTGATGCCCTCGATGTGATGTCCTGATGCCTGGAGGCGGTTCGGGTCTGGATGGGGAGGAACAGGCTTCGGCTCAACCCCGACAAGACTGAGTGGCTTTGTATGCCGACATCTCGGGAAATTCAGGTTATTCCATCTCTAACCATGGGGGGTGAGAAATTACCCCCCGTAGATAGGGCTCGCAACTTGGGTGTCCTCCTAGACTCACAGCTCTCCTTGGAAGATCATATAGGAGCTGTGACTAGGAGGGCCTTCGCCTAGGTTCGCCTGGTGCGCCAGTTGCGGCCCTATCTGGACCGAGATGACTTGCGCACAGTCACTCATGCGCTCATGACCTCCCGTTTGGACTACTGCAATGCTCTCTACATGGGGCTGCCCTTGAGGACTACTTGGAGGCTTCAGCTGGTGCAGAATGCAGCCGCGCGAGTGGTGGTGGGGGCTTCCCAATACTCCCATGTAACACTTCTGCTCCGCAAGCTGCATTGGCTTCCAGTTACCCTCCGGGTAAGATTCAAGGTGCTGGTAATGACCTATAAAGCCCTAAATGGCATGGGTCCGGATTACCTACGGGAGCACCTGCTGCCGGCATCAACTTCCCTTCATCCAGTGTGCTCCCACAGAGAGAGCCTCCTTAGGGTGCCATCGGTCAAAGAGTGTCGACTGGCGACCCCCAGGGGGAGGGTGTTCTCTGTGGGCATGGCAGACCTTTGGAACCGTTTACCAGTTGAGCTCCGAATGGCTCCCGACCTTCGCTCCTTCCGACATGACCTAAAAACATACTTATTTGAACAGTCCAGCCTGGTCTGATGGGTTTGGGGTATTTTAATATTATTGTATTAATTTTATTGGAATTGGGCTGTATTATTTAATTTTTTTTAACTTTTGTATATAGTATTTTTATGGTATTTTCCCTGTACACCACCCTGAGTCCTTCGGGATAGAAATTAAATTAAATAAAAATAAATAAATAAATGCAGTTTTGAGCTCCTGGATAAAAGCCAGAACATAAATAAACATAATAAAAGAAATAAAGTTTCAACATTATTTATTACAATGGAACGTTGTGATTGGTTGATTGATCTGTATGCTTCTATGCTTTCATTATTTATATATTGCGGTATATATTTAATTGTGTATGGATGTGAATTTTTTTAAGCTTTTGTAAGACACTGGGAAATATTCATATTTGAAGAGAGCCTTGCAAATAAAGGATTTTTTTTTAAAAAAAATCTCTCTATACTTCCACTTAAAGCTTTAATGTTCAGAATCAACACCTTGAACTGAGACTAGAAGACAACTGACAAATGGAACCCTTTACCAACCTGCCTACTACATTTTGTACCATATTATTGGAAGAAAAGTCTTCATCATGCTTCAGTCCAAGCCAGGGATAAACAACATGGCGACTGCTTTAGGAAGAATGTTACAGTTTATTGCAGAGGAGAGCCAAACAGAAAGATGGTTCTAGCAGAAAAAGGACTGAGCACATGTAGGGAGTGGGTTTTTATACCCCCTGGAGTCTTTTGTTTTGAGTTGTTCCCTGTTTTAGGCTTTGTATTTCCTGTGTCATGTATTCTGACCTGAGTCTGGGTGTGCCATTCTGATATTCTTGATGGTGGTGAGTCAATCCTACTATCTCCAAGGGCCACATCCTGCTTCCCTGGGGCTGGGGTATGTAGATTTTAGGTCTTTGTCTTCCTAAACTTCTAGCTCCAACCTTCCTGATGGTTTACATTTGCATGTCTATAGAACTGGTCTCTGCTTGGGGGAAGGAGTCCTGGGACTATTAAGAAAACTGGGCATGCTTTCCTGGTTCTTCAATATCTTTTTAGGAAATATATTTTTCTGCCCTTTTAATATTTCTTTCTCTGGGGAGCTGACTTCCCACAATATGAAATGTCTGTTTCACCATGTGAATTGCAATAATCCTTGTAACTTACTGTAAGTGAGGTCACTTTGATGAGGTCCAACTGGCTGAGAAATCATCACAGCCAATGAATTTAATTGCACGAATGAACTGATCACAACTTCTAACTGAAAGTCCAAGAAAATCAAGAAGCATTTCTAATCCATGTGCCTGATTTCTCAGTATTTCGTCCCCGTGTAAGAATGTGTTGCTTCTACAAGCTGACAGCAAAGAGATAAACAGAATTAAACTGGAGGGTTCTATCGAAGAGATCAGAAAAGTGGGATTTTCTTTTAACCTGCTGTCTTGTTTTCATTTGTTTGTTTGTTTGTTCAACTCCTACTCCCTGCCACTTTCTCAGCAAGGTTTTTCATACATGGTTTGCCATTGCCTCCTTTCTTGGACTGAGAGAGTTACTAGTTCAAGGTTATCCAGTGTGACTAGAACTCATGGTCTCTTGGTTTCTAGCCTGATTCCCTAATCACTACACCAGCCTGGCTCTCTAGCATTATTTTAAGATTAAGCAATACAAATCATACCTGGAAAAGTTCTCAAAATCTTTTAAAAATAGTTTTGATCTCCACTGTCCCTGCTGAGAAAACTCACATTAAGATGGCATTTCTACCAAGAGGTTAGCGCAGGGGAAGTGCATGGATGGTCCTTTGAAGTAAATTGCTTTAATTGCATACTATCTACTGGGTAATTGGCATGTAAACAGAAGGAGACATAGAATAACAAGAGGACTGGGATACATAATTATATACAATTAGCTACACTCAGTGTTCCCTGTTCTACTTATTTCTAATGAACATCCTCTACAAATTGCAGGTTTAGCAACTGGACAGGGCAAATAAAGGGAGGGGATTGAAGCTGCTCAATAACGAACAGGAAGAGCACGTCAGGCCGATGCTATTGTCTTCATGTGTCTAATTGTAGCAGTAACCAAAGTTAAAGAAGGCAAAATGGTATGAAATAACATAGCATGATTGTTACAATTTATAAGGAGTTAGCCAAAAGAATTTAACCCAACTACAGGCATGGGATCTGACCGATAGATATGGCAGCATCATCTGGCCCAAAATTTAAAAGGCAAAGAATTCTTTCAGTTGGAGAGCATAAGCATTCAGCCAAAACTTGATTGAGGGAAAGCTAAGCATAGAAGTAGTCAAAGAGGTGCACTGCCAGAGGAAGCTCTGTGTGATCCTCATCCCACCCTTCTTGAGGATCATAAAAGGGATGCAATCCAACCAAATGGCTTGAAGACAGAGATTGGAGTCTGTAAAATAAAATACCCAAGATAAGATGAAGCAGAATGCCTGGATAAGAAAACTGAATGAGCAGTGTGTAATTATGCACGGTTGTGGACTGCAAGGATCTTAATATAGCTAAAAATCGATTTGACAGCCTTGTGCACTTTCTTGGAAAAGAACACCATACAGGAAAATGAGCAATAATTCTGCATTATTGTGTTGAGTTGTTATATGCAGCTCCACTCTCCCTCACTATCAAAATGTGGATAACGTTGCATGTATTATTATATGCTACTGTGCCACAGATTCCCTCTTTTCTAATATATGGATATAAAACAATGGCTGAATATTGTACTGACAATATATTTTGCCAATGGGCATGAAAGCAGAGGAGGAGGGAAAGTATCTTTTTAAAACAAGGTCCCAGTTGAAAAAAATATATATGAAATCCTGCCTCTTTTTGTCTATTTGGCTCTTTTGTTTCTCAGATATCAACTCTTTTTTATTCGTTGGCTCAACATGTTGAAAGACGGTTCTTGCACAAACTTGAGATTTTTACTTAAAACGTTCAAATGTCAGAGAACACATTTTTCCTCTCATTCCTCGTTCCAGCAGAAGCCTTGATTAGAAAGGAAGAACATACCTTGAGGCTATGAAGTAGAGTTTGGTATAAACAGCATCTCCAAATTTTCTACCCAGGCTGTAAACAAAAATTGGGTGATTTCCACCCCCCAGATTTCTCCCAGGGGAAGGAGTTTTTCTTCAACAATTTTTCAAGGGCAAGTAACCTCTTTAATAGAGCTGGATTTATTATTATTGGACAAGCTAACTAGGAGAATTTCCTCAGGATAGTATTTGGTATTAAGACTGCAGACCACAGGAACAATGGTTGTATGGGGAAAGGCAACATCTTTGCCCATACACCTCGGTTACCCTGCAATTGAAGAAGTACAAAAAAATTAAAAGGTTTTAGCTTCTTCTCCTTGAAAGAATGTCTAAATGTAAATTGTCTTTCATCAAAATAAAAGGAAGCTGATGGAGTGTTGGAAATGCATCGTGACAGAACTACAAAGAGAAACTTAACCTAGTTATTCTTATTGCAAGAAATGTGATGATAAATTCATAACAAAACCCTGGAGGCTTCGTTGAATATGACATGGAAAAAAAAATCATGGGTGTAAAGAGCCCTAGTGGCCCAGTAGTTAAAGTGTAATATTGCAGGAAAACTCTGCCCACAGCCTTGAGTTTGATCCTGATGGGGCTCAAGATTGACACAGCTTTCCATCCTGTCAGTAAAATGAGGACCCTGATTGTTGGGGGCACGGTCACTCATGCGCTCGTGACCTCCCAGTTAGACTACTGCAATGCTCTCTACATGGGGCTGCCCTTGAGGACCACTCAGAGGCTTCAACTGGTGCAGAATGCAGCCGCACGAGTTGTGATGGGGGCCTCCCGATACTCCCATATAACACCTCTGCTCCGTGAGCTGCATTGGCTTCCGGTTGCCCTCCGAGTGAGATTCAAGGTGCTGGTGATGACCTATAAAGCCCTAAATGGCTTGGGTCCGGGATATCTGAGGGAACACCTGCTGCCAGCATCAAGTTCCCTTCATCCTGTGCACTCCCACAGGGAGGGCCTTCTCAGGGTGCTGCCGGCAAAGGATTACCGGCGGGCAACACCCAGGGGGAGGGCCTTCTCTGTGGGCGCGCCTGCCCTCTGGAACCAGTTACCCGTAGAGCTTAGGACTGCCCCTGATTTTCGTTCGTTCCGCCGGGACCTGAAGACCTGGCTCTTTGAGCTTTCCGGCCAGGACTGAGGATTTTTTAATTTTTTTAACTTATTGTACTTGGGTTTTTAATCAGAGATATAGGGGTTTTAGATTTTAATCAAGGAAAATTTAATCTATTTTAATTGCTATTAATTTTTGTATTGTAATGTTGTTTTAATTGCCTTGTGAACCGCCCTGGGTCCTATGGGAGAAGGGTGGTATATAAGTTTAATAAATAATAATAATAATAATAATAATAATAATAATAATAATAATAATAATAATAATAATAATAATAATAATAATAAATGCAAATAATGCTTCTACATTGTAAACCGTCCAGACAGTGCTGTAAAGTGCTATGGGGTGGTATAAAAGCCAAAATGCTATTGTTGTAAACATAGAATCTAATTGAAAACAACCTGAATAATAAATCTGGATTTATTTGAGATCTGTCTGCTGAAAATGTGACATACATTACAGAACTCACTCAATGATTGATTTGTTATCAAGGTTCTCCCCAAACTATTTTATTCTAAGGACTTCTGTGCCTGGCTTTCCATCTGTTTAAAAGCTCCCCATTAGACATGCATATGTGATACACTTGGCTGTTTCCTCTTTCATGCTCTTAAGTTCCATTTTTTTTAATTCAAATCCTGTTATCAGAATCAGAATATGTTAGCAAATCAATAAATCACAAGCTACTTACTTGACAAGATAAATGAGAACCCAAGTTAAGTCTGTACTCTGTGTGCTATTACTGTTTTATTTTATTGCTGAGTCAAAAAATATCTAAAGAACAACATGCTTCCTATTAAAAGCGCCACATAGGAGGCAGTCCCAAATGATTATGAGGCTAGCCACCTGTGATTTGTGTAAAGTTGAAATTTGCTTTAATAATAAGTCTGACTCGAAAATCATATAGGTAGCTTATACCCAGAATGAACATTTTCCACTAACAGGCTGAGCAGCTCTGTAGAAAGAGTGACTATCTGGCTTATGAGGCAGACATGTTCCCTCTTCATTTCCCACAGGGAAACTTTCAAATGGAAGTAGCCTTTCACGAGGCAGATGAAGAATATTTCTGCTTACTAGTCTTAGAAGATCCATTAGCTTTTTTGGCATTAGAATTCATGTCCCAAAGGCACTATGCTAAGAATGTTTTCCTGGGACAGCGTGCAGAAGACTCTTCAAACCTTACTGCCTACGATTCTTACATTGGGGATGGTGGAGACTGAAATTCAGGGCTCTCTGCATGAAAAGTGTGTGTTCTACCATCAAGCATGGAATTTTTTTCTCACTTTAAGCTTTCTATATATTGAGAAGTTTGCTCTAGCACAGCAGTCCCCAACCTCCAGTCTGGGTCATGGCGTGCCAGAAACCAGGCCATGGCGTGCCAGAAACCAGGCCATGCAAACAAGCAAAGCCTCATCCGCAGGATGCAGGCAGCACCCAAAACGATGTCCCTTCCAGTCTGCAGAAAAGCCTCTCTCCATGGAACCGGTCCCTAGTGCCCAAAAGGTTGGGGCACCAGTAGTTCCATTAGCAAGGGTCTAACCTTCAACCAAGATACTAGCTCACCTTTAGTCCTAAAAGCTCATTAGGTAATAGTCAGTCATTCAACAACCACCAATCTTACAGGGCTATTATTGCCTGAAAGATTAGAGGAGAAAATACTATCGGTGTTTCTAGTGCAATGCAAATGTAATGAAGAAATAAAATAAAAAACTGCTGCTTCTCTCATAAGACAATTTTTATTGCAAAGATAGAAAAGAGAATTGTTCAATGCAGTTGGCTGATAAAAAGGACCCACATATTCCATTTCAGTATAAGAATATATTGTCCAATTTCAGCCTTCTCTACAAATTTCTCGATGAATTTGTCCACCTTTCCACCTTATGATACAGGTAGTATTTGTCTAAAATCCAGTATCTGATAGGAATCTATGTAAAACTGATGTTTATCCCAATGAATCAAATAATTAATCTACGTATAGAAAACTGTGAGATCAGATTTCCAAACTCTTGGCCTACTTGTCATCCTTTGGTTGAAAACAGTGGAGACTGAACCATAAATATCATAGGTATACTTAACATTGCTTAAAAGAAAAGGATAGATAGATAATAGGTGATGAAGATGAAGATAGACAGACAGACATATGTTACTATTGGTAAGTTCATTAGCAGCCACTACACATAGATTTAAAAAAATGTGAGCACATGAGGCTAACAATTTGATGGGAAATAACAGTTTGCTCTTAACTGGAAACAAATATATTTATGAAGAAATGTATTTCTGATTCTAATGCCTACTATATCTCTGCAGAGACCATACAGAGTATGCAATTATTTTACTGCCAGCATTTGAAGATCAATATCCTCAATTGATTCTAACAAAAGGAGCTGTCCTAACATGAGTGCTGAAATAAAATTCAGTAGCTAATCTGGCTGACTTTGAATCCAGATAGTAAGCGTGCTCTTGTTGCTATCTTGTTGTTTCCTTTAGATACATGTTTTTGTCAGGTCTGCTTAGAGACCTGGTAAATTATTGGGAAAAAGAGTTCCGGTTAAAAAACAGTTCCACATTTATATTTCCCAAAGTGTTATGAGAACCAAAGTCCAATTCTCCTTCAAAATACACATGTTCTTGGACTTCCGGTGGCGACGCGACGTCGAGAGACAGCCGTTTTCGGGCTGCCCGCTCCGCAGCTGTGTTTTTCCATCGTAAACAGCGTCTATCAGCTGTTTAGATGGATTTGAAGCCCCCTCCTCGGGAGAAGAGGAGGGGGTGAGGCCCCAGGTAGGGGTTGAGCTCTCTGGGGCTGCCTGAGCTGAGAGCTTGGGCGGCTGAAGGATGAGGCCCCCCCCGAAGCCTGGGTTGCTCCGAGCTGCGCAGCGCCTCTGCTCTGGGATTCTTGGAGCAGAGCCAGGCGTTAGCAACCACCCCTGCCAAAAGGAAATACTTTTGATTATCAAGATGCAGGCAGAGCGGTACAGGAGGTCAAGGTGAAGTGGACTCTTTATTTTTACTCCCTAGCTCAATGGATTTTATAGCTTTAAAGTGAAAGTGCGTAATAAGTGAAAGTGGGGGAAGATGGCGGCTAAAACTTCTAAAGCTCTTCGGAATGTGGGGTCTTCCCTGGTGCAAGAGACCTCACTGCAAGCTTTGCTTCCTCCTGCATCTCCTCCGGTATTGACGCTTAAGGATTTACAAGACGCTCTTGGAAAGCACGCACAACTGATGTCTGATATGATGGATGAAAAGTTGAAAAAGCTGGAGGAGAAAATGGAGGAGAAAATGGAGGAGAAAATGGAGAAATTGGAGAAGAAGATGGAAGAGAAGCTGAGAGCAATGAGGGTGGACATCTTGTCTAAGGTTGTATCCGTAGCTGAATGTGTGCAACAGCTGGATATAAAAGTGGAGGATCTCAGTCAAAAGAACTCTATATTAGAAGCAAAGGTATTAGAAAATGAAAATATAAGGGATAAAATGGATGAAGAATTGAGCCTTGTTCAGTATAATCAGATGCAGAATGCTATTAGAATTAGGGGTTTAAAGGAGAATGGTAAAGAAGATTTAAAGCAGCTGATTTCTGAGGCTCTGGAAGGGGTACTGGGCCAGTCAGCATCTGAAATTGAGGGAAATATGGACAAAGTTTTTCGTGTAAATTCATGGATTGCAAGACAGAGGAAGTTACCCAGAGATGTGGTGGTCTATTTTACAAAGAGTGTAATTAGAGATGAAGTCATTCAAGCTGCTTATGATACTAATTTGGTAGTGGCTGAGCAAGAAGTTTTGGTTTTAAAAGAGATTCCTCCGAAGATCCTAAGGAGAAGGAAAGATTTCGCATTTCTAGTACAGGAACTTAAGAAACGTGATATTAAGTTCAGATGGGAGATTCCAGTTGGGTTGGTGACAACGCACGAAGGTAAAAGACATCGTTTGGTTACTGTGGCTCAGGCACGTGATTTTTATAGTAATGTGTTAAAAGCAACCCCCCTATCATTTTTGGAAGTTGCAAAAGGACACGGTGTGGGAAAGTTTCAAGATGTTGCAGACAGACAGACAGAGGACAATGGTGGTGGAGGGGATCAAGCTACAGTCTCATCGGTTGCTGCAGGAGGCCAGAAGATGACGCGTGCCGCCCTAAGAAGAGTGAGACGAGAGCAAGAGCAAGACCAGCGGAAAGTTATGGAATCTTCAAACTGTGCTTACAATGAAGATGTAGGAGGAGAGCGGTCTAAAGAAGTTTTGGGGGTCATGACAGAGGTGCTCCAAAAGTTTTGGGGCGTTAAGATTGCTGATTAAATTTTTAGATTAGAATGTCAATGGAGTAAAATTATTATAGAGGAGAAAGAAAGTTTTTTTTCTTTTTTTTAATATTTTATACAATTTAAGATTGATGTTATTTGCTTGCTAGAAAAGTATATTAGGGTTACGGACTTAAAGTATGTGTTGAAAGAGTGGGTATGTAAGCTCCTAATTAATAACAAGTTGTCTTAGAGATTGCTTAAAAATTTTTTTTTTTATATATATACTTTTTTTATTTGAACTTTTATTTGAACTTAAGGATGATTTGGAACTGTGAGACATTTGGCGTGATACACGCAGGAACTATTTTAGATTATAGTTTAGTTTGGTTGGAGATTATTAAGATTAACAGAGATAAGCGCTTTTGGTGCGTAATTGAGAATTTGTTTGGAAATTAGAGAAAGGTGGGAGAATGCAAATAGCAGGTGAAAGTTTTTTTTCTTTTCCCTTTTTTTTTGAAATTAATATGAATAAGGACTGGGATTAAGAAAATTTATTTTGAGTAAAGATCTTTTTTTTGTTTTCCTCTTTTTCTTCTCTATTTTATTTGTAATATTAATATTGTTTGTATTCATTTTATATGAGCTAGAGAGAGATAGAATTTATAGTTTATTGTTGATAATATAGGGGTGTTTATGTTTGTTTTTTGATTTTATGCCCTGTATTTAGCTCTGGGAAGTCGGGGGGGGGGGGGGGAGGAGGGAGTGGGGGAGAGGGATAGGGGTGGGGGAGGGGGGGATTAAAGTCAAAATGTATTGTAAAACTTTTTAAATAAAAAAAAATACACATGTTCTTAAATGTTATGATGCAGTTCCCCAACCACCTCTGTCTACTATGTAGGGAAATACACACACACAAGCATGCAATATAGAAGAAATACACAAACATGCAAACTGATGTTGAATATTTTAAAAATAAAATGTGAAAACTGATGTGAATATGGAATTAACAAAAGGTTAGAAACATAAGAGACACTAATTGAATCTAACAGCTTCATCTCTTCCTAGGCTATTCCCTTACAGATGGTATTTATTTCTCTGCTGATTGTTGGCAACAGATTTTAGTGGCAACTAATAATTTACTATTCATATTTCTATTTTGGATTTAATTTAACAAAATAACACCTAAATTAAATGGAAATCTGTTTTCAACTAGTTTATCAATGCTTTTAAAGGTTTTATTTTAGTAGTGTCTTACAACTTGAATTAACACCAGATGTGTGAACCTTTGTTTTTTTCCTATAGTTTGGTGTACAATCTCTAGCATCCATCAGTGGGTATGCTCTCATACTCTAACCTATGTGCAATGCTATCATTGGAACAGATATTTTTCTTCAACTTCTTAATTTCTGATATTTCTCTGTCTCTATCTTTATCAAAAATATGTATCATGCTCATCCCAAATAATTCAGGGAAGTTTATAAAAATTTGACTATTTTGGTTATATAATCAACAGCGTTTTTAAAAAAAAAACCTTGAAAAGTCACAGGTAAAAATAAATATTATACCCTCCTCTCCTAAACTATAGCAAGAACTTTTTCAGATTTTTTTTTTATTTAAAAAGTTTTACAATACATTTTGACTTTAATCCCCCCCTCCCCCACCCCTATCCCTCTCCCCCACTCCCTCCTCCCCCCCCCCGACTTCCCAGAGCTAAATACAGGGCATAAAATCAAAAAACAAACATAAACACCCCTATATTATCAACAATAAACTATAAATTCTATCTCTCTCTAGCTCATATAAAATGAGTACAAACAATATTAATATTACAAATAAAGTAGAAAAGAAAAAGAGGAAAACAGAAAAAGATCTTTACTCAAAATAAATTTTCTTAATCCCAGTCCTTATTCATATTAATTTCAAAAAAAAAAGGGAAAAGAAAAAAAAAACTTACACCTGCTATTTGCATTCTCCCACCTTTCTCTAATTTCCAAACAAATTCTCAGTTACGCACCAAAAGCGCTTATCTCTGTTAATCTTAATAATCTCCAACCAAACTAAACTATAATCTAAAATAGTTCTTGCATGTATCACGCCAAATGTCTCACAGTTCCAAATCATCCTTAAGTTCAAATAAAAGTTCAAATAAAAAGAGTATATATATAAAAAAAAAATTAGGCAATCTCTAAGACAACTTGTTATTAATTAGGAGCTTACATACCCACTCTTAGTTCAACACATACTTTAAGTCCGTAACCCTAATATACTTCTCTAGCAAGCAAATAACATCAATCTTAAATTATATAAAATATTAAAAAAAAGAAAAAAAAACTTTCTTTCTCCTCTATAATAATTTTACTCCATTGACATTCTAATCTAAAAATTTAACCAGCAATCTTAACGCCCCAAAACTTTTGGAGCACCTCTGTCATGACCCCCAAAACTTATTTAGACCGCTCTCCTCCTACATCTTCATTGTAAGCACACTTTGAAGATTCCATAACTTTCCGCTGGTCTTGCTCTTGCTCTCGTCTCGCTCTTCTTAGGGCGGCACGCGTCATCTTCTGGCCTCCTGCAGCAAACGATGAGACTGTAGCTTGATCCCCTCCAACACCATTATCCTCTGTCTGTCTATCTGCAACATCTTGAAACTTTCCCACACCGTATCCTTTTGCAGCTTCCAAAAATGATAGGGGGGTTGCTTTTAACACATTACTATAAAAATCACGTGCCTGAGCCACAGTAACCAAACGATGTCTTTTACCTTCGTGCGTTGTCACCAACCCAACTGGAATCTCCCATCTGAACTTAATATCACGTTTCTTAAGTTCCTGTACTAGAAATGCGAAATCTTTCCTTCTCCTTAGGATCTTCGGAGGAATCTCTTTTAAAACCAAAACTTCTTGCTCAGCCACTACCAAATTAGTATCATAAGCAGCTTGAATGACTTCATCTCTAATTACACTCTTTGTAAAATAGACCACCACATCTCTGGGTAACTTCCTCTGTCTTGCAATCCATGAATTTACACGAAAAACTTTGTCCATATTTCCCTCAATTTCAGATGCTGACTGGCCCAGTACCCCTTCCAGAGCCTCAGATTTTTGAGTGTTAAGTAATGAAATGGTCTTAGTTCATGAGTGGGCAACTATAACCTGTGCACTTCAACTCCCAGAATTCCTGATCCACAGATCCTAAAGGGGCCATAATTGCCCATTCCTATCTTAGATAAATGTCATTAAATGTATTAAATGAAATGCTTATTTGCATTAGCTATTATACAGCTTGAGTAGGTATCATACCTGCAATGATGTATATTTTTCCCCACATGAATAACAATATAAACTACTTACATGATAATCCTACAGTGCTGGTTCGTAGCACCATATCTACTCCTTAGCCTCAAAGTCACTGGCTATTTTACCCTGGATTCAGTCAGAGAGGATATCCATTGGTTCCTGTCCATCATGCTTACTGTGGCATAAGTTGTACCATATGTGATTTGATTTGTTCATATCTTTATTTCTTATACATTATTGATTTTATTATAATTTCTTTGTTTGATTGTTTTGATCCACCCAAAGTCATGAGAGTTGGGCAGCATTCAAGCTTAATAAGTTGTTACTGTTGTTATTATTCCTCCATCACAGTAATTCAAGCCACTAGCCTTCATTGTTCACATTATACCACCCAAAGAACACAGGTGCTGTGGAGATTCTGTATTAAGCTGGGAATGACTCTCTAAAAGAATGTTAATGACCAGCTGTCTGCAAGGAATATAAATGTTTCCATTCCCCACCATCCAATCAGAGCTGAAGAAGCTTCTTGGATGAGAAGCAAAATGTCTTCAAAGAAAAACAAGAAAGTCCAATTGTCTCTTGAAAAGGGACTTTTGGGACAACCATGACCTGGATGATTGAGAATCTCCATCTACTTTAAGCTGGGAACTTTGTTTTTAATGCAGCTCTATTTTAACGAATAAAAAATGCAATTGTCTTACTTATTTGAGCCTCCTCTAAATGGTGAAACAGATTGGCCTGCATCTCTGCCCCTTCTACCTTCCATTCAATAAATGTAAAAAGAGTTTCTTTAACCCCAGATCAGGTGGAGAAGCCGGCTGACCTTCTATGTGTGCTTTTCAGGTGACCTTGCAAATATTTGATCAGTAAACATAGATTAAATGTTATCTAGCTTTTCTAAGTACCCTCGTTAGGAGTAGTTTAGGTTCATATAATGAAATAGCTTGATTGGATCAGACGTTCATTTTTATCAAAGGATTTTAAACAATACAGTATATAGAAAGCATAAACAGAGGTGTAATAATATATTTAGCTTTATTGCTGCAGTTCATTCCTCTAAGATCAATGTAATGTTGCTCATCTGTCAACATTTCTCTTTTATAAGGGATCAGTGCTACAGGGGTATACCAAGGGATGGGGATAAGAAGTGGTCTCTCCACACACACACACACCCAATGCAAACAATATGGCTGGTGCTGCTAAAGGCATGAGGGGGCTAGTAGCAAGTGTGGAATTGGGTTGCTGCTGCCCATGCAACAAGCAGATGACTTTGGGGCAATCATCTCTCTCAGACCAGCTCATTTCATAGGGTTATCTATGGAGATTCTCAGTCATCCCAAAGGTGCTTTTACACAAGGCAAGTGGACTTCCTTGTTTTTCTTTGAAGACATTTCACTTCTCATCCAAGACTCTTTTTCAACTCTGACTGGAGGGTGGGAAATGGAAGGATTTATACTCCTTGCAGACAGCTGGTCATTTGCATTCTTTTAGAGAGTCATTGAGGCCACCTGAGTAGTGCAAATGGGCATGGAGCCTTCTTGGAACTGCTGAAAGGACTGTATTGTAGACTGGAGATAGATGATGTTGTATCCTCCCCCTCTGTTGAGAGAGGTCTCTTCAATTTTGACATAGATGGCCTCTTTGACCCCTCTTTCAAACCAATGGTCTTCTCTGTCCAAAATGTGGCCTTTGTCTTTTCAATGCAAATGACTGTCTGTAAGAAGTATAAACCCTTCCATTACCCACCATCTAATCAGAACTGAAGAAGCTTCTCGGATGAAAAGCGAAAAATATTCAAAGAAAAAACAAAGTCCAGTTGCCTCATGAAAAAGCACCTTTGGGTGGTTGTTGTTTTGGGGAAAATAGGAGAAAGATGTTCATACTTCTTCAGTTGTGTATAAAGAAAAGGCAGGATTATAAATAAATAAATAAACAAACAAACAAATCTTGCCTTAATAGGAATTGCCAGATTCTCCTTAAGATTAAATGTCAGTAGATAAAGGGGCAGCTTTGTGAAATTCTGTAACAGGGGAAGGCAACTGTTTTGTGGCAAGACATATATACAAGTTTATTATTTTCTTTTCTTTTTTAAGAGAATTCTGTAAAAGTCATAGATATCTGATTAGTGAGTTGGTTAAATCTTTGGCAGGGACAGAATTAATATTTTGTTTTTGCTTCAGGGCAGAGATATCCACTCATAATTTTGCTTCTATTAAATACTTACATGCATGTATACATACATCAACTGGTAACCTGTGACTTGCTTATTCTTGCATGGAGTTGTAGTGAACTACTCCAATGCAGGTGAAGGAAAAAGAAGATGCTGTGGTTCTAAAGCTTTCTGACCACTTATATCCAAAATTCCCAACATTATCTGGTGAATAATCAGTTTAGACATTTTGTTGTGATGTATCCTGAGACAGAAATATGATGTATCACTGTATCCTTTTCCTCAATCTATCCAATCTACGATTTGGATCTGTAGCAACATGTTTCATATCACTGGTTATATTCCCACTTATTTAGATTATGCTGAATGCTATTTTTCTTACTTAGTTCTGTGCTTCTCTATGATTTTTTTAACATGCTTTACAGATTTAATACCTTTGAAATCAGTGTTTGGTTATATGGACTTGCCAAGACTTAACTAAAGTATGTCCTCTCTTGTACATTGTTCCTTCTTCATCAATGTCTTCAGAGGCTGATTTATGATATGTATTTTAAAGATGGGGAAGGAAACTATGAGATCTTTTTAACAGTATTACCTCAAATACTGTATGCATTTCCAATATTTAGAAACTTGTTATTTTTTCTCTGTTTATCTCCGAAAGATGGATAGATCAGATCACTACTTTTGTAACTTTTGTGACCTGGTTGGCTTTTCATTTCTGATCTCTGTCCTGGTCATTAACCTTTTTGTGAAGATGATAGATTTGTCAATATTTGCCAGAAAGAAGGTCAGAAGTAATTTATTTTAGTTTCTTCTCTATTTTTTCATTCTTTGCACTTTATTATCTTTTTCCTTTCTTTCCTCCATCCTTCTTTTTGATTGTATTTATTTATTTTTATTTATGAACAAATATTTAATAAAAATTACAGATCCTGATAAAGCTTTCTGTATAGCATATTTGCTTGTTTTGCTTATTACTTTCTTCTTCCTCACTGAAATTGTTTTGCAGTTATACTTTTAATATCTTCTCCTTTAGGAGAAGCAATATGTGGTCTTGCATCCAATGTTTGTACACCTCCCAGATTCACTCTTTTGTGAGATGAAGAGCCATATACATTTGATGAATAAATAAAGGTTATGATAATAATACTCACTCAGGGCAGAAACAAAATTGTGGAAAACATGAAAATGTCTTTATTACCCTCATTTTCTAAATATTGTTTGATCTTTATGACAGCCATGTGGGGTCATTATACCAGAATATAATAATTCAATCAGAATCATAAGAGAATTCTCATGGGAATTCAGAATAACCCTTCCAGCTTTGTGTAATTGCATCACTGGAGGGTGGAAAATGCCAGACTACATTTGTTCAACACACAAATACATAATTTACTGAGTTCTGATTTCCTGAGTTAATCATGTTATCTGAATTCACATAACTATTGGACAGGTTCACACAATATACTGAGCCCAAACTACCCAACCACTTTTTAGACTAGTGTTTAATAAGTCCAGCCTTCATGTGAAAGAGTTTTCAATAAAAATGTCAAGGTACAGGGGAAAAAAATAGGATGTTCCCTATTCTTAGAGTACACTCTGCCCAGCTAATGATAGCATCTAGGAAATCTTGACTGATTAAAAAAAGCCAAGCAGAATCAGACTTGGCTGGTATTTGGATGGGAAACTATAAAATGAACATAGTGAAAGGATAGACTGGGATAGACTGGGATGTTTAGGAAAAATAATGAAGCATTTCCATATTTTTACCAAAAAACGCCCTACATGAATGGGTCCATGAAGTTCACCAGATGTTGAGTTTTACTTAAGGAGATTTGATTTATGATAGTGTTTAACACTCTTTATAATTCAGAATATCTAATTTTTCCCAATAAATTATAATTGCACATTTTCATATGTTTAACCTGCGGGCCATTTTCTTAAAAGGTTCACATTTTATCAAACTGTTTATGAACTATCAGAGAACTTAAGGGTTTTCTGTTCTGAATTTTCAAATGACACTTTCTTAATCTGTAGTGCCTTCCAGGAAGAAGCTGTAAAGAGAAACTGAAACTTTCAAATGTTATTTTATGTAAATGTTACCTTCTTTCCTTGAGTTTGAATAGAAGTGTGATATGTTTTTTTTCTCGCCAAAGGGTTTTAAATGGAATTATCTACAGGGGTGGTTTTTTTTTGAAAAAAAAAGATATATTTTCCTATTTGGCATAACATCTATCTCATGAAGAGAAATTTAAGAAGTTGGAGTTCATTTGTCCTTATTTATTTTCATTGATTTATTTGGAAAACACATAGGGCTGCCTGATAAGGTGATTCATAGTAGCATTCCATTAAGTCAAAATAAATATCACCAACAAAATCCCACAGCAATATCATACTATATCTCATCACAGCATCACATCTCAATGACTCTACATTTATAGAGTTTATCCACTTCTAGTTTAGTCTGGCGTCTGGATAAAGAATCAGGTCTTCCTAACTCTCTGGAAGTCTAATAGCATGGACTGAGTGGGTTAAAGGCAACAAACAATATTTTTGAGTTAGTGTAAATGAAATGTTCTGGAGTGACAACTTTGAACTTAAAGCAGCCATTGAATCAAATTTTCTCTGAAATGGTATAAATTATTAGAAGAGTGTCAGACTTCTTGGAAATTGCTGTGCAGTTTACTTCCAACTGTGGCAGAACACAGAAGTGTATTGTTGAAATCAGTAGTAGGTAGCTACCACATCTGTCTGCTAAAGTCCAGATGATCAGTAAAGGGCAGTGCAGAGTTAGATTTGTTTTTTCCACTGTTAGTCTTTGCTGTCATCTAATGGCCATTTTGGTTTTGCATCCCAGAACAGGTAGACTTAGAAGTAAGTTACTTACATAAGCATGCAGCTTTCCTGTCCTGGGCAAGATTCACAAGTGCAGCAATTAAGGCAGAGATGTTGTTCAGTAATCAACCTTTTTATTACCTTTTGAGTCATTCCAGATATGAAAGATGATGGAGAAAAAGAAGAAGAAAAGGAAAAGCTAGTTAGACAGTGGAGGAAAAAGAGGCCCATCTTCCTGCTTTGGACATCTGTTCACTAGTTTATATTGCCACCCTCTAACTTTGGGAAAAGAAATGCCACGAACTGACTTCCTGTCTCTCAATTTTTTTGTGCTTATCTGTGTGTGTGTGTGGGAGGAGGGGGGGTTATGTATGTGAGGAGATGTGACATCTCACAACCAGAGTATTGAGCACTTTTAGAATCCTGCATACAATACAACCATTTTGCAAGATCCCTATTTCCATGGGATTCCCAAGCTTGCTGATGGAATGAAGTTTTAAGAACTTTCTGAAAGGCCAGGGCCAATCTGGGGGGGGGAGGAGGAGGAGGAGGAGGAGGGGAGGAATGATGATCTGTATTCCATGGCAGAAAAGGCAGTCCTCCTGGTCTATCAGCTGAAACTCTTTAGCAGATGTGACCTGTAATATGCTCGTCTTGTCAAACCTGATGGGATAAGTAGATGTAACTGAGGAGAAGTGGTCCCTCAAATTAAATTGAACTTATCAGCAGACATGTACAGTTCTAAAGGTGCACTGAACCGCTGCATTTTGTAGTAGTTGAAGCTTCTGTAGTCTCTTTGAGCCTAACCCCCTATAAAGCACATTACAGTTGTCCATTTAGGGGATAATATGCTGGAATGTATTCTGGAGTCACAGGAGGGAGGGGCCCTTTTCCAATGGGCAAGGAAAGCTTGGAATGTCTAGTAGGCAGGAAGAGGGTGAAAGCAGACCCCTCCCCATGCTTCCCCCCCCCCAAGCAGTCACAGAGTATATTTTACAGTTATTGCACATAGTTGCTTTAGTCTAACAAGGCTTTATTAGTAAGCAAACAACAATTAAGAACTACTCAGAAGTAACTCCACATGTTCATGGTTCTTTGGGCCTGACAGATGAGCAGGGGATGTGTGAGTGAGAAAACAGCTTCCCCTCAGGTAACTGTCTCACAAGGTGAACTTACATAAAGGCCCTCCCAGTTATGACTGTCACCTGTTCCTTGAGCAGGATCCATACTGTAGATCCAGAAAACCTCTACATTGCACACAGGATCTATTTGAGGGAATGCCAGCCCCACTGAGCACCAAAGGTGATAAATTCCCAGATGCAGAATGTCTCAGATAAAATAAGCCGTTTAACAGTGATGTCATACACCTAACAGCAGTGCATAACCAAAGAAGCTAGATGGACATACAGTCTTCTCAAGAAAGAGAATTAGGGTATAGTATTTTGGAAACTAGATCAGTCTACTCCATCTCTTATTTGTTCATGAACACCTTATGAGCTGTTTAGGCCTCTTTCTCTCAGGTTCCTGACCAAAAGATTAACATTTCACTTAATAGAGAAGGTGGAATGTCCATTTGGTCCACATCTATCAATTTTTCACTTTTATTTTCTTTCCCAGACTCTGAGAATATCCTTTCACTAAAGCTCAAAATAAAAACACAAGACCTGAGTGTAATAAATTTCAGCTACAAAACCTCCTAGCATCAATTTCCAAAACCAAACAAAATATCAGAGGCAATAAAGCTAGTCAGCCAAATCAAAATCCCTGCTTGCGAGTTCTTAGTTAAAATATTTAACTCTACCTTAGAGACAAAAGATTTTCCCAGCACACATTTCCTGCTTGCTTTTTCTGAATAATTCCTGAGTTAAATAGATTGCAGTTTTATCTGGGGCCTTAGGAATAGTATCTATTAACTTCTTAGAACAGGGGTCTTCAAACTTGGCCCTTGTATGACTTGTGGATTCAACTCCCAGAATTCCTCAGCCAGTGTGCTTAGAGGCTCCAGAATCTCAATTTGGGAATCTTTGTCTCACCAACCTTTTTCAGAGAAACCAGTTTAAAACTCTTTACAATAGATATCATTTCCCCCCTTTTTTATTACATGGAAGCTTGCCAAACATCCCTTCATTTTACTTTTTCACTTCCTGAATGCTCTTCCAACCCCCATTCCAAAATTGCCCTCACCTTTTCTGAGCAACTGCTCTATTTCCTTGGTCTCTCCTCCCCCCTCCATTTTTTTCTACCAGCTGTATCTCCCAGCAACCATTCTCCTCACATCCCAAAATGGCCTTTAGAGCAGCAACCTTTGACCAGAAGACATATAGTACCAAAGGCGCAAATATTGCATACATCAGTTTGCATTTATTTCTTTAGTTATGCGTGAAAGCATTTATATAGCCATCAAACTCAGACCATGTACCTTTGGGCAATGTACATAAAGAAAACAAGGAAAAAGGAAATCATTGTTAACCTGTACAAAGGAGAATATTAACAGAATAACAGAGTTGGAAGGAACCTTGGAGGTCTTCTAGTTCAACCCCCTGATCAAGCCGGAACCCCTATACCAATTTTAAGGCATACTAAAACAATAAAACAGTGATCAGAAGTGAAATGTTCTATGGTTCATCATTTGGGGGGGGGACTAAATTCATTCTCATCCTAAGGCTTGGGCAAAGAGCTGGCTTTTAAGAGACTTCCTAAAGTTCTGGAGAGTTAAGAGTCAAACATATGCTGGGCAGAAGATTGTTCCAAAGGGCAGGGGCCACCACAGAGAAGGCACATCTCTGAATCTTATAATGTTGTTTCAAGGAAAGGACTTGGAGTGTGTCCTCTTTGTTGGAGCAAGTTGGATGGCAGATCAGAAAATGCCAATTTTGCAGTGGAATACAAGGGTTGAGAAAATCTTGTGCTTTAATTGGACAAACTCTCTTCTTTCCCTCTTCCTTTTGTGAGGACAGGATTTCAAAAACAAGTAAAGTTTTATTCTCTCAGACAGAAAGAGGCTTGTAGCCTATATGCTGTTCATCATGTTTTACTCAGAAAGTGAAAGTGTTAACTTTCTCACTAAGGGAGATTTGTGTATTGGTTATTTGGAGAAGGCCTGAGGGTTGTAGAAGGCCTGCCTGTTTGCCTTGCCTTTGCGTGGAAGATTCTAGTATGAATGGGCTTGCCCAGCTTTTTAAACCATTATTAAATTCCATGTTTAACTACAGCTGTAAAACTCGATTGAGTTAGGGGAAAAGGTTTAATGAAGTAGATACAGAAGTTTATGGTAACACATTAGGGCAGCTATAAAAATATAATCATAAAAGCTATTAGTTGAGTAAAAGGATAAAAATAAAGCAAAGGCAGAGTTTTCACCACTGAGGAAATGGAAATATGTAAAATGCAGATCCAAACTGTGAGGCATCCATGTTACTCAAGGACAGCCCACAATTTGAATTGAAACATTTACCCAGGAGAATGGGGAAAAGGCAAACACCAGATTTCAAAATGAAAGAAATACACGGCAGGGGCAGGAACAGCATATGTCATACATTTGCTTTCACCATGTGCATGTCTTTTTATCTTAAATATTAGAAACAAAACCTTTATGCTCACTAATTACTTTTGTTCACCTCTATAAATAACCAAGAGAGATTGTCCTGATTGGTTGGGAATTCTGTATATTGCAGTAAATATAGTACAATACAACTAGAAAGCACCTGTTGAAAAAGATTAAAGTAGAGCATAATTTCTATTCTGGTGTGTGCAACCTTATTATTTAACTGAATTAAGTGAAGAAATAGTTAGCTAGCTATGTATCTAACAGAATAGGATAATGAGCAGAAATGTAATACTTCAGATTATTTGCTGCTGTAGTTACAATGCTAATGAACCTCATGCAATTTCACATATATTTAATCAACATTAAACAGCTTGTATGATTATTCCACATTGACATCCACTGGAGAAGCAAGAAGGGCAAGTCGTAATTTGCATTATAATATGCATAATACTATTTTGTTGTCATCAGGGTTTGTTTTGGATGATACTATTACCAATAATTTAGTTAAATATTTTCCCCTTCAAAAAGAACCTTTGCTGAAAACTCTTGGAGAGATTTGATGGCCCTGTACAAAGCATATTGGAGAGAATTCGTTTCCTTTTCATTCTCACAACTTTTATTCAGGAATAATAGATTTAAATAAGGCTGTTTGACAAATTTAGAATAGAATAGAATAGAATAGAATAGAATAGAATAGAATAGAATAGAATAGAATAGAATAGAATAGAATAGAATAGAATAGAATAGAATAGAATAGAATAGAATAGAATAGACCTTGGAAGTCTAGTCCAGTCCACAGCTCAAGCAGGAGAACCTACCGTCTCAGACAAGTGACTGTCTAGCCTCTTTAAAAAATCTCCAGTGATGGAGCACCCACGACTTTTGAGAACCTGCTATTCCAGTGGTTAATTGTCCTCACTGTCAGGAAGCTCTCCTTAATTCCAGGTTGCTTCTCTCTTAGATCAGTTTCCAACCATTGTTTCTTGTCCTGCTTTGGTGAATAATGTGACCCCCTCTTCTTTGTGGCAGCCCCTCAAATACTGGAATACTGCTATCATGTCTCCCCTATTTCTTCTTTTCTTTAGACTAGGCATGGATTTATCATGGACTTCTTTTCAGAGAAAGGGATATTATATGACAAAATGAAAGTTAGGGGCAGATATGCTGGTTTATAATTTAGAGTTGGCTAGCATACATTCCAAAATATTTCTTGGCTCAAAAAGATGTATGTTGGGGGAAAATATATGTTGTCCAAAAATACCTATATTAGGAAAAGTTCCATTGAATACACAATGCAAACCAAATGCCTATTTGAGAGCAAATTCCATACAAATACAATGTAGTATTTATTTTGTTTTTTGCTTTTGTTTAATACCTGGGTAGCAGAACTGCATTGTTGGAAATTTGCCTGAGGTACATATATGCCCAGTTTTAACAAAAATACAGAATGCCAAGGCAAATAAAGGACAATAAAAGGACTGCCAATTAAGAATATTGATTAGCATTCTGAAATCAAATTCCATGCTGAAGAAAATCCTGATATTGTATTTCTGGCATGAGCCATTAAAACCAACAATCAGGATATAGTTGCTTCTAGGTGGTAGAGAGAGGGACGCGGTGGCTCAGTGGGTTAGGACGCTGAACTTGTCGATCGGAAGGTCGGCAGTTTGGCGGGTTGAATCCCGAGTGCCACGTAGCAGAGTGAGCGCCTGTTACTCGTCCCAGCTTCTGCCCACCTAGCAGTTCGAAAGCACGTAAAAATGCAAGTAGACAAATAGGGACCACTATGGTGGGAAGGTAACAGCGTTCCGTGCACCTTTGGCGTCTAGTCATGCCGGCCACATGACCACGGAGTCATCCTCGGACAAGCGCTGGCTCTTCGGCTATGAAACGGAGATGAGCACCGGCCCCTAGAGTCGGAAACGACTAGCACACATGTGCGGGGGAACCTTTACCTTTACCTTTAGGTGGTAGAGAATAAATAGAAAGGGCACAGAATTGCTGTCTCAAATGCTAGGCCAGTGGCTGGAGACTAAGGGTTTGGATGGAAAGGAACTGACTTTGATCCAGCTCTAGCAAGCTGCAATGATTCTGGGTTTGTAGTTCACCTGGTTCTGATGATGGTATCCATTCAGTCAAGTCCAAATCCCGGTAATTCTATGGTCCAGAAAGGATATACTCAGTGGTGGGATTCAGTCGGTTCGCACCGGTTTGGCAGAACCAGTAGCTAAATTTTGTTGAGTTCAGAGAACCGGCTGAATGCACACTGCTTCTGGAAGTCCATTCTAGGCCTGGAAGACCTGGAGAAGGCCTCCCAGGCCTAGAACAGCTTGCTGGAAGTGTGTAGATGCCACTTCCGGAAGTCCATTCTAGGCATTGGACGCCCAGGCCTGCATCCACACAGAGAACTGCTTGTTCAGGTATTTGAATTCCCACCACTGGATATACTGTATTTCTAAAGAGCTGTGGTGGTGCAGTGGTTAGAATGGAGCATTGCAGGCTAACTCTGCATTCCACTGCAGGGAGTTTAATCCTGACCAGCTCAAGGTTGACTCAGCCTTCCATCCTTCCAAGGTCAGTAAAATGAGGGCCCAGATTATTGGGGACAATATCCTGACTCTGTAAACTTCTCAGAGACTGCTGTAAAGCACTGTGGCGAGGTATATAAGTCTAAGTGCTAAGTACTAAGTCCTATGGCATTGATGTGTGAAGAAAGGATATACCAATGCCATAGAAATACAGCATATCCTTTCTCCCTTCCTTTTTTTATTCCACTCTGGATTTTGAGTCTAATATTTCTTCCTCCAGTTCCAAAAGGGAAATAGCTTCTATTCTAGAAGCTGATAAGCTATTGCTGTAATTATACAAAACTTGAACTGCTGCTGTACTCTGTGGCATATTCATTACCTGCTGATTAATCTATACCTGTGTCGTGTAGTCGCCACAAGTGAGGAGGCCAAAGGAATGCGTCCTACATAGGGGAAATGTCACTAGGATTTTTAAACCATCAGAAATCAATTGTGAGTCACTAACACCTCCAAATGTCCCTCTGCTCTCTGAAGACAGGGCATGTTATCAGCATAAAACGATCATTCTAGGACACGGTATTCATGGATCCTATTGAAATGCTGTAAGAAATCCACCGGCTGATGTCTTGGATGCTTCATTGTGCTTTTCCTGATGTAGACAAATGGAAGCCCAAATACACATAGTCCCACTTTTATGACAGTCCTGCCCTCAGTTCTTTCCAGAATCTCCTCTTTCCTTTGAAGTCTCTCCAGTTAGCTCAAATTAGCTGATTCACCCTGCCACTTTCTTATGTGGCCTGTTATTCCTGGAAAACAATACTTGAAAGCCTAAATGATTATCTGCTGCCTTTATCTTACAGCTCATAAAAGTTTAAGATTAAGCACTGTATAATGTTCCTCACCATGAGGTAGATACATAACAGGGGTACACAACTTTTTGTCAGCTCACAGGTTTTCTATAGCAAGCTGCAAGCCACATGCTAAAATAGATGGGGTGATGGATCATATAGGGGGGAGTTTTGATAGGACAATGTGCTGTAAAAATGTAGAGATATACTAGATGTAGTTGAATTTCAGACATTTCTTTGCTTTTATTTAGTGGTTGTCAATGTTTTGCTAGGCCATATATGGTTGTCATAATTCAGGAATTTTAAGAGGTGAAATGGGCTCCTGAAACATTCACGAGCCTTAAGACCATTCTTTGCATCCATTCTATAAAACATTGCCTCTGTTCACATAAACTCTGGCTCACAAATTATACTAAAATATCATGTGAACCAACAATTCTGCATTCTGTGTTAATCAGGAAATGGAGTTAGTTCCATAAATTTATCATAATAATGGATTCACATGTCATATGAAAACAGCCTGATAGCAGACAGGAAGAAAATGTCCTGGATATGAAAAAGGGAAATTAGTATCTTTTCCCTTCCTTCCCAAACTTCCCCTTGTAGTACAAAGAAGCAGGGTATTAACTATAATTAGCCTAATGACTCATTCAGCCTGGTTTCCTAATTCTTATTCAAACACTTGAGGTTCTATGCTGTCAAAATAACCTAGGTTCTAGAACAATATATCTTGCTTGAAATGAAGTTGCAACTATAATTAGAAATAAGCACACAACATTAAAAGAAAAGTAACACAGTAACACACCACAAATTTTGTAATGTTATTCTAGCAATGAGGAATTGGAAACTTTTAGCATTAAGTTCTTCAAGTTTCATCCAGCAAATTATTCTCCAAGAATTATTCTCTTTCACTTATTAATCCTTCGTATCACAGATTGTCAGATAACAACAGGAAGCCATCACTTAAACTAAGTAAGTTTTGAATTGTGCATCAGCTTGTATCACTTCCTCCAGCTCCACTCATATACCATCCATTGTACCCTGCATTTAAACTTTTAAAATTTTCAGATACTAATCTTCTCAGTAGAATAGCCAAATGCCAGTCAATATCATGTGTGTTTGGTGGGTGGGTTATTGACTAGATTTCCAGCAGAATGCATTAACATTTTCCAGCACATCTCTTGTCTGGGATAAGTGTCCTGTGTTAGATGATTATGCTATTTGCCTTCCCCTCCCCCCCCCAGCGGGCTGCATAAAATGACATAGGTAAAAAACAGAAGCATGTATTTTGAGATTACAGGTACTAATATGAAGTAAAACCTACTATATTCTATAGGCTGAATCTATGATCAGCTATAGCAGTGACATATACTATAGACCAGAATTCTTCATTATAATAAGTCACATTGTGATGTGTTTAATTTTGCTTTAGAATGTTGTATGAATCCGGCCACTGTGATTTATAAGGAATGGTATGTAGCTTACCATGTTGTGTAGACCAAACTGTGGTTTATGCAGTAGGTTATGCTAAAGCCAAACATGGCTAAGCAGAAGTCAATATTGTGTTCTTTCTTTCAAGTTAAATGAAATGTTTGAAGAACAGTGCATATTTAAATGCACTTAAATGCCAAGACCAAAACTTCAAAAATTCCTGAAGTATACATTGCATACATATATATTGAGAAAGCTCAATCATAGCCTCTCTTCATAAATTCTGAGCTAAAAATGGCTAGCTGCGTGTCTACCTCTGTGAAGATCTGACCTGGAAAGTTAATACAACCCAGGTGGCTAGAAAGGCCCAACAGAGGCTTCACTTTCTTTGGGTCTTGCAGAAGAATGGGTAGAACAATGGCTAATGACCCTCTTTTACCAGTCTACTATAGAGAGCGTCCTCTTGTATGGTATTGTGGTTTGGTATGCTGATCTGACAGCCACGGATAGGAAAGTATTACAGAGGGTGGTGAGTACAGCACAAGACATTGTGGGCTGTCCCCTGACACCACTGGATGACATCGTCAGGGCTCGTCTTGGAAGAGTGAGGAAAATTCTCAGGGATGACTCACACCCTGGACAGTATCTCTCTACTCTCCTACCATCGGGTAGGAGATATAGGAGTATAGCCAGCCGCACCAACAGGCTGAAAAAGAGCTTTTATCCATGGGCTGTTAGGCTTTTGAATGAGAAATAACTTTTGTGAATTTTATGCAGGATTGACTTGGGAGGCCGGTGTGTGGTGTAGTTGGTTCACATGGTGTAGTAAGATGGAGGGTTTGTTGTCACTGTGTGTTGTGGGGTGGGAGCACAAAGGGAGGCTCAGCTAATCTCAATGTACACATAGTTGTACTTTGACAATAAAGGTTCATTTCATTTCATTTCATATGATGTGCAAGTTCATCTAATATGGCTAAGTTCATGGTTCAATTTATTGTTAGCATCTAGGGAACAGATTAATTCAGTAAACCATGATTTGAATAAACATAGCCCTTATGGAGACCCTCATCCAGTTAAGGACTGTATTAGAATAAACAGGAAAATGGGGCAGAGAGGAGTCAAGATAGCAACATATTAATAGCTTCTGAAATATAAATTCCTGGCTTACAACAGGTATTGCCCCTTCTGTCTTAACCCCAGAATGTCACCCAGGGCAAGAAAATCTGTAACCCATAAATATAATACAGCAAAAAAAGGAGATGAGGGAAGTACTTTTAGACCTCATAACATGCACCTCAAAGTGCGTATAGTCAAGGCTATGGTCTTTCAAGTTGCAATGTACGACTGTGAAAGTTGGACCATAAGAAAGGCTGAGCGCCAAAGAATTGAGGCCTTTGAACTATGGTGCTGGAGAAGACTCCTGCGAGTCCCTTGGACTGCAAGGCGATCAAACCGGTCAATCCTAGAGGAGATCAACCCTGACTGCTCTTTAGAAGGCCAGATCCTGAAGCTAAAACTCAAATACTTTGGCCACCTAATGAGAAGGAAGGACTCACTGGAGAAGAGCCTATTGCTGGGAAAGGTTGAGGGCAATAGAAGAAGGGGACGACAGAGAATGAGGTGGCTGGATGGAGTCACTGAAGCAGTAGGCGTGAGCCTAAATGTACTCCAGAAGATGGTAGAGGACAGAAAGGCCTGGAGGAACATTGTCCATGGGGTCGTGATGGGTCGGACACGACTTTACAACCAACAACAACAACAACAACAACAACAACAACATGCACCTCATCAGCTACAACATTTATTGGGCTCACAGAAGTTTATCAGGGATCCTTCTCTAAAATCTGGTTCAAGCACCAGGCTAAATTACACAGGTGTTTTACAACAGTTTATTTAGTGACCATTCAAAGATACAAAGGCACTGGAAAAAAAATTATGACCATTTTTCACTCTGACAACCGTTGCAGTATCCCCAAGTTCCTGTGATGGAAATTGAGACACTTGACAACTGACATATATTTATGATGATTGCAGTTTCCCAGGGTTATGTGATCCCCTTTTGTGACCTTCTGACAAGTAAAGTCATTGGGGAAGGCAGATTCACTTATCAACCGTGATACTAACTTAACAGCTGCATTGATTCACTTAACAAGTACAGCACGAAAGGTTGCAAAATGGGGCAAAACTCACTTAACAAATGTCTCACTTAACAACAGAAATTTTGGGCTCAGTTGTGGTCGTAATTTGAGGGCTACCTGTACTTTGCTTTCTTTTTTTTTTGAGCACAGCCTCATTTTTACTTTCCAATTTCTCCAAAGCCTTTGAAATCATCTGTGCATTTGTCTTCACTCTTTCCTTCCTTGTGCTCCCTTTAGACATACAATAGGAAAGTGTGAACAATTCATTCCATTCATGCCCTGTCCCAATCAGCCATGGCAGCTTGCAGGTATTACATTACTACATAACTACATTAGCCTATTCATGTAGGAAAGGAAAATGATGCTCCTCTTTTACCCTCCCTTCTCCCCACTGACATGTTTCTAACGTGTGTCTATGTGCATCATCATTTCCCTAAAAACTGAGGAGCTGGAACAAAGAGAAGATTGTTTAGCAATGGAGATTGCCTCATCAAAATAAATTTATACTGAAAGCAGTGATGAAATTTAGCAGCAAGTAGGGTTGTAGATTCACAGCTCTCTTTAGAAGAGCATATCGGAGATGTGACTAGGGGGGCCTTTGCCCAGGTTCGCCTGGTGCGCCAGTTGCGACCCTATCTAGACCGGGATGCCTTGCGCACAGTCACTCATGCGCTCGTGACTTCTCGTCTAGACGACTGTAATGCTCTCTACATGGGGCTGCCCTTGAAGTCCACTCGGAGGCTCCAACTGGTGCAGAATGCAGCCGCGCGAGTTGTGCTGGGGGTTTCCCGATACTCCCATGCTACACCTTTGCTCCGCAAGCTGCATTGGCTGCCGGTTGTCCTCCGGGTGAGATTCAAGGTGTTAGTAATGACTTACAAAGCCCTACATGGCATGGGTCCGGATTACCTATGGCAACACCTGCGGCCAGCATCAGCTTCCCTCCGTCCAGTGCGCTCCCACAGAGAGGGCCTCCTCAGGGTGCCTCCGATCAAAGAATGTCGATTGGTGGCCCCCAGGGGGAGAGCGTTCTCTGTGGGCGCGCCAGACCTATGGAACCGCTTGCCGGTTGAGCTCCGGACGGCCCCCGACCTTCACTCCTTCCGGTGTGATCTAAAAACGTATCTATTTGAGCAGTCTGACCTGGTCTGATGGGTTAGGGTTGGGGTTTTAAATACGTCTTAATTATTGTTTTAACCTTGGGCATTTATTTAATCGCTTTTAACTTTTGTATCCTGTTTTGTATTTATTGCCCTGTACACCGCCCTGAGTCCTTCGGGAGAAGGGCGGTATAAAAATATAATAAATAAATAAATAAAAATAAATAAATAGTCATGCTGTTGGTGCACACTCAGAAAATGGTAATTAATACTCCTTTATCAGATTGGAATGAAATATTGGGTGGGGTGTCACAAGGCCCTGGTTTGTGTCTTTATCAGTAGTCCCACTAGTGACTTAGATAAAAAAGATGGAAGGAATCCATACAGATGCCACAAAATTGGGTAAGGAGACAGAAATAAAATTCAAAATAACCTTAAAAAGTTACAGAAATGGGCTGAACAGAGACAAATGAAATGTTCTTTCTTCACAGAAACTGGGGAATACCTGGCTTGATGAATAGTAGCTGATTGCAAACTGAATGGAAGCCAGCATGAGTTTTGGAGACAAAAAGAGCAAATGAAGTTTTAGGCTACATGAATTACAGGAAGTCCTCATTTCACTTTATTCTTCATTGGTCAAATCCCACCTTGACTATTAGATTCAGTTTTGTACACTGCACTTTGAGAAGGATGCAGAATTTTTCCAATTGATTCAGAAAAAGGCGCCAGAAATTAATAAGAGAATAGCGACTAAGTCTGAGGAACTGCAAGAAGTTGGATAAATTTAGATTTCAGAAGTTTGGGTAAATATGTTTCATTCTTCAAATGCCTGAAAAGATGCCACACAGAGTATAGGATATGAAATAGAGGATTTATGAAAGCAAATCTAATTGAATGTTGGTGGTGGGGGGCTGTGGGAGAAAAGTTACACTAATATCAAACAAATGATGGAATAGAATTATTAAAGAAAGGATGCAAAAGGAGGGACAAAATGAAATGTGAATGCCAAAAATATTTTTTAAAAATTATTTTAAATAATTAAATTGAGTTGTTGAATTGTCCCATGGTGAGTTGTCCCATGACGAGTTGGCCACAGCAAGTTGTCCATAGTGAATTGACCATGGTGAGTTGGCCATGGTGAGTTGGTCACCATGAGTTGGCCCATTCTGCTTTAGATTTTTTGCATTGAAGAAGACTGGGACTGGATACCTAAATGGTCCTTTCAACTTTTGTACTCCAGTTATGATATGACTTGATACTGACTAGAAAAATTATGATCTGCTTATCTAGTAAGGCTGCCTGTGTAATCTATCAAAACTCCTAAATTGAGATTGTTGGAGGCAGAATTCAGCATGAGTTCCAGCAAATGGAAAAACAGACTACTAGAAAGACCTGTGTTGTTCCAGTGTCTCTCCCTTGAATACAAAAGTTTTGTGCCTTGAACTCTTGATCAATCAATCAGCTCAGCTTACAAGCATTCATGATTGTGTGAGGTGGGGATACAAAGGCCAGGAACTACTTTCAAACTGCTGCAAAATCCTTATTGGAAATGTTCCTTCCTTGTTTGTTGTCTAAAGCACAATTAATTTAGTCAATTATAAACAACTATACTTTAGAGTACTGCATACCACAATGGCTTGATCCACAAATGCAGTGTCCAATAAAAAACCAATGCTATTATGAATAGCATATGACCGGGACATGGTGGCTCAGTGGGTTAGCACGCTGAGCTTGTCGATCAGGAGGTTGGCAGTTTGGCAGGTCAAATCCCGAGTGCCACATAACAGAGTGAGTGCCTGTTACTCGTCCCAGCTTCTGCCAACCTAGCAGTTCGAAAGCACGTAAAAATGCAAGTAGAAAAATAGGGACCACTACAGTGGGAAGGTAAGTGTTCTGTGCACCTTTGGCGTATAGTCATGCTGGCCACATGACCACGGAGACGTCCTCGGACAAGTGCTGGCTCTTCGGCTTTGAAACGGAGATGAGCACCAGCCCCTAGAGTTGGAAACGACTAGCACACATGTGCGGGGGAACCTTTACCTTTACCTTAATATGAATATATATTCAATTTCTCAATGTGACTTGGATGTATTGTATTCAGCAAATCGTAACACATGTGTGGCAGTTTTAGGAATTGGAAAGTAGAGGCACACTTCAGAATCCAAAAGAAGCTGATCCGTATTTTCAATAACCTTAAAGTATTCTGCTAATAATAATTTTGAATTGTGACTTCCATAGCTGTCTGGAGCCTAGTTTCAAAAAGAATAAATATTTGGGCTACTGGCATGAAGCATTTCCAATAAGAAACAATTGCTCCATAATTTACTTTCATTTTGCAAAATCTTATCAGTTAATGGTTGGACAAACAAAACAAAGTCCAAAAATAAAAGATAATTCAATAAAGCATTATGTAGGAGCAAATAGGCAATTTCCTTGCCTGAGTCTCTGAAATTCATTCGCAATTCGGTTTTGCTTGGAAACACTAGAGCTTCTTAGTTCAGCTTATAGCAGCATGGCACAAATAACACCATAAAGTCAGTATGCTATGCAATACTCCATTAATGTAGCTCTTGCATTCAATTAAAGTTTCTGCTCGTATTATATAAAACCTTTGGCACTGAGTCATAATTAGAGGTAGCCATCAACTTTCTTTTTTAAAGGCATATATTTTAAAAGATGCCTTTAGGGCTCTCAACACTTAACAATTTGAGGTGACATGTTTGTGCTACACTGGTAAATTTAAATAACTTCCAGGCCTATTACCAATCAGAATTAAAATCCTGGAAAGCATATTTGGAAAAGGCTGTTTAATCCTTTTCCTCTCCCTGCTATGTCCTTGCTCCTTCCTCCAGGAGACGGAAGATCACAAATTGTATATACAGAATAAGTTATTGATATGAACAGGGATTTCATTAAGTGGTAAGTATTTATTGGAAGGTCTACAGTACATATTTAGATCGGGGTGGTAAAAATATGACAACCACTGGGTGGTGGTAAATAGCAAACGTGGCATTTACCTGTTTGTTGTTACCTAGAGAGCATCTGGATTATTATTTTTTTTACTAGAGACAAATTTAATTTGGGAGAACTTAAATTTTTAACAAGAAAATGACATACTTTCTATATTGGAAGTATATTTAGAGACTAATCCTCCTGCAAACATCTCTCCTTCCATGGCCACTTTTGTACTGAAGAAAGAAAAATTAAGAGTGTAAAACTTTTCTTTTTTAAAATATTTATTATAATAGGAAGTTTAACCCATCTTTCCTTGCAGCAACTCTAAACTGCAATGAAGAAATCCACAGGATTTTGCTATCCGAAACACATGGTTTCAATATTTTTTAAAAAATATTTATTTATTTATAGAAATTACTTCAACACCTCTGAAACAAAGGCTGTATTTGCATGAAACTTTACATGTGGTTAACGTAATGTATTCAATGAATAAATTTTCTGGGTTCACATGACATATGTTGATTCTAGGCTACAAATAGGGTTAGTTAGTTAGTGAGTCATGTGAACACCATCCAAAGAGAACAGGTTTCATTTGCTACCTGGTTGCTTGGGGAAATTGTGAAGAAGACTGTTCTGTATTTAACACTGGCTATGTTCACATGATACAATAAACCACAAATGAGTCATTATTTTTAGCTATTGTATTTAAACTAATATATTAACTGAGTAAATGATGGTTCAGTTAATCATGGTAAGCTTGTTGTACATGTGGGCAGTTTGTTCCATCAGCCACCTACATAAGTTTGGAATGATTTAAGCATAGCATTTAAAATTTCAATTGAATGGACTTAAACCTAGCAACCTTCTATATCCCAGCAATGGTCCACCAGAGTGGGTGAAATCAATATTTGATCTTTGCTTTGATCACAAATTCTGAACACTTCTGAAAATTTTTCACCCTAATAGAAGCATGTTCCTTTTTTAGATCTCAGATGAGGCTTGTCAAGTATTTGAAGGTTCTCTTTAAAACGCAGTTGATGTGCTTCTTTCTTTAATAAGTCCTTTGAGCCACATGCAGAAGCAGAGCAGTTGGAGAGCAGTTTTCAAGGAGCCCTGGTAAATCTATTTGTTTTTAACCTATTTTGCTGCCCTTTAGGAACATGAACAGAACATGCCTTCCTCTGACAATATTTGACTTTCAGTATATCTATATTGAAATACCATCAAAAGCTTTGAATCAAGCCTTTTCTCCTAAGAAGATACCTAAGGAGTCCAAAACCTGCTTTAATAAGGCAAAGCATTGACTTATGGGATACTTGTCTATCGTTTGTTTCAAAAGTCGGCAGTCAAGCAGAGGATTTGGAGCAGGGGTGTGTAACTGCTGCCAAAAGACCCTGTAAAATGTTGCTAAAGCAGGAAAACAACACCAGGCAGAAAATTTCACCTTTATTTCAAGAATGCCTCAGTGCTCCATGTAGGCCTTGTGTTGTTTTCAGAAAATAAAATGGCCGATGGATGTGCTGTGCTTTGCTTGGAAACAGAGCAGAAAAAAAGACTAATGCAAACTGAATAGCAGAAATTATCCTGGGACTATATAAAACGTGACTATTTGCTTTCTAATAAGTGTGTGTTACAAACCATGTCTGTAATCCCTTTCATGGTAGTCCTTTTGTTAAACACAATACTGCCCAGATTTCTCTAATGATTTCCCTCTTATTTTTCACAAGATGTTTTAATTCCTATCTTTTCCAAATCTTGGGGGTCTGCAACTTGGGTGTCCTCCTGGATTCACGGCTCAGTTTGGAAGATCATATAGGAGCCGTGGCCAGGGGGGCTTTTGCCCAGGTTCACCATGTGCGCCAGTTACGGCCCTATCTGGACCGAGATGCCCTACGCACAGTCACCCATGAGCTCGTGACCTCCCGGCTAGACTACTGCAATGCTCTCTACATGGGGCTGCCCCTGAGGACCACTCGGAGGCTTCAACTGGTGCAGAATGCAGCTGTGCAAGTTGTGATGGGAGTCTCCTGATACTCCCTTGTAACACCTTTTCTCCACGAGCTGCATTGGCTTCCAGTTGCCCTCCAGGTGAGATTCAAGGTGCTGGTGATGACCTATAAAGCCCTAAATGGCAAGGGCCCGGATTATCTAACGGAGCACCTGCTGCCAGCGTCAATTTCCCATCGTCCTGTGCGCTCCCACAGGGAGGGCCTCCTCAGGGTACCGCCAGTCAAGGATTGCCGACGGGCGATCCACAGGGGGAGGGCCTTCTCTGTGGGCGCGCCTGCCCTATGGAATCAACTGCCAATGGAACTCCGGACTGCCCCCGACCTTCGTTCATTTCGCCAGGACCTAAAAACCTGGCTCTTTGAGCTATCTGGTCTGGACTGAGCGGTTTAATGTTTTTAAATTGTGATTTAATTTTTGCGGCTAGACTTAATTTAATTTATTTTAATTTTATATTGGATTGTTTTTAAATTTTGCCTTGTAAACCGCCCTGAGTCCTTTGGGAATATATAAACCGAATAAATAAATAAATAAATAAATAAAACAATAGGTATTTTTAAAAATCTCACCTCTATCCATGTGGATGTGTGTTTTGGGGATATATGTGTGTGTGTGTGTGTGTGTGTGTGTGTGTGTGTAAATTTTTTGGCTTGCTAACAAAGAATAAAGGGAGATTAAGCAAGTGTATTCTGAATACTAAACAAACATTTAACACATATCTCCCTTGCTTCTCAGCTAACAGAGAAAGAAAGCCTGTGGTCTAGGGGTTGAAACAACTGCTTAAGACGCAGTCGGCCCAGGTTTGAATCTCAGAAGGGTATGGCTGACTGATGAGAACAAATAAGTTTGAAATGATCATATTCTTTGTTAGCAAGCCAAAAAATTTACACAAATATGAGCTGCCACTGCTGTGGCTACTGCCTGTAAGATGGCCTTGAGCTAGGCTGAAACAGGAAATAAGATTTATCCCGTGTCTGGGACTAAGCAAGTGTATTCTGAATGCTTAACAAACATTTAACATGTATATATATAATCTTTTTGGCTAGCATTAAAGTAAACAGCTTTTGCGTGGGTTTTGGCATCTTTACTGGCTGAAATCAGGTGCTGGACAATCTAAATAAAAACACTGCTGTAGGTCTGCCGCAGGTTTTGGTTTGAACTGTAATTGGATCAAGTAAATAATCTTAGCTCTGTTTCTGTCCTTAAAAATGGTATTAAACCTGGAATGAACCATTTAGTCATTTCATTCACAAGGAGCATCCCATGGGAATTATAGCATTTTCAGGAAACACTATCAAGATTTGGTATTTGCAATCCTTACAGCATGTTAGAGTAATTATTTCCTAGTGACCATGGATAGGCAGCTGTGCAAAGTGACAAACTGTTCTTTCTGTGCTCTTCAGGGATCCAGCACATCTGTTTCCAGCTTCTGTGGAGGGTCCAGTTTGTTTGGAACATCCTGTTGAAAAGCATCACTCACTGAGTTTCTCCCTAGTGCCATAGAGGTTGTGCCATTTCAATGATGGTTGATTTTCCTGAATTGCTCATTGTCCTTCTAATATGTGTGGACTTCAAACTGGATGGCCTTTAAACAAGCCACAAATGACCTTCAATGTGATCATTATAATGCAAATCCTGCTGATCTGGCCAGAGGGAGACTGCCTTTAGTCTCCCTGGTTGTTCCCGAATACTGGCAGGATTTTAGCTTAAATATCAGATATGTTAAACTATAAGGTGGAGGAAGAGGCATAGGAGAATATTCATACACAAGAATTAGTTTGATATGTTTTGCTTAAGGCCTATTTTTAGTCTAAAGTTTATTTAACTAAGCCACCCATTTCACTAAAGGTGACCGGGCAGGGTACAACAAAGGAAAAACAGTTAATAGATAAAATCATATCATTATTAAGAAAATACAGTATTTATATTATATTATAAAAAGCAGATGATACCACTCTAATGGCAGAAAGTGAAGAGGAACTGAAGAGTCTCTTGTTGCGAGTGAAGAAGGAGAGTGCAAAAGTTGGGTTGAAACTAAACATTAAGAAAACCAAGATCATGGCATCCGGCCCTCTCAATTCCTGGCAAATAGATGGGGAAGAAATGGAGGTAGTGACACATTTTATTTTCCTGGGCTCCAAGATCACTGCAGATGGGGACTGTAGTCAAGAAATTAAAAGACGCTTGCTCCTCGGGAGGAAAGCCATGGCAAATCTAGACAGCACACTAAAAAGCAGAGACATCACCCTGTCAACAAAAGTGCGTATAGTCAAGGCTATGGTCTTCCCAGTTGCAATGTATGGCAGTGAAAGTTGGACCATAAGAAAGGCTGAGCGCAAAAGAATTGAGGCCTTTGAACTCTGGTGCTGGAGAAGACTCCTGCGAGTCCCTTGGACTGCAAGGCGATCAAACTGGTCAGTCCTAGAGGAGATCAACCCTGACTGCTCTTTAGAAGGCCAGATCCTGAAGCTAAAACTCAAATACTTTGGCCACCTAATGAGGAGGAAGGACTCACTGGAGAAGAGCCTAATGCTGGGAAAGGTTGAGGGCAAGAGAAGAAGGGGACGACAGAGAATGAGGTGGCTGGATGGAGTCACTGAAGCAGTAGACGTGAGCTTAAATGGACTCCAGAAGATGGTAGAGGACAGGAAAGCCTGGAGGAACATTGTCCATAGGGTCGCGATGGGTCGGACACGACTTCGCAACTAACAACAACATAAAAAGCAGGCAAATTCTCAGGTGAACTACAGCCATACACATATCGGTCAGTAACTCAGCAGGGAAGTCAAAGCAAAAGCAGCTTGAGTAAGGCTACCAAATCTGGTTTGGAAAGTGCTAGGTATCTATTACATGTCAGCAAAGAGATGCAAAGCACATTGCTGCCATCTAGTGGTCATTCAGATTTTTGTAGTCCAAGATATGATTGCCCTAACAGTACTTGAATTCATCATGCAAAGCTGGCTATTTGTCACATAGCCTGCAGGTACTGGAAACTCTACCTGTGTGGTATCATTTGGTAGTCATTCATATTATTCCAGATCAGATTATGTATCCCTAAATTAAGATCATAACATTCAGGTGGCAGTCAGTATCTAAGCAATGAAGAATAAATATACCAATGAAGTCTGTTGGGAATTGGTCTGAAACACAAACTAATGCGCTTTGAGCTCAAAGTAATATCCTCAATATACTTCTAAAGCATTCTTCGTTATAGGGCAGGGGTGTCAAACTGCCGGCCCATGGGCTGGACACGTAATCCAGAAGGTGCACCCACCCCATTGCCAGCAACGGCAAAACAGACCTGATACGTCTCGCAACGTCACATGACATCGCGAGTTTGACATGTCTGTTGTAGGGGAACACTTGATTCTTCCTGTTTGCATTTCAATATGTAATTTAGTGGGGCTATCATTCATATAAGTTAGGGATGATCTTGGAGTGTACATTAGAGGTCTGGGCAGATAGCCCTGGACTAGTGGCACTTATAGTGGAGAGGTTCTTATGCTATGACCTGGCACAGGGGCATCTACATGGGGTGGAGAATGAAAAAACCAAGATGACAGCTATCAACACATGAAGTTCTGACCATTTTTATGTGCAATGCACATTACAAAGGACAGGGCTTTGATTCCATGGTTGCAGCTGCCCTAATGAGTTTTAAATTTCTCCAGTGGACACTCCTCACCTTGCTCCTTTAATGAAGAGAGTTTAGGGAGAACTTCTTGAACAGTTGACTAGAATCCAAGCTGATACAATTCACTGAGTCTCTCATTGGCTGTAAATAATGCTCATAGTGCTAGTGACTGACTGGGTTTTAGACTGCACAGAGCCACAATTTTGTGAAGCATGGATAACTGATTGATCACAAATTCATAGAAGCTTGTAAATGAACCTATTATCTTTAGCAGTGAAACATTATTCCTGGGTTCATACATCACACTAACTCAAAAACCTGCTATACAAGCCTTTGCTGCTGGGTTCACAACAACAAGAAGCCAAGACCAACCCAACCACATTATGACTCAACACAGCATATGAGTTCAGCTTGTGTGTACAATTTTCTTGATCAAAGAGAGTCAAACAGCTGCCATAATCAGGGTTCTCAAATAGGAGAGTTTTAAATGATTAAGGAGAAAGAGGTAGCAGGAGAGAGGAGACAGAAGACAGGCTTTAATTAAGCTCTTGCAATGTTGTTCTCAAGGAGAAAATTGTCAGAGCATGCACAGTCTTATTGCGCTGAGGTAACCCAGGAGTAAATACAGGAAACAGTGGTTTGTATTAAATGTGGTTTATCATACACTATCTTTTACATTAGAAATAAAATACATACACGTCATTGTTGTGATTCAAATATATGAACAACTGGTTCTCTGTGTGGATACCACTTTTGGAAGTCCACTCTGGGCCTGTAGTTTCCAGGATCTATTTTTTCCCCTTTTTTGAAGATGGGAACTACATCAGCTCTCTTCCAGTCCTCTGGTAGTTCCCCAGTGCTCCAGGATCTTTGAAAAAATAGTTCAGTGGTTCTGAGATCACGTCTGCTGGTTCCTTGAGACCTTTGGGGTGTAATCCATCTGGTCCTGGTGATTTGAACTCATCTAGGCTGGATAGGTGTTCACTTACCATTTTTTTGCCTATCTTAACTTGCATTTCTATTCTGTTTTTTATAGCACTGGTTTTGGTAGGTTGGACTGTTTTTTCCCTTTGTGTAAAGACAGATGCAAAAAATGAGTTAAATAGTTCCGCTTTCTCCCTATTGCTTGTCATCTTCTTGCCACTTTCCCCCACTAATGGACCAATCATTTCCTTAACTTTTTTTCTTGTTTTTTATATGTTGAAAGAAGCATTTGGAATGGGAAGTAAAAAAATGTTTCCATATTTTTAATATTTACAGTGAGAATTTACTGGTCCAATAAATTTCTCCTTCAGTGTTATTATTGCTGAGTGTCTCACTGTCAGAAAACAGCACTTTTGTTTTAGACCCCTTAATCATTTAGACTGGTACAGAAGATGTTTTCTTATTAAACTTAGTCATTTTATGACTGTTTTTTGTCTTTGTTTCCCCTCATAACCCTAAAAGCAGCTTATATTGATTTTTCTTTGACCAATGGGGAATTTAAAATGTAAAGTTCTCCTGGGATCCTGAAAAAATCAGTGAGGTGAATGAAAGGCTAAAGAGTTCATCACTTCTTCCAGATAAATCAGGCAAAGATGATTGCAGTTAAAGGTGGCCTGGCTGATCTCTTTTTACACAGTTTCATTCTTTTTATTGAAGTACAGTAATGACTGTAATAAACACATTTCAAAAATCTTGACTGTGACAGCTTGCATTATTTTTTCTCATCGTGAAAGTATTTATAATAGTTGCATTTCAATTCCTTTGTAAAAACATCTCCATATATATATATATATATATATATATATATATATATATATATATATATATATGGATCCTTGGTTTTTCGGGGTTTTCCCCGCGTAGAACTAAAGGTGTAGGCGCAACGTTTCGACGGAATCCCATCCGTCATCATCAGGCTGGTGGCTTTAGCTTCCTTCTTCTGGGAGAAGCATGTGGCTGTTTGTTCCTCTTTTTTAAACTGCCAGAGGGGGTGTGTTCTGTGGAGGTGTGCTCTGATTGGGTGGGGGACCAAGTGTGTTCTGATTGGGTGGGAGTGTGTTTTGAATGGTGGGTGTGTTCTGATTGGGTGGGGGGGTGTTCTGGGTGGATGGGCTGGTCTCAGCTGCCAGCTCCAGACCTGAGCTGGTGAGTTGTGCTGCTTTTGTTCAGCTTCGTGTTTGTGGTGGTGCTATGTTTTTATAGTGGGTGTCAGTTTGCTTATTGTGTGGTTTGGAGGGGTTTAAAGTGGCTGATGTTGCAGCTGTAGTTAGGTTTCTGTTTTGTGGTTGTGCCTCGTTATCATTGTGGGTTCGGATTTGCTTTTTGAACACACCCACCATTCAAAACACACTCCCACCCAATCAGAACACACTTGGTCCCCCACCCAATCAGAGCACACCTCCACAGAACACACCCCCTCTGGCAGTTTAAAAAAGAGGAACAAACAGCCACATGCTTCTCCCAGAAGAAGGAAGCTAAAGCCACCAGCCTGATGATGACGGATGGGATTCCGTCGAAACGTTGCGCCTACACCTTTAGTTCTACGCGGGGAAAAACCCGAAAAACCAAGGATCCACATACAGGCACCCGCGGAAACCTCAGAAAACATATATATATTACCTATATTTGGAAGCATAGAAGTGGCTTGACGGCTCCTAAGAGTTACCCATATTGTGAGTCTATAACTTTTTGTCCTTTGTTTTGAACATAGCTTCTTCTAACAGAAAGATATCAATAGAAAAAAATCAAAGAATGAGACAACACAAAATTCATGTTCAAGGGGGTGACTAATAGGAAATGTATTTATTTTATTTGTATTATACCTTTATTGTTTTTACAAACAACCCAAGGTGATGAATCTATCCAACACACCTTCCTCTTCCTATTTTCCCCATGACAACAACCCTGTGAGTTAGGTTAGGGTGACTGGCCCAAAGTGACCCAGATGGCTTTTATAGCTAAGGTGGAACTAGAATTCATAGTCTTTCACTTTTTAGCCTGGTGCCTTAACCTCTAGACCAAACTGGCTCTCTTTTGTAGCAACAAGAGAAAAAACACAGGGCATATAAATTATAAACTTATTAAATTACATTAGGAATATATAATTTCGTGAAAGTGGGAAAACAGGTGTATGTGAAAGGGAATATTCAAGATAAAAATGTGCTGTGTAAAGATGATACCGGACCATACTTAATAAACATGTTCAAGGTATACTGCTGTACGATCTTTCATATGGATGTATCCAGTCATAAACCAAAGTGATCCAAAGCCACATTATCAAATGATTATTTGATTTCAAGATGTGGATGGTTCTTAAGACCACTCTGAGTTAGTGAATATGAAATACTTGGCTTGAGTTAAATGGAAGAATGTAACTTTCTACAGATGATATAGATTTCTAACCAGTGGTGGGATTCAAATATGTGAACAACTGGTTCTCTGTGTGGATGCCGCTTCTGGAAGTCCATTCTGGGTCTGAGCAACAAAAAATTAGCTACCAGTTCTGCCAAAGTAATGCAAACGCTGAATCCCACCACTGTTTCTAACAGTGATGTTTTGTCACTGCTATGCTGAAATGACTGGTAGGTTATCTTCTGACAAAACTCCTCTGCAGACTAAAAGTACATTATTAAAAAAGCCACATCATTTCCCATCCTCATTTTGTTACATGTATGAGTTTTCACAGGGAAGGTAGCTCAATCCTTCCTTCCCTAGTTGAAATAATATTTTTTTTAAAAAAAACCAACTATGATGTTTCACCTAAAAAAGGATTATAGATTTTGAGATTGTTTTAGAAATTTACTATACACAAGTAAAATACAATTTCCTTTTGAACTTGAATCCTGGTAATTAAATGGTCACATCTATATTGTTTTCTTGACAATAAAACAAAATTGGTTTTCCACTTTTTCTTTTGGAATGTTATTGTTAATTTCCAGAGGAAAAAATGTATTCACCTAACCCTACTTTAAATTGTTTCCTTCATACAGTAAATTAAGATCTAGCAATAAATTAATTTCAACTAGGTTTTTTTTTGTATTTTTTCCTGAAATAAATGTTTCTCAACAAACATTTCTGCCTTGCTTCTTTTGTCTCTTCAACAACTATTTAAAATTTGCCATTCAAACTCTCCTTCCCGGAACATCAATAAATCAGAAGTCAGTTTGCTAAGTTTCTATTTGCCTTTGTAATTACATTTCAATTTCTTATGTATTAACTTCTTGAGCTTTCTATGACTTTCTGAATTCCATAACAATAAAAAACCTGAAAGCTGGAGAAAATGGATTGAGTATATCCAGAACAAATATGGGACTAAGAAGTTTCATGTAGCATTTGAATAAGTCTTCCTTTTTTTCTCCTCTTTTTTTCTTTTTTCTTTTTATATATCTTATATTAATAGTGTTTGTAGTTATCCTATATGAGCTAGAGAGAGTTGGATCTCAGAGTTTATGGTTGTTAGCATATGAATGTTTATGATTGTTTTTTTTTTGGTTTTTTATACCCTGTACTTAGCTCTGGGAAGTCGGGGGGGGGGGGGGAGGGGGGGAGGGGTAGGGAGGGAGGGATAGGGGAGGGCTAGGGGGGATTGTTAAAGATAAAATGTATGATAAAACTTTTCAATAAAAAAATAAAAAACCTGAAAGCAATCTTTGAAACTGGAAACAAAAACAAATTGGCTTAACATTTCCTTCACGACTTCCAACTGATTGCCATTCCCACCAGCCAATTAACATGGTCTCCACTTACACTTTATTTCCCAGTTATGGTAGCCCAGCTGTGGAAATAGGGGCATTAAGGTTGGGTTTGATGTGAGTTCCTTTATCAAAGTGCTTAAAATAATGCAGCTAAAGTTATAAGCATCTATGAAATTGGTGTCTTTGTTTGTGAGGCAGAGAGACAGCATAAAAGTAATCTACCACACTACAGCTTGTTTCCACATCATTAATAAAAGATACCTTGCAGATGAATTCTAACCAGCGGAGCGAAGTACTACCTGTTTGAAAGAGATTTTTAAATATATATATATATATATATATCTTAATATTACCTCTGCTCAAAGCCACTTCATGAATTAATAATCAAACAGAAGGTTGAATTCGAATTGCATTTTTTGGCAGAAACCTGAAGCATTTGCTACAGAGCTCCACTGAAGAAATTAACAAATCTGAGGATATTTGGTAGGCAAGCCAATGGTTGTATTACTGAAAAGAGGAAGGAGAGGCATCTAGTATAATTATTTTGATTTAATGGTAGAAATAAAAAGCAAAAGATATTGACTTGAATAAGCAGCAAATTTCTAAGAGTATGACTCAATACTCAAAGTACTCAGACAATATTCCAAGCTAAAACTAGGCACATAATTCAGTTTATGCTCTCAATTATTTCCTTCATGGGAAAAGCAATATGTAGTACAAATGAATCAATAAATAAATTTATTACATATTAATACATAATAGCCTTATTTCCTAACCCTAAACCTGTGCTCCCACAGGTCCATGAGGGAAGCACAGAATACATGACAAAATATGAATAAAGATCTTATAACATAGACCTTGTGACTAACATATTTGCCTTCAGGGTGGAGACGGAAGTGTGAATGACCAGGCTTTACACTGTGAGATTGTTATGCATGTTTCATCATTCTTCCATCTTGGTTTCTAAAGAGAATGTCTGTAGTAGTTGCTTCTGGAATCAAATGTGTAATATATAAGATTTATATTATCCTTTTATTCTGTGTACCTTAATGTGCTATACATAATGATTCTACTCCTATTTTCTCCACAAAATAATCCTGTGAGGTGGATTGGCCTGAGAATAGCTGACCCAAAGTCACCCAGCCAAATATTCTGCATGAAAAATTCCTAACAAACTACCACTAAACTGCAGTCCAGATTTAAATTGGCTTGTTCATACAAAGACTTTAAAAAATATATTATTTATCAAAAGAATCATAAAAATGTCTACAGTTCCCTTTATGTACAGAACACAGTTCATGATGTGGTTGTAAAGCTACAGGTGTAATCATGCGGAGTAATAAAACAGACAAAATGGCTCTTGCAGAATGGAAAATACAGCACAGACCACAGTTTTCTGGCTACTTGGCCCTGCCATAGGAAGGATATAAGAAATAGAAGTGTAGAGTAGGACACAAAAGAAGATACAGGTGAGATGTTAGAGAGAAAAGTCACATTAAAAAAAGATAGTAAAAAAGGCCCTTATTCAAAATGGGAGTTTTCAGAAGCCGCAAATTAACCATCTCCAACATGAAAAATGAAACAAGCAAGGACTGTGACTGAAAAGGGTTGGACTTAAAGAGAGCACTGAGGCACTAATCCTAACAGCAAAAAAAGAGATCCATAGAAGCAGGAGTCCATAGAAGAAAGGACCAAAGGTGCAGACTGTGCAGAGAGGCCTCAGAGGCAGTCCAGCACATAGTAGTGGGGTGTAAGATGCATACACTGAATGGCATCAACAAGTATTTATTTATTTGTATCCTACCCTTATTACTTTTATAAATGTGTACAGGAGTATCTGTACAGGGTATGGACTAGACCAGTTATGGCGAACCTTTTAGAGACCAAGTGGCCAAACTGCAACCCAAAACCCATTTATTTATTGCTGAGTGTCAGGTGGGTGTGACCTACTGTGTGGGTGTGGTGGTCATGGAAGATCGGGTGGGTGTGGCCAAGGTGGATGTGGTCACCTCCATGTCACTTGTGGGGAAGGACACCTGTGGGGGCTGGGTAGGGTTGGGGGAGATCCAGGGGGTCTCTGGTAGGTGTGGCAGTAGTTAGGAGGCTCATTCTGTGGGATAAGGCAAGGCAGGGTGGGGATGCCATTGCCATGGGGCAAGGCATGGGCTGGGGCGGCTGCTGCCTGACACCATCGGCCCTCACACACAGAAGTCAGCGAGCGCATGGGGGCTGACGGTGTCCGTCAGTACACACAGCCTGCCAGCCCCTCGACCGGCACACTCTGGGGCTCCGCAGCCCATTGCCAGCAGTTCAAAGAAGCCACCTCCGAGATGGATGGTTGGCCAACAGCTGAGGAGGCGATGCAGTGGGTCGTGCCTGGGAAAAAGAGAGCATGCAAGGCCAGGAGGGACGGGGTGGGGGGGAGGGAAACCAGCCATGCAAGACCTCGGCAAGTTAGCAGGTGGCTGGTTAAAAAGGAACAGTTGCCACCTCCGAGGCATGGTGTGGATGCCCACAGAGTGGGCTCTGAGTGCTGTCTCTGGCACCTGTGCCATAGGTTCGCCACCACTGCACTACAGTCTAGACTCTCCTAAGTCCAGTTGAGAAATTCCACAGAAGGTTGTGGAGAATAAGAAGATTAAGATCCTGTAGAATTTTCAAATCCAGAGAGACAGGCAGGTATTGGCCAATTACCAGACACTATGGTAGTAGGCAAGAAGCAGAAGATAGTGATTGGTAATAGGTGACAAGTGACATCAACATCAGGAAGAAGGAGTATGAGAAACTGGAAAAGTATCTGGGCCTGAAGGAGGAGCTAGAGAGGATATGGAAAATAAAGGAAATAAAGGAAAAGCGGTCCCAGTGCTAATTTTCTTCCCTGTGGTTTTATTAAAGTGTTCTTCTCCCATTTATGTCAGCAAAAGATTGGAGCTATGATTCCTACCTTTGCCAGCCTTGACAAATGATCTCCAGACAGGAGAGCTGAGAAATGAAGAGGAAAGGAATTCTGATTGATGACTGCATCCATGAGTTGACCCATCTGTCAAACCATTCCAATTACTGCAGTATTATGACTGGAGGATCATTTTTTTTCAAGTTGGTGATGCCAAGAAAGTGTGGGGAGAGAGCCTTCTTTGTATGGGAAAAAGGATTGCCCATTCTGTTGTATGCCAAAACTGGGGCAATGGGGAGTAGCAATAGAAACAGCAAAATCTATATCAGCTTTTTGCTGACTCATAAATAGGAGACGAACACTTCAATAGAACCACAGGGAAGAAATTGAAACCATAAAGATTAGTGTGTTATGTAAGTTAGCTATAGTCTTTCTTTTGTGTAGGGTGACAGTCAGGTTCACCATTCAGGTCCTGCCATTATATTGGAGAGGAGGGAGGAAGGCTTGTTGGCATTTTTTGCATGCTTTCACTTTTGCTGTAACTGCTTGGGAATTAGGGAGGAGGATTGTCTTCAGAGATAGCCAGTTCCAGCCTGGTTCTAAGGCTGTTGTGCCCTGAGAGTGACCTGTTATTGGCCCAGCACCTCAGCATTCTCAAAACAACCTTGCGGCATCATATTGGCTACCAGTGGACTGGTCAGGGGAGATAGGTTTGGGGAAATGGAAGAATTGCTTTGTGCTTTATACAGGACCTTCAGATTCTCCTGACTTTCCTGCAACCACTTTCTCTCAGTAAAAGTTGTTTTGATTCAACTCAGTGGAGTCAAGAGTTTTACTTTCCTGAGGGACCAGCTGTGGCAGGTCCTTACAGTAACATTTCTGCAGGGTTTTTTTGATTAGGGTAAAGTATCTAAAATCTGTGATTTAAAAATACATAGCACAAAAAGAAATGCAAAATTTATATCCTGAAGGAACTCCAGGTGATGAAAATTCCTTCCATATCAATACAGGCATCTATATTACAGGACTTAACATCTTCATCTACAATCTGAGGGTCCAATTACTGAGTCACCTTCCAGCCTGCTATGTTTCACTACACAGAGCAATACATCATTTTAATGAAAAATAATGGATACACGTTTGTCAAAAGGGTTGTATTCAGAATTCAGAAGATGTTCCTGATATCCTATTGTTCATCTACACCTTGAAGTTACCTTACAAAAACATTTCAAAAAGACACTCTAAAATGAAAGTGCAAGGTTTTTTTATTTCTTTAGTTTGAGAATGAATGAGAAGGAATATTGCTTTCCTGTTGCATTGGAACATGGTGAAATAAGATGGAGGGTTTGTGTCACTGTAAGTTGGGGGTGGGGCCACGAAGGGTGGCTCAGCCAATATCAATGTATACATGGTTGTACTCTGACAATAAGGTTCATTCATTCATTAGCAAGCAATATTAACATTGGTTTTATTTATTAGTCAATTAAAGCACTTCTATTCAGAGCAAAAAGATTTAAGAAATTAACACCTGCTATATTTCTTATTTCCATTTATTTTATTTAGTTCATCCCTGTTAGTATGGAAGAATTCAAATCCCAGCTAAGCTTATTATTATTATTATTATTATTATTATTATTATTATTATTATTATTATTATTATTATTAATTTAGTTTGTATACCACCCTTCTCCCGAAGGACTCAGGGCGGTGAACAGGGCAATACATAAAAACAAGATACAAAAATTAAAAATTATTAAAAAGTAATTAAACAATGCCTGTAATAAATTAATACAGATTAAAAGTTAAGATCCATTTATAAAATCCAACCCCGTCTCATCAGGCCAGGCCAGCTTGTTCAAAAAGATGGGTTTTAAGATCGCGTCGGAAGGAGCAGAGATCGGGCGCCATCCGGAGCTCGACCGGAAGATGGTTCCATAGATCCGGTGCATCCACAGAGAACGCCCTCCCCCTGGGGGCCACCAGTCGGCATTCTTTGACCGGTGGCACCCTGAGGAGGCCCTCTCTGTGGGAGCGTACTGGGCGGAGGGAAGTTGACGCTGGCCACAGGTGCTCCCCAAGGTATTCTGGACCCATGCCATGTAGGGCTTTGTAGGTCATCACTAACACCTTGAACCTCACCCGGAAGACAACTGGAAGCCAATGCAGCTCGCGGAGCAAAGGTGTGACATGGGAGTGTCGGGAAACTCCCAACACAACTCTTGTGGCTGCATTCTGTACCAGTTGGAGCCTCCAAGTGGTCTTCAAGGGTAGCCCCATGTAGAGAGCATTGCAGTAGTCAAGACGAGAGGTCACGAGCGCATGAGTGACCGTACGTAAGGCATCCCGGTCTAGATAGGGCCGCAACTGGCGCACCAGGCGAACCTGGGCGAAGGCCCCCCTAGTCACAGCTACTATATGGTCTTCTAGGGAAAGCTGTGAATCTAGGAGGACTCCCAAGTTGCGAGCCCTATCTACAGGGGGTAATAGCTCACCCCCCATAGTGAGGGGTGGGATATCCTGAATATCCCGAGATGCCGGTACGCACAGCCACTCAGTCTTGTCAGGGTTGAGTCGAAACCTGTTCCTCCCCATCCAGACCCGGACCGCCTCCAGGCATCGGGACATCACGTTGAGGGCACCACTTATTAGCTATATTAGCACCATTCAGAACTAAGTCTATAAATCTGCTCATTTTTATTTATATCTGATTTATATTTACTTTTGGAAAAAAATGTTTCACAAAAAATATATATATTGTTGTTGCTTATTTTTGTCAGTTCTATTCACTGTGTAGTGCATTCTTAGGTATTGGAATAATGTTAAATTCCTTCCCAGTTTATGCTTATCTTAATATAACAAACATAACTGACTTGTATTATGGCTGCAGTCTAAGTTGATATAGTGCAGTTTAATGCTGTCTGGGCGCTATGTCAGCAAACAGTTTAGACTTGCCAGAAGGAAAAAAAAACCTTTAAATTGCACATTCTGAAACATAGGAGGATCATAATAGAACAGATGATTCAATCCATCCCTGGAACAGATTGAACAACTAAGTTATGCTCCCTAGTAACTGCTAAGGAACAGACTAACATACAATGGAATGTTGAGAGTCTACTGTTTATTACGTCCAAATCAGTAGCCAGATTAGTTTTCATAAGCAAATCCATATTTTCCAAAATTCTTTTTCCTACATAAATTATGAGGACTTCCATCCAGCTCTGGATGCTATGATCACCATTAGAATTCCTATGATTGCCTGATGCTAACCGCATATTCTGTGCAAAAAGGAAATATTGGCTCTAAATCAAATAGATCTAGAAGTAGCAAGTCAGCTTTTGGGTTTTATCAGCAAGTGCTTTTCATATTCCTTCAATCTCCAGGCAAGACTCACTGGATGTATTTTGTATCATATAGAAGTGCGTAACTGCTATGATGCTGAAAAGCCAAAGCAAACGAAGATCTGAAAATTCATACTGTTGAAGTTCATATTTCACGATTAAGCATAGTTCATTAATAAGCCACACATTATTATATTCTCACAATGTGCTAAATCAAAACTAAATAAACCAAAATTAAATAAACCACTTACCAATCAGCATATGTAACACAGTCTATTTTAAAGCAGGAATGGGTAGCCATTCTGGGCTAGGTTCCAAAATGTCTGCACCTGTCATTAATTGTCAAGCTTCTATAATTTAGCCCTTATTGTTTTTGCTAATAGTTTGATGAGATTTGATTGGCGGCAGTTTAAATAATTACAGCACTTATTATACTTCCTTTGTTTTTAAAAAATGTGGTAGAGCATATGCTGATGACACAATACAATGAGTTCTTCTGTGACAAAACTTAATCAGAAATAAGTTCCAAATATAGACTAGTAATAGATTTTAAACAATCCCTCTGCAATTCATTACACTAGAAAGAGATGTAAGGAAGATTAGTAAGCTCAGAGCTTCCAACTTTGTTGACATCTACTCACAGAATCTGTTCCCTTATCCTAATCCTTGAGTATAGTAGAATAGGCTTACCTGTTCTGTTTCCACTTATGTGTTCCTCTTCTGAGGAAAATGAGACAGTTTGCTGCAGCCATCTCGCCATATCATATCCAACTCAGTGTGGAACAAGTCGCCATGGCCAACTTGCCATTGGACAACTTGCCATGGACAATTCCAGCAGGGATATGTTATCCGCCATTGTTACTTTGACATTATTTCCATTGACAAAAATGGAAATAATGTTGAAGAAACGGTGGAGGGTAACATTGATCATGTTGAGTTATACCACATGAATTGTCTGTGGCAAGTTGGCCATGGCAAGTTGTCCCACAGTGAGTTGGCTGCAGAGAGATGGCCATGGTAAGTTGGCCACAATGAGTTATCCTAGACCAGGGGTCTTCAAACTTAGCCCTTTTATGACATGTGGACTTCAATTCCCAGAATTCCTCAGCCAGGCATGGTGGCTGAGGAATTCTGGGAGTTGAAGTCCTCAAGTCAAAAAAGGGCCAAGTTTGAAGACCCCTGTCCTAGACCCTTCCTCTTCTATACTGAGCTCTAGAAACTTTCATAATATGTCCCTTTGCTGTAACAGAAGATTTTCTATACTGAGAAGTGTCATTCTATACTGAATTTCCTGAGTAGCATGCATCGAAAGAAAAGTCAAGAAGCACTGGCAATAGTAACTCATGCTCTCATTGCCATAAGACTAAACTATTGCATTACACATTATATGGTGCTGCTTTCATGCAACATAGCAGTGTAACACTTATAGATACTGCATTGGCTCTCAACTGGCTTCTGTTTTATAACCTGGCTCTGATATTTAAAAAAACTGCATGGCTTGGCTTCTGAATACCATTAGGATTCTTCTGTGTAGAAGTGACCCATCCCTTGAGATTTAGATTTAGATTTAGATTTTATTAGATTTATATACCGCCCTTTCCCGAAGGACTCAGGGCGGTTTACAGGGCATTTTAAAATCATATCAATATAAAATACAAAGTTAAAAGAGAATTAAAAGATTAAATTATCCCTGAAAATAAAACCCCAGTTAAAATTCTCAGCCTGAGTGCACCCAGACAGAGAATATTTGTAAAGTGAGAACTGTGGGGACCTTCACATGGCGTTTTTACCCAGTGGCCCCCATATTAGGGAAGATTTGCTCTCCCTGATATAAAACCAGCTTGGCTGGTTTTTGATCCTGGGATTGTTTCAAAAGGCTGCCAAGACAGGACTCTTCTCCAGGGCTTTGGCAGTCTGGTGCTCACATCAATGCATACTGAATTGCTCTACATGCATTTTTAAAAGGAGGCAATTTGATCATCTGCCATCTTCTTCCTGTTGATCCCTTGCGTTATCCCAGTCTCCCGGTTATTGATAAGCAATTATTATTGCTCTCCCAATAGAGGACAGCAAAAAGTGACCATATGAATCTTGCTAATTAGATTCCTTGGAATCAATGTGCAGTGGGAAAGGAGAGAAGAGAAGTACAAATGAAGGGGGTGATTAGTAGCTGTATGCCTCTTGTTGCCCTCATTAAACAACATCAGTATTGTAGAACTCTTGGACAAAATGTTGTCTGAACAGTACCCCTTTTGCACAAGAATACGTGCATTTATTCTTATAAATGCATGTATCCTTGCAGCCTGGTTGAACATGGGAGCTATTTACCTGGGAAGGATTATATGATTCAGAAGCAAGAAAAAGGGTGTGTCTTTCTCACTGCATGCCAATAATATTGTGTTAAATGAAGAATTTAAAGCACTGTAGGAAAGGTCATCTGCTTACTTGGGAGAAAAAAGACTTCTTGTTATTATATTGACGTAGTTGTATTATATATAAAGCAATCTGACTCTGTTCTTATTTTAAGCTCAGAAGCATCCTGATTTTCTATTATAACACCTGAATGAACCTTTTATAATAGTAGTCTACAGAATTTGGGATGTCAGAACTGCCTTGCAAGAGCCTATTTGAGTGCTAGACCACAGTGGCATAGCGTGGGTTGTCAGCACCCGGGGCAAGGCAAGCACCGCACCGCACGCCTGGCACCCCCCCCTCCACAGTGGGCGGCGACCCGGCGGCTGGGAACGGATTCGCACAGCCAGCACTGCAGTGAGAGAGAGTGAGTGAGCCAGGCAGGGGCAGAGAGATGCGAGTGCGAGCGTGCCCCCCAGATGTTGCACCCGGTGCAGCCGGCCCCCCCTGCACCCCCCACACTACGCCACTGCTAGACCACCATTATCTAGCAATACAACAAATGTTCATAATGACCTTTAAAATCAACACACAAACTCTGAAATAATTCATTTAGAAACATGCAGAAACCTGTTTTCCTTAGGCAGTGGAAACACAGAAGACCCAGAAACAATGAATGCTGCCGTTTATTGGTTAAGGATTTTTGCAGCACAGATTTGGGAGCCTTAAAGGAAATCCTCCCATCAGTTCCAGGCTTACCTTGGATGGCAAGAAAAAAGAGTCTTTTTTGTTGCAGAACTCTTTTGCTTCAAAGAGAATTGTTTATTCCATTCCCTGGAAGCCTTTGACTTAAAGAACCTGATTTCAATTGTTCCTTTGCTGATATGTTTTCTGACAGCCTTTATAATTTTTATCTTTAACATTTATTTACTCTTTGATGTTCTGCTCAGTTTGCTATTTAATTGTTTATTATTGTTCAAGTTTCTAAGCCATCTTGAGGTTTTATAAGAAGCAGTCAGTTTAAATATTTGAAATAAAATAACTCCAATATAAGATCCTAGATACAGGATGGCACGCATACACAGGATGGGCTAAGCAGCTTTGTTAAAAAGCTCCGTCCATACAAGCAGGCTCTCAGAGTTATCATTTTCACAGAAATAGGAAGGTTAGCTAATCATCCATGGGGAAAGAGTCTAAAAATCATTTTTGGACTCCATTGCCATCTAAGCTTGCTGTGTTCTAGCTACTGAAGCCAAATTTTGTGAACTACATTTCTAGTTTAGTCTAGAAAAAATAATATCCCTGTAACAAAGCACACTGCTAATCTTTTGGGGAGAGAGAGAGACAAAAAAAAAGAAGAAGAAGCAGCCATTACTTTCCTCTCCCAAACACAGTGAACTGAGACTGCATATGTTTGAGCTGAAATCAATATACTTTTTTAAAAAATCACAGGAGAAAAAGAAGGATAATGGATTGGGATGAGGAAGGGAATATGAGGATAATTTCTTCCTAGAAAAACATGTCATCAGGGGTATATTATGTCCTGAGGACTACAGTGGGGTAAGCACTATCTGAAAAAAATATGGTTGGCTGAGAATGAGTTGTCGTACTGGGAGTATTTTTTATTGATTTTCAGTTCCTCAAGGTAATGGCTTCCATTTCATTCCTGTCAGATAATAACCACTTTGCTCCCATTTTGACTTTTCTCTGTAAAATACTCCTGTTATAAACATACTTTATTTTCTCCATTCATTATTCCACTCTGGGGAATTTCGTTTAGCCTTGCAATATGTGAGATAACATGAAAGATAAACCGTTTGACAAGGACATCTTTTGGGGAGGTGGAGGGGGGATTCAAAATGGTTATTTCTAAAATGGTCCCCCCCTTCATGGATTACTGCCTTGTCATGGTGAAGGAGCTTGCATAATTCAATGAAGCTATGAGCTACGCCATGCAGGGCCACCCAATATGGAAAGGTCGTAGCAGAGAGTTCTGACAAAATGTGATCCACTGGAAAAGGAAATGGCAACCCACTCCAGTATCTTTGCCATGAAAACCCAATGGACAGTACCAAAAGGAAAAAAAGATATGACGCTGGAAGATGAGCCCCTCAGGTCGGAAGGCGTCCAATATGCTACTGGGGAAGAGCAGAGGGCTAGTACTAGTAGTGGCAGAAAGAATGAAGCGACTGGGCCAAAGCCGAAAGGACGCTCAGCTGTGGATGTATCTGGTGGTGAAAGGAAAGTCTGATACTGTAAAGATTCTTTCTCCATAGGAACCTGGAATGTAAGATCCATGAATCAAGGAAAGCTGGACGTGGTCAAACAAGAAATGACAAGACTGAACATTGACATCTTAGGAATGAGTGAACTAAAATGGACAGGAATGGATGAAATTAATTCAGATGACCATCAGGTATAGTACTGTGGGCAAGAATCCCTCAGAAGAAATGGAGTAGCCTTCATAGTCAATAAAAGAGTAGGAAAAGCAATACTGGGATAAAATCCCCAAAATGACAAAATGATCTCAGTTCGAATCCAAGGCAAACCATTCAATATCACAGTAGTCCAAGTCTATGCCCCAACCACTGGTGCTGAAGAGGATGAAATTGACCAGTTATATGAAGCCCTAAAGCACCTTATAGAACTAACACCAAAAAATGATGTCCTTATTATCATGGGGGATTGGAATGCTAAAGTAGGAAGCCAAAAGATAACTGAAATAACAGGCAAGTTTATCCTTGGAGTACAAAATGAAGCAGGGCACAGGCTGATAGATTTCTGTCAAGAGAATATGATGGTCATAGGAAACACTCTTTTCTAACAACCCAAGAGAAGGCTCTACACATGGACATCACCAGACGGTCAACACAGAAATCAGATTGACTATGTGCTCTGTAGCCAAAGGTGGAGAAGCTCTATATAGTCAGTAAAAAAAGACCAGGAGCTGACTATGGCTCAGACCATGAGCTTCTCACTGCAAAGTTTAGGCTTAAACTGAAGAAAGTAGGGAAAAGCACTAGGCCACTCAAGTATGAATTAAATCATATCCCTGTTGAATATACAGCAGAGGTGATGAATAGATTTAAGGTATTAGATCTGATAGACAGAGTGCCTGAAGAACAATGGACGGAGGTTCGCAACATGGTACAAGAGGTAGCAACTAAAACCATCCCAAAGAAAAAGAAATGCAAGAAAGCAAAATGGCTGTCTGAGGAAGCTTTGCAAATAGCTGAGGAAAGGAGGGAAGCAAAAGGCAAGGGAGAAAAAGAAAGATACGCCCAATTGGATGCAGAATTCCAGAGAATAGCTAGAAGAGATAAGAATGCCTTCTTAAATGAACAGTGCAAAGAAATAGAAGAAAACAATAGAATAGGGAGGACCAGAGATCTCTTCAAGAAAATTGGAGAGATGAAGGGAATGTTTCATGCAAAAATGGGCATGATAAAGGACCCAAATGGCATGGATCAAACAGAGGCAGAAGAGATTAAGAAGAGGTGGCAAAATTACATAGAAGAACTATACAAGAACAAGTTTAAAATCCTTGATAACCACGATGAGGTGGTCACTGACCTCAAGCCAGACATCCTAGAATGTGAAGTGAAGTGGGCCTTAGGAAAGCTGAGCAACAACAAAGCTAGTAAAGGTGACAGTATTCCAGCTGAGCTATTCAAAATCTTAAAAGACAATGCAGTAAAAGTGCTACACTCAATTTGCCAGCAAATTTGGAAAACTCAACAGTGGCCACAGGATTGGAAAAGATCAGTTTACGTTCCAATTCCAAAGAAAGGCAGTGCCAAAGAATGTTCAAACTATTGCACCATTGCACTCATTTCACATGCTAGTAAAGTTATGCTTAAAATCCTACAAGCTAGACTCCAGCAGTATGTGGATTGAGAACTACCAGAATTACAGGCAGGATTTTGAAGAGGCAGAGGAACTAGAGATCAAATTGTCAACATACGCTGGATCATGGAGAAAGCTAGGGAGTTCCAGAAAAACATCTACTTCTGCTTCATTGACTATGCTAAAGCCTTTGATTGTGTGGATCATAACAAACTGTGGCAAGTTCTTAAAGAGATGGGAGTACCAGACCATCTTATTTGTCTGTTGAGAAACCTATATGCGGGTCAAGAAGCAACAGTGAGAACTGGACACGGAACCACTGATTGGTTCAAAATTGGGAAAGGAGTCCAGCAAGGCTGTATACTGTCACCCTGCCTATTTATATATTTATTTATTTATTAAATTTTTATACCGCCCTTCTCCCGAAGGACTCAGGGTGGTGTACAGGGCAATAAATATCAAAATATAAATAAAAAAGTTAAAAAGAAGTTAAAAAGAATTAAATAATTATGCCCAATATAATACAATAATAATACTGTGTTAAAACTAGATCCAACCCCAAACCCATCAGACCAGGCCAGATTGTTCAAATAGATAAGTTTTAAAATCTATTTAACTTATATGCAGAGCACATCATGAGAAAGGCAGGGCTAGATGAATCAAAAGTTGGAATTAAGATTGCCGGAAGAAATATCAACAACCTAAGATATGCCGATGATACCACTCTAATGACAGAAAGTGAAGAAGAACTAAAGAGCCTCTTGTTGCGGGTGAAGAAGGAGAGTGCAAAATTTGGGTTGAAACTTAACATTAAGAAAATCAAGATCATGGCATCCGGCCCTCTCAAATCCTGGCAAATAGATGGGGAAGAAATGGAGGTAGTGACAGATTTCATTTTCCTGGGCTCCAAGATCACCGCAGATGGGGACTGTAGCCAAGAAATTAAAAGATGCTTGCTCCTAGGGAGGAAAGCCATGGCAAATCTAGACAGCACCTGTCACCCTGTCAACAAAAGTGCATATAGTCAAGGCTATGGTCTTCCCAGTTGCAATGTATGGCTATGAAAGTTGGACCATAAGAAAGGCTGAGCACCAAAGAATGGAGGCCTTTGAATTATGGTGCTGGAGAAGACTCCTGCGAGTCCCTTGGACTGCAAGGCAATCAAACCGGTCAATCCTAGAGGAGATTAACCCTGCCTGCTCTTTAGAAGGCCAGTTCCTGAAGCTAAAATTCAAATACTTTGGCCACCTAATGAGAAGGAAGGACTCACTGGAGAAGTCCCTAATGCTGGGAAAGATTGAGGGCACTAGAGGAAGGGGACGACAGACAATGAAGTGGCTGGATGGAGTCACTGAAGCAGTAGGCATGAGCTTAAATGGACTCCAGAAGATGGTAGAGGACAGGAAGGCCTGGAGGAACGTTGTCCATAGGGTCGCGATGGGTCAGACACAACTTCGCAGCTAACAACAACAACAAATTTTATCTGAAGATTACTTGTGCTTAATGCAGTTTGCAAAAGAAAACATGTCCTTCTTTGTCTAAATTTTAAAATAGTTGAAATTGCTGGTTAAAGTATGCACAGTATAAAACTTTTCAAGCATATCAGAAGAGCAAGGCAATTTTTTTAGACCAAAGATGATTTTCTACAATTATTGTTCAGCTTTTATGGCAGACCTGTGGTCTGTTTACCACACAAGATTTCTAGTCATTGTTAGTGGTTCTGACAAAGCTACTGCATTTTTAAACTTCTCATAGGAATGCACCTCAAGGAAAATACATGTATTAACAAAAAGAGACAGGAGTTCATTTGTTCTAAACTGGTAACCGAATGATTCAAAATTTTTAACAATTGTGTTGTCCTTGTTATATGAATCTTAATCACCTCATACAAGTCCCAAAGGTGCTTTTTTAAAAGGCAACTGGACTTTCCCCCCCCCCTTCAGTCAGAACTGAAGAAACCTCTTGGATGGGAAGTGAAAGGTTTTCAAAGAAAAAAAAAGTCCAGCTGTTTTTTGAAAAAGTACCTTTGTGACAACTATGACTTGGATGAGTGAGAATCTCCATAGAAACCTCATACAAGTCTAAATATGCTCTATCTATAGTAATAAAGCACCTTCTGACACAGTTCTGCATTTGTAGGCCTCAATGTACCTTCACTAACAATGGAACTACTTTTATAATGATGAATCACTGTTCTGTACTTTTATTTTTAACTGCTAAGTTCAATGTCTTAGCAAAGTTCAAGACCAATGAAAATGGATAGTTCAGTCAAGTGGAAAAAATACATGACAACAACATGCCAAGAAAAGCCACAAACCAAAACAAATATATCATTATCCAATAAAATTAGCTTAGCATTATAGCAGAAGTGGCAATAATGGTGCACCTTAGAGGGACCATTTTTTTATTATTCTTAGTTGTGAACCCATTGCGACCCCATGGACAATGTTCCTCCAGGCCTTCCTGGCCTCTACCATCTTCTGGAGTCCATTTAAGCTCACACCTACTGCTTCAGTGACTCCATCCAGCCACCTCATTCTCTGTCGTCCCCTTCTTCTCTTGCCCTTAATCTTTCCCAGCATTAGGCTCTTCTTCAGTGAGTCCTTCCTTCTCATTAGGTGGCCAAAGTATTTGAGTTTTAGCTTCAGGATCTGGCCTTCTAAAGAGCAGTCAGGGTTGATCTCCTCTAGGACTGACCGGTTTGATTGCCTTGCAGTCCAAGGGACTCGCAGGAGACTTCTCCAGCATCATAGTTCAAAGGCCTCCATTCTTTGACACTCAGCCTTTCTTATGGTCCAACTTTCACAGCCATAAATTGCAACTGGGAAGACCATAGCTTTGACTATATGCACTTTTGTTGGCAGGGTGATGTCTCTGATTTTTAGTGTGCTATCTAGATTTGCCATGGCTTTCCTCCCCAGGAGCAAGCGTCTTAATTTCTTGGCTGCAGTCCCCGTCTGCGGTGATCTTGGAGCCCAGGAAAATGAAATCTGTCACTACCTCCATTTCTTCCCCATCTATTTGCCAGGAATTGAGAGGGCCAGATGCCATGATCTTGGTTTTCTTAATGTTAAGTTTCAAGCCAACTTTTACATTCTCCTTCTTCACGCGCAACAAGAGGCTCTTTTGTTCCTCTTCACTTTCTGCCACTTTCTTAATTCCAGTTTTTGATTCATCTAGCCCTGCCTTTCTCATGATGTGCTCTGCATATAAGTTAAACAGGCAGGCTGATGGTATACAGCCTTGCTGGACTCCTTTCCCAATTTTGAACCATGTGAACCATGTTATAGCATGTGAAATGAGTGCAATGGTGCGATAGTTTGAACATTCTTTGGCACTGTCTTTCTTTGAAACTGGAATGTAAACTGATCTTTTCCAATCCTGTGGCCACTGTTGAGTTTTCCAAATTTGCTGGCAAATTGAGTGTAGCACTTTTACTGCATCGTCTTTTAAGATTTTGAATAGTTCAGCTGGAATACTGTCACTTCCACTAGCTTTGTTGTTGCTCAGCTTTTCTAAGGCCCACTTCACTTCACATTCTAGGATGTCTGGCTCGAGGTCAGTGACCACCTCATTGTGATTATCAGGGACGTTAAGCTCTTTCTTGTATAGTACCTCTGTGTAATTTTGCCACCTCTTCTTAATCTCTTCTGCCTCTGTTAGGTCCCTGCCATTTTGGTCCTTTATCATGCCCATTTATGCATGAAACGTCCCCTTCATCTCTCCAATTTTCTTGAAAAGATCTCTGGTCCTCCCTATTCTATTGTTTTCTTCTATTTCTTTGCACTGTTCATTTAAGAAGGCATTCTTATCTCTTCTAGCTATTCTCTGGAATTCTGCATTCAATTGGGCGTATCTTTCTTTTTCTCCCTTGCCTTTCGCTTCCCTCCTTTCCTCAGCTATTTGCAAAGCTTCCTCAGACAGCCATTTTGCTTTCTTGCATTTCTTTTTCTTTGGGATGGTTTTAGTTGCTACCTCTTGTACCATGTTGCGAACCTCCGTCCATTGTTCTTCAGGCACTCTGTCTATCAGATCTAATACCTTAAATCTATTCATCACCTCTGCTGTATATTCAACAGGGATATGATTTAATTCATACTTGAGTGGCCTAGTGCTTTTCCCTACTTTCTTCAGTTTAAGCCTAAACTTTGCAATGAGAAGCTCATGGTCTGAGCCACAGTCATCTCCTGGTCTTGTTTTTACTGACTATATAGAGCTTCTCCACCTTTGGCTGCAGAGCATATAGTCAATCTGATTTCTGTGTTGACCATCTGGTGATGTCCATGTGTAGAGCTGTCTCTTGGGTTATTGCTATGACCATCGTATTCTCTTGGCAGAATTCTATCAGCCTGTGCCCTGCTTCATTTTGTACTCCAAGGCCAAACTTGCCTGTTATTTCAGTTATCTTTTGGCTTCCTACTTTAGCATTCCAATACCCCATGATGATAAGAACATCATTTTTTGGTGTTAGTTCTATAAGGTGCTGTAGGGCTTCATAGAACCGGTCAATTTCATCCTCTTCAGCACCAGTGGTTGGGGCATAGACTTGGATACTGTGATATTGAATGGTTTGCCTTGGATTCGAACTGAGATCATTCTGTCATTTTTAGAATTGTATCCCAGTATTGCTTTTCCTACTCTTTTATTGACTATGAAGGCTACTCCATTTCTTCTGAGGGATTCTTACCCGCTGAAGTATACCTGATGGTCATCCGAATTAAATTCACCCATTCCTGTCCATTTTATTTCACTGATACCTAAGATGTCGATGTTCAGTCTTGTCATCTCTTGTTTGACCACGTCCAGCTTTCCTTGATTCATGGTTCCTATGGAGAAAAAATCTTTACAGTATCAGACTTTCCTTTCACCACCAGACACATCCACAGCTGAGCGTCCTTTTGGCTTTGGCCCAGTTGCTTCATTCTTTCTGGCGCTACTAGTACTAGCCCTCTGCTCTTCCCCAGTAGCATATTGGACGCCTTCCGACCTGAGGAGGTCATCTTCCAGAGTCATATCTTTTTTCCTTTTGGTACTGTCCTTTGGGTTTTCATGGCAAAGATACTGGAGTGGGTTGCCATTTCCTTCTCCAGTGGATCACATTTTGTCAGAACGCTCTGCTATCACCTTTCCGTCTTGGGTGGCCCTGCACAGCTTAGCTCACAGCTTCATTGAATTATGCAAGCCCCTTCACCACGACAAGGCAGTAATCCATGAAGGGGTCAGATAACATAGCAATCCCTTATAAATTGAACTGTTTCTATCCATAGGAACAAATCGTAGAAGGGGGGAGGGGAAACAACCTTTTTGAGACAATGCTGTGGGCTGGGCTTTTTTAATAGGAGCAGCCACAATAAAGATTTGTGGCTTGAAAACTTGCAACAAAAGGGGAAAATAAATAAGCAACATAGACCATTCCCATATGTCATTTTTTGTTTCGTTTTTAATTTTGTTTTTTGGGATAGGCAAAAGTTGCAAAGAAACTGGGCTTTTCACTTTAGTGTTTGTCTATTTAGGGTCCTGAAAATAATTTTTAGGCTAATGATTATTATGTTCATCTCCAAAATAGAGTGCTCTGAAATAAAAAACACAGCACTCTAGTCATCTGTTGAGAAGAATGATCAATACACCACATTTGCAAAAATCACAGGCCATCAGATTTATGTGTTTGGTGGTCTGCTTGGTTCATTTCTCCCTGTATCATGCTAACAGAGAGGCACATTTTCAATACTGATCTGGTTGTCAAATACCTCTCTAGAGATGACTAACTGCTAAAGCTCTAACACTGGTTTTCAATGAAAGTGTGAAATCTGGGCAGGCCTGGAGGAAGCAACCCTTAACACTTTCACTGTAAAGGAGGAGGCAAGGGGGGGAGTTAATGATGACAAAGTATATCAACAAACTCTAAGTAAAGATCAGGTGACAAAAAAAAGCCTGCAGGGACATAGGTGGATGGAGAGAAGGAAGAGTGATCCAAGAGCACTCTATAATATTAGAGTTTTCAGATTCACAACACAGATGAATGCAATCGACAAGTACAAATGTGAGGTGATACTTAGAGTGACAGAAGAGGGGACCCAGTTTACTTAGGGCTGAGAAATGTGAAAGTCTATAATAGAAGAGGGATAGCAAATCCTTGCAGGGCTACAGATTTTATTCACATATGTAGTTTCTTTTGCTCTCCTTCTTGAAGATAGATTTCATAAATGATTATCCTTAAATTTAATATTATGTAAACTGAATATTATATAAATTTAAAATATTTATATATTTTATATATAAATATAATAATATAACCCCCTAGAGTTTTTATATTATATAAATCTGATGATTATCAGATTTCCTACACATCATACTTCTATACATTATCTGAATTAAATGTCAATGAATTTGCTTTTCTATCTTTTATACCAGCACAGGTATCCTATAGTTCAGGGGTCCCCAATACCTGGACCACTAAAAGGCCTTGAATCTTTCAGAACCAGGCCATGGAAATGTGTGTACCATACATGCTTGATCAACACATGCATAGAACTACCACACACACACACACCAGTCTGCAAAGCCGAAAAGTTTGGGGAACTCTGCAATTTAGCACAAGAAAACAAGAGAGACTTGTCTTCCACATGCATAATAATGACACTATAATACAAAGCTACTCAATATGACAAAAAGGGTGGCAATTTTTCTAAGAATCTATCTCATCTTTAAAGTTACCCAGTTTGCATCTGAATGCTTTGTTCTAAAGGTATTTATAATCTCCCTCCTCCCAAAATAGAGGATTCCCTGCTTTATTTGAAATTTTGCAGATGTAATATAGTATGACAGACAAATGCTATATTCAGATGGTGGACATAAGAGAGAGTCCTCAAATCCTAGTAGTATTTTTTGGATCTACCCTTCAGTCTGAAGATTCAGAAAGATACAATGGTTGCTCTTTTCAAAATCTGTTTAAAGATTCAGGGAAATGACAGAGTTGCTTTCCAGCTGCTCATTTTCTGAAGTATTATAGATCACAATGACTAGCAGCTCTTCCATATTTCAAAATTAATTCACTATTCTTAATTCACTATTAGTGGATCCATGCTCCCTGAATAAAGATTGCATCAAGATTACTGAGGTTACAAATGGCAAAATTTATAACTTTAGCTGATTTAGTCCTTAGTGTCAGACAATGGAAAATTGTTTCATTTGTCATACATACATATATATATATATATATATATATATATATATATATATATATATATATATATATATATATATATATATATACATATACACACACACACATACATACACACACACACATATACAAACTAATGGGATGAAATAAAAACTAAAGCATTTTTATTGCTAAAAGATCAAGATTTCTTTTAGCAATTAAAACTGATTTAGTTTTTCTTATTTCATCTCAGTATTTGCTTAGTTTGTTAATTTTAATATGCCTGGGATTCGCATTTTTAATCTTATCAAGGAATATGTATGTATGTATGTATGTATGTATTTTGTTTATTTTCATCTTGGCCATATAATTTATTTATACATGAGTAGAAACCCTTCCTTTCCTTCCTTGAAAGACAGTCCAATCTTACTAGAGATGAAAAAAATCAAATGGTATTTAAAAAGAAAAAGAAAGCTATGAAAATCCTTTTAACTTTACATATACAAAATATAAGCATTCATTGTTGAAAAAGACCAATTACTGTACTGTCAAAAATTTTGAGGAAACAGCTTGATTAAAGTGAAAATTTGTAAAAGAATATAGCGTTACCAACAGATTATAACGTTTAGTTGGTCTATTACAAATAAAGGTTGGGGCAGGTTCTGTAGAAAGAAGGTGAAAAAGCTTCAAATTAATTATTGCAGTTCAAAACAGAATGTAAAAAATTGTTTCCTCAGGCATAACCTGAGGATGTTGGTCTAGCAATTAAAGCTCCAGATTCGGAATATAGGCAATGAAAGCTAGCTGGTAGATCTTGGGTCAGTCACTCTCTCTCAGCTTAAGTCACCCCACAGGAATTGGGATAATCTAAGTGGGGTAATTTTACTGAATACATTTTCAAAAACACAATTTAGTCAGAAAGTTCAGCATTACTACATTGGGGACAAAACCCCCAAGATTATTCAGCCAGGTGCATTTAATATCTCCCTTCAATCTGTTACATTAATCCTTTGTTCACACAGCCTGGGATAATCACATATGTTCAAATAATATGGTATATTATTTTTAAAATAAGTTGTAAAAAACATTACAACTTAAGCTGGTGGTTTTGTTTACACCCTATATTGTCACAATCACTGGTTTTCTGCTGGAATGCAAACTACAAATCTCATATTCACCTACTCTGATTTGATATGTAAACTCAGCAATTGTGGATAAATGTCAAAAATAGAGATGGTAGAGGTATTAAAAATAGGACTTGGGTAAGAAGACCAGGAGGTTTGGTTGGAGACTGTTGTTCAAGCAGGAAAAGCTGTAGAAACAAAGCTAACATGAAGAATTAAAAACAGTATGATTAATTCCTGGTTCATATATCAATCTCTTTGTTAAAAAGAAATCCTATTTTTTTGTATGAGCACTACAATATTTTTGCCCAAAATATTTTTAAAATATTAAAAAGAACAAAGAACAATTGCGGCAGATGGGAGAAAGGAAAAAAAAAAGTATATACTTTTGCTATTTATATTGATGGAGCTTGAATTCTCTGATGTCGTTAAAAATATAAACCTATTATTTGAAGTTTGGGCCTAGTTTATAACGCACACTACTCCTAGAGCATTTCCTTCTTTGTTATTATAAAGAAGAACATTCTGTCTATTACTACTTATTAAGGATATAATGTCATTGAAATAAATGCACCATATGGGTTGACACAATATTGTTTATATAAGGCTCATTCTGTGATATGTATTTGCAGCTTTCTGGAGAAACAGACAGAACTTTTACAGGCATACCTATGTCTTACAGGGAACTGCTATAGTGGGGTGTGTGTGTGTGGAAGTAGTCCAGAATAAAGCACCATAATCCACTAAACTACTTTTTCAGAATACCCTGCTCAAGTCCTGTCAGACCCTTGGTAACAATTGATGTTTTTAAAATGCTTCATTTAATTAAATTAAAATAAATGTATACAAATCTGGCATGCTTCCTAGCTTCTGGTGAAGATTAGTTATTTGTTTAATTTATATAACCACATACCTCATAAAGCAAGTGACTCTGGGAAACATACAATACAGCTACAATAATTAATAAATACATAAAACCATAAACACTGATGGTTAAGAAAAGATTAAACACTATAAATCAGATGTAGAATAAAAGAAATAGTAAACAAAGGGATGTTAATAATAATGGAGCCACCTCACTACTTCACTAGTCCCCTGGCAGCCCCAGGCCTGGTGACATAAAAAGGTCTTGAGGAAACTTCAGAAGCTCAGAAATGATTGGGCCAACCTCACCTCAGGGGACAGAACATTATATAATGTGGATGCCATAACAGAAAAGGCCTGCCAAATGTAGTTCCTAGATGATGGAACCCATGACATGCCCTCTCTGCTGTATCTTGTGGGATGGGCAGATATAATCTAGGAGAGGCAGTCCCTCAAATAACCTGGTCCCATGCCATGTAGGGTTTAAAAGCCAACTCTACCACCTTTAATTGTACTCAGAAACAAATTGTTAACCAGTGCAGCTCATGAAGCTAAGTTGCAATATGTGTTCTACCATAAACATACCGTACATTAGTGCTGTATTTTGCATTAGCTGAATTTTATGGATACTCTTCAGGGGTAGGCCTATGTAAAGCACATTACAATAGTCCAACTAGAAGGTGACCAGGGTATGAGTGACCAGAAACATTAATGTATAATATTTTTTTAACATAGATTTTAGTTTAAAGATTGAAAATAATATTTCAAGAATTTATTCATGAGGATCAGTGTGGGTTTACCTGAAAGTCAGTTAAATGACAATGTTAGAACTGTGTTAGACATTTTGGAATATTTGAAATGATAGAATAAAAATAAGCTGTACTGATTTTTTTTTAGATGCAGAGAAGGCAGTTGACGTTTTGAACAGTTTTTTACTGTTTAAAGTTTGGAATTTATGAATTTTGGATAAATTTTATAAAATGGGAAAAATCAATTTATACAGAAAGCACTAACAATTGTTAATAGAGATAAAGTCAAACCCTGTGAAACAAACAAAGGAACAAGACAAGGCTACCCCTTGTTCTCTCTCTTGTTTATTTTGTTTTCTCAAATATTGACTAGAGACAGAATGAGAGGATTGGGGGAATAAAGATCCAGAAAGAGAAGTATAATTTTAGTGCTCTAGCAGATGATTTAGGATTACTTCTAGAAGATCCTTTAAAGGGAATTGAAATATTAATGAGTAAGTTCAAACTATTTGTTGTATTAGCAGGTTTTAAGATTAACAAAGAGGACGGAACAAGAAGTAAAGCTATACTGGACCTAATTCTTACTAATAGAGAAGAAGTGATAGAGGGAGTTGAAGTTGCTGGAACCCTGAGAGAAAGTGACCACGTCATACTGGAATTCAATACAATGCAATCACAAGCAATAGAAAATAATTCAACCACTGTCTTAAACTTCAAAAGAGCTGATTTAACAAACTCAGAGAGAACCTAGTAAAGATTCCATGGATGAAAATCCTAAAGGGAAAAGAACTAAAGAAGCATGGGAAATTCTGAAAAATGCTATCATAAAAGCCCAATCCAGCACAATACCACTGAAAAAGAAAAACAAGAAAGTCAAGAAAAAACCAGCATGGCTGCACAAAGATCTCTCAGACAAACTGAAAGACAAAAAGGACAAGTACAAAAAATGGAAAGAGGGACACATAAATAAGGCTAATTATCAACAGACATCCAGAACATGCAAAGACAAAGTCAGAAAAGCAAAGGTTCAGAATGAACAAAGTCTTGCAACAGAAATCAAGGATAATAAAAAAAGGTTTTTTTCAACATATTAATAACAAGAAAAAATCAAGGAAACTGTAGGTCCACTAAAGAGAGAAGATGGCAAGGAAGTAACAAGCAATAGGGAGAAAACAGAGCTGCTTAATTCATTCTTTGCATCAGTCTTCACACAAAAATAAATTATAGCACAACATACCAAAAAAAAAACCTGCAAAAGACAAACTAGAAACAAAAATTAAAATAAGCAAGAAAATGGTAAGAGAGCACCTATCCGACCTTGACAAATATAAACCACCAGGACCCAATAGATTACATCCCAGAGTTCTGAAGGAGCTGGCAGATGTTATCTCAGAACCATTGCACCATATCTTTAAAAAATCCTGGTGCACTGGGGAAGTACCTGAGAATTGGAAAAGGGCTGATGTGGTTCCCATCTTCAAGAAAGGAAAATAAACAGACCTAGGAAACTACAGACCAATCAGTTTAACATCAATACCTGGGAAGATCCTGGAAAAGCTAATAAAAAAAAAACAGATCTACGAACAACTAGAAGCAAACAAAGTTATAACTGGTAGCCACCACCAGTTAAATATAAGGTATACAAAGCCCAAAGGAAAAAGGGGAATTGGATTTATGTGATTTGAAATTATGCTTTGCTTCTTATTGTTTAGTTTGATTTGATTTGATTTGATTTGATTAAATTTATATGCCGCCCTTCTCCCTGAAGACTCAGGGAGGCTCACAACAATAAAAATTAAAAAACATAGAGTAAAAAATTTAAAAAATAATTAAACAACAGATTCAATAATTACGAGACAATTTAACCCAGTAAAAAGCCTAATTAAAAACTGCAGTCAGTCCAGGTCTGCTTGTTGGAACAACCATGTCTTCAGGTCACGATGGAAGGACCGAAGGTCAGGGGCCATCCGTAGCTCCGGGGGCAGTTCATTCCAGAGGGTCGGCGCACCCACAGAGAAGGCTCTCCCCCTGGGGGTCGCCAGCCGGCATTGCCTGGCCGATGGCACCCTGAGGAGGCCGACTCTGTGGGAGCGAACCGGGTGATGGGAGGTTGACAATGGCAGCAGGTGGTCTCGCAAGTACCCCAGGCCTAAGCCATGTAGGACTTTAAAGGTTATTACCAGCACCTTGAATCGCACCTGAGGGTAACCGGAAGCCAATGCAGCTCGCGCAGGAATGGTGTAACATGGGAGTACCGAGATACTCCCATAAGCACCCATGTGGCCACATTTTGCATCAGTTGAAGCCTCCAGGTGCTCTTCAAGGGCAGCCCCATGTAAAGAGCATTGCAGTAATCCAGGCAAGAAGTGACAAGGGCATGGGTAACCGTGCATAGGGTATCTCGGTCCAAAAAGGGACGCAACTGGTGCACTAGGCAAACCTGTGTGGAGGCCCCCCTGGTCACTGCCGTTAGATGATCTTCCAAATTAAGCCATGAATCCAGGAGGACACCCAAGTTGCGAGCCCTTTCTGAGGGGGGCAATACCTCCCCCCCATCAAAAGAAATGGAACTTGTTGGACAATATGAGATGCCGGTATCCACAGCCACTCGGTCTTGGAGGGGTTCAGCCTGAGCCTGTTCCTTCCCATCCAGACCCGCACCGCCTCCAGGCACCGGGACATCACGACAAGGGCATCACTGGGTTGGCTTGGGGTGGAGATAAACAACTGGGTATCATCTGCATATTGGTGATACCTCACCCCAAAGCCACAGATGATTTTACCCAGCAGCTTCATATAGATGTTAAACAGGAGGGGGGGAGAGAACTGACCCCTGAGGCACCCCACAAGTGAGGGGCCTCGGGGTAGATCTCTGTCCCCCTGCCAATACAAACTGCAAGTGGCTCGAGAGGTAGGAGGAGAACCACCGTAAAACAGTGCCTCCCACTCCCAACCCCTTGAGCCATCACAGCAGGATACCATGGTCGATGGTATCAAAAGCCGCTGAGAGGTCAAGTAGGACCAGGACAGAGGAACAGCCCCTGTCCCGGGCCCGCCAGAGATCATCCACCAGTGCGACCAATGCCATTTCCGTGGTGTAGCCGGGTCTGAAACTGGACTGGTATGGGTCCAGATAGTCCACTTCATCCAGGAATTGCGGGAACTGACGCACCACCACACTCTCAACAACCTTCGCTACAAAGCGAAGGTTGGAGACAGGACAGTAGTTATTCAATGAGGCTGGGTCCAGACCAGGCTTCTTGAGGAGGGGCCTCACCACCACCTCTTTTAAGGTGGAGGGGAAGACACCCTCCATCAAAGAAGCATTGACAACTGCCTGGAGCCAGCCCCCTGTCACCTCCCAGGTGGCTGAAACCAGCCAGGAGGGACATGGGTCCAGTAAACAAGTTGTAGCGCTCAATTTACGCATGATCCTGTCCACATCATCCAGAGTCACAGGGTCAAACTCACCCCAAATGATATGACCAAGACCTGCCCTCTCCACTCTGCCGGATTCCGCCCAGTCAGAGTCCAAGCCAGTCCAGATCTGAGCAATTTTGTCCTGCAGATACTGTACAAATTCCTCAGCCCTACCCTGCAAGGGGTCATCCCTTGGTCCCTGGTTAAACAGTGAGTGGGTCACTCTAAACAGGGCAATGAGAGTGGAAAAGTAGACACGCTTTGCCGCTTCCATCGCCACTAGGTAAGACTTAAGATAAGTTCTTAGCTGTGTTCAATCAGATTCGGATCAGCTGGACCTCCAACAGCTCTCTAGGCATTTTTTCTGGTGCTTCATCTCCTGGAGCTCCTCAGTAAACCAGGGGGCCACCTGGGGTCTGCGCTGGGTCAGAGGCCGCAAAGGCACAACTCAATCCAAGGCCCCAGCAGCCGCCCTCTCCCAGGCTTCTAATAGGGCCTTGGCAGAGTCATGGGCAAGGGAAGCAGGAAATGTCCCAAGCTCCATCTGGAACCTTTCAGGGTCCATCAGGCGCCTGGGGCGGAACCACCTGGTCGGTTCTGCCTCCCAGCGGTGGGGGGTGGCGTACTGAAAGTTGGATTAAAGAGTGGGTGTAGCTGAGTAATAGATGGCTCTTGGAGGGCACAATGTAAAATTTGAGTGGCATGGATATTTGTGGTACAATAAAGCTAAGTTTAATGTAGATTTTAAGAATCATTATCAGATGTGCCATTTTGAGAGTATGAAATTAATATAAAGCCAGGTTGTGCCCAAAAACATCTCTGGGATTCTTACCATAAGGAACATTGTATAGATATAAAATTATAAGCAAATATAAACAATTAACTTATTTTGATATGTTAGAAGTTTTCCAAAGAGAATGTAAAACAAAATCAAGAAAAGACCCTGCAGCAGAGGGATATACCTGTCCATGATTTTCTTATTTATAACCATCAGAAGGGTTTAAAGTAGACAAAAGAATTTAGTTTTTAACCATGTAAGATTGAGTTTGAAACAGAACTATGTATAAATATTATTGCCAATATGTACAAACTTCTATTGAAATTTGAAACAGAGGAAGACAAGTGAAAGAATGAATGATAAAATGGGTCAAAATTTGTTTTTACAAATATACAAATGGGACAATGGGAAAATATGTGGTTGAAAGGATTGACATTTACATTATGTTTTAATCTTAAAGAGATTTTTTATAAAATGATGCACGGTTAGTATATATCACCAGAGAAATTGGAATATAGGAAATGTGAAGAACAAGAAGGGGAATTTTATGATGTTTTGTGGGCATATATAAAAGCCAGAAAGTTTTGGATACAAATACATGCATCAGTTCAGAAGGTCTTAAAGAGTAATTTTTTGTACAGTTGAAACCAAAGGTGTGTGTGTGTGTGTGTATGTGTGCGCACATTCTTGGTGGTTGGGACTCGTCTTGATTGACAGACAACCCCAGCCTTGATTGACAGACGAGTCCCAACCACCAAGAATGATACCAGACCCAAACTCATGTTAACATCACAAGACATCACCACCACACAACCATCCAAAAAGCAAATCCGAACCCACAATGATAACGACGCACAACCACAAAACAGAAACCTAACTACAGCTGCAACATCAGCCACTTTAAACCCCTCCAAACCACACAATAAGCAAACTGACACCCACTATAAAAACATGGCACCACCACAAACACGAAGCCGAACAAAAGCAGCACAACTCACCAGCTCAGGTCTGAGGCTGGCAGCTGAGACCAGCCCATCCACTCAAAACACACCCCCAACCAATCAGAACACACACCCCCATTCAAAACACACTCCTACCCAATCAGAACACACCTAATCCCCCACCCAATCAGAGCACACCTCCACCCACAGAACACACCCCCTCTGGCAGTTTAAAAAAGAGGAACAAACAGTCACTACCACATGCTTCTCCCAGAAGAAGGAAGCTGAAGCCACCAGCCTGATGATGACGGATGGGATTTCGTCGAAACGTTGCTTTTACACCTTCAATTCTACGTGGGGAAAAACCCGAATAACCAAAGATACACACACACACACACACACACACACACACACACACACAGACACATATACTGATAGACAAACAGCTGGAAAAATGACATGGAACTTTGTTTTTAATATGCATGATAACTGCAGTGTGATAATCATATGCTTAAAAGTAGAAACACTACCCACAATTGATGAATATTATTATAAATAATAATTGGTGAAGATGATGGAATTTGCTGAGATGGCCAAACTGATTTTCTTGATTAGAGAAAAGACGCTATCTTAGTTTATTGCTGACTGGAAACCCCTTAGAGACTTTTTGCATGAAACAGAAAAAAAGGAACTTATGATATATAGGGCTTTGATCCTAACTTGCTCAGGGTTGACTCAGCCTTCCATCCTTCTGTGGTTGATAAAATAAGGACCCATATTGCTGGGGCCAATATGCTGACTCTGTAAACCACTTAGAGAGGACTGTAAAGCATTGTAAAACAGTATTTAAGTCTAAATGCTATTTGAGGATCAGAAACAATAAAAAAGAGAAAAAAAGAGCTTTTCTTTTATAACTCTAGAGTGAGAAATAATTTTGTACTCATATTTGCTGAACCTACTTCTTTCTATTCCTTTCTTGTTCTTTTTGCCCTTTTCTTTATTTTTCTCTTTTCCTTTCTTTCTTTACTTTCTTTATATTTATTCTTATTTTATTTTCAAAACTGTTAATAAAATTGTATTAAAATTGGCGGAAATAATCTGGCATGCCGCTTGTCAAAATAAATGAATGTCTTTAAGACCCACCAAAACTATTTGCATAGAACAGAACATCCCAGGCAGCTAATTGTCCTTCAGATAAATAGGTATTGTGTGATCGACCTTGCACATATAAATTTGATAAATAAATAAATAATATTTATGCCACTCATTGATGCAGAAAATAATGGGGAAACTAAACAATTAGACAATAACTGCATCCTTCCTAAGTTGTTTATATTCATTGTGGGAAATCCCCATAAACGGGACATGAATGGAAGGAAGTGCAGCTGGTCCTACAGGTTGATTAAAAATGACAGGGCTTTATTAGAAATTGATAGTGATTTTTAAACATTTCTCTGAAGAGCTATTTTCCAGTTAAATCACTATAATGATTCAAATGAGAGGAAGACAGAGGTCTTGAGCAGAAATGATAGACAGGGAGAATGAAATATAAGTTAGTTCAAAGAAAGAACAAATAAAAAAAACCTGTAGCAATGATAATTAAAATCAACCTTTTTTCACTATGAGATATGTAAGACTGCATATCCCATCCTATCAAGCTGGTAAAGATTATAGGACTGTAGCCAGTGGTGGGATTCAGCCAGTTCGCACCCGTTCGAACTGTTTTTTTTTTGTTGTCCAAGCCCAGAATGGACTTCCGGAAATGGCATCCACACAGAGAACCAGTTGTTCATATATTTGAATCCCACCACTGACTATAGCCAATATGTATAGAGGCCCAGGCTGGAGCAAATGTTCATTTAAATGATGCTAACTAAAAACCTCAGGGAAAAAAAACCCACCTAAGAATGCAACCTTAATAAATAGAATAGATTTTTTTCTTCCCAATGTGTGGAATGAAAAGTGACAGTTGAAGGATTACATTAATTAAATCTGTATTTATTAAACAAAGTGACATTCTCCATATTTAAAGCTTGAAAATCTGCAGGTGATAAACAGATCAGAGTTCCATTTATTAAAGGTCTCATCGCTAATGGAAAAACAAAACACCATGAAATCTAACTCTTGGGTATTAACAAAGCAGAGAAACCATCGAGTAGGAAATGTATTAGAAAGAATTCACCTATCCATATAAGTTTATATATATATATATATATATATATATATATATATATATATATATATATATATATATATAACCATTTTTCACACTTACGTCTATTACAGCATCCCTATGGTCATGATCAAAATTCAGAAGCTTGGCAACTGACCAATATTTATGAGAGTTGCAGTGTCCTGGGGTCACATGATCAACTTTTACCACCTTCTGACAAGCAAAGGCAATGGGGAAGCTTTAACTGTGTTACTAACTTAACAATTCCAGTGATTCATTTAACAACTGTGGCAAGAAAAGCTGTAAAATGGGACAAAACTCACAAATGTTTCACTTGGCAACATAAATTTTGGGCTCCATTGTCAAGGACTACCTGTACATTTTACTTTAACTAATAGCATTATAAATAATAATATCAGCCACTTGTATTCTGTTCTATTAACCCTTGGGATTTAATATTGATCATTTTGGAAAACCCTACTTTACATCAAGTGCGGTTTTGCTTATCCATGGTTTAATGAATAAATCCCACAAAGAAATGACATAATGACTTAGCATGCTGTACAAAACCATAGCTGAGAAGTTTCATAAGGCAATTCAGATCCAATGCAAAGTGGGCTTTGCTGCTTCCAGGCGTTCCATCTTTTTCATCTAATTTTGCATTCTACTTAAGACAAAGAGTAGTTGAACAGCTGTTGATCAGATGAGATGCCATTCATTATAATTGTATCCTCTGCTGAACGCAAGAAGTTTCTTTGGATGATGACTCATTAGCCAGTTAAATATTGAATGTGAATCTCCTACAGTCTGACTAAGCCGTTCCCAGGGTGTATTCTCCCAGAGCAGACAGAGTCCTCCCTTCTATGTCAGTAACTTGCTGTTCACTATTTTTGGCCCTAGAGGAATCAAGTTGTTCTTCTAAAAGCAATCTTTCAAGAAAGGTCTGATTATATGAGCCCGAAAAATATTGAGAATTTCAGATACACAGGACAAGATGTAAGCAAATTCAACCTGGGTAATAGCACAACATTGTTACTGTTATGGTCCAATAACTTATTTTCCAAATTCCTAAATATTAAGCCAACATGGGATGTTTCATTTATTTACTTATTTTACTCAGTTTATATGGTTGTTGATTCTCAAATTATTTTTGATGACTATCAATGTTAAAAACAGCAACAAACAAAATTAAAATCTAGGAAAAGAATAAAGTGAAAAAAGACTCATACACATCTAGAGTCAAAATTCACTTCACATAAATGTAGCCTTAAATCTGATGTTTAGATTTCAAAGTGTGCAATTATAGCATTGGCATTATAGCATTATCTCTGACCTGGTATATTTTAATTTTCTTCATTACAGTCCAACCAAATTGATTCAGGGAATTAATTGATAGTTAAACTGCCGTTAATGAATGGTAGCCATGGTTTAACTTGAAGTGCAAAATTCACATTTTACCTTGAGCTAACAATAAATTGAGATACTATTTTGTGAATTAGAATATCTCAAAAGTACAGTTGTAAAGTAATACTTTTATTAGGAATAACCAAAACTTAGACTTAGCTCTGAACAGAATGCTTAGAAGTATTTAATGGAACACTTTCCTCTTATAATTATGGTATGAATTAAGTCTAGAATAGATAAGAATAGAATTCCAGCCTCTGCTTGCAATCTATTATCCATCCATAGTGACTTTGCTCTCACAATACACTATGTCATGAGCAACTAAACCAGGGTTTATGCACCCACTAACTGTTTCTTTTGCAGCCCATAGAGCATCCACAGAGTGGGTGGATTATTGCTTCTTTTATATATTTTGGGGTAATAAGGGGTAATAAATTCTGCAGAAGGTTTTGGCATCATTTCATCATTTGAAAGCCAAAATCTAAAACAGCTGAAAATAGCCTCAGCTACTTTGCAACATAGTGATGAAAAATGCCACATTTTCTTCAATCTTCAGTGGTGGTGGGAAAATGTTCACCATCCCCCAGAAAGCAGCATACCAGTAGTTTTCTGAATTAATTGAATAATCTGGGTTTGTATTTCCAACAACATTTTAGAGAAATGAGTGTCTCTTTTTGAAACAAAATAGAGTAAGGGCCCAATTTATATTCCTTGCAGTCATCTAAGAATTTTTGAGAGTGCTAACAACCAGATGAATGCAAGGAATATAAATTCTTCCATCCTCCACCATTGACTCAGAACTGAAGAAGCTTCTGGGATAAGAAGCAAAATGTCTTCAAGGAAAAACAAAATCCAGTTGCCTTTTGAAAAAACACCTTTAGGAGGAGGAAGATGTGTTGGATATGTTGACTCTCTTGAGTTATTTGTAAAAATAATATGAATGAATGAATGAGACTTCTAGCAATTACTTGTTCTTGGAAGTGCAGATAATCTTGCTGCTCAGGATACTTGGAGTTAGATACCTCAACAGATGTAGACAGCTGGTGACTCGATTTGCATCTTTTAGCTATTCTACTTTGGTTAAGGCAGTTAATAACTTGGACAGTGTCATCCTGCCCAAAAATCCATGCTGGATAAACCTTGACTTTGGAAGGAAGATCTGGATATTTGCCACCCTAAGCTGCAACCATCATCATAAACATGGCACACCTTATGATCACTGTTTGAGATGGTACTCAGCACATCTCTCAAAGTCACAGTTTCATTCTTCAGTACAATCTGATTATAGCACAGATAAGGAAAGGAGTAGACATAGTCTGGGAGGGGAGCAGGTGTGAGTAGCAGCCAGCACATTATATATGAAATTGTTGGCCACAAGGCAGCAGATGGTATAGTGTTCAGTCTGAGCCTTGGATAATGGTTGCAGAGGAGTGAAGAGCCTATTTTCAGAACACCTTTATTTTTAAAATCTGCTCATTGCTTCAGACCAAAGCATTTCTAATTTAGAACAATTTTGATTATCAAAATCTGTTTAAAAGTACTCAAACCCTTATTTATTTCCACAGTATTTGATTGTCAAAGTCCTACTGCACTACTACTGTGTGGCAAAATCATCAAGCAAGTACTTTCTCAGGTTCTGAAGAGAGCAAGAAAATTAATAATTTTCATGAAACATCCATTCATATCTTCTCGATATCCCATAGCTGGGAAATATTTTTTAAAAAGTGTTTTCAGGAAATTCAAATCATTTCCAAAGGTACTTTTTTCCCCAAAAGGCAATTGCACTTTCTTGGTTTTTTTCCCCAACAAAAATGTTGTGCTTGTCATTCAAGAAGTTTCATTGGTTCTAACTAACTGGTGTTGAATGGAAGGATTTATCTTCCTAACTGGTTGTTAGCACTCTGAGGGTCAGTTGTTGACTCTCTGAAAGTTGTTGAGGCCTCTTGTGGGTTTAACTGTATCCTCAGAGTCTCCTCAATCAGAGTGCAAGCAGGTATGGAAGCTTCTTGGGACTGCTGAAAGGTCTGTGTTATAAATAAGAAAAAGGTGGTGTTGTATCCCTCCTCCTCTGCTGAGGGAGAGCTGTTCAATTTTAACACAGATGGCCTCTTTGACTCCTACTTCCTTTCTATCCAAAATGTGAACCTTGCTATCTTTAAAAGAATGACCCTTGTCTTTCGGATCTTTCAGCAGCCCCAAGAAGGTTCTATATCAGACATGTCAAACACAAGGCCCGGGGGCCAGATCTGGCACGTGAAGTGGTTTCATGCGGCCTGCGAAGCCATCCTGGAAACAGTGAGGGAATGGCCCCCACTGCCTTTGCCCTGACCCAGAGACCCTCCTCCTGCCAGAGATCCTCAGATCTGTCCCACTCCTGCCCAGCCCCCCATAGGCACCCTAAATGTGAACGATGTAGAGCTGGCCATGCCCACCCCGTAGGCCATACACACTTTAGCCATGCCCACCCAGTAGGCCACGCCCACCCAGGCCACACCCACCTGGCCCCCTGAGGGCAACCGCAATGCTGATGCGGCCCTCAATGAAATTGAGTTTGACACCCCTGTTCTATATCATTATGGAACCCAGTTTTCTTCAAAATGACTGTAGAACAGTTGGTCTTCCAGGATACTATTGCTGCTGCTCAGGACACTCAGAGTTAAATGGGAAAAAAATAGGAATAATACACTTAGTAGACCAGAACATGACAAGGACTATGCTAAGTTAGAGTACCCATTTATTTTGGTGGCTTCTTTGGAGCTGAGAAAAGAGGGCCAAACCCAGTTAGAAAAACAACAACTGAGTTTATATATCAGTTCTTCATTCTCAGGTACAGTTTGTTTGTAGAAATTGCATCCTACAAAATCACCATGTAAATGCTTAAAATATATATACACCATGGAGACATTAAGCAGGAGTTTTCAATCAACTTTAATTACAGAAAGCACAGAGACAGGGCAAGCAGTTATCATGGATTAATTGAAAGATAATAGAAATGAGCTAGGGTGCTATAATTCCTAGGCTAGTATTATGCACACAGTGAACCTGCCCTTATTTAATGAAAGAAAAACTTTAACTTAAATATATTTTCAGATACTAACCACCTCTGCAAGTAGTAAGTGAATAATTATAACAAGGTAAAAATAAACTCCAGAGCAGATACAACTTTTTTATTTCTCACCTACGCATGAGAAATGATGAAGAGAAATTGTCATGATGGATTTATTGAAGTAATAAATGTGCAAAACAAGGTAGGAATGTGAGGACCTTGGTGCTCTCTGAGCTTGGTTGTTTTCTTGCAGATGTTTCATTACCAAACAAGGTAACATCATCAGTAACAATAGGGAGTGGGTTTTGTTTCCATTTTATAGACCAGTGGCTTGCTTTGTCAGTGTCGATGGGAGTCATCTTGGTGGCTCTTTGGGTGTTGTTTACTGTTAGCTTGTTTGGTAGTTTCTTAATTGGGATATTATTTGCTTTTTGATAGCTTATCTAATGTTAATCTTGGTGTCAATCTCTGCTCATCAGGGTGATTACTGTTGGAGGTGTCAAGAAATCACCAAGACCACTTCCACCAACACTGACAGGGCATGGCACTAGCATATAAAATTAGAACAAACTAGAATTTTTACTAACAATATCTTTTTTTAACCTTTATTATACAACTTAAATGAATCTTGGGAAATTATTTTCAAGAATTTAAGAATTATTTTTCTTAAAAGAATTAATGGGTCCATTTACCTTTGCTACTGAAAGCCAATTCCTTAGCTAGTATGTATGTATGTAGCATGCAGTATGGTCATCTTACTACAAAAAAGATGTTGAGACTTTGGAAAAAGTTCAGTGAAGAGCAAAAAAAATGACCAAAGGCCTGGAGACTAAAACTTATGAAGACTTGGGTTTGGCTAGTCTAAAGAAAAGAAGAAACAAGGGCGACATGATAGCAGTATCCCAGTATTTGAGGGGCTGCCACAAAGAAGAGGGCATCAAACTATTCTCCAAAGCACCAGAGGGCAGGACAAGCAACAATGGTTGGAAACTGACCAAAGAGAGAAGCAACCTAGAATTAAGGAGAAAGTTCCTTACAGTGAGGACAATTAACCAATGGAACAGCTTACCTTCAGAAATCGTGGGTGCACCATAACTGGAGGTTTTTAAGAAGAAACTAGACAGACACTTGTCTGAAATGGTACAGGTTCTCCTGCTTGAGCAGGGGGCTGAACTAGAAGACCTCCAAGGTCCCTTCCAGCTCTATTCTATTCTATTCTATTCTATTCTATTCTATTCTATTCTATTCTATTCTATTCTATTCTATTCTATTCTATTCTATTCTATTCTACTCTACTCTACTCTACTCTACTCTACTCTACTCTATTCTTAGAGCTCAGAATGACATCTTATTCTTAAATTCTAAGTATACATTTAATTGTAAGAGTTTCACCAGAGTTTTGGCTTTTAGGTTTTCATATTAAAACTATACAGTAGAAATACAGGTAGAGGTTTACTTCTTTGACAAACAAGCTGTCAGAGACAAAAAAAAGCCTGCATTAGTCGAATACACAAAAGACAAGCAAGTATAAACATTGATGCAAGCTAAAAATGAAACTTAGTGAATGTGTAGGAAACAAAACCTGAATAGTGAAATAAAGTAATAAAACAAGAATAGAATGCTGACAAGGAAAAGCATTATTACATGGTCAAATTCTACAAAAGATCAAGGAGAAAGTAGATAAAACATGGTAAGCATTTACAACTGGAACATTTAAAAAGAGAAACTAAAGAGTTGATTTGCAATGTTTAACAACAAGCTATTTAAACTAAGGCAATCAAGACCAGAACTGAAAAATTGTCAAATGATTCAAAGTTTGTGCAGAGAGGCAGAAACAGTAGATCAGATATTCAGCTTGTGCAAGAAGCTGAATTGATTATGAATAATAACATAACACTGCCATCAAAATGATTCATTAGAACATCTATAAAATTTATCATGTGGCAGTAATGAAAAGTTTATGGGAGGGTAGAGTTGAAAAAGTACTAGAAAAATGAGCAAATTGTGAGATTTCCAAATACAAACTGATAAAGTCTCGGCTAATAACATATCAAATATAACTTTTGTTGAAAAGAAGGAAGCCTGGATAATTGATCTGATGATACCACAGGATAGTAGAATAGGAAACAAAGAATTGGAGAAGATCACAAAGTATCAAGATCTGAAAATCAAAACTGAAAGATTATTGCATAAACCAACTATTACTGTGGTTATTGGCACACTGGGTGGCATACCAAATGCTTATCCAGGCAGTCTCTGAAAATCAGACATGATAGAATGGGAGGCAGGGGGAAGTACTTATTACATTTTGGGAGAAAGAGGTTGACTCAGCCTTCCATCCTTCCGAGGTAGGTAAAATGAGGACCCATATTGTTGGGGGCAATAAGCTGACTTTGTAATAGTGCCGCTTGGGGTGTGTGTGAAAGCCCTAATAAGCAGGCATATACATAGAATGAAGGCTACTGCTAAGCTTGTAAGCTGCCCTGAGTCTTCGGAGAAGGGCGGGATATAAATGGAATTAAAATTAAAAAATTAAAATTAAATATGATTCTGCATCAAAACCTAAGATTTTTCAGAGGATAATATTCTGTTGATTTACATACCTACTACAAATTCTACTACATGGGTCCCCAACTAGTGGACCACAGCCCACTACTATTGGCCACTGAGCCACATGAGTGGCTGGCCAGTGGGCACACGTGTGTACACATGCACAGCCCCACTCATGCGTGCACCACAAGCATTTGTGGCTCCACTCATGCAAGCATCGTTGGTGTTGACAGCCCAACTTGAGCAATGGATGCTCATGCAGGCACATGTGCATGCGTCCCACCCCCAAAAAACCATCCCTTCTCTCCCCCCCCCACTGCTCCAGGCCACCAACCCCAAAGAGTTGGGGAACTCTGATCTAATACATGGAATCTGACATCTGGACAATATAAATGAATTTTTTTTTGCCCTTGCTATGACCAAAAGACTAATATTGCAGCACTGGAAAAATTCATGTATAACCCTTTTCACTCAATGCATTGAAGGCCTAATTACACTTGTCACCTATGAACCAATTGCCCTTAGATGTTAACTTTTTATGGACAAGTATATATATATATGTGTGTGTGTGTGTGTGTCAAATACTTAACTATTTAGATTACCTTGCTAGGCCCCAAACATGGGGCAAATCTTTATTTCCTGTTTTCAGCCTATCTTGAAGGCCATTGAACAGGCAGTAGTCACACCGGACAGCTCATACCTTCTGTGGCTCAAGAGGTAAATACAACTGCCTAATGTGCAATCAGCCCAGGTTCGAATCTCAGAAGGGTATGGCTGACTGATGAAAACTAATAAGTTAGAAATGCATTTCAGTCTCCCTTAATTCTTTGTTAGTAATTTACATAAATATATATGAGCTGTCCGGTGTGACTACTGCCTGTTCGATGGCCTTCAAGATAGGCTGAAAACAGGAAATAAAGATTTGCCCCATGTTTGGGGCCTAGCAAGGTAATCTAAATAGTTAAGTATTTGACACATATCTCCCCTTGCAGAAAGCTAACAAAGCGAGAGAGATCCTGTGGCTCAAGAGGTAAATACAACTGCCTAATGTGCAATCAGCCCAGGTTCGAATCTCAGAAGGGTATGGCTGACTGATGAAAACTAATAAGTTAGAAATGCATTTCAGTCTCCCTTAATTCTTTGTTAGTAATTTACATAAATATATATGAGCTGTCCGGTGTGACTACTGCCTGTTCGATGGCCTTCAAGATAGGCTGAAAACAGGAAATAAAGATTTGCCCCATGTTTGGGGCCTAGCAAGGTAATCTAAATAGTTAAGTATTTGACACATATCTCCCCTTGCAGAAAGCTAACAAAGCGAGAGAGATCCTGTGGCTCAAGAGGTAAATACAACTGCCTAATGTGCAATCAGCCCAGGTTCGAATCTCAGAAGGGTATGGCTGACTGATGAAAACTAATAAGTTAGAAATGCATTTCAGTCTCCCTTAATTCTTTGTTAGTAATTTACATAAATATATATGAGCTGTCCGGTGTGACTACTGCCTGTTCGATGGCCTTCAAGATAGGCTGAAAACAGGAAATAAAGATTTGCCCCATGTTTGGGGCCTAGCAAGGTAATCTAAATAGTTAAGTATTTGACACATATCTCCCCTTGCAGAAAGCTAACAAAGCGAGAGAGATCCTGTGGCTCAAGAGGTAAATACAACTGCCTAATATATGTTTTCTGAGGTTTTCGCGGGTGTTCGTATGTGGATCTTTGGTTATTCGGGTTTTTCCCGGCGTAGAACTAAAGGTGTAGGAGCGACGTTTCGACGGAATCCCATCCGTCATCATCAGGCTGGTGGCTTCTGCTTCCTTCTTCTGGGAGAAACATGTGGCTGTTTGTTCCTCTTTTTTAAACTGCCAGAGGGGGTGTGTTCTGTGGGTGGAGGTGTGCTCTGATTGGGTGGGGGATAAAGTGTGTTCTGATTGGGTGGGAGTGTGTTTTGAATGGTGGGTGTGTTCTGATTGGGTGGGGGTGTGTTTTGAGTGGATGGGCTGGTCTCAGCTGCCAGCTTTAGACCTGAGCTGGTGAGTTGTGCTGCTTTTGTTCGGCTTCGTGTTTGTGGTGGTGCCATGTTTTTATAGAGGGTGTCAGTTTGCTTATTGTGTGGTTTGGAGGGGTTTAAAGTGGCTGATGTTGCAGCTGTAGTTAGGTTTCTGTTTTGTGGTTGTGCCTCATTATCATTGTGGGTTCAGATTTGCTTTTTGAATGGTTGTGTGGTGGTGATGTCATGTGGTGTTATCATGAGTTTGGGTCTGGTATCATTCTTGGTGGTTGGGACTCGTCTGTCAATCAAGGCGGGTTTCCAAATGGTTGGTAGGCGAGAGGTATCATCTCGTTTGTTCATGCTGTGGGGGCGTTTTTCTATCTCTATGGCTTCTCTGATTATTCTGTTGTTAAAATGTTCAATTTTGGCGATAGTTTTGGTTTTTTTAAAATCAAATTCATGTCCCGTGGCTTCAAAGTGTTGGAACAGGGATGAAGTTTGTTCTCCCTTTCTGAGTGAGTTTTTGTGCTCTTCAATGCGTGCACTTATTCTTCTGTTGGTCTGTCCGATGTATGTGGTGGGGCAGGTGGTGCATGGGATTTTGTATACTCCTTGGTTTTCTAAGCCAATTATGTCCTTGGGGTTTCTTAGGATGGTGGATATTTTTCTGTCTGTGTAGAATGCTGTTTTGATGTTGTGTTTTTGGAGGACCTTGCTGATTCTGTCTGTGGTCCCTTTTAAGTATGGGAGGAGGGCTTTGCCATTTTCTTGTTCTCTGTCTTGGGTTTTTGTGGGTGTCTCTCTTCGGATTAAGTTGGTAATCGTGTTTCTTTGGAATCCATTGGCTGTTAGTACATTAGTGAGAGTGTGTAGTTCGGTTTTTTGGTGTTGTTTGTCAGCTAGGTGTTTTGTTCTGGAGATGAGTGTCTTGGCTACGGAGTTGATCTGTGCTGGGTGGTGGTGTGAGAGTGCGTTCAGATAGCGGTTTGTGTGTTTTTTTTTATGGTAGATAGTGTGTCCTAGGGAGCCGTTGGATTTCTTGTAGACTAAGACATCAAGGAAGGGAAGTTGATTGTTAGCTTCTGTTTCCATGGTGAATTGTATTTTGGGGTGTAGGCTATTGAGGTGTGTGAGGAAGTCATTCAGTTTTTCTTTGCCATGTGGCCAGATTACGAAGGTGTCATCTACGTATCTGAGCCAGAGTTTGGGTTTGTGGATGGATTTTTCTAGAGCGAGGGTTTCAAAGTGTTCCATGTAGAGGTTTGCGATGACAGGTGGGAGGGGTGATCCCATGGGTGCTCCTTCCATTTGTTTGTATCTTTGTCCATTGTAGATGAAGTATGTGTTACATAGGCAGTGGTTGGTCAGATCTAGGATGTGTTTTGGGGGATTGTATTTATTTAGGATAGCTGTCAAGGCTTCTTTGATTGGCACTTGGGTGAAGAGGGATATGACATCGAAGCTCACAAGTAGGTCACAGGGCTGTAAGTTTAGTTTACTTATGATCTCTATGAATTGGAATGAATTTTGTACGTGTGAGGTGATGGAATTTGCGTAAGGCTGTAGTTGTTTGGCAAGAAATTTGGCTAGATTTTGTAGAGGTGAGCCTATGGAGCTGACTATAAGTCTGAGTGGGGTTCCTTCTTTGTGTATCTTGGGCAGACCATAGAGCTTAGGACATCTGGATGATTTTTCTCTGGGAATGATTGTTTTCTGGATCTCTTCACTGATGGGGGTGGCTTTTATTTTGGATTTTGTGGTTTTTTCCAGGTAGGTGGTGGGATCTGTCTTGAGGAGTTTGTATGTGGAGTCTCGGAGTAGGTTGGATAATTTGGTATGGTAGTCAGATGAGTTCATTACCACCGTGGCGTTGCCTTTGTCTGCTGGCAGAATGATTATGCTGGTGTCATTTTTTAGGTTAAGTAGTGCTGTCTGTTCCTCTTTGGGTAAGTTACTTTTGGGTGGTTTGCTGGTGCAGAGGATGTTGGTAACTTCGAGTCTGATTTTGTTGGCGTCATCAGGGTTAATTTTGGTCAGGCTGGATTCGACTCCGCATATAATGGTTTATATACTGTATATATATACTGTATATATACATATACATACATACATATATATATATATATATATATATATATATATATATATATATATATATATATACACATATATATATATATATATATATACTGTATATACATATACTGTATATATATATATGTATATATGTATATGTATATATGTATATATATACACACACACATATATACATACACACACACACATACTTTCATCACATTTGCATTAAATGAGTATATTATAACTGCTAAGAGTTATAGTGACATACTTTGTTTCCTTTTTCTTCTTTTTTCATCTTTGTTTTGTTAAAGCAATTTTTATGTGTTGGTGGGTTTTTTTGAGAATGTATGTCTTTGCATTATAATTATTTTAGTGTTTTATTCCCTTTTTCTTTTTCTGTGATTGTTTTGAAAGCAATACAAATAAATAATAAAAATAATCATCAATTATTTGATGTCTGGAAGCATTTGAAGTCAACCTGCAGGCTAGAAATTTTGCTCATTGGCAATGCTGTAGTCATATTATTTGACACCATGGGTGGTAAATTAATACAATTTATTAGCCACTGATGCCATACTAGTGGAATATATGCCAATGTGGTATCGATTGAAAAAAACAGAATAATTAGAAACTTCTTGTTTAGAATACTTTCATATCTCTTTTTCTGATTCTCCTGAGTGTTATTATTCTCAGTAGCATAGAATCTTGGTTGCCATTTGAAAGGAATATCAGTACTACTTCAATTGGCATGCAAATGAGTACTTCAAGATAAGGTAAAGGTAAAGGTTCCCCCGCACATGCGTGCTAGTCGTTTCCAACTCTAGGGGCCGGTGCTCATCTCCGTTTCAAAGCCGAAGAGCCAGTGCTTATCCAAGGACGTCTCCGTGGTCATGTGGCCGGCATGACTAGACGCCAAAGGCGCACGGAACGCTGTTACCTTCCCACCGTAGTGGTCCCTATTTTTCTACTTGCATTTTTTACGTGCTTTCAAACTGCTAGGTTGGCAGAAGCTGGGACGAGTAACACTCAGGATTCAACCCACCAAACTGCCAACCATCTGATTGACAAGCTCAGCATCCTAACCCACTGAGCCACCGCGTCCCTTCAAGATAAGAATACTGAAATGTAGAATGTGGAAGAATTTTGGGAGATTTGAACTTCTCTGTTTACATATCTTTTACAGCGACTTTCCCTTGTATAGCTTCTCAACATAGCAACCTCTTAGACTTTGCTTTCCTTTTTTTGCAAACCAGCAAGCAGATGCGTAAAATATAGGATTTTTTAAAAAGTCATCTACCCATTTATATGGATGGTGGCACTTAGCAGTCTGTATTTTGTGAAGCGAGGAATGTGGGATATTTATTCTCAATTACCTGTGACAGAAGATGAGGCCGGGCATTGAGTGGATGATATTCCTATTGATCAGCTGGAAAATGAGCAATGGTAGAGTCATGATTAGAGATGGGAAGGCCTGGGGGGAAAAAAGAAAAAAAATGGGGAAAAACTGTTTTTTTCTGTTTTTCCCCCAAACAGCTTTGGGGAAAAAGAGGGAGGGGGGAAAAACAGAAAAAAAATCCCCAGTTTTTCCCCCATTTGTTCTGGCTGTTTTCCAGGCCCTCCCATCATGATATTCCCTATATTTGCATTTCAAAATCAGCCACAATGAAGACAAATGTGGTTCAGATTCAGACAGCTTTGTCACATACTAGGCAACAGAAACCTTGGTGCAGATGTTTTCCAAGTTTTGGTGCTCAATCTGTTACCCAAACTTGCAGTTACTTTATAATGTTCTTGCAAACAGGCATGTCAAATTAAAGTATGACAAAAACAAAAAACCCTCTATTTGTATTATGACAATGGGATCAAAGTAATAATTTAAAACATGTCTCTACTTGTTTAATTACAGCTGACTTTAAAGTTCAAACTTTCTGGAAGCTGTTATGAAAATTAATAAGTGTAGGGGATTTTCTCTTCACTAGATGTCTTTTATTGCAATAAAATATTTACAGTTGGTTACACATAATTATATTAAAAACTATATTTAATTGTAAGCAATAAGATTCCATAGTATTAGGTTCTAATTCTTGAAGGCTATAGTGATTTTTAATGTTTTTGCCATTATTATGATGCTAAAGCAGGGAATATAGGAAGAACAGATTTTACTATATAAAATGGACTGAAACTGTTTTGAGTGTGGATTTGGCATTTTTTAAAAATGCTGAGATTACAATACTAATATTGGTGAAGATGTTGTGGATCTCTGAAAATGGGTTTTAAAATGCCGTAATATTCGAGAGAGATGGAATACAACACCAGAATGGATTTACAAATGAAACTAGTTTCTGTCTTAAAAATGAAAGGGGACATAGAAATAATAAATTAGGAAAGTGCCTATGAAAGCCTTCTTACTTTGGCTTTACAAAAGAAATATGTGGAATCAAGTAAAGTATTTTTGAGAAGAGACAAAGAGAAATTGCTCAACCTGGTCCAGGAAGAAGACAAGGAGAAAATTATAAGAAAATGATAAGCTTATGGGACACTACTTGATGGGACTAAAGAACAAATTTTTTATATCAAGGGAAAGACAGGAGGCCAATGTGACTGGTGCGATAGATACACGGGCGGGAGGACCACCAACCAGCACGTCTGCATATGTAATGGTTTCTGGTAGCTGTTAATGGGATTTCTTTTTGATCAGGATTATGTGGCAAGACTTTAAAGGTTTGCTTATGAGTGGAGAGAGATTTCTTCCACTTTATGTCTTAAAAGAAAATAAAAAAATTCAAATTATAAAATTGAATTGTTTTATTAAGATTTGGACCATAAGAAAGGCTGAAAGGCTAAGTGCCAAAGAATTGAAGCCTTTGAACTATGGTGCTGGAGAAGACTCCTGCGAGTCCCTTGGACTGCAAGGGGATCAAACCGGTCAGTCCTAGAGAAGATCAACCCTGACTGCTCTTTAGAAGGCCAGATCCTGAAGTTGAAACTCAAATACTTTGGCCACCTAATGAGAAGGAAGGACTCACTGGAGAAGAGCCTAATGCTGGGAAAGGTTGAAGGCAAGAGAAGAAGGGGACGACAGAGAATGAGGTGGCTGGATGGAGTCACTGAAGCAGTAGGTGTGAGCCTAAATGGACTCCAGAAGATGGTAGAGGACAGGAAGGCCTGGAGGAATGCTGTCCATCGGGTCGTGATGGGTCTGACACGACTTTGCAACTAACAACAACAACATTAAGATTAAAATACATATGTTAATATTTCTGGCAGATTTTAATAGACTTTTGCTGATTAGGGCTGAATTATATGTTTTTTTGTGAAATTATGGAAGCAAAGGGCTTTTTTTAAAAAAATGGAAGCACTAGACAAACTATTCAGTTAGCTACAGTATACTACAGTAACTGCAAGGAGGGAATAATCTTTTATATATCTTCTCTTTCTTTTCTTTTCTTTTTCTATTGCTTTTATTTTTATTCTTTTTTATTTCTTATGTTTGAGGTTATATTAGTTTTTCTCTTAGTATTTGTATTTTAATAGAATTATTAAAGAAAAAAAAGTCAAAACCAGCACCTTGAATCAGATGCAGAAACAAACTGGCAATCAGCACAGTCTACAGAGTAGAGGGGTAACAGGACACCAGTCTACTGCATTCTACATCAGCTGAAACTTCCATATAGTCTTCAAGGACAATCTCATGTAAAGTGCATTTGAACAATTCATCTGGGAGGTGTCCAGGACAGAGCTTCCTGAGCTAGGAAAAGGTGCAATTGTTGCACAACATGAAGCTGTGCAAAGGCCCTATGAGTCACAAATCAATAAATAATGCAGAAAGATTGTAAAACATATAAATGTTGCTATTCCAGTAAACAAATAGTTTTGAGAACTAAGGGGTAAGTAGATAATTTGATAGGACACCTCTGCTGACATAAATATCTAATAAATAAATAATATTGGATCAGTGCTGGTATTTTCATGGAAAATATTGTTAAATAAATTAATTGATCTTAACATAAATTAAGTGATCCCTCATTAACCTTTTAAAAGATTAATAAATGCCAATGTCCTTCCATTCCTTACAACCAACTTCCAGAATATGAATCAAAGACTGTAGTTTTTAGTTTGAGCTCTTCTTATGTTTGTTTCATCAGTTGCTTCTTCGATTTTATATTATCTTATGATTGTGATCTTTGAACACACATCAATGTTTCTGAATAGTGTTTTCATCTGCGAATGCTTTCTCTTGTGGTTTGACTATAGCAAAGCAACTGCTTATTCTTCACTAAGTAATAGTTCTAAAGCAGCATTGTGATATTGGATTTAGCTTCCCAGCCATAAGATATGTGCTGACTGTAATTGTAAAATGTTCTTTGGTTTAAATTTGGGAACAGGGCCTACACTTAAGTGTGGTTCACCATTTCAGATATTTTTTTTTTAAAAAATCTATATATCTCATTATTTCATTCATATTTTCATGTGGAAATTTCATTTTTGAAAGTAGCAGGAAAAGGAGTTATGTTTTTTTTTAATTTACTGTCTTTTACACTGGAGTGAGAGTTATTATAACAGGATTTTATGCATGTAAGTGTAGTGTGATTCCTGTTGGAGATGTATAAAAGAATTCAACCTCTTGATGCAGATGGTATGTTAGAATCAAGAGTACAAACAAACAGTCCTCTGGTGTTCTGCCAGGCTTTGTAAGGAAACATTTCATGCTGTGAAACTATCTATTAATAATGTAGATGCTTAACAGCCAGATACCAAGTGTATCATATATAAAAGGGTGCTAATTCAACATTGTAGTGATAAATCATGTCAGGTAAAGGAGAAAAACAATTCTGTACAGCACATAAAAATAAGGGTGAGAATATGATGTACACTTCTACTGACATGAACTTCATGTACTCTTCTAGAAGCTTTTCCCCCCTCTTTTCTAAGGAGCATTTCTGAATGTTGATTCTTGAGGACCTTCTGGCCAGTCTCTGCAGTTTCCCTACAAGATTCCAGAAGTGGTTTGCCATTGTCTCCTTACCTGAGGCTGAAAGAGTGTCACTGGTCTAAGATCATCCAGCTGGCTTTATGCTTCAGGTGGGAATATAATTCATGGTCTTCTGGTTTCTAGTCTGGTGTAACACTTGGAAACCATAATTTGTGAGCAAGGAATAGAGTTACATCAAGCCATGAGCAAAGAAAAGTGATATTTCTGGTGGCTGAAGGCCAAAGTTAAGAGTGTTCAGGATAGGTTATGATGGAAAAACAAGAATGCAAAGTTAGAAACTGTGTCCCATGGATGAGTGTAGAGCTAGAGTAAGTGGAAGTGGTTTCAAGAGGTCTTCCCTTCCATACACACAGTAGTGTTGGACTCTGGAAGTTTTCAAGCCACAAGTTGCTCATGTGAATACTTCACTGAACACCATACAAGAAAACTTCAGTATGTATGAGTGTGTGTATGTATGTGTGTATACAGGTAGTCCTTGACCTGCGACCACAATTGAGCACAAAAATTCTGTTGTTAAATGAGATATTTGTTAAGTGAGTTTTGCCCCATATCACAACCTTTCTTGCCACCATTGTTAGGTGAATCACTGAAGCCAATAAGTTAGTAACATAGTTGATAAGTGAATCTGGCTTCTCCATTGACTTTGCTTGTCAGAAAGTCACAAAAGGTGCACAGACATTTTCTAATGAAAGACAAAAACAGGAAAAGATATAACAAAGCTTATTGTTAAATCTCAGCTTCTACAGATATTGATGCAATCCAGAGTGTTTACAAAATCAAAAGTGGATCCACTATGAAGGAAAAGGGAGAAGTTAGCTCTGTATAGGAGAAGTGACAGCAGCCAGGAGTTATGTCAAAAAAGTCAAGATGGCAGCCACAAAATGAGATTGAAGCTCTTATCAGAAGAAAATGGAAAGTCAACACATTATATCTTGGGGCAGGTAGTTTTTTAAAAGTTTTGTTCATATTGTTGCAGTACAGTACTGGCTGGGTTAACCAAGTTGGGATGATTACTATTCATAACAATTACACAAAAAGTTCCTTGAATATTTCCTTCATTCTTTAATTCGTCTACATGAATTTAATCTATGGAAAAAGTTTGCTTTGAATAATAAGACATGGTATCTGGCTTGCTTCAAGGGTTTCAATAACTGAAATACTTTGGAATAAGAGAAGTACGTATGCCTGGAGAACCCCTGAGTATATTGTGGCTGTTAAAATGCTTTTAAATTTCCCAGCATTCTTCTCATTAATGGTCTTTTGATATAATATGAATAGCTAATATTTCTTTGATCTGCTGTCCAGGATTCTGCAAGAATATATAATTGTACACAAATGAATAAGATTTGGCCATTCAAGACAATGGCCAATGTGATGTAAAAGATAAAAACACTGATTTGCTGTAAGTCATTTTCTTAGGGTATGGATCTATAGACTTGTGTGGTTATATAAGAAAGTTTTTGGTTCTTAGGATTCACATTTATCTCAGTGAAAAGAAATTACTTGAGTAGTCCCATTCCCCACAGCCAGGAAAAGGCAAAAAATGTGAAAATGCCTCTCTTCCACATCTCTTCCCAGTTTGTCATTTTTGGATTTATTACTGACTCCCATATTTCTGTTTTATGCAATATGAGGCACAATAGTCCTACTTACTCCTTGTAAAATTATTCAACATATTGCAGATTATAATATTTCCTATGATTATCTATTTTTCTAATCTAAATTTAATAATAGTTCTTAACTATATACTTATGTTCCTTGAATAAGATATTTTTTCAGAGACTATAATGTTTTTCCTCTTTCTTTCTTTCTTTCTTTCTTTCTTTCTTTCTTTCTTTCTTTCTTTCTTTGTCTCTTTCTCTCTCTCTCCTTCCTTCAGATTTGTCCGTTGAAGGCCAATGTCATTGTTCCAATAGATGAAACCTTTCAAAAGAACTTCGAGGCATTGTTTTCCATAAAGAATCTTTTATTCGGGAAACAAAGTATCGGCACTACATAGCTGAACCCAAAAACTAAATTCCCTTCCCCCTGATACAAAGCAACAATGTGCAAGTCCCACCCCCAATAAGCTGTCATAAATCACATCCCCCAATTAATTTAAAGCACGGGCTTTCTCTACTGGCAGGAGCAGTTTAAGATCAGGATTAAAAGTGAAAAGTTTAATTCTGATTCATGTGGGGAAAATACACAACAGCAGAAATCCCTCCAAAAATGTGCTGATTGCAATAGAATTAGCAATCTGTACTGAAATAGCTAGCAGTTACCACAAAGCTGTAGTTAAATGCAGTGAGGGTTGCCCACCAGAAGATATGAACCACTTAAAAAGAAATTCTTACAGAACAATCACTTGTAAGAATATATAAAGAGAAAAATTTGTAATTTAAAAAGAGAAAGGGAATGAATAAAGGGAAAATTGCATAGGAGACAATATTCCATGCCTACTTGTAACTGCCTGAAATAACAGAAGATCTTACTTCATAATAAACTTGTAATTGCCCAAAACTACAAAGAAAAGGCAATACATATAATGTTCATTTAAGGTTTTATAGATCCAATTCAAATTGTCAGCCAATTGACCACTCTTGCCTAGGTTGATCTTGATGTACCTTACCCATCACGGTTGATGGATGGGTGCACTTTCGAGAATTGCAAAAATTTTAAAAAATCATCTCCTTTGAATTCTTCACATGGAGACCCAATCACAGTCATTCTTATAGTCCCTGTTCTTTTTTGTATAGTACTACCTTTCCAGATGGCCTGACTCTTGACATTCTTAAAGGAATTTAAAACAAATTTCAAATGTATTGAACTGAACTGACAAAGAGATATAAGACAAAGAAGTAAATTGCTGTAGACGTGCATTACTGATTCTGAGCAGCTTAAATGTAGAGAAGAATATTGGGCTATGAAGGATAAAATGTAAATACGTCTTCACTGCCTATCCATTCTTTAGTACCACTGCATGTAACAAAGCTGTAAATCACAGGACTAGATGAGGTACTACAAATAAAGCTCCTGGAATTCTTTAAAGTGTTCAGTTAAATATCTGAATGCTCTGCATTCTGACACTGTTCCTAACTTTGCTACCTTTCTTGCTGGACATGGTTTTTCACCACTTCTGGTATTATCATGCATAGAAGTAAGACTGGACTATCTAAAATGCACTTTCTTTAAGCATTGAGAAAATGCCTTCCTTAACAAGCAAGCACTGAATACACAGCTTCGATATCCAAGAGAAAAAGAGATTTTTATTATCACTTTGACAGAAACTAGATTTTGATGAAAGCACAGCTGCTAAATTCAAACACATTGAGATTTTGTCTGCATTCATTCGGAAGACAAGAAGAGGACAGTCTTTGACATGTGCTTTGTAGGCAAATGAACAGAAATAGAACCAATTAACTAGCCTGGGTCAATTTTCAATGAGTACAAAGTTTTGTTACTAGTTAATTCTAACAATAGCAAAGGCTGTCAGGTGTGATATTTATTTTCTCTCTCTCCTAAAAGTAGAGAGAAAAATGAAGTCAGGGAATAATATGGAACTTTTCTGTGTATTTCTTTCAGGAGAGCAAAAAATCAAATACATATTTACAGACACATTTGAATCATTGTAAAAAAAGGGGGGGGAGGAAGCGTCTGAACATATATGAATGAGTAGAAGATCTCTTCTGTATAACTGAAAGTATGTATAGATTTCTAAACAGATGATGGGTCAGTACTTTCAAGATCAGTGACTAGCATTTTAATCAGGGTGCCTTGTGTGTGTGTGTGTTTGTGCGCCTTCAACTCAGTGTTGACTCCTGGTGATTGCCTAGACTAGTCCCTACAGTTTTCTTGACAGGGTTTTGGGAGTGTATGCCTTTGCCTCCTTCACAGGGCTGAGAGAGAGTGACTGGCCTCAGCTGGCTTCATGTTTGAAGGGGGACTAGAACTAACATCTCTGTTTCTATCCCAGTGTTATTCTGTTTGGCATATGTTAACCACTTTAAATGTCTAATTCACGGGTATCAAACTCGATCGCATCACATGACGTATTGTGACATATCGCAACATCTTTTGCCTTTGTGGAGCCGGGGTTGGCATGGCCTGCATGCGAAGCACCAGCCTGCGGGCCACCAGTTTGACATCCCTGGTGTAATTAATTCTTGAAAGTAATAGGAAAAAAACTTACATCTTTTGGAAAGATCTTCAACAGAAACCATTATAATAACCATCTCATACATAGTCAGACTTTTCAGGATTGGCTACCAACATTTTCATGTACTTTGGTGTTTTCAGCTTTGACAGTGCCTCTTATTTTAGCCTCAGTCTTTCCGGTACCTCCATGCAGGTAATGACCACTTTAAGAGCCTCTAGTTATTTGTTAGGAGACATGACATAAGTCTGATCCAACAACTAGTGGATGTGTACAGCCAAGTATATTATTTTGCTTTTGCTTTTTAAAAGCTCAATTGTCTTCTGTACTTGGCTATTTCTTTAGCTCACGCAGAGTCATTTTGCAATACTGATCCAGCTATTGAAGGGAGTCTGTGTGCTAACAATATTAATTAAGACCTCACATGTTTTTTGCACAAGAGACTCATTAGAAGCCCCCATATGACACAGGCCTATATTGGAACTTAGGTTTCTCATCTGGCTTTTTGTTAGCAATGTGGTAACAGTCTTTATGTTTATTTTTTTACCAGAATAAATCTACTGCTTGGAAAATCTACAAAAGCACTGTTATGAGTGTCCCCATAAGACATGGGAATAAGAGTGTTTCTGCAGATTTTATAAGCAGTAGATTTACTTATTTATTTATTCAATTTCTATCCATTCAACTCAACCAAATGACTCTGGGTGGCTTACAATTCTAAAATTCTAAAACAATTAAAAACATTAAAAGAATACAAATCACCACAAAATAAATGAAAATAACAGCTGAGATGTTTAATCAATTAATAGTAAAGCCAAGAAACAGGAGCCTTCATATATTCCAAGCCTTAGGTCCAGGTACAAAATGAAGTTTTTAAAGCCTTACAAAAGACCAACAGGGGCCATTCTAATCTCCAAGGGGATTGTGTACTCAGATATGAGCTGAGAATCAATTATTGGTAAATATAAATGGAAATTCCTAGATCCTAGTTGCAGAATCCCCATTAGCTTCTGACTGATCACTGTGAACTAGTTAGACCTTTGCACTAACTCACCAGGATTCATAAGGTAGCCAGATATTTTTTTTAAAACATACATGAGCTGCTTTGATCCCCTGCATATTCACCCATGAGACACATCCTCCGAATTCATTACTCATGTGCTAGTTTATTTTTACAGATTCTTCTCTGTAGTGCTGATATTTTTATTTGCCCGGAAGAAAACCCCTATGGATTGGTAAGCAACGAGACAGTCTTCAAACAAAGGACATATAATTTTCAGTTTTTAAAAAGATGTTTAAAAACTTACCATTTGAAATGGTATTTAATGGCTGTGTTTGCTGAATGTATTGCCACTAGTTTATTGTCAGAATAAATTCTAAAATTTATGATTATTTAGTTATCTGCCTTGAGTGGGCAAAGTCCAGAAAGGTGACTTAAAAGGTAATTTATTTTTTTTAAGAGAGTAAATAGAATTGTGCTGGGATTTGTCCAAGATATTTTTGATCAAAAAATCCCAAAGCTATTATGTATGTGGGAAAATAAGATTTGACAACCTGTACGGCACAAAGCCTTTTGACTGCAGCTGCTCAGAGAATGACTTATATCAAGAATTGTGTTACACTGTGCTGCTCTGAAACAATTGTGTACAATGGAAGAAAATTACCTGCAGGGCCTAATGCCTAGTAATGCTTATTTTTCACATAAAATAGAAGTCACTTAATCTATGGGTGCTTTGTGCAATGAGTCCCAACTTTATGATTATCAATCATAAAACATCTTTAGCCTGCAAATGAATTTTGTGCCTCTAAAAGTATCTTTTTGGTAGAGTATTCTAGTTGTTATAATGATAGCAAAGCACTTTTCTAATTCACATTGCTAGACTTAGCCCATGGTTTCCATTTTGCTCATTCTATTAAAAGGGCAGCTTTCCTAAGCCACAAAAAGATGACAGAATCACCAAGACCTCTAAAGCAGAGCTGTATCTCCTTGTGCAGCCCAAAAGCTCAATGTCAGGCTTTGTGTCTCATGCCTCAAGCCATACTCTAAAACAGAAGTGAGGAACTGTGGCCCTCTTTATGACTTGTGGACTTCAACTCCCAGAATTCCTGAGCCCCTCCCCCCTCCTGAGTTTTAGATTGATTTTAGGTGGCCCTGGAATATCATCTTTTTGGTCTTGCTCTCAAGACATTTATTTAAAGATATAGTAACAGTACACAGTTCCTCAGTGTATTACTTTCTTATTGCTTTACAGCTCCCCTCTTACCCTCCTTCATAATTTCAGATTTTTTATTAAAAACATCTGAAAGGAGAAGAATACAAGTTCTGTCCCTCCTCCAAGCTCTTAAAAGGGTTTGGCTGTCAGAAAATGGGGTAGCTGACATGTGTTAATATGCCAGAATGCTGGTATCCCACAGAGCCATATCCAAAGCTGTGGGATGACCCCTATTGTTTGTTATTTCATTAAGCAATTGTCTCTGTACCTTTTCAAATGATGAGAAACAAACAGCTGAGCAGCAAATGAACTGCTTTGCTTTAACTAGAAAGGCAACAAAAATTACATGCTAATTTCTCTCTTCATTCAGTTAAAAAAAACACACAGTAAGAGCATTGAGCCAAAATGAAACTGAACAATTGTCTCATGAGCCTGCATAAGCTATTAAGTGAAACTTAGGAAAATGGCCTCAGCAACAGTTATTTGTTCCCTATCATCTCTGCTGGTAAAAACAAACAAGATCTAGCTGAGCTTTCTGGAGGCTAAACCACTTTTAAATACACACTCAGAATCAACTGGGAAGAATATTTCCAAATGTTGTAGACTCAGAGGTGAAGCCCTGGCCTCAGTAATGAATTGGATTTCTAGTTTAATGACAGCAACAAGTTTGTGAAAGAGAAATAAATAGGGATGCAAGTATATTATAGTCACCTAGTTTTTCAGAGCACTGTCCTGTCCTGGCTGCCTCATTCTGAGGGGGACTTAAACCAGGCATTGTTGAGTAAATGCCCAATCTCTCCTCCTTGAGAATGGGTCTCAGGATGAAATATTGAAAGGATTTCGAATGAACATGTACATCTGACCACTCTAGAAGGAGTTTCCTCCAGACTGAAGCTTTACACTATTAACAAAGGAAGGCTTTGTTTTTATGATCTTTCTGGGTTAGGGAATGTCCTAGAATCACAAGATCCTCCCTACAGCAGTCATAGGAAGCCTCAGGAGCTGTGCTTTGAAGCAGCCAGTGAACCATAAAGAGTGTGTGTGTGTGTGTGTGTGTGTGTGTGTGTGTAGGAGACTGCAATCAATACACAGTTGAAAAAGCAGCTGTTTTGGAATTTGTTTTTCAAATGAAAGCCTTGAACTCCCACACTGCTCCCAGTAATAAAGCAGCAAATAACAGACGGATGGTATGGCAGACACAAACTAAGCAATGTGGTATATGCAGCACAATGCAGTGAGACATGTGCAGATCTGTACCCAAAGCAGAGGACCATTGGTTTGAAAGAGGGATCAAAGAGGTCATCTATGTCGAAACTGAACAGCCCTTTCTCAACAGAGGGTAAGGATACAACATCATCTATCTCCAGTCTATAACACAGTCCTTTCAGCAGTTCCAAGAAGGCTCCATGCCCATTTGCACGACTCAGGTGACCCTGAGGACACAGACAAATCTCCAAGTAACCTCAACGACTCTCTAAAAGAATGCAAATGACCAGCTGTCTGCAAGGAATATAAATCCTTCCATTCCACAACATCCAGTCAAAGCTGAAGAAGCTTCTTGGATGAGAAGTGAAACATCTTCAAAGAAAAACAAGAAAATCCAGTTGCCTCGTGAAAAAGCATTTTTGGGACACCATGACCTGGGTGACTGAGAATCAAATCTCCGTAGACATTTTGTTGATAGTCTATTTTGATTTTCCATTTTATTTTTATATAGACACTCATTTCTTAAGAGCCAAGTGGCATTTCACTTCCAGCATTCAGGTAGCAAAAAGTTCTGAGGAAAACTATTGTTTTCCCTTTTAGTACATCCATCATATTTCTAATTTTTTTGCTATAATCACAAGAATCTCAGACTTAAATGACAAGAATCTTACTGCTCATTTTCACAGTAACACTGTTCCTTTACTTAAGGCTACTATATGACAAATCTGTCAATTTATAACTGTTATATTCAGCACATTCTTTAAAAAACACATTAGACACCTGTATAGTCTATATCAAATCATGAATATATCATTGTATTACTTAAAATATGCCATAAAGGACAATGCCATTAAGGGCTACTTGAGTCATCTGGATAATGTAATATGCATATAATCTTCATGTCTATATTTCACACAAGGATGAATGTAATTCAAACTTTCTGGATTTCCCAAATTTGTCCTGCAAAAATATACCGTATGTGCCATGAATCTGCACATTATATTTTCCTGTGCATTGAGGCATGGAAAGAACAGTTGGAAGATTCAGACAATCAGTTTTTCTGATATCTGAAAATGACAGTAGGCCATCCTTTTTTCTGTGTCTTCCCCACTTCCCTCCCCAAAAAGCATGTTGCTCCAGTATGATTATACTTTTAAATATAGAGCTATAGTGTTTAATTATCTTTTTTGTAAAGTTTTTATAGCAGTTTCAGATGCTGTTTTCATGTTATCTAACTGGGAGATGTTGCTATTGTATTAGCACCAGCTGTAATTGTATCAACAGATGCTTGAAACAGTCTTCTTGAGGGGGGCAACCACAGAGAACCTTCCTCCCCATCTCAAGAGGCGTAATCTCAAGAGGCACAATTGTCCTCAAGAAGCACAGCAAGCAGCAGTGCCCAACATTACAATTGCATATATTTATTAATCACATTTTGAATACAGTTGTCCTTTGTACAGAATAGCCAGATAACCTTTGGAAGTAGCTTAAAGTAGACAAACACTCTCCTTATCCACTGAGGAGGAGGTACAGCATAATCAGATGTGCAAAATTTTGTTATTATAGCTAATCTCAATAAAAGTAATTTTAGCTCTTCTGTGGAGTTGATTTCATGGTTTGAATGGGGGTGGGGAGGAGGAGGGATCTAGATACCAAGAGAAAAGGGGCTCTTCTGATATATATGACAACTTATTCTCTAGTGATGTGAGGCTGAGCATGTAGTGACTTCCAAGCTACTTGTGCTATTACCATTCTGTGCTCTCATGCTGGCAATGAAAGCTGCCCACAATAATAGCGGAAGGGAGTTTAGGTTTAGGTTTTAGGTTTTATTGTATTTGTATACCGCCCTTCTCCCGAAGGACTCAGGGCGGTGAACAGGGTATACATAAAAAATACAAGATACAAAAATTAAAAAAGAATTAAATAGTAGCCCAGCTAAAACAGTCAATAACAATATACAATATAAAAATCCCCATTAAAACCCCAACATATCCCCATCAGGCCAGGCCGGCTTGTTCAAATAGATGGGTCTTCAGACCGTGTCGGAAGGAGCGAAGGTCAGGTGCCGTCCGGAGCTCGACCAGCAGCTGATTCCACAAAGCCAGAGCGCCCACAGAGAAGGCCCTCCCCCTGGGGACCACCAGCCAACATTCTCTGACCGGAGGCACCCTGAGGAGGCCCTCTCTGTGGGAACGCACAGGGCGGAGGGAAGTTGACGCCGGCAGCAGGTGGTCCCCGAGTTACTCCAGACCCATGCAATGTAGGGCCTTAAAAACCATTACCAAAACCTTGAATCTCACCCAGAAGACAACTGGTAACCAATGCAGCTCGCGGAGCAAAGGTGTAACATGGGAGTACCGGGAAACTCCCAAGACAACTCTCGTGGCTGCATTCTGTACCAGCTGAAGCCTCCAAGTGGTCTTCAAGGGAAGCCCCATGTAGAGAGCATTGCAGTAGTCCAGACGAGAGGTCACGAGCGCATGAGTGACCGTACACAGGGCATCCCGGTCTAGATAGGGCTGTTCTGAACCAGCCCTCTTCTCGCACCCCTAATCAAAAGAAGAGTCTGGAAAGCGTCCAAGACCAAAAGGCTTCTGCCAAGTTTTAATTACACTGTTACAAGAATACAAGAGCTTGACTTCTCAAACGGAAAAGAGTTGCTTTCAGCAACCAGCCCCTCCCCAAACACTCCTTTTATAGAGAGCTCAGGGCGTGGTCTCCCTGTGCCTCCTCCCGAGGAGTCCCATAGCCTTCCTTTGTTTGTCCCTGCTCGACTGCCTCCTGCGTCGGGCGTCCTTGAACAGGGCCAGCTGTGGGTCATCATCCTCCGCACTCTCGGGCTCACACAGCTGAGCAGAGGTTCCCGGCTGAGGACTCTGCAAAGTCTCCAAATCATCATCAGCCGGTTCGTTTCCCTCCTCCCCCACATCTGAGTCCTCCGATACATCGGAACCGGCTGTCGGACCCACAGGCTGACCCTGAGTCACAACACTATCCCGCACCGCAGGGCCCTTCCCCCGGGTCTGCCGATCCGGATGCGGTCGGGATGGGAACTGTTCGTGAAACGCAGTCACCAACGCAGGGGCATGAACGGCGGTCGCGTCTTCCCATGTGAAGTCCTCCGGCCCGTACCCTTTCCACTCGATCAGGTACTGGAAGCGACCTTTCAGCCAGCGGGAATCCCTGATGCTGGCGACCTCGTACTCGGGGGTGCTGTCGCCATCACGAGGTCCTGATGGGGGAGGTTCCGCTTGGCGAAGTGGACAAGCCGGTTGTTCGGGGACCAACAAGGACCGATGGAAGACGGGGTGCACGCGCAGGGAACGTGGCAGAGTTAAACGATAGGCGACCGGGTTGATGACGGCCTCGACTGGGAACGGTCCAAGGTAACGGTGGTCCAGCTTCCTCGCCGGCCGAGTGGATGGTAGGTTCCTGGTGGACAGCCAGACCCGATCCCCCACCGATAGTGGAGGCGTATCCCTTCTCGACCGATCGGCGAACCTCTTGTAGTCGGCCTTGGCCTTCTCCAGCTGCCGTCGCACCAACCGATGGATCGCCTGTAACTCCGCCATGAATTCGTTCGCTGCCGGCTCCGGTGAGTCCACGGGAGAAAGGGGGAAAAACCGGGGGTGATAACCCACATTGGCCAAGAACGGTGTCATCTGCGTGGAGGTGTGCTGCGAGTTGTTAAAGGCAAACTCGGCTATGGCCAAATAGTCCACCCAATTGTCCTGCTGCAGGTTAACGTAGCAGCGCAGATACTGCTCTAAGATGCCGATGACCTTCTCGGTACCCCCGTCGGTCTGAGGATGATGCGCGGACGAGAGGCAAACCTTAATGTCCAACGCCCGCATCAACTCCTGCCAGAAGCGGGCTGTAAACTGGGCCCCCCTATCGGAGACGACTCTATCGGGAAGGCCGTGCAGCCGGAACACCTGTTGGATGAACATGCGACTAGTGGCGCGAGCTGACGGTAAGCCGCGACAGGGGATGAAGTGCGCCATCTTGGTCAACATGTCCACCACCACAAACACTGTCGTGAAGCCGGAGGATGGGGGTAGATCCGTCAGAAAGTCCATGGACACAGCCCCCCAGGGTCTCTTGGGCGTTGGCAAAGGCTGCAGTAAACCAGGCGGGGCCCCTGTCGCTGACTTGGCCTGCCTGCATGGGACGCAGGAGGTGACATAAGACTGGACATCGTGTCGGACTCGGGGCCACCAGAACGTACGGGAGACCAGGTTCAGAGTCTTGAACAGGCCAAAATGCCCCGCAGCCGGGTTATCATGACATTGGCTGAGGACGAGTCCCCTGAGTGGCCCTCCTGGAACATAGAGCCGGTCACGATAATACAGGAGTCCATCCGTGACCGACCAAGGCGAATCTGGCCCCACCTCTTCCTTCCGCTGAGCCACCCACGCCTCCTGCTGCTGCGCCTCCCGGATCCGAGCCCGTATATCCACCGGCTCCCGCACCGCAGCAAAAGACTCGACGGGGATCACGGTCCTGGGCGGAAGCTTGTCTTCCACTCGGGTGTACTCGGGCTTCCTGGACAGAGCATCCGCTCTCTGGTTGTGCCCGCTTGGTATGTACCGCACCCGGAAGTCAAACCTCGCAAAGAAGAGGGACCACCGGATCTGGCGTTGGTTCAAATTCCGAGCGGTCTGCAGGCTTTCCAGATTCTTGTGGTCAGTCCGGACCTCGATTTGATGCCGCGCCCCCTCCAGATGATGCCTCCAAGCCTCGAACGCCGCCTTGATGGCCAGCAGCTCCTTCTCCCAGATGGTATAGTTGCGCTCCGAGGGATTCAATTTCCGAGAGTGATACGCGCAAGGGAAAAGGGTACCGTTGGGCGTCGCTGCCTGGAGCAACACGGCCCCAATGGCAATGTCGGAGGCATCCGCCTCCACGACAAATGGCCGTTGCGGGTCAGGATGCTTCAAGATGGGCTCCTTCATGAAGGCGTCCTTCAAAGCTTGGAACGCCTGTTGTTCGGGGGCGTTCCACTGGAACCGAGTCTTCTTCTGCAGGAGCCGGGTGAGGGGGGCTGTCAAGGCAGCAAAGCCAGGGATGAATGTCCGATAGTAGTTGGCAAATCCAAGAAGTCGCTGAATATCCTTCACGCGACGCGGGGGTTGCCAACTCTGCAACGACTCAACTTTACCCGGTTCCATGGCGATGCCCTCAGGAGAAATGCGGTGACCCAAGAAATCAATGGTCACCTGGTAGAACTGGCACTTCTCCAACTTGGCAAACAGCCGATGTTTCCGGAGGCGCTGCAGGACCTGACGGAGATGCTGATGATGCGCTTCACGCGACGGGGAGTAAATCAGGATGTCGTCCAGGTAAATCACGACAAACTGGTCCAACAGATCTCGAAAGATGTCATTCATAAAATGCTGAAACACAGCGGGGGCGTTGGTCAGGCCAAACGGCATCACCGTGTACTCGAAATGTCCATAGCGAGTACCAAACGCCGTCTTCCACTCATCACCCGGCCGAACCCTGACGAGGTTGTAAGCTCCACGCAGGTCCAGTTTCGTGAAGATCTTAGCCTCCCGGAGTCGGTCCAAGAGCTCGGGGATGAGGGGCAGCGGGTAGCGGTTACGCACCGTGATAGCGTTGAGTTTCCGGTAGTCACAGCAAAGCCGTAACTCGCCCGACTTCTTTTTGACGAAGAGCACGGGCGCAGACACTGGCGAGGACGAGGGCCGGATGAAACCACGAGCCAAGTTCTTTGTCAGGAAGTCCCGCAATGCAGCCAACTCGGGCTCCGACATGGAGTACAAACGCCCCACTGGGAGAGGCGCATCAGGGACTAGGTCAATGGAGCAGTCGTAGGGCCTGTGCGGGGGTAATTGGTCCGCCTCTGACTCGCTGAACACGTCAGCAAAGTCGGACAGTTCGGGAGGCAAGGAAACCCCTGGGGATCCCTCCACCTGGCCGGCACAGATATGGCGGGTGTGGTCCACGCACTGCAAACTTGGGAAGGTGACCAAGTTCTGAGACCAATAGATCTGTGGATCATGCGCCCGGAGCCACGCCAGTCCCAAGACCACGGGGAAGTGCAGATCCGAAGTGACGTAGAACTGAATGGCCTCCACATGGGTACTGATGGCCATACACACGGGTTGCGTGGCGGCCGTGATAGGCCCGGACAGGAGCACTCGACCATCGATGGTCTCCACAAGCATGGGCGGATCCACTGGACACTGGGGAACAGCCCATTTGGCCACAAAGGCCAAATCCATAAAGTTAGTGGTAGCCCCAGAGTCAATTAAGGCATGGACCGGAATCCCCTCTGGCTTGCCAGGAAGGATCAGACGTGCCTCCAAAATCAAATGCCGTGGAGGTTCACAGACACCGTTGGAACAACGTCGCTCGGTGTGGATGTTGTGGGTCGCCCGATCTTTCACACCGTCTAGATCGGGCTCGGGCTGTTTCCCGATAGCAAAGCAGGGGACTTTCTCGGGGCAGGCTTGGTCACTGACGCCCGCTGACGCTTCTTCGGGCAAGAAGCAGCCAAATGTCCAGGGTCCCCACAGTAAAAACACAACCCCTCCGATCGTCGTCTGTCCATTTCCGTCACCGATAGACGGGACCTGGCGGCACCCAGCTCCATTGGCTCCTCCCTCTGGACTGGGGGCTCACGCACAACAGGGGCGGCAGGGGTCTGTGGGGTGGCACGGCGACTCTTACGCTGCTGCAGCCGGGCATCGATCCGCAGACAAAGATGGATCAGCCCATTCAGGTCTGAGGGAATGTCCACGCGGGCCAGCTCATCCAACATCTCCTCTGACAAGCCATCCTGAAAGGCATCCACGAGCGCAGCCTCATTCCAGGCGGAATCCTGGCTAAGCAGCCGGAAATCGCTGATATAGGCCTGTAGAGGGCGCTGACCCTGCCTCAAAGCTTTCAGGCGTCGGGTGGCCGTCTGCGCCTTAATCGGGTCCTCGTACATGAGGCGCATATGGTCACAAAACCCCCCAAAGTTATCCAACAAAGGGCTAGGCTGTGCCAACAGAGGCGTGCCCCAACGAGCTGCATCTCCCGACAGAAGGCTCAATACGAATCCCACCTTATCTCGGTCAGTGGGGAAATCAGCTGCTCTCACGCTGATATAAAGCTGGCATTGTCCCAGGAAGGCAGGAAACAGTTCTGGTTTACCAGCAAATTTATCCGGCATAGCTATCTGACATTTCCTCCTGGGTGGGGGGGCAGCATGTACCTGAGCCTGCAGTTGTGCCACCTGAGTGGCCAGCAAGGTGAGTTGCTGGTTGAGCTGGGCATTCTCGGCAAGAAGCTGCTCCATCGTAGTATTAAGGGGTGGGTGGCTGAAAGCAAACTGTTCTGAACCAGCCCTCTTCTCGCACCCCTAATCAAAAGAAGAGTCTGGAAAGCGTCCAAGACCAAAAGGCTTCTGCCAAGTTTTAATTACACTGTTACAAGAATACAAGAGCTTGACTTCTCAAACGGAAAAGAGTTGCTTTCAGCAACCAGCCCCTCCCCAAACACTCCTTTTATAGAGAGCTCAGGGCGTGGTCTCCCTGTGCCTCCTCCCGAGGAGTCCCATAGCCTTCCTTTGTTTGTCCCTGCTCGACTGCCTCCTGCGTCGGGCGTCCTTGAACAGGGCCAGCTGTGGGTCATCATCCTCCGCACTCTCGGGCTCACACAGCTGAGCAGAGGTTCCCGGCTGAGGACTCTGCAAAGTCTCCAAATCATCATCAGCCGGTTCGTTTCCCTCCTCCCCCACATCTGAGTCCTCCGATACATCGGAACCGGCTGTCGGACCCACAGGCTGACCCTGAGTCACAACAAGGGCCGCAACTGGCACACCAGGCAAACCTGGGCGAAAGCCCCCCTAGTCACAGCTACTATATGATCTTCCAGAGTGAGCCGCGAATCTAGGAGGACTCCCAAGTTGCGAGCCCTATCTACAGGGGTTAAAAGCTCACCCCCCCATAGAGAGAGGTGGAATATTCTGAATATCCCGGGATGCCGGAATGCACAGCCACTCAGTCTTGTCAGGGTTGAGCTGAAGTCTGTTCCTCCCCATCCAGACCTGAACCGCCTCCAGGCAACGGGACATCATGTCGAGGGCATCACTGGGGTGGTTTGGGGTCAAAATGAAAAGCTGGGTATCATCAGCGTACTGAGTGATCATAAGAGCCCTGTCTTCCAATATGCTGAGCTTGGTCCAATATTTTCTTCCCAGTTCTAAGGAGGTACTGTAGCACCAGAGACTTCTTCTCTGCCTTTCCTAAGAACAAATGATCTGCAGGTAATATGTTTCCTACCTGCCTGCCTTTTAATCTTTCCTGCCTTTTAATCTTCCCTGCTCATAACTTTCCCAAGGATAATGGTCCATAGAGGACCTAAAGGTTTCTTCATTTTAAATCTTCCTCCCACATAACCAACTATAAGCTATTTCCAATTAAGCCAGTGAAAACAAAGATGAGTCATGTTTTATCATTTCTAATTGAATCCAATCTAAATGACAACACAGTAGAAGGCAGCAAGATTAGGTAAAGTTGGCAACAAGGACATCTTTGTAAGGTACATTCCTATACCAGGGCAGGATCTGGTTTGCCCAATTTGGCTTTGGATTAGTTAAACTACCTGTATATTTACAAAGTCTTTTGCTTTGGGGGGGTGGGGGGGTGGGGGGAAGATTATCTGGAAGCTACAGCTGAAAATGCAGCAGAATGAGTAGCAAATGCCACTTCTGATTATGCCTATGTGTCATCACTGCTACTGGGTGCAATTCACAGTGCTGATTGTCACCTGTCAAGCTCTTCATGGCATAAGGTGTGGTTATCTGCAGGACTGCCTGTCTCTCATTGTTCCTACCTAATTGGTACATTCAGGCAAAATGGCTGTGCTCCAGGTTCCCTCAATTAAATGTTGTCAGCTTGTGGAACTGAAAAATGGTGCTTTCTCTGTCACAGTGTCTGCATTCTGGAATAGCATCTCCTCAGAGATACTGTATGGATGGTGCCCTCTCTCTTGGGGTCCCTCAAAACTCTCGGACTGCCTCAATGGAAATAAAATTGGGAAGGCATTCCAGCTATATTTCACAAGTTTGGGATCTGCAGCAAATCCAGTGATGAGTTTTAGTTTTATTTGACCTCTTGGATTTGAGACATTCTCAAATGTCTCAGATGCCTTAAATGTATTTAGTATGAAACTACACAGTGATTACTGAATATTTAGGAGAAAATATTCTATCCTGGCAACCCTTTTCTCCCTGTATCACTGCTATGCTAGTATCAGCAGTGATCGTGTTAATGAATGCATCTCAGTACGCTGTGTTTCTAACACCATCAGCCAATGCATCTTGCAATACTTCTGAAAGAAGTGGTAGAAAAGTTACCTTTTATTCTCTTGTTTGTGTTTATAGCAAGAGATTATGCCAATGCTGTACAATGCTGCATCATAGGAGAGGCAGCCATCTGGGAAGTCGTTACTGGTTCCTTAGTTTTATTTTTTAAAAGCACATTTTCCATATACAACATGTAACCCGATATAGAAGCACTTAGAAAATTAGGCTGCCATATACTTATTGAGTGCAAATGTTTTCTGCTACAATTCAAAGATGAAAGCAGGGGAGGGGAGGAGGGGGGAAATGTTGAAAAAAAATGGGGTTTTTTTATCCTTTAGGATGTTATGACTGATAAGAATAGTTTTCTCCCTTCCCCCAAATGGAACGTAGATGGCTCAGTAGCCCAGTAAGACCACAAATTATCTAATTCTTTTAAATCACAAATGTGATCTCAGGGGAAATAGTATATTAAAGGATAAATGGCATGAGAAGGATGAGAAAAATATGGGTGCACAAGTCAATCAGATATTATCGTTCCAAGAACGAATTCCCACTGCAAATCATTTCTGAAATTGAATTTTAATATGTTTCAGTAGTGAAATTAATGCATCTATTTATCCTATTTGGGTGATTGGTTAATCATCCAACAATCAAAACTAAATAAATGAAACTGAAGTGAATATTAGTTCTCACTAGCTGATAAATAGTTCTAGCGAATTTCATACATTGGCCGAATACTAAAATAAGGGTTATATTTAACCTGAAAGGAACAACAACAACAAGGCTTGTCATCTCTGTTAGAAAAGATCTTCTGTAAACTATTCACTCTTTCTTCAGAGTTCTTAAATATTAATCTAAATCATTTGTCATTTGTGTCCCATGTATCCTCCTGCAAGCATCCCCCTCTTTAATTTTTTGCCAGTTGTCTCCTTGACTACCTGGCCTTACCCTTCTTCCAGGGCCTCTGAGTAATGAAACATCTTTTATTGCCACTCATAGAAACAACTAATAACATGCCCCTATGGGACTTGACACTCCATCTGTTCTTGAGCAGGTTTAGATTAACCTAATGAGGGCACCACTGATTCACTGAGATCTCTCTAGAACGCTTAGCAGCCTATATTTCAGCTTCCAGATGATATACTAGAGCTGTAAAGCATGATTATGGAAAAAGGAGACATTGTCTGATGTAGCTTACATTAAGATTATCAGCCAGGGATGAGATACAGTACATGTTGCCTTTATGTACACTAGGTTCTGATAACCAGGATTTTGCAGCCAAGATATGTTTAAAAAGAATCTTTTTATGTTAAAATTCTAATGAAAATATTGCTTTGTTTGGTGTAGTGGTTTAAGTCACCAGGCTAAAAACCAGAAGATTGTGAGTTCTAGTCTTACTTTAGGCATGAAACCAACTAGGTGACCTTGAGCTAGTCAGTCTTGCTTGGAAGAAGGAAGTAGCAAACCACTTCCAAAATCTTGCCAAGAAAGCTACAAGACCTGTCCGTGGAGGTGCTAAGACTCAAGAATCACTCAAAGGCTTGAAAAGAGAGGAGAGGGCAGAGGAAGTGGGGAGGAGAGGGAGGCAGAAAAGATAAGTATCTTAGTTCTGAAGTGGAATGACCTAAATTCTAATTTCTCCTCTCTTGGATTGTTCTCTTATTCTTTTCATTAGAAAGCCTTTAGGGATTTTTTTGCAAGATGTTTGTGGAAGATTTTTGTTTAAATTAACCAGAACAAATACAATTACTCTACAGGGGAGAAGGGATGTATTTAAAGCTATTAAAATGAAATTATTCCCGTCATATATATTATTTTGCCTTCAAGTAATGTGGTGGCTTACTGTAGGGCCTTTAAATATTTGGTTCCTTAGAGACTCCATTACTGTTCTTCTTTAGGATGGAGGGACTTTATTGAAAATAGCTCCATTTGGAACATAAAATGTGTTTAATGTAATAAAAAAGCACCCAGGAAGTAAGACATAAGATGCAAACATTTATTCTAGCAGGGTATAAAATAAGTTTAGTGAATTTTCAATTTGTATCTCTGAAAGAGTGCAATTCTTAATAGTTTTGAAGCACATGTTTTTCTTGGAAGGTGGATTAGAATCTGATAAGTCATTTTAGCAGGTCCCTCATACCTTCCCAGATCTCAAGCATGCGCTGTCTAACATGATAAGGAGATTTGCTAAAAAGAGCTGCCACTATAGGGAAATGTAATAAAAAGAAAGCAGTCAGTCATAAATCAAGAATTTCAAAGAAAAAAACTCATCAGTATTCAAAAGTTAAAAATAACTTGCATTATTTTTAGAGTAGGGCAACAGTCCAGAATTTCTATCCATGCCCTCCAGCTATCATTGGAGGGTTTGCATGTAATGCCTTCACTCCTGCAGTAGATGGTTATTTGGCAGGACATATTGCTAAAGAAACACTTCTCCAGAGAAGCCTGATTGGTGGTTAATCCTTGGCTTTTCCAACACTATATTCAGTTCCAACACTATATTCATCCAAGAACTGAAGATGAGAAGTCAAATGTCTTCAAGCAAAAACAAAGAAAATCCAGTTGCCTTTTCAAAAAGCACCTTTGGGACAACCATGACCTGGAGGACTGAAAATCTCCATAGATATATATTCAGTACTACCGTATGTATGTATGTATGTATGTATGTATGTATGTATGTATGTATGTATGTATGTATTTAGATAGGTAGGGATTTATTCATTAATCACTCAATCAATTTGATAAATTATCAAACTTGTATGACACTCAATTCCTAACTACTGTACTCTGGATGACTTATTATAATCAAAATAATGAAATTATAGTTAAAGCAATCAAAAGGAAGGACAAAGATAAAAGATGGCAAGTATGACTTTCTACTCCTCACCAAAAACCTCGACGAAAAGCCAGGTCTTCATAGCTCTTCTAAACAGCAACTTAATGGGACTCATCTGCCACAGAGAAGGCATGTTTCCAGAGTCCTGATAGATAACACTATTTAACTGAAGGAACAGGAGCGCAACAACCCTGCAGGATTGAATTGGTCAGGCAGATACTATGGAGACGAGTAACAAGTAACCAGGCCCTAAGCCAGGGTCTTCAAACATGGCCCTTTTATGACTTGTAGCTGAGGAATTTGGGGAGTTGAAGTTCACAAGTCATAAAAGGGCCAAGTTTGAAGACCCCTGCCCTAAGCCATTTAGGACTTTATAGGTAATGACCGGTACCTTTAATCACATCCAAAAGCAAACTGGCAACCAGTTTTTATTTTCCCAATCCTTTTAATGTTTCACAATTCAGTTGCTAGGTCATTTTTTTAGGCAGTTGGCTATTTATACTGTTTTTAAGTACCTGTTTTTATTTTGTTGTTGTTTGATTTTGCCTCTCTCTATGCTTTAATTATATGTTTTAATGGTATGTCTCCTTGAGAGTTATTACGGTAGAACAAAAGCAATTACAACATATTTAACTGCCTTGCTACCAGATGTGGACTGTAACAATCCAGACACTTGCTAGATGGCAGGGAAGAGATACAGAAAATTTTTCCTTTTTGCTACTATGTGGTGGTTATCCAGGTTTTTATTTATTTATTTATCAAATTTATATAGCAGCCCAGATCTTGTAGCATCACCTCACATCTGAGATTTAATGAACTAAATAGGTTTATTTTTTTTGGGGGGGGGAGTTACATGCAGTTGTTTTTAGTTGTCCCAAAGAACGTGGACAATTTGCTAGTATATCAAAATAGCACATCTAGGTAAGTTGTTTCTAGAAAAACTAGTGGGTATTCTCTCTGGTGGGTATTCTCAATTATCTTTAATAACATTTGAGGTATATTTCACTTGTTTACTAAATGTTGGAGATACCTTTAATTGCTATCTGGGTAAATCTTGCCTCAAACAGAGACTGGGCAAATCTGCTGGGGATGATTCAATTTTAGTTCCTACACTCAATAGGAGTTGGTGCCCTAAAAGTCCCCATCCAATTCTATGATTTTGTCATAAGGTCTCTATAAAGAGATCTTTGCATACAAGCATCTGATTTTGTACTTTGGATATATAATTTTTCCACTAGTTCAGTCTTGTATATATATAATCTGCTAGCAACATCTCATCAGCCGGAGGTGATAGCCTGTAATCATTTAACTCAGAGAGCAAATTCTGGCCCTGCAAATGTTAGATTGCAGCCTTTATTATCATTCATCATGTTTGATCTGATGGGTATCATAATCTAGCAGCTCATGAGTTTCCCAGCCCTATTAATTCTGTGCACTGTATTGATTAGAGTCTGAATATTCATCACATCTGTTAAACAAATTCATTTTTGTTTGTTCTATTCTAGCTCTCCCCCTTCTGATGACTTCCAGATAAATTTGAATTATAGCTTTCAGAATTCACAATCCATGTGCCTGGCACCAAGACTGAAAAGCTTATTGTCAAATCACTACCAATATGGTGTAAAAGGCTATCTTCTCTAGCTAATAAACCGATGGTCTGAAGATACAGAAAAATTCTTCTGATGTTGCCTTTCTGTAAAAGTCAACTGTAAATAGATCAGTATGCTCTAAGCAAAAGTCTTTTCTTGAGTTTTCTAAGGATAAGCTTTATGGTATTCAGTGGAGGTTGTACTTCCATAAAACATCTCTGTCTTCTAAAACTAGATATTTGCATTTTAAAACATTCATTTTTCAGTTTAGGTACTTATGGTAGTTCCAAAATCACTTTGATTTAGCTATGGAAATGGAAAGGTCAGGACAGACATTAAGAAAAGGTTTAATATAAAGCCTTAATGCTACTCCAACTTTTAATCCCTACTCGATTCAACATCACAGCACATTCAAATTAAATAAACCCATATAATACTGTGCTGTGGAATGTTCTTTTTATTAGCAGTCTCTAGACAACTTCTGCTTCACATATATTCCTTGACAATATGGTCATTTTCTCTGAGAAATTATTTCTTTGTATGTAAGATATTTCACAGCAATCCTACTACTTTTTACTGGATATTTTGCTACAATGATATCTTTAGAAATCATAAAAAATGACTATTCATTTTTATTCTATTATCTGGTATATCGAGATATTCTAATCAAGTAGGGCACTAATGAGCTTACTGAGAACCAGTTTAGTTCAGTGGTTAAGACATCAGGTTTGAAATCAGGAGGTCATGAGTTCTAGTTCTGACTTGGGCATGAAGCCAGCTGGATAAACTTAGGCCAATCATTTTCTCTCACCTTAGAAAGTAAGCAGTGGCAACACTTCAGAAAAACCTTGCCACAAAAACTGCAAGGATTTGCCAAAGGCAATCACCAGGAGTCAAAAATCGAGGCACCCCCCCACACAAATAAAAATAAAGGCTAATACATGATTTCATGATGAGTATTTTCACTTTAGCCTTAGCTTATTAAGTTGATGTTCAGATGTATCTTAAGGGATGCAAACATTTCTGACAGTGGAGTATTTATGTCCTTAGTTGTTTAAAAGGGACATTTTTGCCTTTGGCAAATCAAGTTTTGAAGAAGAAGAGATTCTACATGGTTCATGAGAAGCGCCTGAAAGCTAGGGTTGAATAAGGTTCTCCAGTCAAAGCCCCATGAGTCATGTTAGATTTTAGTTCCCATAATCCCCAGCCAATGCATAAGAGCAATACAGGCAGCACAGTGATAGGAGATAATTTAGCCAAAAGATTCAGGGGCCTGAATTTAAAACAATATATATTTTGTGTGTAAGAGTGTAAAAGACTGTAGGCAATGTGGATATTCCAGCTGTGCTTCAGAGAAAATGTAATAAAATAACACCATGCAGGTGTGAGCTGTCACACAGATCCCTAGAGTGCTGTTACTATTCAGTAAAATTACTGGGATAAGACACCAGTAATTTTCTTCTATGAATTCATGTATATAGCATGTCAAAACCCAAGCTGTCCTGCCTTTAAAGGGATAAGGGAATGGTAAAAGAATTGGCCTAACACAATTATTTATTTGTTAGGCAGAAATCCTATGCTTGCAATGCTGTTTGCATTTTTATATCATTTAAAGAAGTTGATATGCAGAAGTATGTTTTTCCTTATTGCTTTCTTAAAGAACCCAAAATTGCAGTCCATGTCTATTAAATTCAATAAAGTAGGAATTATTTCACAATTGGTTCTCAGAAGCTTTTGACACCACTGCTCATAGATTATTGATGGAGTGACTCATTGGATTGAGAATTGGGAGAAGAACAGCATATTGTAAAGAAAGGAGAGAAAGAACAGGATAAAAACCATAATTATTTATTAGTTTTATAGCCAATCTTTTCTACAGCACATAAGGTGACTCACATGGAAATATGTCTTCTTCATTTTATTCTTACAATAAACCTGAGAGGTTGATTGGATCATAAGAGAATAGGTGAGCCAAGTTATCCACAGAGTTTTCACAGCTGAAAGCACACTTAACCCTGGATTTCCCAGTTGTAACCCAATGCTAAGTGATAGGACAGATCTCTCCACAGCAAACTATAACCTTTGGAGTTAAATACAGGACAGGTTGTCACATCACAGCACTAGCCTTCAGCAAAGAAGAACAAAGAAATTCTGGAACCCACCATCTGCCAACATCTCTTTTGTAGGACCAAAGCACATAATCCTGCATGCATAGATAACAAAATATTCTAAAGAGGTAAAGGATAAAAGGCAAAGGAGAACCTGTGGCTTTTACTCTGTTAGTCATAGTCAACTTCAGTGAGCGGTACTCTTCTCCATATTTAAACCAGCGGGGTCCAAAGACATATCTGGGGTCATGTGGCCAGTATGACATCACACCACAGCACAGAGCACACAGTGAAACATGGAGCATTGTTACCTTCCACTGAAGCGGTACCTTTTTATCTACTTGCGTTTACTGTACATGCTTTCAAACTGCTAGGTTGGCAGGAGTTGAGGCAAGTGATGGGAGTTCACTCCATCACAGAGTGGTAGAACTTGAACCACCAGAGCACAGACCTTCGCTGGCATCTTTGAAGCCACTGAGCCACTGCACCTCAACACTCTAAGAGAGAGAGAGAGAGAGAGAGAGAGAGAGAGAGAGAGAGAGAGAGAGAGAGAGAGAGAGAGAGAGAGAGAGAGAGAGAGAGAGAGAGAAGATATTGCTGCTCTTCTAAGCAACAATCTTAAGTGAGGCTCCATATAAACAAATCAAGAACACAAACTGTTCATGATTTTACCATGTGACAATGTAAACAAGCCTCTGCTTGGAATAGTCTAGCGGTTTTTCTAAGGTAGGTAACAAGCATGAAATAATTCATTGGATCCCACTGGATCTAAGAAGCACTGGATCTTAGATCCCACTGGATCTAAGAAGCTACTGTAGCTACTGTTATGCAACATCTATTATCTTGACTACTTGATTAGTAGACAGAGAGTTCAGCAGCCAGAATCATAATGCCAATAATCAGAGAGGTGTTCTCTACTGAGATAGTGGAAAGGATGTAGAGAGGAAAAAGATAAAATAAATATTTCTTTCAGTCCTTGCAGAGCTACCTTTTCTCTGCTGCAATGGCTATTTACCTGTGTACGTGCTTCTGAGTCACTTTTTGACTCCTGCAGCTTTCTTAGCAAGATTTTTTTTTAAAATGGTTTGCCATTACCTTCTTTCTAGAGCTGAGAGAGGGTGACCGGCCCAAAGTCACCCAAATGGCTTTGTACTTAACCTCTCAGTTTTTACCATGATGCCTTAACTGCTGTACCCAGGCCAGCTAGTATAATATAATACATATAAACAATCTAAATGATCTCCTTCATTAAGGCAGGGAATAAAAGAAAGAAAATGCGCTGATCCTATGAAATAGAAGGTATGCATTCTCAGTTTAAATAGCAAGCACTTCAAATAATGCTATAACCAGCAAAAATACTAATTTGCGGTTCCCTGGATTATCCAGCATAACAACCACATTGTCATTCTTAAGCAGTGGCAAAGCATCAGTTTGTTTATCATATGAGGCAAAGACCAAGGAAATAACTGAGCTACAGATAACCAGTGGCTTATTTGTTTCAGATTTTTTTCTTCACAATTATAGTTTAATATTTGGCTTACTATCTAAAATAGTTTATTTGATATCCGCTAGCAGGCAACTAGTTGTGCCTTGAACACTCCAGAAATCATGTATTGTAAGCAGATGTGTGTGTGGGCACACAGGAAAAAGTGTTGGAAACAATTTTTCCCCCCGGGGAAAAATTGTTGGTACTGACTATAATAATATTATAACGAAAAACTTGGATTACATACTTACTGAAAACAATGAAATTAGTTATAGCACAAATGAGATGTTAACGGTGGTTCCTGGATTATTCAGGATAACAATTACGTTATTATTCTTAACCAGTAGCAAAGTCTTCTCCTAGTTCTATTTAGTATGAAGCAAGAAGCAAGGAAGATAACTGAACTGCAGATATAAGTGACCTATACGTGCCAGAATTGCTTCACAATTATAATTTGATGTTTGGCTTGCTGTCTAAAATTGCTTACCCAGTTTTCTGTGTCTCTAGCTATCAAAGCTGCAGTGAATCTCTGAGGTGGCATCTGTATTGTCAGAAGAAAATAAATGCGAAGCACAAGTTGAACATTAAAAAGAAAACGGCTAGTGGCATTAATTTTGGAATTGCTTATGTTAAAAATTGTATGCTGCTATGCTTGGCTGGCCAGGAGTGCACAGGAATGCTCCACTGTCTTGCAGTCTGTTTTCCTGAGATAGATGGGATGATTTGTTGAGTTATGTGGATGTTTTTGTTTGTGGGGAGGGGGATTCAATATCCATACTGCTTTACATATTTAGGAGTGGTACTTAAGATTTCACGTCTCTCATCACAACTGTGGACTTTTCCTTACTAGTGTGTAACTTTCTAAATGCAACAGACCACATACATAGTTTGGCACATTGACCACTGATCAGGATTAAAGAAGCAAAGTATTCTTTCCTGCCTAGAGGAGGTGATCAAAAGATTTACGTTAAAGAAAATCTCCCTACGTTTGGGAAATCTGTACAGTTCTAGGCCATTCTCAAATATGCAATTTCTGAGACTGGCGATCAGATGTGATGGTATTGTTTGAATTTTCCTTTGGAGACAGAAGGAATTGCTACAGCCACAGAAAGGATCAGACAAAAGGCAGCTTAGTCCGCAGCAAGAATATGGATATGACAAATGTCTCAGGAGAGACACTTCATATTTTTTTGGCATGGCAGAAGAGAAACGTACTTTCAGACTTGCAAGAGTCTGTTTATGTAACTGCACAATTAGAGCTAGGTCATTTGTGTGTACTTCTTCCTGGATTACCTTACAAGGCTAACTAGTCTGAAATATGTTTTCCTTTCACGTTATATACCGAGGTCAGTTAGATTTTACCAATAATTTTCATTGTAGTACTACTGGTCTATTGGTGTGGGGGGGGGAAAGGGGATTCTCAGCACTTCACAGATAAAACGCCAGCACACAAAGACCATCTTGTGAATCTTTTTTGTTGTTGTCATAGTTCAAGATTAAAAAAAACTTCAGCATGTAGCTGAAGCAGATTAAACAAACAGATCTATGTATCATTTCTCCCTTTATTTCTGGTGTAATTACTATAAAAGCAGTTAATCACTTTATGTCTCTAATTGCCCTGCCATTTAGGGATTAATAATTTCTCTGCCACCAATTAATGCTCCTGAAGTTAGTGGATCTTAATTATTACTTCTTGCGTGGCTGTATCTAAGTTCGTATAAGAGTTAATCAAGCGCTTCAGATAAAACTTAGTAAACGCCTCTCATAGCTGGTAGTCTATTTGAGTTTCAGATTCTCTTGTCCCTCTTTCTGTATCAGGTAGACACGATCTTCTTCAAGCCTAGCCTGTCTCCATCCTTAGTGAACCTCCCTTCACTGAGGAACTTGTAGATTCTCAGCAGCCAAAACTGCTTAAATCCCATTTAATTTGTCAGCCATCTTCTTCATCTCTGCAATCCCAACAGCAGCTTCCTTCTTGTTGCTTTCATCATCCACTTCAACTTCGTCTCTTCTCTCCATGAGTGACTGTGGTTAAAATCCTTATCCATTTCATTCTCTTGTATTTTCCCAGGCCAAGCTTAGGATTTTTTAAGCAAAGTTTCTATATCTGGGAGATCGGACAGCATAGCAGACTGGACGTATGTTTCACAGCTGCATTTTCTACTGGACTGGTGAGCTTCAATTTTTTTTGATGTTCAAAAATATAGGCCTGTGTGGGGAAGGTATGCCAAAATGCTTTCTACTGTGTCGGCCACAATATTTGAGATGCAGCAATGATATGCAATATGCTAAGACACTTTGAGTCACTTCCAAGCTTCTGCTGGTACCTCCAGGAGTTCATTGCATATACATGCAAGAGATGAAGGAGGCCCTAGAACTGATGTGGCAACTTTGCTTCACTATTTAGCAATAGGGACCACACTGCTTATGAAGCTTTGCTTGAAGTATCTTTTGAAGTAACTTTACATTCCCCTAAGGGAAGACTAGGGATGCAGTGGCTCAGTGGGTTAAGACGCTGAGCTTGTTGATCAGATGGTCGGCAGTTTGGCGGGTTGAATCCTGAGTGCCGCGTAACAGAGTGAGCGCCTGTTACTTGTCTCATCTTCTGCCAACCTAGAAGTTCGAAAGCACGTAAAAATGCAAGTAGAAAAATAGGGACCACGACGGTGGGAAGGTAACAGCGTTCCGTGCGCCTTTGGTGTCTAGTCATGCCGGCCACATGACCATGGAGATGTCCTCGGACAAGTGCTGGCTCTTCAGCTTTGAAACGTAGATGAGCACCAGCCCCTAGAGTTGAAAACGACTAGCACGTGTGTGCGGGGGAACCTTTACCTTTACCTTTAAGGGAAGACTGGTGGGATGAATGTGGATGTGGTGGGAGGGATACACGGGAAAGGGCTGTACTGCTTGAGAAATATTATCTGGAGCAGTTTGGAAAAAGTCATAGAAGGATGCTTTCAGTGCCCTTTAAAGAAGCTTCTAGAAGAGGCTGGACCTTGCTCTTTTTATTGTATTCTATTTACAGATGCCTAATTAGTATCCAAGCAGTTAAATGGGAGGCTTTATCCAATTAATTATCATACTGAAATAACTCCCAAAGTTAAGTACATTCATGACCAACACACTCTGGAAGAGAACATTTAAAACAATTTTCCTTCTGTTATGAATGCTACCTTCCATTTATCAGTGTTTAATATTTTCCATTAAAAACCTAATCCTTTTTTTCCCAGGATAGTCGATGAAAGTTTTGCAAATTGTCCACTTAAATTAATTGACTGACAGAAAAAATAATTGATTAAATGTCAGATAACTGCTAGTTGAAGGAAATGTCTTAGCTTATCACCTTCTTTAAGATGCACCAGGTACCCTCAAGTTAATCAAGAGGTATTTGAAGGAAATAGAGGCAGAAATATATTTTCTTAGTCTGAAGATCAGACATGAGATCAAAAAATCAAAAGGTGTTTCATTATTAAATCTTTCAGGCAGCTGGTTCTGCTGCTGTGAGGCTAGGAAAGAAAAAAAAATTAGTGCTGCTTTCCGGATAGAACTAGAGTGCAAGTATTATCACTATAACAGAACTGGAGTAAAGAAATAAAATCTTCCAGGATCACTGAAATAAGTGAAATAGTATATAATTTTTTCCCCCTTCTTGACAGTCTCTGCAGGAACCCTTGTCAAACAGCAAGACATTTTCCTTCACTTTAGCATGCGTGTACTGTATTTCTTTTAAAAAATTCAAAATATAACATTTCCTTCCAGGTTGACTCCTGTGATTACATGGACACAGAATGTTTTTATGTATATATCAGTATGAAATAATGTGCCACTAGCCATGCTTTGAATAGTCCATGAATCATGTATTATAAGCAAATGTGTGTGCATGAGGGCCCAAGGGAAAATTGTTGGTACTAACTATAATAATATTATAATGGAAAACCTGGATTATTTATTTACTGGCAGCAATGAAATTAGTTATAGCACAAATGAAATGTTAATGGTGGTTCCTAGATAGTCCAAGATAATAACTATAAATTGGTTAGGATAATTATTCTTAACCAATAGCAAAGTCTTCTCTTAGTACTCAGTTCTATTTAGTAGATGAAGCAAAGAGCAAGGAAAATAACTAAATTGTAGATATAAGTGGTAACCTCTTGAAGAGAAGGACTGAATAATATGAAGTTCATAGTAGTTACACAGGCAGGAAACAACCATTAGAACAAGATCCTCCCAAAGTGGTTTAATATGGATCCCCAAGGGTTGATGGGGCTATCCAAAAGATTGCTACCATATTTCCCTGAAACTAAGACCGGATCTTAAAAGAAGCCCATTAGGGCTTATTTCATTATTATGGCTTATATTCAGGGAAATATGGTACTAAGTGCATCCATCTGGCTGACAATCTTAACTGAGGCTTATTTTGGGGTGGGGCTTATATTACGAGCATCCTGAAAATCATGCTAGGGCTTATTTTCTGGTTGGGTTTCATTTTTGGGGAAACACAGTAAATGTCTGGGGGTCAAAAGGAGGTCAGTAAATATCTTGGGGTCAAAACGAAGTCAGTAAATGACTGGGAACCCAAAGGGGGTCAATAAATATCTGGAGGTCAACAGGCGGTCAATAAATTATGGGAGGTTGATTGGTATCAATTAATCTTTTCAGGTCTTTGTAGTGCTCCATGCCAGTCCTAGTCCTGATGGTGATGTGGCTAGCAGTGAGACAATGTTACTCAGAGTTGGCTGGTCACCCATCAGTGAAAGTGGCCTTGAATTGTTGTTAATTTTTATTGCTATTATTACTCTCAGGGCTATTAGTTCAAGTTGGGTAACATCTGTAGTCAGCTTTTTCTATTATAGTTACTTATATTTAGTTTTGATTAATAATTTAAAAATAATTTAAATGCCTTGTTACACTTTACAAACCCAAGAAAATAATTCCCATGCAGAGAGTTGGCTGCTTTCTATTTTGTTGTTTTTCCCCCTTAAATTAAAAAAAGAAAGTCACTTATATATTACTGTGTACTTGTCTATATACAGTATGTGTGTTATTTATTTAGTTCAATTTCTTATGGCTGCTCCAGGGCATTGTCTTGTTTATGGGTGGCTAGTAACAGTATAAAAAAACACAACATAAAAAATAAATGCATACTCAGCAGCTGAGATAAACCATGAACAGCCATCAACCTAACCAGTTTACACAGTCTGTGTTCCAACTCTCATGCTCAGTAACATAACCAAGACCTTATGAAAGGTAAACAGAGTTGGGCTAATCTAATCTCTGGGGAGAATGCTGATACCCAGAACTAAAGATGGAAAATCCCCAGAACCTGCAGGCCTTATAAGAGCCACTCACTCATGCTAGGGTTGAGCTGAAGCCTGTCCTTCACCATCCAGATTTCCACAGTCATCCTTGAGTGGGATTATAAAGCTGAATATCAACATACTGATATCTCACCCAACGCTATTGGATGCTCACCCAGTAGCTTCTTGTAGACATTAAACAGGTTCCAGTCAGTGTTGATGGGAAGAGAGGTATACCACGGTCTCTGCAGCATCCAACAGAATTTGACATCAACACCAACTGGAACAGGCCCTGAAGGAAGAAGAAGAAACAATATAACACAATATGGTGCTGTCTGTCTCCTTCTGCTTATAGGTGGTTTAATTTTAATTTAATTCTAAAAAAAGGCTATTATGACATTTCTATAACTTTCAAGGAACATTAAAGGCCTTAGATGTTTCTCCAAGAGAAAGCATATAATTATCAAATTGGGCAACTTTTTTAAAAAAAATAAAAAAATCATATTTTTTCCGGAAAAGAATGATCTCTTTTCTGAAAGAGATGGGATGTGGAAGTAAGCATTGTAAAAATTCAGAATCTGGAAGAGATGTACAATTTTGACTTATAATTGCTCAAAATAACAAATGCATGACCTAAGAGGATTTTGTCTAATATTGAGGGAATGTTTAAATAAATGTACTATATTAATTATTTATAATAGTCCTACTAAGGATTTTGTAGACACATTACACATTACATCGCATGTTCTAAAAATCTTGTGACTGTGGATCAGATAATTATGGCTGAAGATTTGAATCATGCTTTGGATAATTAATTAGCTCAGAATGCTAACCCATTTAAATCTAATTCTTATGAATCAGATTAAATTAAATTTGATGGACATATCCTTGACAACAAGAATATACTTTTCCCATTTCACATCAAAATGCTCTTGGAGTATTTGCTGCTATATTGATCCTTTTGTTAAAAACATAATTATATTAAAGTTTTAAAAAAAGAAAAAAAATAGAAAAGCTAATAAGACAATAAAGAAAATAAAGACAAAGCTAAAAATGCAGGAAAAAGAAAGAAAACTTTAAGAAGTAGCTTCCAATTTTCTTTATAGCAGTTATACAAAAAATAAATAAATTTGCCTGTTATGCTATGGTTACATAATATCTCTAATTTTTCTGTAATCCATTTCTTTTCTAATTATTAATTTTATTTTTATATCTATCTCCCATCGGCATTGACTATCTCCCATCGGCAATAAATACAGATATTGTCTTTTCTCTGAACAAAAAAGTTGACTTGGCCATCTTAGCAAGTTCCATCATTTTCACCATTCCTTCCTTCCTTATGGGCAGCACTGAATCTTTCCACTTTGTATATATAATAATCTTGCTGAAGTTATCACATATCAATAACTTTTTTTCCCAAATGTTCATCCACTAATCCCAAAAGACAAAACTCTGGTTCAAATTTGACAGTGTTTAAAATCTTCTGAATTAGTGGATGGATTTGAGTTCAATATTTTCTATTATTTTATATGTTCACCAAGCATGATAAAATGTTCCTTCATGTTGTTCATATTTCAGCATAAGTGTGAAGTACCATTATACATTCTAGACAGTTTTTTGAGTGTTATATATCAATGATGCATCATTTTATAAACATTCTCTTTAAGATGATAACATAATGTAAATTTCAGTCTTTTCAACCACGTTTTCTCCCACTGTTCCACTTGTATGCTCTCAGATTGTTTGCTGGTTTAACGATTCTTAATTGAAATAATTAATAAATGTAATATAGGTACTACATCTGATCATGCCATAGTAACATCACTAATTGCTATAAGAAAATATGCTTCATAAAAATATAAAAATACCAAGTTAAATAGAAAAATATGAGAAAGAACATTTTTGAGCATATACGTAAGATGAGTACATCAGTATTATATATAGCTTTTATGAATGCTAATAGGTCTTAATTTATTTTATATACTTGAAACAGAATATTCATTGAATTGAATAACTTATATTGAGAGTAAGGTGAACATTCTTGCAAATTATTAGTTCTTTGACTGAAATAATTATACCAATCTAATATTACCTCTACTTGTATGACTCTCCAGGGTAAAATTCATATATCTCTAGTTCAATATATCAACATTTTATAATTTTACTCTTGATCATATGAGTCAAATGTAACTGTGGAGGTAATTAATAAAGTCTAATATACTACGTACAACATAACTCAAATGTGATGAAGCTGTGCCTGTATTTCTCAAAAACAAAAACCATTTTATTTATGAAAGAATGATAGCCAGTAAGGGGTATATATTGCTGTGAATATTGCTGTAGTATATAAAGGTAATTATTCAAATGTCACTTATTCTTTAATTAGTCTCCCAATCCCATATTGATAACAAGCCTTTTCTTTTCCAATGCTGTGCTGTAGTTATTCAAGTCATAATTAAATAATAATTTGTAAATGCTGGCTAATAAATTATCTTGAGTCTGAATAACTATTTCAAATTCTGTCATCTTCTCATGCTTCTTCTTTAAGAATGCCTTTTATTTTTCCAGTTATTTGCAAATACTTTAACCATGGGAGATTCTTTCCTTCATTAAGCTATTCTTGTTGGCTCATCTTAAGTTAAAGTTTTATTGCATTTCCTTTACAAAGGTAGGAGGATGCACTTGAAAAAAAAATTGGAATGGAAGTATAATGTTGACCCATATTCACATGACAAACCTGTGATAATTAGAGGTGTTAATAGCTTGCATCAAGTTGTAGCTGATGAAGAAGTCTTTAAACTCTTAAAATTATTATGAAATTTGAATTGCCTAAAATTTACAAAATTTAAACACATCTTGATTTCACACCTTAGTCCACACAATTCCCAAATTATTTCCAGTGTCTTGGATAAATTTGGATTGATTCTAACTTTAGGGTTGTTGCTTTTTTTAAAATAGCAATAGCACTTAGACTTATATTCCGCTTCATAGTGCTTTACAGCCCCCTCTAACTGGTTTACAGAGTCAGCATATTGCCCCCAGCAATCTGGGTCCTCATTTTACTAACCTTGGAAGGATGGAAGGCTGAGTCAACCTTGAGCTGATCAGGATCGATCTGCCAAACTGCTGGCAGCCAGCAGTCAGCAGAAGTGGCCTGCACTATTGCATTCTAACCACTGCACCACCAGGGCTCTTGTAACTTAGTTATAACTATCAATACTGTTTAAAGAAGTGAATGCACTTTTGTATTTTATGCAAAAACTAGAATGTATAAATATATGATGAATTAGCGATTCACTAAACATGGAGGCAAGAATAACAACAAAAGATTCTTCAGTGTGGTGAAGAACATATCAGATTTATAATCACTCCTTGCTTTCTGTTTATGAGCTGGCTCTCTACCAATTTTCTCTAGAAATACTGGTATGTTAATCTGTGTGGTTAGAATTTGTTTGTTTAAATATTACATGAAATTATTTTTATACAGTATATAACATTTTGTTTTTGTTGCCTTCTTTTTTACTTGACAATGTAATTTTCCTAATTTCCCTCCTCCCCCTTTCTCTCAATCTCTCCCTTTTTCAATATTAAGGCAATAAAAATACTTTATTTTTAAAAGAACTATAAAGATAAGCACATGCAATGCTCTCTACATGAGGCTGCCCTTGAGGACCACTCGGAGGCTTCAGCTGGTGCAGAATGCAGCCGCGCGAGTAGTAATGGGAGTGTCCTGATACTCTCATGTAACACCTCTTCTCCCTGAGCTGCATTGGCTTCCAGTTACCCTCCGGGTGAGATTCAAGGTGCTGGTGATGACCTATAAAGCCCTAAATGGCATGGGTCCGGATTACCTTAGGGAGCACCTGCTACCAGCATCAGCTTCCCATCGTCCTGTGCGTGCCCACAGGGAGGGCCTCCTTAGGGTTCCGCCGGTTAGAGATTGCTGGCGGGTGATTCCCAGGGGGAGGGCGTTCTCTGTGGGTGCGCCCGCCCTTTGGAACGAACTGCCGATGGAGCTTTGGACTGCCCCCGACCTTCGCTCGTTTCGCTGGGATTTAAAAACCTGGTTGTTCAAATTGTCTGGCCTGGACTGAGGGATTTTAAATTTTAAAGTATTTTAATTAAATCATATTAAATTATATTAAATTAATTTTAAAATTTTAATTTTATTGTTATTATGAATTGTGGGCTTGTACTAATTTAAATCCATTTTATTCTCTTTTTGTACTGTTTTAACTGCCCTGTGAACCGCCCTGAGTCCTCCGGGAATAGGGCGGTATATAAATTTAACTAATAAATAAATAAATAATAAAATAATAAAAGCAAGAAATATCCTGTCTCTCTGGAAGGCCAAATTTTCAGCATTTTGACTGCAAATATAAGACAAGATATTGATCATCTGTCTCATAAAATTGCACTCGTGAAAAATAATTTTAGTGGAAAAAACTTTACGTTAAATTGCTATTTCTGTAGCTCATGCTACCTGCCTTTCAGCATAGTGTCTGTTAGGACTACATGATTCTAAATGGCACTCCCAAACTGCTGTTACAATTGCATTTCCATTTCTGCTAAACAATAAGTGGTATATGTGCTATTCCAACAGTCGAGATTTATTGTTAAAGATAGATATACCAGGACTTTGTTGTGACTGCTGCTGTTTAAAGTCAAGAGCTAACTGAACTGCTAAAAGGATTTGTATTGTGGAATGTGTGCATGTGCGCATGTTTAAGCTGATCATTCTTCAACAGTTCTTCAGTAAATCCCCAGATAGCCTGAGTTTTGTAACAGTAGCAAAGACCATGGATTCCTGCATTAAATCACACCATATTTTCTTCATATTTTTTTTTTCTTTTCCTCCATAATATGCAAATGCTTCTCAATATCCTGCTGGATGAAGAGGCTTTTTGTGATACATCCATGCCTGCCGTTTGGTAATGTGTTCTATGTCTATCCTGGTGCCTGATAAATGCCTACAAATGCCTGTTTTGTTTAATTAATTTATGCCTGATGTGTGCACACAGCATATTTTAAAAAATCTTGCAAAGGTTGTTTGCTTATCAACCTCCCCCTCCCATCTGCCACTGCCTGCTCCTTTATTTCTCATTACCTCCTTTAGCAATGTAATATATTTGCTCCACTGATTGTGACCACTGAAATTAGCAATACTCTAAATGAGAGTATGGAGGGAAACCGAACATACTGACTGATTTTTAGGAATCATATTTCACCTGCTGCATTTTGCTTCCTGGAATTAAAAGGATCAATCCATTTGCTCATTTCAGGCACTGAACATACTGAGGTAACTGCATTGCAAACTGCATTTGCAGCTTTGCATCTCATTGAGAAATACAGAGGAACACTGAAATTATGCAGACATTAATGTGCGTATAAAACTGGATACAAAAACAAACATGTTCACCTCAGTCATCGGGGTCATAGTTGTTTCAAAGGAGCTTTTTCCTTCAAAAAGCAACTGGGCTGTTTTTTTTTTTTCAAGACACCACCTATCTCCAGTCTACAACAGCAATTCCAAGAAGATTCCACAACCAGTTGTACCCTGATTCAAGTGACCCTGAGAGCACAGTAAAGGTAAAAGGTAAAGGTTCCCCCGCACATGCGTGCTAGTCGTTTCCGACTCTAGGGGCCGGTGCTCATCTCTGTTTCAAAGCCGAAAAGCCAGCGCTTGTCCGAGGACGTCTCCATGGTCATGTGGCCGGCATGACTAGACGCCAAAGGCGCATGGAACGCTGTTACCTTCCCACAGTAGTGGTCCCTATTTTTCTACTTGCATTTTTACATGCTTTCGAACTGCTAGGTCGGCAGAAGCTGGGACGAGTAACCGGCGCTCACTCTGTTATGCGGCACTCGGGATTCGACCCGCCAAACTGCCGACCCTCTGATCGACAAGCTCAGCGTCCTAACCCACTGAGCCAACCCCCAAATGTCCTCAATAGCTCTCAGACAGAGTGTTAACAACCAGAGGACTGCAAAGAAATACAATCCACCCACCCACCACCACCACCATCCTATCCTTCCATCCCTCTACAAGTCACAACTGTCAGTACCTATCCTTTCATCCCCCCCGCATCAGAACTGATGAAGCTTCTTAGCTGAGAACTGAAACATTTTTGTCTTCTTCCTCAAGGAAAAAAAAAAAACAGTCCAGTTGCCTTTTGAAGAAAAAAAAAGTACCTTTGAGACAAACATTTTCATACCTACTGTTAATTCCATTCCTATCTGCATTTACTGTGTCACAAGAAGTTGGGAACAAAGTTATAGAGATAAATAAGTTCAGGAATGTACTCACATGGCTTTGTCCATTCTAAGAAAGATATGGAGAATACCCCAAAGTCAAATTTTACTCTTAGTATTGTCTCTGTTGCTCTTACTTTCTTTTCAGTATGCACAGTCTCTACAGAAGGCTGGAGGAAAGACACCATTCCCTACTATGCATGCTAAATCTCCAGCACTCCTTAGAACAATACTGCTCTTTATTGTATCAAAATAAAATAAAACCAAACAAGGGAACTTCCTTTCCAGTCAACTATTGCAAAGATTACTGAGACATTTTGATTGTAGATGACGTTCTGTGGTCTCCTTGATTTGCTGTGTCATACTTCATCATGCTTAATCAGTTAATCCTTTGTACATATTTTGATGGGAAATATACTACTGTTAGTGAGTGCCTTAATTTCACTTACGGAATTTAAAGAATTAAATCAATGGACAAATGAACACTAATTGGACATTAAAAATGCTAGCAGGCAGAAAGTAGCAAAGATGCATTTGATGCACTAGAACACTCTGAAATGACCACAGCCCAAAATAAAACAAAACCAGAGCAAAATAGGGAAATATATAGAGAAATGAAGTTTTCATATTGGATATAATTAACCAAAATGACATCATGTAATTTGATCTGAATAGCTCAAACCTCCACTCCATTTTGTTACAATGTAGAAAAATTCACTTTTTCCCCCTTTTTTCCATCCTTCTTTTGTTCTTTATATAAGGTAATACCAATAGCAATGTTGAAGCCAGGGAAGTTGTAACATGTCCATTTTTGTTTTTAATTGTATATTCAATTAAAATTTTTTTTTAAAAAAAGAAAAGTTATATTGTTGCCTTTTAAGATACTTGTTTATAATATTCATCTTGCTATGTCTATTCAGTATGATGTTAAAGGAACCCATTGTGCATTTATTTTCAAATAAATGGGATAACCTCTCTAACAGAATCTTTAGAAAGACACATAGTTTACCAAGTCTTCTTTGCTTTGCATCTTAAAATGTTTCTTGGCTCAGAAATTACACAACCAAGAGCCATGTGTATTTATGTCACTGATATCCCACTTTTTGTCTGAGACCTTATGATTGCATATGTAGGGGGTTTTCCCTACATATATTGTTCCCTAAAAAAATAACTTTGTGTGGCAGGTTGGGTGAAAGAAAAATAACTAGCTGGGAGGTTCACCCAATGACCTCTGACCCTGATTGGGAAACTGCCCTTACATTTCCTTGATCCAAATCCAGTACCTTGATCACTATATTACTTTGACCTTCATAGCTTCACAAATACGTACATCAACAAGTGTATTTTAACAAGCTGTGTTCAATTTATTTGAGAAAGTTGGATTTGTAAAAAAATACCACAAAAAATTAAAACAGAAAGAAATAATCTTTTTTTTAAAAAAAAAATCCATCTTTTAAGTGCATGCCATATATATACAGCACGGGTCCCCAACCCCCAGGCCATGGACTAGTACAGGGCCGCAGCATGCCAGCAACCAGTCCGCACAAACAAGCAAAGCCCCATCCGCGGGATGCAGGCAACACACAAAACCACACCCCCTCCAGTCTGTGGAAAAGCCTCTCACCATATAACCTGTTCCTGGTGCCCCAAAGGTTGGGGGCCTCTGATATACAGCACACACACACACACACACACACACACACACACACACACACACACACCATGAGGAGGTTTCCCCAAGTTCTGCTGTTGTTCGGAAGAACCGTAAAGAGCTGGCTGTTCACTCAGGCCTTTGGCAAGGGAGACTGAGACCCCTCGCTTCATCATACTTGCCATCATTGATTGATTTTATTGTGATGTATTTGATTGTTGTGAGCCAGCCAGAGTCAACGAATGTCAAGTGGCATACAAGTGTAATAAATTATTTATTGTAATGTTATTATACATTATTTATTGTCACTAACAGGTATGGGTTGAATGGAATTCACTCTCAGCCTGGTTGGATCTTATTCATTTGCCTTGTTTTTGTTTTCGTTTTTGCCGTACATGGCATAGGGCTGTCAAATGCTCATAATAATCATTTGCATAGCTTGAAACTTTTAGCCACCGATATAGAAGAAATCTTCCCTTTCTGTGTGAACTATTTAGAGGATCGCTTTACTTTTCTGAAGTAAGAAGTTCTGACTTATGCCACAAGCATTTTTTTTCTTTCTTTTTTAAGGTTTGCTGGTTTTGCTATAACAGCCTGACCCGGCTCTTTCTCGTGATTACCGAACTTTTGATACCAATATCTAGGAATCATTCATCTGAAGCCCAAACATGTTTTTCTGTCAAAATGTTTTGGTTGATAAGTCATTTTCTGACATTCATGTGCTTTGGATGGATTTATAAGAATGCCTAACATTTCATGGGCCTGCAGTGTTTTAGATCCATCTCATTTATTAAGGTTTCATCTGGAGATATTTTATTAAAGTCAGTGTGTCTCATCATGGAATATATAAACAATGCATCTACTACAGTATATGTTTGATAACCGTTAAGATGTGCTTGTGAATAATGACATGTACTTCTCTACAAATGGATTATACATTTTCTGTACATAGTGATAACACTCCTTAAAGTCTTGAGGACTTCTAAAGAGATGACTACCTTAGCAATTCAAAATTATCCAGGTATTCTCATCTGGCCTTCATAGCATATGTGGCAGGCTTTTATCTATGATGTTGCTGCTTGCAAAAGAACCACAATAGCTGGAGATGTTTGACAGGAATTTGGCCTGCAATAGGAGTTATCAGTCATTACCACCCTAGTTCATTCAATAAAAAACTGTTTGTCCTTTAATTAATCCCCTGTGAAAAAGACAATGGTTGTGCTTCATATGAATCATAAATAACCCATAATTGGAGATTCACATGAAAAATAATTTCTATGATAACTGAAGGCTTGTGGAGGAGCAATAGATCACTTGCTTCTCAGGAAACTGCCTTTTGATGGGATGCACAGCACAGTCATCTCAGTTCACCTCATCTTATAATCATTGATTTTTACACTTAGAAATTCAGAGTACACGATCAAGCACAAAGTCATATTTCATCAAGATGGGGCTACTAAGGAATAATTTTTGGAACACACTTGCAGGCATTCATATTCCTGGAAGGTCAAGAACAGGAGATGTGGAATAGGAATTTCTCACTTTAAAACATGGTGTCCTATCCACTGTGAACTTGACAAGTTACTTGACAGCACATTCATCATCTGGTCAGAAGAAAGTTCAGAGAGGCTTTTTCCTCAGGTAAGTGAAAATAAAATTTCAGGCAGCGCTTGCAATTCTCTATGGGAAGCTTTTTACCACTTAAACAACATTAAACCTGATGCCTTATATGAGTCACAAAAGCTTCAATTTAGCAGAATCAAGCTCTGTCTGTAATGATACCTATATAGCATGTAGTGGTCTAGTGCAGGGGTAGGCAACCTCGGCTCTTTTATGACTCATGGACTTCAACTCACAGAATTCAGCTACGCTGACTCAGGAATTCTGGGAGTTGAAGTCCATGAGTCATAAAAGAGCCGAGGTTGCCTACTCCTGGTCTAGTGGTTAAGGCGCCAGATTAGAAACAGGGAGACTAGGAGTTCTAGTCCCACCCTAGACATGAGAGCTGTCACACTCTCACAGCCCAACTTACTTCACAAGGCTATTGTTGTGGGGAAACATCTTGCTATCTTGGATTATTTATAAAAATAAAAGTGGGGTATAAATAAAATAAAAAATACAAATTAAGCAGCACTTTGATCTGCACATATTATATTAAATTAAAACACCAAATTATTAATCACGGATCTGAGAAACTTCATGCCTTGGTTCAGAAACCAACTCAGCCTCACTTTCTCTAACTGCCAACAGGTACACAGTCACCCTTTGGGGATAACCCAAGTGTTCTGAAGATGCTACCCATACTTATCAAGTATACTTTAAAAGTATACTTAATAAGTTACTAACTTAACTTTGGTCTATTGAATTAACCTGACGGCTTGGACTTACACAAGACACTGAATTACAAACCGATCACACCAGCTTGGTTTGACAATACACTGAGCCGGAAAGTAGCTAACTACTTTTAATTTTGTGGGTTTTACTAGAGGGAGAAAAGAAAGAGTAAGAGATGAGCACAGCACCACTGCCTGCAAATGGCTCTATTTTATTAGGAGAATCTCTTCCTTCTCTGCTTCACCATCACCAATCCTATAGTAAGCATGTCTGAAGGAGGAATACGTCAAGTGAAGATCTTCCCATTGCCACCCACCTATTATTTCCAACTGTTCTATGCGAAGGAACAGCAATATTTCTTCTATTGCACATTGGGAAGGGTTAATTCTGAAAAGGAGGATATAAATCAGGGGTGTCAAACTCAATTTCATTGAGGGCCGCATCAGCATTGTGGTTGCCCTCGGGGGGGGCGGGTGGGTATGGCCAGGGTGGGCGTGGCCTACTGGGTGGGTGTGGCTAGAGTGCGTATGGCCTACTGGGTGGGCGTGGCCAGCTCTACATCGTTGGCATCAAGGGTGCCTATGGGGGCCTAGGCAGGAGCGGGACAGATCTGAGGGTCTCTGGCAGAAGGAGGGTCTCTGGGCCAGGGCCAAGGCAGTGGGGGCCGTTCCCTCACTGTTTCCAGGATGGCTTCGTAGGCCACATGAAACCACTTCGCAGGCCGGATCCGGCCCCCGGGCCTTGTGTTTGACATGTCTGATATAAATGATTGTAATGAATTAATAAACCAACCTCATGGGTCCCCCAAGTCAAAGATAGAAGCCAGCCCTTTATTAGCATACTTCGATGTGCATTTGTAGAGCATTCAAGCCTAAATATGATTTTAATTTGTGATTTATATATTTACCAGCCAAATGTGTGTGTGTGTGTGTGTGTGTGTATATATGCCCAGCTTGAATATATAAATGTGGGCAGCTAACAAACCAGTTCACAAGAAAAAAACAGTATTTTTTTTTTAAAAAAAGAACAAAGCTGCAAAAGAGAACAGAAGACATAGTTAAAAATAAATTCTGTATATCATGCAAAACTAGCTGATGTGATCTACATTTTCTGCCTTCAGAGTACAGAGTTGTGTTAAGAAGCAAACAATGCTGTATGCATCAAACCTATGCACCATTCATTTTGGGTCCTTCCAGATTTTGGGGTTAGGGAAAGAGGCACAGCAACAGGCAGCCGAGTGAGATCTGGGAGTCCCACCAACGCCCTCAGCGACCAACCCCCCCCCCCCCCCCCCGCTGTATATCTGCCACCAGAAAACTCCCAAGACCTGCTTGACGAAGTTAGGAGGAAGCCTCATCCATCTACTCCCAGCAACTCTTTCCACGTTTTCGTGGGCGGACGTCCGTGCAATGCCTTGTCTGCTTCCAGGACAGCAGGAATAATTCACAGGCACGTGCCGGTAGCCGGGTGGGGGGGGGGAAAGGGGGGTTGGGGGTGGGTGGGAAGGCCCTTTCTTCTCCCCAACGAAAACTACCGACCGATGCCCCCTTTTTGCCCCGTAGAGCCACCGGCTTCCGGCAGGCGTCGCTTCTCCAAGTAAACGGCGCAGCGTGTAGGCGGGCGGCAATATAGCCGCTGGGGGTGGTGGTGGTCGGGGATGGTTCCTCCACCGCCCCCCCCCCCCGTAGGATAGTATATGGTAATATGGGGGCGCGGTTAAGCCCGGCCTCCTTTTTCTTATGGGAAGCGCGCTGGCTGATCCGAGGAGCTGGGCTTCGGCTTGTCCGTTTCTGGAGCTGGTGCTTTAAGGAGACCCACAAAATGTGACTCACGGCCTGGCTGGTTTCACCGGCGGTGCAAGGATTGTGACTCTTTCTCTGGGTTTTGCCCTCCTTGGCTGCACCGGCAAACCTTTTCTGCGGGCGGGACATGTTTTGAGGCTGTAAGTGGATTTTCCTTTATTTACTCGCTGGGTGTGGATTCCTTCTGACTTTCCAAACTTGGACGTTTCCGTTTGCTTACCTGGGTCTCCCCGATCGCACTCGTGAAACACTTTGCGGAGAAGGGGGTGGTGGTGTGTGTGTGTGGGGGGGAAGGGGGTGGCTTCCCGTGTCTCCAGGAGTCCGTATAAAAATAGAGCTTGAGTCTGAGAAAGAATTGACGCGGCGTTCTCCGGAGTTGTGGAACTACAAGTCCCATTGTCTTGGACCGTTCTGACCCTTCGCCTCCCGAACAGCTATCAATCTTAAATCGCAAACGTACTTATTTCGAAGGGGTCTTCCCTAAAACAGGGGGACAGGTGATAGAATCGGGACTGCCTCGTCTTCGTTTCCTTTAACCAACTTAGCGGCTCCGCGCCCAGCTGACGTTAACTTTCTGGAGTTAGAAAGGCAAGGAGAAAAAATCGTCTTAATTCAGCAGGGGAATAACTTCCTGTTTGTAGGGAAACAAAACGAAGCAAAACAAAGCAAGACCTCTCCGGAGGACAAGTGGTGGTGGTGGGGGGGGGGCGGGGGGAGAGAGAGAGAGAGAGACCTGACAGCTGTTTGATTTGCGGTGTTTCAAAAACATGCCTTTGTTCAAAGAATTCGCAGCTAGGTTTGCCCATGTCTCAAAAATAAAAATAAAAAATGGCTTAGACCGGTGTGCTTTGAAATTAATGCAGGCAAATTTGGATCTCGTTTCGAGTGCTGCTGATGGATCGGATCGGTTTTTGTACATGCCACTTGCAGAATCAGTCGTCGTGGAATGACAGTCATAATGATAGGAGAAGATTGTGAAAGGGACACCCCAACTACTGACAAGCCAGTGTGGGGTATTGAATTGACAGAAGGCAGGTTTGGGGAGGAGATGCCCCACACTTGATTTCCTGTAACTTTAGCTCCACTATATTCTCCATAGACTAGAGCAGCTCCCTTTGTTTAAATAAAGATGGGGGGAGGGGGCTAGTTGTACGGTAAGGATATTACAGAGCTGGCCATCCCTTCCTTGTTAATTTGAATATTGTATGTATAGAAACATGCCCTACCATGCTTGTTCCATGGTTCCGCTATTTCTTTCTTTTTCTTTTTGCTATGTGCCAGTTGTAGCATCCAAGGATCATCCTAGCCATGCAAGTGTCGGTAACATGGTAGAAAGGGAGGAGATTCCTTTGTCAGCTTCCTCTTTGTGCCGTTGGTGGAACATTGCTAAGAGAGCAGCATCAAGTCCTTGGACATGTCCTGTCCCTTCCTTCCCCCAAAAAAATGGGGGGGGGGAGAATAGACCAAATATTGTATTTCTGTATCTTGGCAGGGTGGACTGCTTCTCCCCTCAGAGATTTGAGATTCTCATGTGCTCTTCTGATTTTTCTTTCTTTCTTTCTCTCTCTTGTCCGGACGCTTGCTGGCTCTGCTGTCTTTTAGGGGTGCTAGCTATGAATTTTCTACTGCAAAGTTTCATCTGGGGAGCCAGGTGAGGGAGAACTCCTTGCTCAAAGATCAAAAGCATCTGTGCCAAGAAGAGAAGCGGGTGTGGTCTTGGCAGAAGGGGTTGACTTGCAGTGGACGCACACTTCCTCTAGCTGGTTTAATACATCCTCCTTTGTGCCAGCTTTTTTTTTCCCCATGGCTAATTCTCTTTGTTGGTGGAAGGGAAGGGAATGAATGCTGAATTCAGTCTGGGAGAAATGGAGTTATAGCATTTAAGCAGGAAGACAGAAAAACGAGGGGAGGGGGAGGGGGCGGGGTTGGAACAGCATTCTCCCTTATTTAAGAGCTGGGAGACTGTTCTGGTTTTACCTCTACTGTTCCTTCACAGATTCAGATTTCTTTTCCACCATTCGTGGGTAGCACCGCTGTTCTACCTTGTAAGCAAGTTGAATCAGTCTTCATTAGCTCTTTGGACTACAGCCCCAATAATTCCCAGCCAAGTGATATAAAGGACTCTGGGTTTGGGAATATCACTGAAAGTGGTAAAGGCTCTTTTTTTCTGTGGGGAAAAAAATCCCCCTCCCCCTTGGGACAATTTGTTGCTGGTAGATATTAAAGAAATAAAAATGTCCCCTCCCCCTCCCCCAGGTGTGGCAGGTAAGTCTGACCTTTTGCTTTCTATTTTTCTTGGCATTTCACCCTCTTCTTCTCTGTAGCCTGCTTGAGGAGGGGAGGGACATCTTTGCCAAAAAGCTGCTTACTTGCAGAGTACTTCCTTCATTCAGTGCTTGGTTAGGATTGCACATTTTCTTTTCTTTTCTGCTATTTTCCTGTACTTTATTTCCCCAACCTCTTGGCTTGTCACCGCTATCAAATTATACTGTAGGGTACAGGCATTTTTCAGACCGTATTCCCTACTCGACCTTGCTGTAAAGAATTTGAAAAGTATTTCATCCTTTTGAAGTATTAGTTCTGTCACTGAACTGTTGCTTTATGTGATAGATGGAAATAAAGCAGATTATTAGGCAACACCAGTTGTCAGCCCTCAAAATCTGGCTGACTTTCTAAAAGAAATATACAAAGTAACTTTACAAAGACTAAGGCAACAAGTATAGGATCCAGTGTACCGTAAATGCTGCAAAAAAAGGAGCTGACTTTGAATATCTTGTGAAATAAACTAGGCCTGCTGACAGATATCAAAATATTTGATAGCAGGCCTTAAACATTACATTAAAAGTAGTACCTGAGCAATCATATAGCTTGGAGGTAAACAACTTTGTGCCCTTCAGAACATTTGATCAGCTTGATGATCCCTTGCTGTTGACATTTCTAGCTTTGCTAGTGAGTTACTGTCAAAAGCATCTAGAAAATGTTTGCATTCGTTTTATCAAATTTCTACCCAACCTTTCTGTTTTTTCAATGGTCAACAGGGCTTAAGGTGATTAAAAATAAAAATTAAAAAAACAGTACAATTAAAATAGAATTACATTTAACACTGGAATAAATTTAAAAGCTTGGCAGAGGATAAGAGTTTACCATCTTCCTAAACGTATTTGGAGAGTGGGGGACTGTTCCATAGCCTGGGAGCTTTGCAACAGATGACCTTTTCTTGTCTACTAGATGATAGAACTTTTGGCCACAGAGAGATCTTTTCTAGGGCCTTTCCTGATGCTCTGACTAGTCAAATAGATTCACAGTGACAGATAAGATAAGATACAGGCACCTCATCAGTCAACAGGAGTGTTGATTTGCCACCAGTTTATCAGCTACTTAGGAGCTGATGACTTGGCAGCACATGGAAACCAGTAACCCGTAACCGGCCATCAACACATCAATCAACCAATAGATAGGTACCACATAAATACAACAATAGAATAGCCTAAAGCACACATTCTGGTAGAGAGAACTTCCTTAACGATGGGCTCCAGCATGAATCTGAAAGCTCAGAAGACTAAACCTCTGGTCCCAATAACTGACTCAGATTGTATCTTGCATTTGTCTTCATTCATGAAAGATAAGATTCCCTGTCTCTCACATTAGTTATGTGCCATCAAATCATAGTCAACTCTAAGTAACCACGTAGATAATTTTCTCCATGCTATGCAGTTCAAAATCTAGAAGGCCAGACTAAGTTTGAGGTCCAAAAGAACTGAGATAGGAGAAACTAGTTCTTTCCCATGACTCCAAAGTACTACAATTTCAATTAAGGACACATAGAAACTATCTGTTGTTTGGGAATTCGACTTTTTTCATGAGAATAGGCTCTTATTTTCAGGACAAGCTTTTGTGACTTTTTAGAAATCTTATTTTTTTATGTGCTGCAAAATATGACATCAGGCCAATCTCTTCACTTTATGGCATCCTTTGAGTGGGTTTCATGCTTTCAACTTTTCATAATACATTGCTTCATTCATACATTCACAAATATATAGCCTATAAGAACCAAGTCATTATAAGTCAACATGCAATATATAATAACTTCATAGAAACCCTGGTAATATGGTATCAAATTAGATATATGATAAGTTTTTAAATTGTATGAAAGTATTGCTCCTTCCTGGCTTTTAAAGCTGAAAAAAGGCTCTTAGAATGCTTTCCATATCAAAATAAACATCAAATACCATGATTATTGTTAGGAATTCTGTTTTATTCTATAGAAATGATAGATGAGGATTAAGTATTATATAGCCATAGAGATTGATAGCAGAGGATGGTTACATAGCCATATATATCAAATAAAGTGTACAGTCACCATGGGCCCTACTGCTTAATGCTTTCAACCGTAACAGGAAACTCTCCTCAAAACATAAAGAACCATACATTATAACCATAGATGCAAACTAAACACTGCCATCTACTGGCTGAATAATTCTGTAGTTGCTGCAATACAAAATACATTCTAACATGTATTCCAACACCCCCACTCAACATCTACTCCTTATACTAGTCTCATTTATGCTTCCTGTTTCTTATGATTCTTCTTGTCCTTTTTCATTCTCTTCTTCTTGCTGTCCTGGCTCTCTACAGAGCTGGCACTGCTGCTGTGGCTTCAATCTTGGCTCTTTGAAGAGCTGGCATTGGAACTGCTGAGGCTCTGGCTCTGGCTGGGCTAGGCTGGGAGACCCGGATGGCAGCTGTAGTCTCTTTTGAATTCTCCTTTCTGTCTGTGGGTTTTAATGCTTCGTGAGCAACATAGGACAGACTTTTGGCTGGGATGCCTTTATTGCTTCTGGTGTATCTCCTGACTGAAACCTCTTGTTGCCTGGTTTCTGCTTTTAATCCACTTGGATAGTCTTTCTCAGTTAATTCTTCATTATATAAGGACTTCTGTGTCCAAGTCATCTGTGCCATGTGTGAATGCACTTTGAATGTTTTTCCTTTTTGACAGTATTAAGCACCTGATTGAGTTCAGCTGGTACAGTTTATCTCTAATTTTAACCTTTGCAAGCAAGATATCCCCTTTTGTGATGACCCCTTTAAAAGATCACTATGTTGCCTTGTTTTGTGACCTTTTTCAATGACAAAATGTTAGTTTCAAGAGCAGGAATGTACAGTACATTTTTCACAAGTATCTTTCTGGTGACACTCTTAGAAATAGGACAGTAAAGAAAACCATCTCCTATTCCTTCTGATTCCTTCTACTATTTTCCCTCTGGCTGTGGTGATTTTTTCTGTTTTACTCTGCTCAAGATGAATAAAGAAATTCCTCTCATTCGTCATGTGACTCGTAGCTCCTGAATCAACATATCATACTTGCAAAGATGAGGTGCACTTTTGGATTGAAAAGATGTTCATTATCTGAAGAAAAAAATTTTTCCTTCACACTTTTGGCTTTTTGTAACTTTAGCATTTAGCTTTTTAGATTCTGCAATCTGTTTTTAAATGACCCTTTCTAATGCACACAAAACATTCACATGTTTCTTGCTTCAGGTAACTGTTTTTCCTATTTTTCATCTTTAAAGCAGACTCTGTGATGAAAGCACTGTCACTATTAATGCTTTTGGTTTTATGCTTATATTCATTTATAAGCTTGCCCTTAACATATTCTAATGTTAGTTTATCATCTGAACATGCCTCAAGCACTGTGACAAGCATTTCATAACTTTCTGGTAAACCACTAAGTTGTGGCTGTGACATGAAAATCTTTTATTTCTTCTCCTATACCTCTCCAAGGTATGCCTTATATCCTGGTCTTTCATCAGCTTGGTTTGGTATAGCTTTAAAATCAAATATAGTTTATTGCTTAGATTAGCTATTTCATGCACCTTTTATAATCCTTCCTACATTTCTTTAGCAGTTACACACTTACATATATGTATGATTTGATCATCTTCTGTGCTAAGAGAGGTTGTGCTCAGATTTTTTCATCTTTCTCTGTCCACTCATCTGAAGAGTATTTTGGCCTAGCTTTATTTATACATTTCACATATCTTCCCTTATTAGCAGCATTTTCATCTTGAATTTCCAAGATTGGTAGTTCTGGTTTGTCAAATTTGCAAATGAAATCTTTGTTTCAGCTGTGTTACTGGCCATTTTCTTTTATTCTGTTACACTCTTTTTTCTGTTGCTGTATCTTGCACTTATTTACTGTAGCTGGTTATGACTGCTTTGTTCTGTTCTGTGCTGAACTTTATATTTCTCCTGCAATCTGGGCTTATACTGGTTTTATACTGGGTTCACTTCTGGTTTATCTCTGGGTACTGGGCCCATAACCTGTTAGAAATTCTGTTTTATTATATAGAAATGGTAGCAGAGGATTATTATATAGCCATACAGATTGGTATCGGAGGATGGTTACATAGCCATAGAGATAAAATAAAGTGTATAGTATACATGAATCTTGTTGGTTAATAGTTTAACCGTAAAAAGAAACTCTCTTCAGAATAAAAAGAACCATAGATTATAACCATAGATGTAAACTAAACACTGCCATCTACTGGCTGAATAATTCTGTAGTGGTTGCAGTACAAAGTACATTCTAACATGTATTCTAACAATAATGATATAGGTTTTCATAACTGGTATCTGTTGGGCAATCTCGCACTACAGGGTTTAGACAACAGATGTCTAGACAACAGATTTCCTAACATTTTACCAGCAATTGTGGCTGGCATCAGGACAATTGGCTATAAAGATAGGAGCCCAGTCAGTCTCTGCTCAGTTGCCTGTGGTCTACTCTACATAGCATACCAAGCACCAACCGTCTACTAGATAAGGGAGATGCATTCTTTCTCTTGGGGGAAGGGCATAATGGCAAGATAGTTCAGAGCATCCCCAAAGTATCCCCACTTCCAACAGAATGGCAGGCCCCAAATAATAGTTACAAAAGCAGGGTTTTCTTTGGGGAGCTGACATACAGCCCCTTAGAAAAATGTCAGGTCCACCTGCAGAACACAAAAATGGGAGAGGGGGAGAAAACAAACAAAACAATCACATTAATCAGGTTTGTCAGGATACTTAGCATGAAAACATTTAAGTAACCTAGGCGCTCTTGTGTGTTTTTTTGTATATCCATTCATTTTGAGAGGATGGAAGATCTTAAGATGTCAGCCATAGTTGCTGGTGAAACAACAGTATGTCTGTTGCCTAGACCATGACCATTAAACCCTGAAGCCCAATCCTATTCATCAGTTACCATGCGTTTTGATTTGAAACCAATATTCTAAGTGAAACCTAGGAATGCTCCTTGTAACAAACCACTAGCAGCAATGAAATAGACGTGGAATGTTTGCTATATTTCTGCCAGTTGATTTCTCACTTGTTTGTGAAAGATGAGATAGGGATCTAGATTCACACCTCATGCTGAATAAACTATGCATGCATCTTCTGCTTTAAGATGATTTGGCAGGAGGTTTTAAGAAGCAATATATTCAATCAGAAGACCACAGGAGCTTGCAGATTTCTTCAGACTTAGGAAGACAAGTTGTCTTCACATTTATGGGGATGTCTGCAAAATGTTCAGTTAGAGGCTAAAATGACCTGGTGGAAAGTACATCATTAGCTCTGGAAAGAGTAACTTGAGTAGCCCGTGCAACACAAAAAGTTAGAGCTTGTTACTCCCAGTGAGTTGGCTAGTTTACGATTTCCTTGGTTTCCTCTCCCCCTTCCTCATTTGAAAGGCTTAAAACTAAGATGAATATCTTCAATCTAAGACTTGACATTGTAAATTGACTCTTGAAACAACTTAATGTTATGATGATAATTCTTATTGTGCTGCCAGATTTCGGTGGTTCAATAAGAGGTATATCTAAACTGTGCCATTTAGCAAGAAAGGCTCTGTGAGTCTGCAAGTTTATTTATTTATTTATTTATTTATTTATTTATTTATTTATTTATTTATTTATTTATTAAATTTTTATACCGCCCTTCTCCCAAAGGACTCAGGGTGGTGTACAGGGCAATATCAAAATACAAATACAAAAGTTAAAAAAAGATTAAATAATTATGCCCAATATAATACAGTAATTAAAAACTATGCTAAAACCCAAACCCCAAACCCACCAGACCAGGCCGGATTGTTCAAATAAATAGGTTTTTAGATCGCGTCGGAAGGAGTGAAGGTCGGGGGCCATCCGGAACTCAACCGGCAAGCGGTTCCACAGGTCTGGCGCACCGACAGAGAACGCCCTCCCCCTGGGGGCCACCAATCGACATTCTCTGATCGGAGGCACCCTGAGGAGGCCCTCTCTGTGGGAGCGGACTGGACAGAGGGAAGTTGACGCCGGCAGCAGGTGCTGCTGTAAGTAATCCGGACCCATGCCATGTAGGGCTTTATAGGTCATTACCAGCACCTTGAATCTCACCCGGAGGGCAACTGTCAGCCAATGCAGCTCGCGGAGCAGAGGTGTAACATGGGAGTATCGGGAGACCCCCAACACCACTCGCGCGGCTGCATTCTGCACCAGTTGAAGCCTCCGAGTGATCCTCAAGGGCAGCCCCATGTAGAGAGCATTGCAGTAGTCTAAACGAGAGGTCACGAGGGCATGAGTGACTGTACGCAAGGCATCCCGGTCCAGATAGGGCCACAACTGGTGCACCAGGCGAACCTGGGTGAAGGTCCCCCTAGTCACAGCTCCTATATGATCTTCTAAGGAGAGCTGTGAATCTAGGAGGACCCCCAAGTTGCGAGCCCTATCTACAGGGGGTTCTCCTCCCTGTAATGATTTTTCACCAAGATTGAAAGAAGAGAGAACCATGGATGAATCTTGTGCTGTATTGCTTTCTACATTTAGCCTATGCCATCAACAAATAAGCCAATGACAAAATATAGACTATGAAACGGTGGAGGATAAGATCTTAACATAAAACTGTCATCCCCAAAGTAGCTTTACTATTTACACTGTAACACACAGTTGTTTGAGAAGTGGGTTGGAACAGGCTCTAGAAAGATTCTTCTAGGTCTGTTTGAATGGCAGAGGATTAAAGTGGGATTACCAGGTTGCTTGTCCGCAGAAGAGTGTAGATGCTACCATGCAATGGTGGGATTCAGCCGGTTTGCACTGGTTCAGTAGAACTGGTAGCTAAATTTTGCTGCATTCAGAGAATCGGCTGGCTTCCAAAAGTCCAGTCTAGGTCTCGGAGGCCTGGAGGATGTCTCCCAGGCCTAGAACGGCCCACCAGAAGTGCATGGATGCCACCTCCGGAAGTCCATTCTAGCCTCAGAGGCCCAGGCCTGCATCAAATAAGAGAATTGGTTGTTCAGGTATTTGAATCCCACCACTGCTGTCATGCCTCTGAAACTAAGACATAATAAGTTAGCTCTCTGAGAAGTCTTCTGCATTCCAGCTTGAGAACACACACACAGGATTGAGCAGGTAAAGGTTTGATAGATCTTCCTTGCGGACTATACTCTTGTGGACCAAACGTTAACCATCTCTTCCCAAATAACTGGCTTTCTGGATTATTGAGAGAATAGTTTGAATTCTGTATGGCTACTGTTTGTCATGTGAACTACATATATAAACTAAAAAGCAGAGGAAAATATTGCTGTGCTTGACGTCTTTTTTAAAAGACTTTTTGCTATTTCTTATATTGGGTTTAGCAAATGCCTGTTTTACATTTTCTTCTTTAGAATGCCTAACCTTGCAATGACGTTTGTCATACTTACAGAATATTTGCATTTCATCAGTAGTTCACAGATGAGACTGGTAGTTGCCAAAAGCTGAAGCGTCAATGAGGTACTGAGCTAGATTTCACCAAAGAAAAATCAGTTTAGCCACAGCACTGTTCTGTCAGTATTTATTTATTAAAACAAAACTCCTTTTTGTTTTATTTAAATTCCCTTAATTCAATCCTGCTCCTCTTATAGTTCCCAAATCACCAGCCAACGGAGCCAGTATCTGGGGATGATGGAAATTGAATACTTCTGAAGGTTATGGTTGGGGAAATTTAGGTTTAATACATATCTGAAAATGACATATTTAGTCCATGAAGCATACAAGAACTGGGCCATACTTTTTACTTTAGCTCCAAAGTTAGTGTAGCTTTGATCTTGTTTCAGCACCATCGTTTAGAGGGATGGTAAAAGCATGGGCAGAATATGATTCCAGAAAGACTTATATTTTTCCAAGTCCTCTCTAGCTGCATTTCGATTTATATGCTATAGTCGTTTCCAATGCTTTGTCAGCCTGAAACTTAACAGCAGTGAGAAACAGCTTGTGTTAAGAATGAGAAATTTTAGAATGCTGATTAGAAGACAGTCTTCATTAACATCCTTATTCAGTTGCTCTTAAATTTTGGAATCCTTGACTTTTTTTCATTGAAAGTAATGTGCCTTTTGCTATTTATATATTGTTCTGTACCAGCCTGCTACCGGCCCTGCAGAAAAGGCAGGGACAACCCCTTTACAAACGGCAAGAGGCTGGAATTACACCTGCCAAATTTATAGCTACAAAAACAAACAAGACACGAACCAAGAAACAGGAGCTTTAAGAAACACGAACTATCCAAGCGGTTGCCTTCAGCAAACCAGCCCTCCCTACACATTCCCCTTATATAGAGTTCAGGGCATGGCTTCTCTCTGCCTCCTTCCGAGAAGCCCCATTGCCTTCCTCTGTTTACTCCTAATTGACTGCCTTCTGCATCGGGTGTCCTTGAACAGGGCCAGCTGTGGGTCATCTTCATCCACACTGTCAGGCTCACACAGCTGGGTCTCCGTGGTGACCAAGTGGGAGGGGCCTGGCTGAGGGCTCTCATCAGCAAGATCTTCAACCCCCTCAGCAAGGTCTTCAACACCCCCTTCCTCCTCCTCTGAGTTGTCCGACCCAACTGCCGACCCCACAGGCTGACCCTGAATCACAACATATATTATGTAGAAAAGGTCCTGCATTTTTCAGGCAATCTATCAATTAGTCCTTCTAGGTTTGAGTTCAAATTTCTGCTTAGTTCACACTTTTAAAAAAAGTCTGTGTTCCTCTAAAAATAATGATAAAAATGACTGATGAAGTGATATAGATTGAGAATTATGCACATAAACTTCTAATCACTTGCTAAGCTTTGAGCTAAATAATTTCTGGCCCATTTTCCCATTATTTACAGCATCACATTGTTCCCCGGTATATATTTTAAAAACATGTCTGCCTTCAATTCCTTATGACCTTCATTATACTATTATACTATTCAGTAAATATTTTTCTCAAAAATATGGCTTCTAGTACTCCTGAATCCATGGACATCAACTGGCATCTTCTTATGGACTGATAATCCCATACTGGAATAAGAACATCAAAACTAAATGCCGGTATTTGGGGTTTAAAGCCAAATGAAATGGCCTGTTTACACCATGGGAATGTTGCTTTAGAGAAGGAGGAAGCTTTTTTAAAATATTTACCTACAACTCGTAGAAAAGATTAGCAGTAATGGAAAACAGAGTTATTTGCAGGGTTTGAATGTCACAGCAGACAGATAGTAGTTTGTCCTCTCATCAACCCGTGGGATAATGTTGACTAGACTAGCAATGGATCTTACTTTAACCCTGACTATGGAATAATATTCACACACACCCCAATGCTGGAGGCTATTAGTTTAAGGTAGCTGACTAGTATGTATATGGAGCATAAACAACTCGATCCCTGAAACAGCCAAAGAGTTCATGGGGAGGCTGCTGTACTGCCTCTGTCATTTACTGCTTGAAACAATCATCCAGCTCTCCATAATGGTAGAACTAACCCTCACTTTCTATTCATCTCTTGGAAATTTCTTCCTTAGCTGTTAGCCATCCCCCTTTTGTTTTGGCTCAGATCAAATAACCATCAACAGTTCATGGAGATGGCATACACAGTAAGAGAGTTTTCCTAAGTTAGGAATGTTAGCATAGGTGGACTTCAACTTTCAGAACTGCCCAGCCAACCCACACCCCTTAAAGTTTCCAAGTTTGCAAAACACTGTCATAGAATTATGACAGCTGAGGACATCTAACTTCCTGCCCTTGATTCTTTGGCTTGCTGAAGACTGAGAAATACTCTGAATAGCTTTAATAGTGAGTTAGGACCTGAATGGAATAAGGGAAATAATTTAATATATACCATATGCTGCAGTGCTTCCTTTTATCAGAGTTCTTCAGATATTTTGAACTTGCTTTTTTCCCCAACAGAAAAGTCACAAAAAGGACTTTTAAAACAGGATCATACAATAAAGTTTACTTCTAAGCAGCATTTGATTATGTGTGCATTTTGGAAAATAAGCGTTGATTGGACCTGACCTTCACTTTCCATCACTATGTGAATGTGCATATAAAGTAGTCATTTTCTGTTGTAGGAGTTTAATTGTGTCCCTTGCTTCCTTCACCCTTCATACTTAAACCTTACTTCCAACAGTTATCGTGTCCTCTTCAGTTGCAGCAATTCATAGGTCTTAACTTCTTGCCATAATTCTCATTGTTTGTTGTAGGACTTCAGTCACTGAGAGTGTGCTTGACTTGAGCACTGAAAATGTTTTAGGAGGAAACCATAGGTAGTCATCTTGTTCTTGCAAAGACTACTGAATTCCTTTACTCCATTAATTTGCCTGATCCACAGCATTCCACGAACACAATTAATTTTGAAACATTCTCTTTTTTAAAATGATGGTGAAGTTGCCAAGTCTTAGAAATGTGGAACACTGAAGAAAATTCGTAAGATTCCAAACAGCCATGCTTTACACGAGCCACACTTGAAGTACTTTCTGATTGAGGCTGGATGAAGCAATGGAACCATTTCATTTTACTTTTTTTGTTTCATTGTGGCCTCAAATGAAACATTTTTCATATGGCATCCACTCCTTTTCTCCATTCTCACGGAATTTTGTGATAAGGATAGATAGAGTTGGGTATCTGCATCAGACGCTGGGTAACCTCCTTTGGGGCTCTGAAATTTCTCCAGTATTCTCTAATATTGCATGAACCAGGCTCCAGAAAGATGCTGAAAGGGAGAGAAGAATGCTTTCTGGCTCCATTGAGACATTTGGGAGTATATCCATTCTCAGGAAGGATACTGGTTTAACTGAGAAGAATGTACAGGAGAGCTGCATGGTATTACAGAAAATACCATGTTGCCAAAAAAAGGGCATTCTAACATAAAGTATGACATTTAAAAGCATATACATATAAAACAAAACTGTGCTTGTTTTTCAAATGTTATCTCAGTTGGTCCTTGGTCCTCTCTGAGCTTGGTTGTTTTCTTGCAGATTACCCAAACTAAGTAATATCATCAGTTCTAATGATGTCACCGAGTTTGGGTAATGAAGCATCTGCAAGAAAACAACCAAGCCCAGAGAGGACCTCTTATCTCGACTCCGAGCTACAAATATTCTCCTTTATTGAAATGATATTTCTCATATTTCCATCTTTCCACATTTTTGGAAGGTAATAATACTTACTGCTTTCTTACAATAAGTACTGTTGAGCCTAGTGAGATTCATTAAAGTAATTATGCTTAGAGGTGTACCTTTAGGTTGGAATACACTGAATACTTACTAGGAAGTAAGTCTTTATGAGGTTTTCCGACCTTATATTCAGGCTGTACTCTTTACACCCTATGTTATTTTGATTTTTTTTAAAAAAAAATAGCTCTGGACCCAAGCTCAGCAACAAAACTGCAGCTGACAGTGAAAATCTAAATTTTCTTGGCAGCCAAGTCTTACTATTAATATGGAGAGCCTAACTCGCAGAAATAAATATGCAGGAAACTAGCCTTATGGGAATCAGACAGATCACAGGATATTTAGCTGATGCAGCAATAACAGCTGAAGCAGGAAGGATGTAACAGCTACTAGGGCTGAATAGCCTTCTTAGGGCTATCCAGCAAAAATTAGTAAACTGTTATTGTGCCCTTAATAGTCAACTTGGGACTGGATGGATATATCTTAATTTATAAACAACATATATTAAAAATAGTATATGCAAAAATAGATCTAGTTCATTGTGGGATATTTGGTCTGAACTTCTTTTTTTAAAAAAATAAAAATAAACGTGGTTGTAAACAAGCTCCAAGAATAAAGTCTTGTTGTAACAGTTTCTGAATATCTGCATTTTGTATTTGAAAGGGGGGTTAAGACTTTTATGGCAGAATTCTAAATAAAGTATTCTTGGACTACTTCTCATAACATTGGTAATAACAGTTATTGTGAATAACAGTAATTGGATGGCTTAGCACCAACACAGTGAAGCAGAAACAGACAGACAAATTTGTTTTAGGTTTTTTATAGTTTCCAAACCTAGCCGCCCTTTGAACAAAAGGTTCATGGTTAGAGAGGTTGTCCTACTAAGAAGCTTTGCTAGTATTTGTTTTGTTTTTTCCAATAGTAAAACTATAAATTGGCTTATGCTGGATGAAGTCACATATCATAGTAACATATCAGAGGTTCTGTCTTAGTACAGTATGTGAATCTATTCACTGTAGGATATTAAGTAAAGATTTTTAGCTCAGTGTAATGAATGAACAAAGGGACGCGGTGGCTCGGTGGGTTAGGATGCTGAGCTTGTCGATCAGAAGGTCGGCAGTTTGGCGGGTCGAATCCCGAGTGCCGCATAGCAGAGTGAGTGCCTGTTACTCGTCCCAGCTTCTGCCAACCTAGCAGTTCGAAAGCACGTAAAAATACAAGTAGGAAAATAGGGACCACTATGGTGGGAAGGTAACAGCATTCCATGCGCCTTTGGCGTCTAGGCATGCCGGCCACATGACCACAGAGACGTCCTTGGACAAGCGCTGGCTCTTCAGCTTTGAAATGGAGATGAGCACTGGCCCCTAGAGTTGGAAATGACTAGCACACGTGTGTGGGGGAACCTTTACCTTTACCTTTTTAATGAATGAACCCAGGGACTGAATTGTACATTGGTCCATCTAATATTGCCCACATTACTAGAGATATTCAGAGTTTCAGAAAGGATTTCCATCCTAGTCATTCTTGAAAGTTCCAGGGATTGAACCTAGACCTAGAGTCTTTGGTATGTAGCAATGCCATAGAATTATGACTCTCCTCAGAAGTATAGCATCCTATTGGAGATATCTAATAGAAGGGCAACCAATTTTTTTTTGCATGTTTGCCAAGTAACTCAAAGGGTATACTACTATATATGGAAAAAGAACTTGATACAAATCTGAGTAAATTTTTACTCTGTGTGAACTGGGTAAAGAATGTAGATGACAGTAGTAATACAATTCAGGACTTTTGTCTTTGGAAAGATATTCTGGATATATTAGCAAATATGACTTAGGACATCTAACAGTACACTGAAGGTTTGGGTTTTTAATTTTTAATTTTCAGGCCTATTTAATTTAATTCTATTTTAACTTTGTATATTGTATTGTTTTAATTGCCCTGTAAACTGCCCTGAGTCCTTTGGGAAATAGGCGGTATATAAATCCAAATAATAAAAAATAATAATAAATTATTTTTGTGTCATTGTAGTTGTTTTTTTAAAAAATCCCATTTATATCCCGCCATTCTCCGAAGACTCAGGGCAGCTTACAATTTAAAGCACAAATCAATGTGCTTAGCAATAGCCTTCATTCTATGTATATGCCTGCTTATTAGGGCTTTCGCCCACCGCCCCCAAGCGGCATTATTACAAAGTCAGCTTATTGCCCCCAACAATCTGGGCCCTCATTTTACCTACCTCGGAAGGATGGAAGGCTGAGTCAACCTTGAGCCTGGTGGGATGCGAACCTGCACTAATTGCAGGCAGCTGGTGTTACTTAAGGAGGCATTAGCCCACTGCTCCACCACGTTTGTTTTGGTTATGAACGCTACCTGACTTTGGCAATTCTTAAATATTAACCACTTGGCGGGAGAACCAGCCACTGCATTTTCTTGACTGAGAAGCTGAAAAAAGCAGCACTTCTGCTGGAATGATTGTAGACTATGAATCAAGTTCAATTTCTTTTCCTTTTCTTTAAACTAGACTTGAGCTATCTACTTTTATGTACAGGTAGATCTTGATTAGTGCAGTTAATGAATCCCATGAAATGGCCATATTATTTGAAAATACATTATTTATTTATCCTTTCCTCTCCATAAATACACATCCATGTACATCAGATACATTTACTTCTACTGGGAGTCTCCAAATAAGTAAGAAGTGAGATTTTATTTGCTGTTGGTTTCATCCATGTGTCTGTCTTATGTACAAATAAAACTGGGGAATATCTTGTTTCTAATCATAAAAGAGATATGCAGAAAAGTTTTGCTAATCTGTTTCTCTTCTTCTCGGTTAATCCAAAACCAAATGTGTGTTGGGAACTAAAATAAGATGTCGGGAACAATGGACTGAAGGGAGATCAGAAAGGAAAAAGCAGCTGGTTTGCTATCCATTTCCTATCTGTTCACTGGTTCAAGCCTCTTTTATATACATGAACAGAAATGTATGCCCACTCCAGTTACATATACTTCATTCCTAATTAATAAGCAATTGAGAGTTATGGTGTAGTGATTAAGGCATCAGGCTAGAAAGCAGGAGACCATGAATTCTGATTTTGTCTTCGATATGAAGCCAGCTGGGTGACCTTGGATCAGTCATTCTCTCTCAACCCTAGGAAGCAGGAGGCAATGACAAACCACTTTCAAAACTTACCCTAGTACACATTCAAAAGTGTTGCCAAAATCCCTGCAGGGACTAGTCTCCAGGACTCAAAATTGACTTGAAGGCCCCAAAACCAAACAGACAAACAAACCACCCCCCCCACATTAAATTGGACACTGCATCTTCTTTGTTGTAAGATCATATATTACATTCTTGTTTAATTTGTACACAGATGGAGTTATTTGTTTGTTTTTTGCAGCAACTTTTATAACACTGGCCCCCAACAACTCCTGGTGATCTTCAAAAAGCCCATATAAAACCATAAAAGCAATCCTGAGCATACATATTTTATATTTATATTTATTTTATTTGATTACCCTCATGATACCCTCATCCCAAGAACCTGGCCTTCAGACAGAAATGTCTATTGGTCTTCAACAATTAACGCCTAAAAGTCCTGTGCAGCAAATGTTTTCATTGATTTCTGAATGTCTGTTAGGGAAGGATGCCATCAGATTTTCAAGGATTTCCATTTCCAGTCCGTTCCAAAGTGCTTGGCAGAACCTGAAGAAGAGCATGTTCTAGCCTCCTTCCTTTGATCTCTTATGGGGGAGCCATCTCAAGTTCGTCATTTGGAATGAATGAAATGGATGTGTTATGTTCTATCTGAAGTATGTTTCCTGCAGTAACCTAAACACCTAGCCAATAAGAAAGAAACGAGTGCAAAACAGTATTCTCAGCTTTAGCTCTTGCTGACAACCTAGAAGATTATCATGGCCTCTGAGAATATTTATAGGATCAGTGGGATGCTCTTCCCCTAATCAGTTCTGGATGCAGGCCATTCAATTTCCAACCCATGTCCTAATCTGAATGTTGATTGAAAAGACACCAGATTATTCACTTTGTCTAGTGTTTTTTTTTAAGTTGGAGCATCGATTTATTTATTATCAAATTTATATTGAATTTATACTGTATAGCCACCCATCTCACCAAAAGTGACTCTTAGCAATCTCAACAACTAGGAAAGATAGGAGTCTGGCTGCTAGTAACAAGATTTGCAAACTGTAGGGTCTCTTCAGGATGGACTGCATAGCCATCTTCTTCAAGGACAGAGTATAATCTCTTTCCTCTGAGAGGCAGTGACTAATTCCCAGGTTCAACTTCACACCAGCACTTTGTACCTCTCCAAAGAGCCAGTTATGGCACGGGTCAAGCCTTCACATGGCAGACCTCATATTAAAGATTACCCCTCTACTTCCTTGGAGCCTATAAGCCTAAATGAAATTTCATGAAATGTCATAGGCTCGTTTGCTAATTTTCTGATCCAATCTTACTCATATAGAAAAATGAATACGGTCAGTTTTTCCTGCAAAATGATGTCCTAAGATTTTACTACAGCTCTTAGGAAGATATTCCTGTTGCCCATGGCTTCAAAGGACATTTCTTAAAACAGCCACAGAAGCGCTGCCTGTGGATGCAATATGGGGAGAGAAGATCCTTGCTTTGCTAATACGTACAGCCACAATCTAGGTTTCAACAGGCATTCTTACCTGTATTCAATCCAATCATTCATGGTCTTCTTTTACCCACGTTGCAAGTGCCTTTTGTTTCATCAGTTGACTGTACTCCAACCCTAGGAATTGCCTTTGCCACCTAGAGAGCAATCTTTTTCTGACAAGGTCCCTGACTCAGTGTTTTCTTACATCTGTCTTCAATTAAAATTTGGTCTGATCAAGCCTACTTGGAGAAATCCAAATATTGGCGAAATGACTGACATCTCATTTCAGGAAAATACATTGGTTCCTGCTCTACTTTTTTAAAGTGAGAAATTCTTTCCTTTGCACTAGAGCCCAATTAGTAATACTCTTTGAAACAGCCTAATCCATTTTGTGCTTTATAAACCATTTGAATTATTAAAATTCCTATGTCATCTGCTTCATTGTTCCACCATCTTCTCTTTCTCTTCACCAGGTTTCGTTCTCACAGAACTTCCTGTCCTTCCACAAACTGGTTTTGTCACTGAAGTCTTCTGCTTTTGTTTTTGTTTTGCTTACCCAGGCAAGGGAATTCTACACCTTGAACTAATAATAATGTGCTGGGAATAAGCTTGTTTCCATAGAAACTAAGATGGTGTCAAACAGATGCAATGGCATTTCCACAATTTAGGAACAAGGAACATACCAGCTAGATAATGGACTGCATCATCTCTGGAGAGAAAGACAGCTGAATTAGTATTTTGATTTCCATAAGTCACAGGGTGTTTTGAGTTTCTAACTTGCATTTGATCTGCAGAACAGCTGTATTGTTCTTTTGCAACTATAAAAAAATATGCTGGGAATTTTGCAGTGAATGATGAGTTGTGAGCTGTCATATTGAAAATACCGTGGAAGGGAATATTTCTGGCATTATTAGTAGTATCTTTTACTAGTTCATCAATGATCTGATTGATGTATATACTGGCCTGATAACTGCATTTTAATCTCATCCAGATGATGAATGTATAGCATAGCCATTTCCCCTATCAATGGAAAGTGGATGATATTTGCATTTAATTTAATTCTTTGAGATGTATCTGGTCTAATAAATTCAATCACCATGTCTGTTGTGGTTGATAACTCTGATTTTTTTTAAAAAAAATTGAACTGTTGAGTATTCTCTCAAAATAATAGACTGCCCAGCTCTCAATAGAAAGATATTCCTTAAGAAAAGTGAATTTGTTTCTAAGCTTCAGTTAGATGGAGACATTGCATAGAGAGGTACTGTTTCTCATTACTTTTATGTCCCAGCTTGGATTATATGAATTGCTTTCAGATTATTATTATGAGACACATAAGAATTTACAACATGGAACAAGTTGTAAAGAAGTTGTGAACAGCTTGTGTTTCCAAGCTAGCTTTCTTAACTGTCATCAGATTATAACGACACAATTAATGTGTGCAGTAGCTTTTCCAGGAGCGGTGTCACGTCTCCAGACAGTAAGTTTTACTATGTCTGGGTGGGATCAGAACTGTGCAGAAAACTAATATTTCTTCAGCAGGCAGTAAGATTTTAGATGATTAAATTAAACTAACGTGTAGTTTTCCTATACCTGGAAACAGTGCTTTTTTTGGAGGTAAAAAAGGTGCCGGCACTCACACATGTCATATAACCTGCCTTGCCTACCCTACAAGGTTTACCATTGTAGTTGAAAGAAAAACCCTTCAATTTTTAGTGTATCTAAAGAAGACTAGATTCTGTTCAAAGTAAGTTAATAGTACCGTATTTTCCGTCGTATAAGACAACTGGGCGTATAAGACGACCCCATACATTTCCTGTTAAATTATAGGGTTTGGGCTATACTCGCCGTATAAGACTACCCCTCTTCCAATGCACACCAAATAAAAATTAAAAAACATCAGATTTGATTTTAATATGGAAATTTTAATTCAAATGCTTATGACATGCAGGTGCTTAGTAGGAAAACTGTCACTTATAAACATAAGGCTGTTTGTCATCAAACATGTAAACATAAAACAGTGCAAGTGGATTAAACTATAATAATAATAATAATAATAATAATAATAATAATAATAATAATAATAATAATAAGAAGAAGAAGAAGAAGAAGAAGAAGAAGAAGAAGAAGAAGAAGTAGTTGGAGGGGACCTTGGAGGTCATCTAGTCCAACCCCCTGCTAAGGCAGGAAACCCTATACCATTTCAGACAAATGGCTGTCCAGTCTCTTCTTAAAAACTTCCAGTGTTGGAGCATTCATCACTTCTGGAGGCAGGTTGTTCCACTGGTTAATTGTTCTAACTGTCAGGAAGTTTCTCCTTAGTTCTAGGTTGCTTCTCTCCTTGACTAGTTTCCATCCATTGCTTCTTGTCCTGCTTTCAGGTGCTTTGGAGAATAGCTTGGCTCCCTCTTCTTTGTGGCAGCCCCTGAGATATTGGATCACTGCTATCATGTCACCCCTCACCCTTCTCTTCGTTAAGCTACACATACCCAATTCCAGCAACCGTTCCCTATTTTCCTAATTTACTTTTTCACTTATCCTAATTCACTCTAAAGCTTTCCCTGCGCAGAGCCTTAAATAACACCAGCTGCCTGCAATTAGTGCAGGTTCGCATCCCACCAGGCTCAAGGTTGACTCAGCTTTCCATCCTTCCAAGGTAGGTAAAATGAGGACCCAGATTGTTGGGGGCAATAAGCTGACTTTGTAATAATGCTGCTTGGGGTGGTGAAAGCCCTAATAAGCAGGCATATACACCGAATGAAGGCTATTGCTAAGCACATTGATTTGTGCTTTAAATTGTAAGCCACCCTGAGTCTTTGGAGAAGGGCAGGATATAAATGGGATTTTTAAAAAAAAGACCAAATGGGAGATCCGCTCCAGGTTTTCCAGCCAGCCCGCCCAGTTCCTGAGTCAAATGTGTCCTTAGAGCTAAGCCGCTGCTCTGGCTGCTGCCTTCCCCACCTGCCTTTCAAGTTGGGATATACTACAGCTGCTCTTCAACTTTAGAAGGAAAGACGCCCAGACCCCAGCCTGTAAAAAATCACAGACTGCAGCTTCTTCGCCAATTGGTCCCGCTTTCCCTGCGCAGACTAAATGGGAGATCCGCTCCAGGTTTTCCAGCCAGCCCTGTCCCTAAATTTTCAGCACCCAGCGTATAAGATGACCCCTGACTTTTGAGAAGATTTTCATGGGTTAAAAAAGTAGTCTTATATGCCGGAAACTATGGTATTAATGTTACCATAATGTCAGGACCCACCCCAAACTACGTCTTCGGAAGACAAAACTCTTGGAGTCAAATCTAGTCCAAAAAGAATCTTTACTATGACATACTTGGTTGTAGGAATACAAGACAGGACTTAATATTGTCTCATGAACTAAACCCTTATAAAGAGTTCCCGGTTTAACCCCCCTTAACCCCATTTGGTCAGTCCCCCATCATTTACCTCGTATCATCCCTCTCGTGGGAAAAAGGAACTTAGGACCTTTTATATTTATTGCTCTCTTCCCTGACACAAGCCAGATGCTAGCCCCCCCCCTTCATTTCCCCAGTTCAAAAGGCTTCTCTTTTCCTTTGAAATGCCTAATACCGGTTCAATACACATCCATTCTCTCCTCTTCGGGAGATGGCAGAATCCATGGAATAATGTTTGAAACATACATTTATGAATATGATATAAATGGATTCTGACACATGCACTGTGTGGCTTTAAATTATAAGAAGGCATTTTATTAATCTTTTGGGACATTTATCACTGGCATACCCATTTAGTTTAATGAGTGGAAATGTCAGCTTTCTATTGTAGAATGAAATTGGCCCAATAAAACAAAATTTGGTTGCTTGTAAAAGATTGAATTATTTTTAACAAGTTGCCAAACAAGCTGGAAAAATTTACATTTGGAGTTTAATATGGATATTGACTTGAAACAAATTAAAGTTGAAACTTTGTCAAAGATTACTTTTAATTTACTTTTAAATTAAACCCAATTTAATAAATAGATCTCATTAAACCTCATACTGTAGGTCTACCTTTACATCTGACCAATATATAATTAATATATATTATTAATAATAATACCTCCAAATCACAGAGACATTGGCTTTATTCTTATTCTTTTCCTCTGCAGTTTGAATATAAAGGATAAAAGACTAAAAAGAGATTTCCGTAGACATCCCAGCCTTTGAACTACCCAAGGAACCGAAACAGCAAAGTTTCACTGTTGGGCAAGCTTCCACACCAGCTGCCTTTCTTTCCTCTCACTTTGCCTCTTTTTAACCTCACACACACACACACACACACACACACACACACACGCATGCACACACACACATACACACACACACACCTTCTGCAAGGGAGGGCAAAAGGCTCACTCACCCTCTCGTGAAAGATGGCTTCCATGTTTATGTGTCTCCCACCGCAACCATCAGCTTCCACACCAGATGGTCTGACCTAGCCAATCAAGCCACGCAAGAAAGCTACAAGAAAATACTTCTGAGAAATTGCAAGGTGGATTCAAAATAGCTTTCAAACAAATTAAGTTCATTTTCCTCCTTTGCTTCAACTAAAAATCTGATCTACCAGTTGATAACATCAACTGAAAAGACAAACTACAAAACTATTGGCAACTGTCCCCCCCCCTCAATTATATACATTCTTGAAATAAGGAATGGTCTAAAATCTGCTGTCTGTTTTTCAAGAGATATGCTTTTGAGTGGCTTAGCAAAGGGTACACATCAAAAATAGCCAGGGTGAATTGGCCATGTCAAGTTGTCCTATAACCTTTTAAATGATAGTCATTCCAGCTGCATTTTGTCCTTTTCTATGTATCCCTTCATTTATATATACATATATTCTTCCATGCAAACAATGATGAATCTGCAGATAGATGGTCTTCTGATCAATGATCATATTCTATTTAATGTAGTATTGTGACCTCATACATAGAGATATTTCTATTGCTGGATGAAAGGTTCTATATAGATATGACACTGAGTTAACACTTGGCCATTGTTATCAATTCCCTGTTCACATTCTATATAGATATTGGAAACACATCTGATAGTGCCCTTAGGAACACTATTTGAATGCTAAAGGTTTTGTTTTTTTCCCCCCAAAATAGGTCCTCTCAGTAAGCCACAATGACTTGTCCCATTCTGCATTTAAATGGTGGATTGCAAGTAACAGAGGATAAAAGCAGAGGATAAAAAAATATGATGGTATCTCAGTGGTAGAACTGGGAACAAATTCACATGAGCTCACATGCCACATGCTAAGGATATGATAGCTGGAAGGAAAATGGCTAAGAGGAAGTCACCAGTGATAAAATCTGTCCTAAAATAATGAGGCCAACCCCAATAATCTAACAATAATCATATCCATCAGCTTAAATGTAATAGTCATTTGTAAAGTCTAAAAGTGTGAACAAAGATTAATACTATCTTCATATTTTGAAGATTATGCAGCACAAGATAAGATTAATATTTTTAATACATACCTTAGTTTTTCTAAAGTGATCATTAGGGCTTCTTACTAGACAAAGCAAAGGACATCAGAGAAACAGAGGAGAATGAGATGTCTGTTGCAAGAGATTGATTTTTTTTCTATTCGATCTACAAATTCTATACTTATCTTTTAATTTTCTTTTCAAATGTCTTTGAGCAAAAGAATCACTGAATTCTGTCATTCCAAAAACTAATTGAATCCACGTCTATCCAAAGTAGATCACATCACTTTCCCTTTTAATTTCTGGAAACATTACACGGGCATTCTAAACATCCAGCATCTTATCAACAATCTACCTTTTGATCTTGACAGAATACTGTATTACAGTATTAAGCAGAAGAAATGAGAAATGATTGAACAACAGTTCATTGTTTGGACAAGGCCTGTTAGCAAACTACTTTCATATTTTCTGCTTTAGATTCTGTAAGCACTAACAATGTTTTGTTTGGGCAGCTATTTAATAACGAAAGGCCAAGTGTATTCTCATATGCCATGTGTTCTCTATCATAGTGTTTGGTCATGTGGTTTGAGCTTAATTTTTACTGATGGAGCTGGTGGGTAGCAGAGAGAGATGGCACTACAGTAGTGGAGAGAAGACCGCATTCAGAGCATTGAAACTCCTGCAGCTGAACCTCACAATGAGATCAGAAGCAGAGCTGTGAACATTGCTTGGCATTAATGTAGCCAATGTGTCCTGCTGTGGCCTAATGAAACTTTATTAAATTTTGGCATGCTGTCAGACTCTTCCATCTCAGAATGAAGCTGCTTTGAGCCAAGTTTACATTCTTCATGAAAGGTCTGTGCAGTCCTAGTTCTAAAATCTGTCAAGAAAAGATGGATAACAAACCACTTCTGATGTTACATGCACAAGCTGTATACTAGTGTTGCATATGTTTTCGGTGCTATGTTTTTCTTTGCTGTTTGGCAAACAGCTGGGAAATGTGATAACACTGAGGAAGCCAGGGATCCTTGAAATCTTCTGAGTGGTTGTCTAGCTCCTAGGTTTTCTTGCTAGGAAGAGGATACCAACTCTTCAACAGGATGGAGAAGGTTCTCTGTAGTCCTTTAGTTGTGTATTTCCAACCACTATTTTGCCATAAATCATAGGGACATCTTTGCCAAAGAGTGGTCTACATCTATAAATAAATCAGTGATGTTATATGACTATTATGAGTATGTATAAGTGTATAAGTGTACTGCATGTTCCTTCAAACTGGTAAAATGCAGACAATTATATGTGGGCATGCAGACAAAATCCTATTATTTACTGAAAAGGACTTCTACTGAAGGACCTGTACTTTAATTAAGCAGAATATAATTTGGGAGATGTGCTGCTTGTGGTTGAATACTGGAATGCCACAGCTGAAAATAGTAAGAATTAAAATGTACCATAGTTGAATGGTATAAATAAAGCAAGAAACAACTCACCAGTTTCTGCTAATCCAATGATTCATTTATCACTAAATGTTCTTTTTTTAAAAAAAAACATGTCTATATATGTGGACATCACTGGATAGATCACATAGAAATCATACTCACCATGTTATTGGTATAAGGAGGTTGGGGAACTCAGTTATAACAGCAAGGACATAACAGGGGGCTGATTGTGGAGCAGTTTGTGAACCACTCATGTGGAAATTCCAAATCAATTTAAAACAGACGAACAAAATTAAACTGGTTTCCATGATACAATCTTGAGCATCTGCCTATCTACTCTGTACCTCTATGGGAACTGGAAAAATCATGCTGTGTAATCTATTACATTGTGCAATGTAAGCTATTAAGGATGAATATAAAAAGAGGCAGTCAAAGAACCAGAAACAGAAGAGAACAGCGAACAGGAGTGTCAGGACAAATAGGGGAAATGGCCAAGCAGAAATGAGAAGTCAAATCCAAGAATGTCAAAGAACTTGGGAAGAAATTTAATAACGAATTTCAGAGAGCTGTTAGAGAAGGCAAAAAACAGTATTTCAACATCTGTAAAGACATCAAAGATGAAAAAAGATAAAGTCAATCTTCCAAAAGATCTCCAAACTCAAAAGATACGAACCTTGAATTGGTATTATAGAAGACCCCAATGGACAGGTAATAACTGATTTCAAGAATATCACACAAACTTGGAAGGAGTATACTGAAACATTGTACAGTAGAGAAGTATTTTGCAGATATTTCATATTTACTTCTAATGCTAGAAAAAGTACTAGTATTCCACCATTGTGGTAATTATCACATTGGAAGATAACAGGAGTAGATGGTATAACTGTAGAAATATAGAAAGCAACAGAAAAAGAGTCAGTTAAGGTGACAGCAAATTTGTAGAATGACTCAGTTGCCAACAATTAGGAAGAGGTCAGATCTGTATATCAATACTCAAGAAAAGACACTTGACCAAGTGTGCAAACTATCGCACGATATCTTGAATTTCATATTCTAGTAAAATAAAGTTGTAATAACACAGACATCTCCCTAGTTATCATGGTTGCCTAAGAGAACAGGAGCAGCACAGTCAGACTGCAAGATTATGTTACTATAGCTAATCTAGGTAAAAACATCTTTATTGTTTGGAATTCATTGCTCGGTTTGGTCTGCCACGTGGTGCTTACAATTGCAGACTAGCACTGTAATACAGTAAAGAAAGGAAAGATATTCAAATGTTGTGTCGTGTCTATTTTTACAATGATCAGAAGCACAAAGGCATTGTTTTTCCCTGTGACACTTCATGGATGTGAAAGTCAGACTTTGAAGAAACAGAATATAAAGGTATTGAAGCTTTTGAACTTTGGTGTTGGAGAAGACTCTTCAGAATGTCATAAACAGCCAAGCAAACAAACAAATGGATCATATAGCAAATCCATCCAGAGTTGTCTCTCAAGGAACAAATGTCCAGTCTCAAATTACCATATTCTAAACATATTATGTTAAAACCTATTTCCCTTGAGAAGTCCATAATGCTGAAAATGATAGAATTAAGAAGAAGAGGACAATAAGCAGCAAAGTGGATGGACTCAATTGCAGTGGTGGATGCATGATTGGAGATCCATAGAGAGAAAAGAAGATGACCTTGACAGAGATATGCAAGATCTGTTGCCAGGATGATGGGGTGAAAGATATTTTAGTCCCCAGTGGCCAGACACCTCCCTAATTCACTGAACTAAAAGTGGGGAGGAGGTAGAACACTATCAGATTTGCAAGATTCTGTTATTATGGCCAGTCTCAATAACAGTAGTTTTAGCCTTCCTTTGGAGTTTATTTCTTGGTCTGGTCTACCTAATAGGACCGACAGATCTGAAGGGATAGACTGGGAACAGATCATCTTTCAGAAGGTCTTTCTATATAATCGCTAAGAGATTAAACTGACTTGATTAAACTGATGTAATTACTCAATTAATATAGCTGAAGAAAATGTGGAGACATTTTTCAAGCTCAAGGTAAGCTTATATTAGGAACAGCAGGGCTTTTTTTCTCATAGAACGCTCAGAACGGAGTTCCGGCACCTTTTTTGGATGGAACCTTGTAGGGTTGGCAAGGTGGGTTCTATGACATGTGTGAGTTCCGGCACCTTTTTCTTTTACAAAAAAAGCACTGAGGAACAGTCTTCCAAGAATTGTTTCCAATGGTGGGTGAGGCAAGAGAAGAAAAAATAGGGTCAAAACTATATTCAAGCTTATTGGCAGTTCCTTTCTCTCTCCATGCTGCCCAAGGCTAGAAAAGTCCTCTTAAAACAAACGGCTCCCTTAAAAAATGCAACAATCTCATTGTAATAATAGAGTCAGTGTTTTCAATGTCTGGCAGTTTAGAAGAAGGGTATTACTAATTTTCTCCTCCCTAACTGCTGTGCCTTGTGCTTAAATTCTCACATCTTGATGGTGGAAGAAAAAAACCTTCATGTGATTGAAACAGTTTTCTATACTAAATTCTGGGTAGGGGGGAAGAATGAGAAGGGAGGGTGATTAAAATGTCAAGATGGTAGCCGCATTCATTTGATTGAACCCTGTCTTATTTTTAATATTCAGGGCTTTGATCATGCAGTTACAATCCCATCTTGACATTTTGACTCCTGTCTCCACAAATGCCCCTTGAGAGGAGACCATGAGCTTATCTTACCCACAAATTGGAAGACAAAGGAAAAGACGCCTTCAGATGCAAGGGCAGGAAAAGAACTAGCTCTGAGCAATCTATGGGCTGCTGTTCCGGGGTATAATATGAAGGGCATGGATATTTTGTTTCTGGAAATGCTTGGCTGTTGGTTTCTGTCTATTAACTTTCATAGCTGCAATACTATGTTGGTATGTAAGCAGGTCAAATCTCCAGTAGTCTCTCTTCCAGATGAAAGCAAACGTAGGTGTGATGTTCTTTGGCATTTCTTATATCCTACTATAATATCCCATCTCAGCTTTTTTTTAAAAAAACAACAACAACCAGTCATTAGTATTTACAACATTATATATTTTCAACAAGAAAAAGATAAATGACTAAGTGAGTTCTTTAGCTGTTGTACACCTTATGTTCTTCAACTTTATGTGATTATAAACCCTACTAGTCCCTGTAAGCATGGCCATAAGGACAGGGGATGCTTTAGCGCAACATATTTAGATAGCTCCAGGTTGGGAAAATTGAAGTAGAAGGCTAAGTCAAATATACGGTGTGTATTTCTTAAGCAATACTTGGATAATTAAAGTTTGTATCTGTATTATAATGGAATGTTTTTATAGTCCCATCTTTTCTAGATAACATGCAGGACCCCATTTCCCAGAATTTGTTCCAGTGGATAATGGTGATACAGTCCTTTAAGATGTTAACAAGCCAACCATATTTTCACATTATTGGTTGAACAAACATGGTATGTTTAGTTACTTTATGTTTCAGTGTGTTTCATGGACTGAGAAAATTAAATTGTGTGAATTATGGTTCAGTCAACCATGACAAAATGAATCCTATAAAAACAACCTGTTTATTTATCCAGATTATGTGTCTATCTATTCTGTTGTGCCAATTATTCAGAAGAATTATAACATGATTTGTTATAATTGTGAGGTTGCCAAGGACTCCCAATGTATGCATATTGCCCTAAGCTATTCTGAAATCTAGACTTTCCACTGCTGTCTACCCAGGTTAAAATGATAATTTACTTCTCTTTACAGAACAGTTAGACATAGTGACAACGGCTTTGTCAATTGATGTGTCCAACTGAGTGAGACTAAGAAACTCTTGTTTCTTGTAGAGATGCTGAAGGGGAAATACGTTTGTCTTTTCTTCACCCACATCCTGTTATTGGGGTTTGAGGAATTTTCTTTTTGTTTCATTTTTAAACCACCCAGAGCCTTGTTAGAATTAAGCAACATAGAAATTGTAAACATAGACAAACAGACCTCTTTCAAATGAAGGGTTGCGCTTCTTTGGAAACACGAAAGGCAAAACAAGAAGCAGAGAGGTCAGGTCACTGTCCTGAAGTCATTAGAATCATAAAAATCATATGATTATATATCTCTGTTAAATAGGCACCTCTCTTGAAAGGTCCTGTGAACACCAGTACTTACAGAGATTTTGCTAGTTATCCAGTTTCTGGAATTATTTCAAGGTGCTGCTTTTGGTCTTTCTAATATTTTATGATTTGGATGTAGACTTTCTGGTGAAAATATTCCCGAATTATCTCTCCACAGTTCCGATTTAACTTTTTAACCTATATCACCACACTGCTGTTTGTATATTTTATTCTCATTGCTAAACCAGTTTGTATTTTTAGCCTCTGTAGTATATATGTGTTTGAACTTAGCTTGGGTTTCTTTAATTTTTCTAAAGGCAAAATATATGTTTAATTTCAGTGCATCCTTAAAGTGCTAAAGGTAAACGTAAAGGTTCCCCTGCACATGCGTGCTAGTCGTTTCCGACTCTAGGGGCCAGTGCTCATCTCCGTTTCAAAGCCGAAGAGCCAGTGCTTGTCCGAGGACGTCTCCATGGTCATATGGCTGGCATGACTAGACGCCAAAGGCGCACGGAACGCTGTTACCTTCCCACCATAATGGTCCCTATTTTTCTACTTGCATTGTTACGTGCTTTCGAACTGCTAGGTTGGCAGAAGCTGGGACAAGTAACAGGCACTCACTCTGTTACGCGGCACTCGGGATTCGACCTGCCAAACTGCCGACCTTCTGATCGACAAGCTCAGCGTCCTAACCCACTGAGCCACCGCGTCCCTCTTAAAGTGCTATTAGACTATTATTTGTTATTTTTTAAAACCTTTTACTAAAACTATTAGTGTGCAAGATATATTTTAATTCTGTTATCCCTATTGAAATTTGCCTCTAATGCTTTGGAGACTTAAGGGAACTCATTATTCCTCTAACAATAATTCTAACATTAGAAGAATTACTGTTATGACCCATCTTTAATAATGTACAACAGAAATAGTAGCAGTCAAGCTGTGGAAATTTTGCACATTGCATGTATGGAGTCCTTTCAAGACTGTTAGTGCCTCTGAAGTGCTACTTGAGTTGCTGCATTACTCAATTATTAAGACTATTTTCTGGATTATACCTTTGAATCAGGGCCTGCTGCAAGGACTCTCCAGTGATTGATTGCTACAGTTGGTGTAAAGCTGAGGAAACCATATCATCAGAGAGAGTATTTTTGAGTGGAGTTCTGTTTTATGTTTGTGAATCTAATCTGAGACTGAAATCATCTCTACTATTTATGAATCTTCAATAATAGCAAGGTCCTAGTGGTGCAGAGAGTAAAGAAGATGATTTTGAGGGAGATAGACAATATTTCTTACCAAAGTCACAAGGGGTAAAACATACCTTAAATCCACAACAGATACAATTTAGAAGATGCTCAGATAGACAACTCTCTAATTAAGAGAAGTACAAATATGGGTAAGTGGGGGATGGAGGAGGTAAGATTTGCAAGATTCTGTTACTATAACCAATCTCAATAAAAATAGTTTTAGCCTTCCTGTGGAGTTGATTTCCTAAATTAATTTACTTGAGGCTGACAGGTAGAACTGTAGGAAATCTGCCTTATGAGACAGCATAGTTGCTGGATTTACCTCACAATTAGGGTGTATATGTTCTCACAGTGGTATAAAAACTGAAACTAACAAATAAAGATGTCATTAATGTATGTGAATTGAGACATTTACCAGATAAGGAATTCAAAGGCAGGTGAAAAAGATGTTCTACAACAACAGCTGTGAAATAACTTGAACTTCACTGAGGATAAGGGAGGGTAGATTTACAGCATTTTCAGAAGAAAGAGGAGAAACAAAGTCAATCTATTTATTTATTGCTTCAGAAAAAGGGGAAAGTAGAATACGGCTACTTAGAAGCTCCCAGGAGCAACCAAAATCTCCCCTGACTTCTCTTTGCCTCAAAAACAGAGTTTCAGTCTTTGATCTGAATGTGATAATTGCCTAGGAACACATATGATTTTCAATCTCGAAGCTCATTGAGATGATAATAGGAAAATGAGGGGAGGCAGTGCATTTCTTAGGAAGTCCTGAGCCTAGTCCAGCCATACACCCCACCTATCTGAATATAGGTCACAAACTGAATTTAGAATAGAGGGTTCTCCTGAGTCTTTGATATCAGCTGGAAGAAAACAGGGAGATATTAAAATGAAGGAAAATAGCACAATGGAGAGCAGGGCAGAGAAGCTAGCAGTATTTTGAACTCTGTCTGCCTATAATATCTTTGAAAATTCTAGCATTATGTCCTATATTCTTATTCAGAAGGAAAACCAACATCATAAATTTCATATCTCTAGCAGCTCCATTATTGCATTGTGGAATGCTTAATAGAATGTAAGCCTCTTACAGCAATATGAATTCACATCCAAGCACGATAAAGAGATCCTCTCTCCATTCTCTAATGCAAGCAGCCTAACTTCAATATGGATAGGCAATTTGATATGATGATAATCATTGTTGCTTTGTGTTATTGCTCTTTTAGACCATAAGAATGGAGCAAGATGAAATGAGTTTGTCTCAAAAGACAGGGCAGTGGTTAGAAAAAAAAAGGTTCACAAAAACCCAGCAACTCGTGGCTGTATCTTGAGCACATGAAAGGATATTTATCAGGTTGAGAGTTGGGATCAAGGATTGAACAGTCATATTGTTTAGCAAAAGGGCCAAATGGGATAAAGGTTATGAAAGATCGACTACAAAGCCACAAGTGTATAGAACAAACACGATGAATCGTGGATGGCTGCCAAGAATTGTGCAGTGAGTAGAAATCAAAATTAATAACACAATTTTCAAGAAATATCCCTATATCAAAAATAAAGAATTGGTTATATTTGCTTGCATGATTTGATCCCTGACTTCTGGCCAGTAGTGGGATTCAGCCAGTTTGCACCAGTTCAGCAGAACTGGTAACTAATTTTTTGTTGCCCAGCCCAGCGGTATCCACACAGAGAACCGGTTGTTCACATACAGTATTTGAATCCCACCATTGCTTCTGGCTACCAAAGAATGATATTAAAACTGTATTCCTCAGCTGTCAAAAGGCATGGCATTAATCAAGAAGATCACAAGGAATTGGAAGAAGTGCTTCAGTAGCACTGTTATCTGCTGATCACTTGAGGCATAATTATTTTCGAATCAGACCACTTTATCCATTCAGACTTCAGAATTTATGCTTGCAAGTTATTTGATCAAGGCAGTGAGATGATCCTCAGACAGTCACTGGCATATCTGGAACCCTCCATTTTCTCCTATTTCTAAGACATTTTACAAGTAGCTTTTGACTTACAGCCATTCATTTAGTGAAATTATAATCGCACTGAAAAAAGGGACTTACAATTGTTTTTCACACTTACGACCACTGCAACATTCCCATGATCAAAATTCGTATGCTTGGCAATTGGTTCATATATATGACAGTTTTAGTGTCCCAGGATCATGTGATCACCATTTGAGACCTTCTGACAAGCAAAGCTATTTGGGAAGCCAGATTCACTTAACAACTCTGTTATAATTTAACAATTGCATTGTTCACTTAATAATTGTGTCAAGAAAGGTCACAAAATGGGACAGTTGTCACTTGACAACTGTCTGGCTTACCAACAAAAATTTGGGGCTCAATTGTTTAAGTCGAGGACCACCTGTATATGAAACTAAAAGCTGATTAGTTTACTATCATTTTCCTTGAAGCTGTCATTAATTCTTTGCTCATCTAGATAATTTTTAAAAAAAACTTAGCATATTAGACAGAATACTAAGGTGGGACTTAAACAAAGGCCAAATATAAGGTATGCACATTTAAACATAGCTGATGTTCTCAATTACATCAATAAAAAGAAAACATGTTCTTACATTTTCTTGTGAATAACTGCAAAGATACTGGTATGCTCAAAACAAACAAGACAAATTTAAGTTTATTATTTGAACATGTCTATCTGTTTGCCATTAATATTTTCTCTCCTTTTCATCAAATGTAAAGCAATAATAATTATGTTGCAGTACAAGAAGTGGAGGAACTGGAGAAAATCATGAAATACAAAGACCTGCAACAGAAGTAGAATGACTGTGGCAAAAGAAAGCAAATATAGTACTATTACAATAACAACAGGCACCTTGGGTGCAATCTCCCCCCAAAACTGGAGCACGTGAACATTATTGGCATTGACAAAATTACTATCAGTCAATTGCAAAAGGAAAACTTGGAACAGCATACGTATATCCTGTGATGGTATCTTTAATACCATCAAACAACATCTGCCTATTCCAGGTCCTTGGGAAGACTCAATAGGTGGATAAAAATGCCAAAACTTGTCTAAACATCTGGCTGCAAGCAACCATAATGTACTAAACTTATATATCACCCAGTCCTAAACAGATCTGGATAACTCACAACAATAAAAGAAATTACAATGGGATTTTCAAGCTTGAAGCTTGCTTTGCTGGTGCAAGAATTATTGCTTCTTAGCTTGCCAATGAACATGGGGGGAGAATGGGGAATGCAGGCTACAAAGATAAAGAAGGCAGATCATGAGAATCAAGGACAATTCACCAGGTGCCTGACCCAACTCAAAGACATTTTCTCATAACAATATAACTGCACCTAACTGGGCAATGTGACCTGTTCATCGATGGGAGGAGAAATTCTATTCTTTCACTATAGGGCTTTGGGCTGGTGTTTGCTAGACCCAGTTTTGCTTTTGTATGTGATGAAATGATGTACTCAATAAAGTCTTACATTAAGAAATCGGAATGTCTCGAAGGTGTTTGCTTAGTTGGGTTCATCAGTTGGAACCTTGACAGGAATAGTAAAACATGAAAGAAAAATATATAAAAAAATGAAAAGCACAATTAAACAAGAAGTCTCCCTCTCCCTCACTAAAGCTCTATTAAACAGGAGGATTATTGGATTTTAAGGGGAATTTCACTGTAGAAGGCCATGCTTCTGGGATCCTAATGGATATAAGGGAATGTAGGACGCGGTGGCTCAGTGGGTTAGGATGCTGAGCTTGTCGATCAGATGGTCGGCAGTTTGGCGGGTCGAATCCCGAGTGCTGCGTAACAGAGTGAGCACCTGTTACGCTTCCCATCTGCTGCCAACCTAGCAGTTCGAAAGCACATAAAATGCAAGTAGAAAAATAGGGACCATTATGGTGGGAAGGTAACAGCGTTCCGTGCGCCTCTGGCGTCTAGTAATGCCGGCCACATGACCACAGAGACGTCCTCGGACAAGCGCTGGCTCTTCGGCTTTGAAACGGAGATGAGCACCAGCCCCTAGAGTTGGAAACGACTAGCACGCATGTGTGGGGGAACCTTTATCTTTACCTCTTTAGGAATATCCGTGAGGAACAAAGGGAAGCACCATAACCAAAGCAACAGTCAGACAAAAGAAATCTGAGTCCAGAGCAGAAATGTAATTTGAGTAAGAGTCCCAGATATGGATGTTCCCTAATTCTCATGAAGATAAAGATAAGGGGGGAGGGGGAAAACCACTTTCAGACTTGTAAGATTACTTACAATAAAGTAGTATTAGAATTCATAATTCCACTGTCCCAATTTGGTCTACCTTGCAGGACTGACAATAAACGACATTGTTTAATCAAAAGAACCCAGTTCACATCAACTCTACGGGATCAAAGTGGCTGGGCAAATGTAAGAGTGCAGGCAGTATCTATTTTTTTTATCTACTTTTACACACTCTGGTTATGCTCAAGCGAAATGGAATCTGATTTGGCTTGGGCTCCATTGTTGTATCAAAAATGCGTGGAACTCTCGGAGATTCTTCATTGGTGAAACTGACAAACTGAGTGTGCAGCTTGATGTATTTATCACGGAATAGGAAACATGACCCATCTGATGAATATAGCTATTTGTCTTCGGTTTTCTTCTCCTCTTCCCCAACCCTTCCTTTTTTTTAAAGAGCGAACACAGACACCTTCTGTACATTTGGAAATTTGGAAAGCAATTACCAGCCAAGTAATTGAGTGGGCACTGTGTTTAATTATAGTACATACTTAAGGAGCCTAATAGAATAATTGAGATGTTTCATGTTTCTATGATGAAAGAAACCGATTTTTATCTCTCTCGAGATGAAAAGTTTCGAAACAAAGAGACATTCAGGAAGGCTATCAATCATTAGTCTTTTGGCCAGAGAGCTTGTACAGTATTTCTTTTGTGCCCTTATCTATAGGAGAGTGTCTCTGCAGAGAATTGTGACCCACAGCTGCATTTCCAGTAGGTCAATCAATGGTAAGTATTAGAAATGCTAGCTGGAGAGCAATCTTTATAGTTATGCATTTTTTTTAAAAAAAAATAATGCTGGATGTAGCATAAGTAAGTAATTGCAGACAATTTCTGTTAAACCACTGCATAAGATATTATTGTTTTTATTTATTTAGCATATAGCGGTGTTACATTAGCCAGGAGACTATAATATTAATGCAGAATAGTAGTTTGGATGCCTGTTTGTTAGCTCTGTTTGGTTCACACTTGCACACTTCTCAAGATGCACTACAGGAAGGGGAGTTAGCTCTGCATGGGAAAGATGAAGGGCTTTCCTGCAGTGTCATCTTATGCCTTCTCTCTCCACAGAAGCTGACTCACAAATGGGCGTCACAATCAGTAATGTTCAGTGCTGGCAGGATTCTAACTGTCTGCACAAAACAGCCGCTCATCTACCCACCAAAATGGTACTTATTTATCTACTCGCATAGAATGTGCTTTCAAATGCTAGGTGGGCAGAAGCTGAGGAGGTCACCCCACCATGCAGTGCTAGGACTTGAACCACTGGAGCAAAGACCATCTCCAGCAGCATTAAGTCACTGAGCCAACATGCCTCTTAGTGTATTAATTAGGACCTTAATTAGAAATCTTATTTGAGATATTTATCAAAAATATATTGCTTCTGTGTTTAGAGTCTAAATTAATAAATGAAGCACTCATTCTGAAATTCCCAAGTTTGGCTAGTACTCTAGTTGAGAACCTAGCCATGGTAATTTAACACCATGTATTTAGACTGCTGTACTGCACTTTACTTGGGATTGGTCTTAAAACGTACTCAGAAACTACAATTTGTTCAAAATGCACTGAGCTACATGCGTTCAGACTCCCACCACTGGGAGCGTATTACATCATTACAGATCCTGCTGTAGTGAGATGTGAGAGTAACCTTGGGAGACGGGAGGAATTGTTGAAGCCTAGGCAACAGTATGATGAATGAAATCTGAGTACAAAGCAGGAATGGGGGCAGAAAAAAACATCTCTGAAGGGACCCTCCCTAATTTCGTGGAAAATAAATGTAGAGGAGGGCAGAAGTGCTTTCAGCAAGATTATGTTACTGTAATTTCACAGTAAAGATAGTGTTAATAATTATAGTGTTGGATTTCTGCCTGGTTGTCTGGAAGGGCTGATACCTTAATTGGTTACTGATTGGTTTCTGAATCCAATTTGAAGTACTGCTATCGACTTATAAAACCCTCATAAAAGCCAACCAATGGTACGTTCAAGGTGAACCTTCTGGATCACCTACTCCTATCGATAGATTGAGAAATTAGTGCTACCAGAGAGAAACTACTGCAAATCCCACACTTTCAGAAGATTCAGGAGTTGAGGTGAAGCAGTATCATAGGACAACCTATCTGTGAAGACCAGATTAGCTCCTTCTTTGCTGACCTTTCTTAAACTCCTGAATCACCTGATGTGAACATTGCCATGTTTATATTTATCTCCTTTTTATGTAGAGTATAATGCATGGTTTTAATTTGGTGAGATAAACACATTAAGTAAATAAAATGGTGTCTACCTATTCAATCTAAGCCTGTTTAGGCACGGTTCTGTTTTCTGACCTAATCTTTGTGCTACATTACATTTACATGATATTACAGGCAGTCCGGACGCGGTGGCTCAGTGGGTTAGGATACTGAGCTTGTCGATCAGAAGGTCAGCAGTTTGGCGGGTCGAATCTCGAGTGCCGTGTAACAGAGTGAGCGCCTGTTACTCGTCCAAGCTTCTGCCAACCTAGCAGTTTGAAAGCACGTAAAAATGCAAGTAGAAAAATAGGGAACACTACGGTGGGAAGGTAACAGTGTTCCATGCGCCTTTGGCGTCTAGTCATGCCAGCCACATGACCACGGAGACGTCCTCGGACAAGCACTGGCTCTTCAGCTTTGAAACAGAGATGAGCACCGGCCCCTAGAGTCAGAAACGACTAGCATGCATGTGCAGGGGAACCTTTACAGGCAGTCCTCTCAATAACCTTTCCATTCCCTGTTATTATCTTTGGAAAGTCAATGCTAGAAGTTTGCACACTAAGGAAAATTGGATTTTATTTTAGCTTTAGCATTCAGTTGTCTCTTCCATTTCAGACTACTTTCTATGCTCAGACAAGCTCCATAATATAAACTTGTTTTGTACATTTGAAGCATTGTTTTTAAAATTGACTAGAAAAAACCCAATCTGTTTTATATCAATAGATCTCAGGATAGAATACAGTCAGTGAAACAGGTAGATATAATAGATTGGTAATCAATATCCTGATTACTCGATGCCTGTTCCAATTGATTTTTCACAGCAAATGATTGTGTAGGTAAGAGCATAATTGGTGAGGTTTTTTTTCCACTTCTGTTTTTTTAGTAGTCAATTCAGTTTCATTCAATGTACTCCCTGTTTAAGGTCATGAAACTATTAAGAGGTTAGTAAGACCTCACCACAAGTATTGTATCTAGTTTTAAAAACATTCAGATGATCTAAAATAGAAATCCAAAACAAGGCAGGGAGATTCATCAGAAGAATAGAGATTAAGTTTCGTAAGGTGATACAAAGAGAGTTGACTACATTTGACAGAACGAGATGTAATAGTACTCTACAAGTACTTGAGAAGATAGAAGATTGCAGGTCAACATCAACATCAATTCTCCCTGAACCTGAGGATGCAGAATAAATGGATTTAAATTTTGAGAAAGCTGATTCTGATTAAACATCAAGGAAAGCATGTCCCAAGGATATGAGCAATTAAGCACTAAAACCAATTACTCAAAGGGGTGATGAGCTCCTTTTGGCTGGATGTGTTCCAGTGGAGGCTAGACAACCTGATGAGGATGCTTTAATTTGGATTCCTGCATTTAGCAGGGTTTGGTTGGTTGTCTAAACATTCCCTCCCAGGCTTTTGATTCTGTGAGTCAGACTCACCAGCATTTACGGTAAGCATGCATTTTTAAATGAGAAGTGGAAAACCTATGCCTTCTCACACCTGAGTGAACTACAATTTTTATTGAACTCCTGCTTTTAGTGGAACTAATGGCCAAAGGGGTGGGATGCCAGCAACTGCAATTCAGCATATTTGGGGAAATGTTTCCCCATCTATGCTTTAAATATGATAACACTCACCAGAGTCTTAGAATCTGACATTACGTTAAAAAACATAAATAAATATCAAAGTCAACTTGCCATGAATGCATTTGTAAAGCAGTAAAATGATTTAAAAGTATTAACACCCTCAAGTCATGCTTGTGAACTCCTTGTGGTTGGCCATGATAGACTAGAGAAAATAGATGAGAGAATATTTGGTATGCTTAACTTCTGAATGATGGAGCTCTTCTTAAAGACTGAATGAATGAAGTTAAACTGGGGCCAGGTGGTCGAGGATGACAAAACTGTGCTGCCAAGTTTTAGAATGGCAAACTGTTAAATTCATCATGGATGAGCTACCCCTTCTAGAAGGCTAAAGCTTCTCATTGCCTGGAAGGGTAGATTCTAGGACAGGATTTGTTCATTGTCTCACCCAGGGCTTTTTTTTTTTTGTCATGGAACGCTCAGAACGGAGTTCCGACACCTTTTTTGGATGGAACCTTGTAGGGTAGGCGAGGCAGGTTGTATGACATGTGTGAGTTCCGGCACCTTTTTCTTTTACAAAAAAAGCACTGGCTCACCCATACACTTACAATGTCAATTCTTAGTCTTAAAAACTGTTTGAAAATATTTGGGAAGAGTTAACTAATATAAGGAGGCGGCTGCCCATGTTTTGCCAGATTTGTTGGGAAAGGAACAACAGTAACAAAATTAGTTTGACTAGTTCTGAGTGCTTCTTCGTTTATCAGTATTGACAGGAAAGTCCAGAGTTTCTGAAAGAACTTTTTCATACCATCCATTATCTTCTCTATCTTCTCTTTCTTTCTTTCAGAGCTTGTGAGGAAGGTATGCTTTCTACCATCAAGCTAGCAGAGTTAGAATACAAAAAGAAGAGAGAGCAGTGGTTCAGCAATAGAAAATTTAATAGATACTCTGGGATAAATGTTGCATGGCCAGTGTTTATTAACTTACACATTAGATTAAACTAAGAAACATTATATGCAGATTTAGATGAATGTACGCCCATCCTACCTTGAATGAATGTTTGCTGATGCTGAACTCCCTCAGCCTTTTCAAGGCAGAAAGCAATTTCGGCTTTTTGTGACTGTAAAATAAAAAGCTTTTTCTTTTAGTTAATTTGTATTCCTCAGCTTTACATTTTTTAAAAATCTCTTTTGGGTCTCAAAGTAGCATTATAGCAAACAGTTTTTGAAAAAGTGAACTTTTTCATTTCTACAAATTATGAATGTCAATAGGAGCAAAATATCGCAATCCTTTGTTCGACCCACCATCTAAAAAAAAAAATCACCAGACAAATTTAATAACTTCTGCATTCTGTCTCTTTTGTTTAGTCATCCCGTGATAAAAGAGCAAGACAAATTAAGAATGCACATTAGAAATTGCAGGTCTGGCATGAAGAACATTGAAATCCAATATTTAGTAGCCAAAAGTTAGATGTGGTATGTTTCCCAAATGCACCCTCAGCAAGATTTCACAGAGTTCATCTTAAAAGAAAATTTTCTTACAGATGTCTGAAATGTAGTTATTAATGTGACAAACGGTTTACAAGATCTGACTCAAGCCTTTTCATTAAGAATTCAGACTTGACCTGGTAGGACAAAATAAAGCATATTTAAGGATAATTTGCTGAACCTAGTGTTATCCATGAGCTGTGGATGTGGGCTATTAGTCTCTACAAATAGAATAGATGCACATTCATGCAAAGAGGATTCTTCATATTTGCATAGTACAGAACAATCTATTTCTAATTCCTCTATATTTAATATAATATCAAATGAGATTCTTAGGCAAACCAACCATCTATTCTTTCAAGACCATGTTTAGAATAATGAGAATTGTTTCAAGCATCAGATGATTCAACCATCAGTTGACATTTTTGCCATGTGGAGCTAATTTTGCATGCACATTATCATAGGCCATTCATCTAAATATGTTCTCCTGAGAGGATTGCCATTATTTCTGGAAGGAAAGAATGTTCCTTATTATTTAGAGTAGGTTGCACCATTTCAGACATCTTGTTATATCTGGTTCAGACTTGCAAATTATTCACTATACTGCATGGTACGGGATATTAGAAAATACTAGATGTTTTGTACCTTGCTTTGGCCTCCCATCACTTTTGTACAAAAAATGGTTAAATCAGCCTTATAAAATACAGATGATTCTTCCTTGTGGGAAGGTTGAAGTTTTGGGAACGTTTGGTTTTGTGGTATTTTCCCAAAATATCCCCAAATGACTGAAAGCATTTATCATGAGCATGTTTATTCAGAGCAGCAACCACCATACTGACTAATTGATTGCCTTTCTGTCTAAAATTTGCACTGAGCTGAGCTATTCTGCAGGGAGACAAGATATGCATGTTGCCTTTGAATGCAACTGAAGGAGTTGGAAACACTCTAGGAACCATGAAGGTGGAGGCAGAGTAAGCACCACATGCAAATTTTAATTTGGAGGAGAATATTACTACTTCAGAGGAGCACAATGGCTCAGCAGTTAAGGATGTTGAGCTTGTCAGCTGGACAGCCCGGGTTCAAGACCTGAGAGCTGCACAACAGGATGAGCTCCCATTACTTGTCTCAGCTCCTGCCCACCTAGCAGTTCAAAAGCATGCAAATGTGAGTATATAAATAGGTACCACTTCAGTGGGAAGATCACAGTGTTCTGTGTGCCTTGGCATACAGTCATTCCAGCCACATCACAATGGAAATACCTTTGGACAATACTGGTTTTCTTGCTAAGAAACAGAGATAAGCACTGTCCCCTATAGTCAGATATAATTCAACAGGGGAAAACTTTACCTTTATTCAACCCCCCCCCCTCTAAATTATTTAGGCACTGACCAATGAAGTGAAAAGAATTATGAAAAGAATGGCTAAGTTGGTAGAAATCATCCTATTTTGATACAAAGCATTCCAGTTCTCTGATATCTGATAACACAATATCAAAGCCAGGAAGGACTATAAAATGCTAGGTATTAGATTTATAAATTCTGATTTGATTCTTAACCAGATAAAGCTTAAGAAAGTGACAAACACAAAAATGTGTTACATAAAGATAACACTTTATAAACTTATCTCAAAAAAACATATCGGTAAAAGCATCTGACATAAAAATATCTTTCATTTCATATGGATGACACACTTTAATTTGTTCCAACATCTATTGAAAGGCAGGCAAACTCTAGCAAGCATGGTCCTTCTTGGAAAATGCTGGCTTGTCTTGCTGACAACTTTCTCTTTCAGAAGGTAGAGGGCATAAGAAAATCAACATCATGATCCTTACTGGATACAGTCAAAGATTTTGACTCTGCAGAAACTTAAACTTGTATCTGAGAACATTCTTGGCAGAAGCTCACTGATATGACATGGGTAGATCAGTTTCTTCATCTGAAACTAGAATGATGCAAAATACACATAGAAGAATCACTCAGTGTAAATACACAAGAATCAAAGCCCACATATCAATTTATGCTCCAGGATTGAAATGTTAGGGGTTTCCCTTCTTTTTTTACTCAGTTGGCATTGGGCCATTTTCTTCAAGACCATTGAATTCATGTGGATTCAGTTGGTTCTCCTGGGGACTGCTGATTCCTGGTTTGTTAGCTTCATTCCTGACAATCTTCATTTGATGTTACTTAATAGGAAATTCTGGGACACTGGAGGAAGAATTTAGGACATTAGAAGAAAATGTCACACTGGAGGTCTTCATTTTAGGAAAAAAACTAAAACTAAATAAAATCAAATGTGTATCTCACACTTCAAAAAAGCAGACATTAATAAACTAAAGCAATGCTAAGTCTACTCCAATTATATATTTCCACCAGGTAATTTTGATGAGTCCACCAAATGTGATAAAAGGTGCCTTCAGAATGATTATATTTCCAGCATATACCATTATACATCTTTGACAATTTATCCAGTGTTAAATACTAATGATACATCATCTTGTAGAAATTCTCTTTCAGATTATAGCTCAAATTGAGCTTCATGTTTTCCCATTGATCTAGCATTATATTATATCATTTTGCCCACAAGTACAGTCTTTAATATATTTATTTTTAATAAAAGTCTGTATACATCTTGGCTATGATATCCTCATCATCACTACACAAATCCAGTTCAAATTTAGTTTTCTCATTTGTAAAACCAAAATTCTAATTATCCAATTTAAATCTTTAATGACTGCTCATAAGAAATCATTGATATATGAAATCCCCCTTTTCCAATTCTTCCCTTGTTTTTTAATTTAAAGTCTCCCTTTATGAAAGTAAAGTTTATGTGGCTATTATTTCTCCCCAAGAAAAGCTTCTTGGGGTATTTCAAAGGATAAGCCAGTACTTTATGAGGATTTTCTTCATATTCCCAGTACATCTGTTTAAGGCACTTGAACAGATTCAATATTGAAAATATATAATCATCGATTAAGCTCTAACTTATATAATCTAAAGGTGTGATATCTTCCAGAACATGTTTTGCTGCATATATCAAAAACTTCTTTTACTTCCTTTTCTAACCCTGAAAGATGCATAGGCTATTATTGGATCACTGAGAGCCTATCTATTTGAAAAATATATCTCAAAATCTTATTGTTGTTTTAGCTAAAGAAATATTAAAATACCACCATCTAGTCTAATTGAACCATTATTGTGGAATGGGCTAAATAAAGCATTAGTTATACTTATTTGAACTTACAACTTTCATGCTTTCTCATCTAAACTGAATTCCTCAATTTTTGTGCAAAGAGCATTCTAACTCTGGAACTCTTTTTCCCCCCTCTGAAATCTGTTTCAAGTTCAATAGTGGATGAAAAATTACAATTAATTGGTCTATGTGTAATTCCCAAACCGAAGCGGATATATAAAAAAAGTTTTATCTTTGGTTCCAAAACTCTGAATTTTTACAATCAAAAATTTTTACTAGCAAAATTATGTAATAAATCCTTTGTGCCCCAAATCCCTCTTTCAGCTGTAAAATTAAAGGAGTTCTTAATTAGATTTTCTGTCACTCTGTGCATATGAATCTGATCAACCCAGCCTATAATCAAAATATATTTTTTCATCAGGGAGAATATAAATGTTTCCTGAGAAAACAACTTCAGGGTGTATTATCATCAATTTATGAAATATCCTCTTTCATTTTATTATACCTCTCAACACTGTCATGTTTCTTAAAGCAAAACAATTTGAAAAAACAATTAACAGTATCAGTTATATTCTTTCCTAGAATGGAAATAAGTTTAGATTCCAAGTCTTAGTTAAAGTACAAAGTTCAAAAAAGGAGTTGGGTTGAAATTACAGTATTACAGTCATTATATCAAATGACTCACCCATGGAAGTACAGATGGCTTTAACTCTCCTTGTTTTTCAGAAGCAAATTAAAGTCCTACTGCAGTGGACTTTTTTCCATTTATCCCTAAATAAAATATAAAAAGTCAAAATGACAAATACTAAAAATAGGCCAATAAAAAAGAAAAAACCCAGAATTGTGACTGCCATATTTTTAAAAAGTCATGTACAACATAAATAAATTAACCACAAAACCACAAAAATAAATAATAAAATAATAAAAACTAATATTAAGATAAACTAATTCTTTAAAGATCAGGCCACAGAAGCTCTTTTTCTTTCCCTGTTAAGCTGCAACTCCTTAAAAAAGGGGGATAAAGATGGCTCATTCTGTATATATGTGATAAATTATCCTTCCAATCATACAACTAATTTCTCAATGAATTGTGTTAGTGTTTCTGTCATAATTTGAATACCAACAGTCAACAGTCATTTCAGGATCATAGATCTTCCTTGAGCAATATCTCAGGACAGGCAGAAATGTACAATACAAGGACAAAATCACTACCATTTGTTGCTTAGCCATGATATGTCCTTGATGAAACTTTATGTTTACCATATTCATATTCCAACCCTACTGGGAATAACATTAGATTTTTTTTACCTTATATTCAATAACTTTTGCATTCCTGGCTACTTGCAATACATTAATAATGATCAGAAAGACTTTTACAACAAGAGGTTTAGGATTTCAAAGACAGACATACTCTGAAGGCATATGAAAAACTGAAGCAAGCAATTCATCAAGGTCTACATGCTCTGAATGTGTTTCTCAATGGCATTTGAAGGGGGTTGTTTATCTTTCTATAATGAAAATTCAGAGCATGATTTTTCCCCCTACATGCTTGACTTTTTCTTAATATTGTCTAATATTTGGCTATTTTTGCTTTTTTTGGGAAAAAATCATTTTACCCAGTAGAAGCTACTTTACCAGCATCTTCTGAAAGTCATCCCACTATCCCTCTCTTGATGTAGCCTAGCACTGCATTGGCTTTTTTGGCAGTTTCAGCACACTGCTTGTTCATACTTGTGTGGTAGCTCACTATAACACCTAGCTCCCTCCCAACAGTTAGAACCAAGACCATGCCAAACTTGCCAGAAGAGCCAATGCAATCCTAGGCTGTATCATCATCAAGACGAGAAGTGATAGTACCACTTTACACCATGCTGATGAGACCACACCAGCATGTAATACTGTGTCTAGTTCTGGTCACCATGATACCAAAATGATGTTGAGACTCTGGAAAGTGGGCAGAGAAGAGAAACAAAGATAATAAAGGGTCTGGAAGCTAAATTACATGATGAATGGTTGAGGGACCTAGCCTTTTATACAAGAGAAGGATGGGGGGGCATGATAGCTGTCTTCCAGTACTTGAGGAGCTGTCAGAAAGAACAGTGGCTTGACCTATTCTCTAGGGCTGGGGTAGGCAACCTTGGATCTTTTATGACTCATGGACTTCAACTCCCAGAATTCCTGAGCCAGCATGGCTCAGCTCGGAAACCTCTCTCTTCCCCCTCAGCATGGCTGGCTCAAGAATTCTGGGAGTTGAAGTTCATGAGTCATAAAAGAGCTAAGGTTGCCTACCCCTGTTCTAGGGCATCAGAGTGCAGGACAAGAAGTAATAGGTAGAAGCTTGTTCAAGAGATAAAACCTAGAAGTAAGGAGAAATTTTCTGACACTAAGAGAAATGAATTAATGGAATAGCTTGCATCCTGGAAGTATGGGTATTCTGTAACTGGATGTTTTCAAATATGCCCTGGAGAATCAATTTACTGGGACAGTATAAGACTGTTGCCTTGAGCAAGGTCCCTCCTAGCCTTATGATCCTGTGAATTCTATGACCTCATCAACTAATTTCTGTTAAATTCACCAACTACTCAACACTTGTTCTGCATCATACAGAAGTATTAGCAGGAATTTCTGCTGTGAAAATCACTTTCGAAAAAGAGATTTCAAAGTGTTTCAGCAAAGTCAGCCACAGCTGTGGGGGCTGTCCAGGGAAGAAGCCATCTGTTCCATGGGAGGAGGTGAGACAAAAGAAGAAAAACTACACCTTGTATTGACAAGGCATTTTATCTGCCCAAAATTAAAAGGGTGAGAAAAAAAGGCAGACTTGTTTTTATTATTATTATTATTATTATTATTATTATTATTATTATTATTATTATTATTATTATTATTATTATTATTATTATTATTTTTCACTATAGTCAAAAACTTGCTGAAGGAGAGAAATAACTATCTCAACAAACCCCCATCTTGCCAGGATTCCTGACAACTAATTAGTTACCTAACTGGCTTGACAATCATATTCAAAGATGTTCATCAAACTGAAAAGCGGTATCAAATAGAGTGTCAGAAGGATTAGTCCTGGATTCTTTACCATTCAGTATTTTCATTAATAACTTGGATGAAGAAGTGGAGAGATGGGGAAATGAACTGAAAAGTAGCAGAGTATCAGAAAAAAATATATTCCAATGTCGTTCAGTTTAGGAATCCAAAATCAAACGCATATATGTGATCATCATTCTTCAGAAAAAATGCAGTTGTAAGTTGCATCAACCGAACAACATTTCCAAAGCACCTGTAGCCCTTCTTCTTCGTATCACAGCTGGTGCTGATTGGAGAAGCAATTTCACCATGGGATCCCCTGGCAGGATCTCTTTCAATCCTTTGCAAATCACTCTAAGCAAAAGGTTGCTGTCAAAATCTTCCATCAGTTCAGAGGCTCTAAGGAGTAATTTCTTTGTTTTCTGGGCATATCCACTGAGAAAAATATAAGATCTTTGTAAAAATGTGCTGGGAGAACAACAGTCATAGATAAACAAATGGTATATGAGGATAATAACTTTAAATAACATTAGAGTAATACAATACAATGGGGTGAATCTCTTATGCCCCGCAAAAACATCAAAACTATCCTGTTACCCTCTCTCACACATACATGCAGAAAAGTAAGCAGTCTCCTTAAGAAGACTTCCTATTGCTTTGTCTAAAAAAAGCTGCATAAGAATCATCCTTCCTTCCTTCCTTCCTTCCTTCCTTCCTTCCTTCCTTCCTTCCTTCCTTCCTTCCTTCCTTCCGAAGCAAATTGGTTGAGAATTTGGACACTTGAAGTCCCCAAAATTTTGCTTTAGGAAAACATTTCTCATCAATACCGCGATTTTTCTTTGTTTTGATATTTTGTTCAGGTTGCCTAATTCAGTGCACCTAAATTATCTCTTTCTCTTTTTTTAATTAACAGCAGTGGAATAATTAACATTCCTCATGCCGTATCAGCGCTTCTGTTAATTGCTTTGTATCTATTACTTAAGAAGAACAAAATGTATTGGGTAGATTTTATGTTCTATTTTCCTATCTTTTCTCATTGCTTTAAAAGTCCTTGTAGTCCAAGTTATTGTATTGCATCTAATTTTAAAATGCCTAAAGAAATCAGTTTTGTCCTCAATAGCGGGGGTGGGGGAAGTGTTAGGAAATTAAAAGAAAATTAGGAAGAGAATAAATTATTGAGCTATAGTATTTTAATGGGATTTCATGTTTTTTTAATAGCTTTACCAAATGGGGTGTTCTCTAGATCTCTGCATTTCAACTTATGTAAATCTTGTCTACCTTGGGAAGTCCATGTTGCATGTTGATTAGAAAAATTAGATTTTTTTTCTCCCTAGAACAACTTCGTTTTTCACACTGTTTCATGCTGTGGTGTAGTTTTAAAAGACTTTCTCATCTGAGGTGCCATTCAAATATGTGGACAGAGAGAGAGAGAGAGAATGTTTTCCATCTCTGTGGTTAATGGAAGAAAGCACTTTTCTAATATGAATTATAATTAACCTATGGAAACAAAAATGCAAAAATGAAGCCAATTTCCAAAGCATACTTGCTTAAAAATTAATTCCAATAGAATGGATTTTTTTTTGGTAAAAATGATCACGAGAAATGTTCCTATGATTTGATCATTCCAGGTTCTGGACTGTAGCTCAGTCCTGACCCCTTTCTCTGCCATTTTTTTTCTCATGGTACCACAGTCTCTCACAAATTGGTTTATATTACCATCATAATTGCTGGATTTTAATTTATGCTATCTCTCTCTGCATCTTGGCCATGGGGGCACACTGGCATGACTAAATGCTATACTTTCTTGTATAGCATTTAAAATAGAACTGGAAACAGCAAACCTCCTATAATCCTTTTGGAATCATAAACCTCCCCCACTTTCTATGAGCCAGAGGGAAGACAGGCTCTTGGCTGATAACAAAGCTTCCCACACCCACTATAATTAATAAGACGAAGCACACAAAGCAGCTGTCTTCAGTGGATTTCAATAACTGCCCTGTCTTGTTTCAGAACCCGAGAAGTCGGCAGATACCAAAAACTTTAATCTGTGACACATCTCCCTCCAGATGTATTGAGAATATAGCTCCCAGAATTCTCAGCCAGCAGGGCCAGAGATGACCACAGACTTATCTAGGTGATTCCAAAGTGGAAATGGCTGATCTTCAGGAATGTGAACAGCCTGATTAAAGGTTTCTATTCTAGCAGCAGCTGTTAGGAACTGATCACTTGTGCCTGGGAAATGCCAAGTTGGGGAAAGTTGGCTAAGAGTATTAGTTAATGATAATAGAAATCCTGGTTCCCATTGCCCCTTGGATCTTAGTGATTGTCTTTGATTAAATCTTTCTCTGGCACTAGTAGAACACATGGATTGTTATGGAAATAACACTGGAGTGGAACCAAATGTTAGGTGCTTACAAGGTTCTAGGGCAGGGGTCTTCAAACTTGGCTGTTTTAAGATTTGTGGACTTCAATTTCCAGAATTGCTCAGCCAGCCATGCTGGCTGAAGAATTCTGGAAGTTGAAGCCCACAAGTCTTAAAACAGCCAAGTTTGGAGACCCCTGTTCTAGGGTTATGCACAAAGAGGTGTTTTACTTCAGCAATGGTTCAAGAAAAGTGACTCTTGGTTTTGCTCAGCAAGAGCTTCTTGTGTTCAGATACTGTTGTTGTTGTTTTTTTTTTTTGAGGTAGATAGACCAATTGATGCTGATGAGTCCCACCTTGGTTTTTCACCGAGGCAGGGTAGAGTGATGGGCCAAAACTTTGCAGTGCCAGGGTGGTATGCAACACCTTTGTGAGGCAAGGCAGATTACAGTATCTCACTGAAGCAGATCCCTGTGATTGCTTGCCCCCCTGTTTTGTGAGCTGAATCCTATGTCTGAGAGTTTTGTTTCTGTTGCTTCTCCAGACTAAGAAGCATGAAAAAGGTGATCTTGTAAATGTTTAAGAGTCCTTTGAGATATGACTTGAGAAGCAAAATTTATTGCCACGCTTGCCTGTTCCTGTCAAAAGTTTTCATGATTATAGATGCACCATGAGAGGGAATCTTAGTGTGCTCTCATCATTCAAGTGGAAGTATCCAAAAAATATTTGATGGTTGCAATTGTTGGGGGTAATTAGATGTTTGTAACAAAAAGAATAAAATAGTTGACATACTGTGTTTGGCTAAATCATTTATATTAAATGAAAAAGATGTCCATGGACATCTTTAAAAATATCTGGATTTGGACCTCCCTAAGAAGTATGTTTTTTTCTAATTTATCTAACCTCTAATCTGTCTCATTTCAGTTTCTGCCCAAGCCAGCAAGTACCCGCAAGTCACCATGGCAACCAAGCAGCCTCCCCCTCTGATGAAGAAGCACAGCCAGACAGACCTTGTGAGCCGTCTGAAGACAAGGAAGATCTTAGGTGTTGGTGGGGAGGATGATGATGGCGAGGTTCATAGGTCAAAGGTAATAGGCGGCCAAGAGTATCTATAATTGTGGACCCTTAGAATCAACAATTTGTCTTTCTGAAACAGTTTATATACTTATATGCTTTGAATACATACTGCAAGAACTGCAGGAATTGAGGTTAGGCAGGGATGAGGAAGATTCTATCCTCCAGAAATTATTAAAATTCCAAAACCCATGAATCCTGAATGCAGAGCCCTTTGTGAAGGTTGGCAAGAGTTGCAGTCCAGCAACTTTTGGAAGATGACAACTTGACCATGTCTTGACTAAAAAAATTTAGAATACTTTCTAGTTCTAAAATCATATTCCTGGTAGAACAAGGGGCACTTGGCTGGACAGAAGAAGCTGGTGGATTCCATAAGAGCTACCTACCTAAGATGAATACCATATGCTGTGTTCATAAAAACATCCAGAATCTGAATTGCCTTTCAATAGAGGATAAAAGTAGAGAAGGGAACTAGGGGATTAGCCATATTGGATTTAATTCTCACAAACAGAGATGAAATGATAGAAAATGTCGAAGCCACAGGAACCTTGGGGAGAAGTGATCATGCAATATTGGAATTCAACATTCTGGAAGCACAAGCAATAGAACACAGTCAAACTAGAGTCTTGGACTTTAAAAGAGCTAATTTCAATAAACTCAGAGAGACCATGGGAAGAATTCCATGGATGAGAATCCTAAAGGGGAAAACAACTCAAGAAGCTTGGGAAATTTTGAAAAGTGAGATAATAAAGGCCCAGTCTAGTATAATACCAACAAAGAAGGAAAATAACAGCTCTCAAAAGAAACCAGCATGGCTGCATAAAGAACTCTCTGATAAATTGAAAGATAAAAAGGACAAGTATAAGAATTGGAAAGAGGGGTACATAACTAAGTCAGAATATCAGCAAATAGCCCGTGCCTGCAAAGATGAAGTGAGGAAAGCTAAGGCTCAAAATGAACTAAGGCTTGCGACCAAAGTGAAAAATAACAAAAAAATGCTTCTTTCAACATATAAAAAACAAGAAAAAAGTTAAGGAAATGATTGGTCCATTAGTGGGGGAAAGTGGCAAGAAGGTGACAACAGGGAGAAAGCAGAACTATTTAACTCGTTTCTTGAATCTGTCTTTACACAAAGGGAAAAAATAGTCCAACCTACCAAAACCAGTGCCATAAAAAACAGAATAGAAACGCAAGTTAAGATAGGCAAAAAAATGGTAAGTGAACACCTGTCCAGTCTAGATGAGTTCAAATCACCAGGACCAGATGGATTACACCCCAAAGTTCTCAAGGAACTGGCAGACGTGATCTCAGAACCACTGAACTATATTTTTCAAAGATCCTGGAGCACTGGGGAACTACCAGAGGACTGGAAAAGAGCTGATGTAGTTCCCATCTTCAAAAAAGGGAAAAAAATAGATCCAGGAAACTACAGACCTATCAGCCTGACCTCAATACCTGGGAAGATTCTGGAAAAGATAATCAAACAACAAATCAGCAAACACCTTGATGCAAACAAAGTCATCACTAAAAGTCAACATGGGTTTGTCAAAAACAGATCATGCCAGACAAATCTTATTACATTCTTTGACCAAGTGACAAAATTAGTGGACCAGAGGAATGCCGTAGATATAATTTACTTGGACTTCAGTAAGGCATTTGATAAAGTAGATCACAACCTACTACTTGATAAGATAGAAAAATGTGGGTTAGATAGCATCACCACCAGATGGATTCGTAGCTGGCTGACAGGCCGTACTCAGTGTGTGGTCCTCAATGGAACTGCATCTACATGGAAGGAAGTGTGTAGTGGGGTGCCCCAGGGCTCTGTTTGGGGCCCAGTGCTCTTCAATATCTTCATTAATGATTTGGATGAGGGGATAGATGGGGAACTCATCAAATTTGCAGACGACACCAAGCTGGCAGGAATAGCCAATACTCCAGAAGATAGGCTTAAAATACAGGAGGATCTGGACAGACTCGAATACTGGGCGCTATCTAATAAAATGAAATTCAATGGTGAAAAAAGTAAGGTTCTACATTTAGGCAGGAAAAATCAAATGCACAGGTATAGTATAGGTGGTACCTTGCTCAATAGTAGTAACTGTGAGAGGGATTTCGGAGTCCTAGTAGACAATCACTTCAATATGAGCCAGCAGTGTGCTGCAGCTGCCAAAAAAGCCAACACAGAGCTAGGCTGCATTAACAGAGGGATAGAATCAAGATCAAGTGAAGTACTAATACCACTTTACAATGCTTTGGTAAGGCCACACCTGGAATACTGCATCCAGTTTTGGTCACCACGATGTAAAAAAGATGTCGAGACTCTAGAAAGGGTACAGAGAAGAGCAACAAAGATGATTGGGGGACTGGAGGCTAAAACATATAGGGAACGGTTGCTGGAATTGGGTATGTGTAGTTTAACGAAGAGAAGGGTGAGGGGTGACATGATAGCAGTGTTCCAATATCTCAGGGGCTGTCACAAAGAAGAGGGAGTCAAGCTATTCTCCAAAGCACCTGAAAGCAGGACAAGAAGCAACGGATGGAAACTAGTCAAGGAGAGAAGCAACCTAGAACTCAGGAGAAACTTCCTGACAGTTAGAACAATTAACCAGTGGAACAACCTGCCTCCAGAAGTGGTGAATGCTCCAACACTGGAAGTTTTTAAGAAGAGACTGGACAGCCGTTTGCCTGAAATGGTATAGGGTTTCCTGCCTGAGCAGGGGGTTGGACTAGGTCCAAGGTCCCTTCCAACTTATTATTATCATTATTATTATTAAATCTGCTTAACACCCTATTAACGTTAATCAGATAGAATGAGCGTATCTGAGAGAGGGTGTAAGTGTGTTTGGGGACTAATTATGTTCTTATTTTCTCTAAGTTTCTAAAAAAAGATGAGAGAGTTGATGGAATGTAAACCAATGGCCCCTGGGTATCCTTAGACTCCAAATTCTGTCAATTTCAGCCAGAGTAAAGAATGTTGTGGTCTGTATGCAAACAATACAGATATTTCCCAATCCTCATGTCAAAGGCTGTGTATATGTAGAATGATTCAAAACTAACAAGAGCCTGTTCTGTCCCTTGACATGTTGATTTTTGAAAGATTGTTACACTTGGTGAGGGAAAGAAAGAGTCTGTCTTCATCAAGCCCTTGCATCTGTGTTTCTTGAGGCTTTTTGATGTTTGATGTTTTGATGTTTTTGTTTGGTCATACCTACAAGCAAAAAACAAATGCCCTTTTTTAATCCAGAATTGAGGATTGGGGGATTATTAACCTAATTACTCAAATATTTTATTTGATCAGAAAGGAAGGGTGGTTGTAGGGTATATGCGTGAAGAAAGAAGGTGGTTCGAAACAATGTTTGCAAGTCGCACAAAAATATCTTGAGGTGGGACTAACTTTTTAATAGTGGTCAGGCTTGTAGGACCAACTACTCAGAATGTTTAGCAGAAGTTAGCTTTGAGAGTTCGTGGAAACCATGATTTCTCCTAAGTTCAAAGCAGCATTTCAACAAACAAGATTTTTTTTAAAAATAACCTTTTTGTTATTTGGAAAGAAGGGGTTGAATGATCAGATAGAAAAGGAGAAGCAGTTAATGGCAGAGTGGAAATGCTACATTTAAGCCTCGGTCGAAGGAATGAAACTGCACTTGAAAGGCAAGGTGGATGAGACAGGAGAAAATGGAAATTCATAGTTTGTATCTATTGCTTTGGTTTCCCCTTAATTTTATAATTTTTCTAATCAATTGCATAACTCTCCCCTTTCTACTGACACATACATACAGAAGTGTTGGTGTATGTGAATTAATTGCAAAAGTTTGAGGATAGCTTCACAGCTGTGGGTGGGAATTGTGAGGCCTATGGGGATGGGTGGTGGGGGTGGATGGTTGAAGCTGCTGTTCTCAGCTTATTAGAGACATGTCTTTGTAGGTGTAAGAAAACCTATGGTTCTCTAAACTGAAAGAATACAGAGCTTTGATTTCTAGGTAACTCAAAAAGTTCATCTTTTTTCAGTACAGCTGTCGTATCTGTCCTCTTCTCTCTTTGTGCCTTTTTCTCGCAATGTTCTCACATTAACTGTTTTTGCCTTTGATCGATGATGTGCCACAAAGCATCAATTGCCTTAAAGGGGGATGACCAAGAAGTGTACAGTTAACCTGTTGTTTGCTTTTCAGAATGTTTCATCAACTTCTGGACTAGTCTAAAGTTCTACGCCCAGCGATTTCCCATCCAAGGGTTAACCACATCGCACCTTAAATAGTTTGGATTTTCTTAAAGGCTATCTAGGTTGCAACCCAGCTAGCATGGACAGTTATCACATGGTAGAATTTGAATATGTGTCTGTTACATATCAGTTAGTGAAAATTTTGATGAGACTTTTTGAAGTTTGCTACATAGCTTGACCCATGAGTTATAAACATGCCCCAGCCAGCTGGTTTTTTTTTTGCCACTTCTTTATGTTGTTACCTTCAGCTCATCCACAACTCACACCTGAGGCAGCTTAATGTCCTCCTTAGTGATTCTACAATTAAAGTAGGAAAATTTCACTGACCATTTGGTCAGGTATCTCTATAAAGTGTGGACTCAACTTAGCACCTATTGGCCACTTTATGTTGATGTACTAGTTTTTGGGTATTGCCCTCTGGTCCAGATGTTTCCAACTGGTCTCTCTCTCTCTCTCTCTCTCTCTCTCTCTCTCTCTCTCTCTCTCTCTCTCTCTCTCTCTCTCTCTCTCTCTCTCACACACACACACACACACACACACACTTATCAGTGAGCTTGGAAACAGAAGAAGCAGCTGACCATGGGTAAAGGTGAAAGGTCTTCAGAGTGCACTACCATTTACTGTAGCTTTCCTGTGGCAGGATAGAAATGTCAGTGAGATGCACATTTTATGCTGATAATATTCTGCCAGCATTAAAACTGGTGGATTAACACTTCAAGTGAGATAAGCATGTCCTCTGAGTGCTCCTCTTTGAATGGGCAAAACAGCAGAAAGGAAGAATTTATAGTGTTCCCTTCCCTTTCCTCCTCATTGCATGCCTACTTCTAACTGTATTCCTTGAGCGCTGCTTCTTATTCAAAAACAAAAATTAAAAACAAAAATGAAATACTTTGTCCTGAATGAAATGCCCTTGGGCAAAAACTGAAAAGGAAACGGAAGGAAAATTCAAGGAAACATTAATGGCTGAGAATCTGCTGATGCTGACTCATTGTTGAATGAATGCATTTTAATAGGACCCAAGAGGGTGAATTCGACAGCCCACGTTGTTGCAAAGTTGCAAAGTGTGACCTCTGTGGCCAAATTCAAAAGCCAAGATAATGTTTTGCTTCTTTTTCTGGCAAATCTAAGCCTAGAATGTACAGATCCAGTCCTTTCTGATTGGGCCGATGCTGTGTGGTGAATTTAGGCATCCATACTACCTTTGTGTCTGGGATTTTCCAGGGCTGTTGTAATCCACTGCTTCCATTGCCACTGCATGCCATTCATTCCCTTTTTCTGCTCTAGATTTTTTATCACCCTTTCCAGAAGAGCAGTTTATTCTACTTGTGATTTTTATTTATTTATGTATCAAATTTTAAAAACTGCCTATGTCCCTCGCAGCGCGAAGAAGTGGTGTTGTTAAAACAGGGAGAAGGTTCTTGGGTCCATAGGATTGCAATGTCCATTTCTCTGTGTGAACTCTGCTTCTTACAACTGGTTGTTTTTTTAATCAACGGATTAACCTTTTGTCGCTGAACCCCAGCAGTTGCTTAGCAACTTAGAATGATCCTTGTCAGATGACTTTCTGAACAGGTGCATTTCATGTATGTAGCCTTTTCTGTTCTGAAAGTGGAATTACAGTAACCTTTTTTTTAAAAAAAATAGAATTACCTTAAAATGCTGGTAATTTTAAAAGGTCATTGGAAAGAGTCCATAGTACAGTTATATAGACGACAAACAATTTCTGTAAAGAACTAATTTAGTGCTCCATTTTGATTTATGGAGGTTTTTTTTCTTGGCAGATTCTTCCCATTGTAGATAGCTTAAAAACTCTCTCCTTCTCCCTCTCTCCCTCGCTCTCTCTCTCTCTCTTTCTCTCTCTCCCCCCCAAAAAAAAGTATGACAAACTTTTAGACAAACACTAGACTTCTGGCTAAGAGTTCACAGAATTTGGAACAGTAAGAGGACCTATGGGCAAGAGTAACTCATGTCCTGAAGGTATCCATGGTTACACAACACTCTAATTGGCATGTGAGGCTTAAAGGTCACATAGGAAAAACAATTTTATTTTTTACATAGTAATATGCTGGCTTCAGCCTGTAGAATCCCAAAGCTTGGGAGCTCTGTCCCTATGGTTTGGTGATTTCCTTTGCAATTCCATCCCATCCCAAAGAATATCACTTTCTTGAAGAGGAAATTGATCTCTGTTTAAGATGAGGGGTGATGGGTTTTTTTGTATTGGGGAAACCTAACTATGTTTCATTATTCTGCTCTGTGGCCCAATAAAGTAGCTGGCCTATCCAGTGAGCTCAGAGAAGACTATCTCTCTCTCTTTTTTTCTCTTGCCAACTTTTCAGTTCCTTTTGTATCATTTGTTAAAAGCAGGAAATAACTATGTAATGCATATGCAAACTGTGCTTCCCTAGCTGATAATGCTAAGCCGGAGATGGCAGGAAGCAACTGAAGGCTGTTTAAATTGCCTTTGTTCTTGCTTCCTTGGGCCTCTCTCTTTCCTGTGATTTGTAGTTTCTTGATTACACCGAGATACTTTGCTGGGGTATTCATTGCATTATTGTCTTTTTAAAAAAACCATGTTTAACCATCTTTTTTAGGACACTTCCCTCTCTCTGCCATGAGATGGGTGGAAAATAAATTTGATAAATTAATAAAAATAAAAAAATAAAATCTCTGCAACAGGCTGAAAAATTCTGCTTTTTAAACTCACTGGTCTGTATCTTAAAACTAAAATCCATTCTTTTGCCTGTTGTGAATATTGAGTGCAATCCATTGGGAAAGTATTAAACATTTTCTGGTTCTCTTCCCTGGAGTCATCCTAGTAAGTACTAAACCTTGTTGGGAATGCTGCATTAGATGTAACCTATAATGAGCACTGGTAATTTGCAGTTACTTTCAGATAACTCTCTGTGGATTCCACAATTTTTGTCACTGATATTTCTTTGCCCTTTTAAATTAAAGCCTGCGTAATTGTCTTTTTTAAAAACCAATTTTAACTCTCCTTTTTCTTTTGAAGAAAGGATGATCTGAAGGCTTTTATGGCTTCACCATTTTTCCTTGAGTCATCTGGGACTGTTTGTTTTTCAGGCAGTCAACTTTGAGATACTGAGTATCTTTGCTCCCATTTCCCATCCTCCCACTTACTTGTTCAAACTTGCACAATCAGACCATGCTGTTCCCCCAACATGTTTGCAAAAGGATCATAAGCAAGTGATAAATCACATTTTCTTTGTGCAACCCCCCCCCCCAAAGTCTGTTTTAGCAGGCCAGGATGTTTGAATCCCTGGAGAATTGCTATTAGAGACACAGGAGAGGTGGAGGAATACTAAACTGGAATTTTCCTGACTTCTTGATATAGCAATTCCCTATATTTCAGATGTCCTTTCCCATAGATTAAATTGCTGAGAAGTATCTCAATACACCACTCTACCCAGTCTTCAGCCAAACCATCAGTTCAACTTCCTGCCATTTCTGGCATCTGGGGAAGGCTGATACTGCTGATTTCATACAAAGGGTGACTGTTGATTTGGACGTAGGCAAACTTATTTGCCATCTGTATAAACCAATCCTTCTCCAAACTGGCATTCCCTAGATGCATTGGGCTCATAATTTATTGACAATATGACTAGTTTTGAATGTTGTAGACTACACATTATGGGAGTAGCAGCTGGTATATGGTTTATTTGAACATTTTATTTTCAGCCACAGGTTTTGGCAAAATTCAGATAAAATTGCAGCAGTCCATTGGCAATTCAATATATCCCCTCTAATATTAACGGCACTATTTGTCAAGATGTGCCTTCTTATCTTTCTTGCAGCCATCGCAAAAAATGCAATTTGTTTTGTTACAAGTATGTTTTCGTCAGGCAACAAAAAAGTAGATTTTATTTTCTTCTAAACTAGACTGATTCAGTTGGATTAACAAGGGTACAATGAATCTAGACTTGCATTCCTGAGAAATGTAATGAGTAACAAGCCAAATCTTCCACCTGTAAGTTATTACAAATGCAAAACGGTGTGCAGTTGGCAATAAAGTGAAACTGGTATAAGGTGGTTTAGAGCATAGTGAGCTATTTTACTAGTCATAGTTTCACTTGCAGCAAATATCATTTATTTTTCGTGTGTGTGTGCGCGTGTGTGTGTGTGTACCTGAAATATAATATGCATGCATTTTTTTCCTCAGTTTTTTTTTCAGGCTGGCTCTGTGTCAGGTTATTCATTCTGTTCATTTGAATTTCAGATCAGTCAAGTCTTGGGCAATGAAATCAAGTTTGCAGTGAGGGAACCTTTGGGGCTCAGGTAAGTTCCATTCAGAACCTATGAGCCAAGGAGACATAACAAGGATGCTAAGTATTTTACTCATTTTGGCTCCAAGCATGCTTGCTTTTCCTGCAAATATGTACATGATCATTCTGCAGCCGGAAAAGCCCAATGTGGCAGGTGCAACCTTGCCTCTAGAGGAATGTCCTGGTTCCATAGCCTTTCAATATGAAGAATACTATCTGGTGATGTTGTTGTTTTTAGCTGCAAAGTCATGTCCGACCCATTGCGACCCCATGGACAATGTTCCTCCAGGCCTTCCTGTTCTCTACCATCTTCTGGAGTCCATTTAAGCTCACGCCTACTGCTTCAGTGATTCCATCCAGCCACCTCATTCTCTGTCGTCCCCTTCTTCTCTTGCCTTCAATCTTTCCCAGCATTGGGCTCTTCTCCAGTGAGTCCTTCCTTCTCATTAGGTGGCCAAAGTATTGGAGTTTCAAGTTCAGGATCTGGCCTTCTAAAGAGCAGTCAGGGTTGATCTCATCTAGGACTGACCGGTTTGATCACCTTGCAGTCCAAGGGACTCGCAGGAGTCTTCTCCAGCACCATAGTTCAAAGGCCTCAGTTCTTTGGCACTCAGCCTTTCTTATGGTCCAGCTTTCACAGCCATACATTGCAACTGGGAAGACCACAGCCTTGACTATACACACTTTTGTTGGCAGAGTGAAGTGAAGTGAAATAGGCCTTAGAAAAGCTGAGCAACAACAAAGCTAGTGGAGGTGACAGTATTCCAGCTGAGCTATTCAAAATCTTAAAAGACGATGCAGTAAAAGTGCTACACTCAATTTATTTATTTATTTATTTATTTTATTACATTTATATACCACCCTTTCCTGAAGGACTCAGGGCGGTTTACAGGGTAATTAAAAACCAAAATACAATTCGGAAAACTCAACAGTGGCCACAGGATTGGAAAAGATCAGTTTACATCCCAATTCCAAAGAAAGGCAGTGCCAAAGAATGTTCAAACTATCGCACCATTGCACTCATTTCTCATGCTAGTAAAGTTATGCTTAAAATCCTACAAGCTGGACTCCAGCAGTATGTGGATCAAGAACTACCAGAAGTACAGGCAGGATTTTGAAGAGGCAGAGGAACTAGAGATCGAATTGCCAACATACGCTGGATCATGGACAAAGCTAGGGAGTTCCAGAAAAAACATCTACTGCTGCTTCATTGACTATGCTAAATCCTTTGATTGTGTGGATCACAACAAACTGTGGCAAGTTCTTAAAGAGATGGGAGTACCAGACCATCTTATTTGTCTGTTGAGAAACCTATATGTGGGTCAAGAAGCAACAGTGAGAACTGGACACGGAACCACTGATTGGTTCAAAATTGGGAAAGGAGTCCGGCAAGGCTGTATACTGTCGCCCTGCCTATTTAACTTATATGCAAAACACATCATGAGAAAGGCAGGGCTAGATGAATCAAAAGCTGGAATTAAGATGGCCAGGAGAAATATCAACAACCTAAGATATGCAGATGATACCACACTAATGGCAGAAAGTGAAGAGGAACTAAAGAGCCTCTTGTTGCGGGTGGAGAAGGAGAGTGCAAAAGTTGGCTTGAAATTTAATATTAAGAAAACCAAGATCATGGCATCTGGCCCTCTGAATTCCTGGCAAATAGATGGGGAAGAAATGGAGGTAGTGACAGCTTTTATTTTTCTGGGCTTCCAGATCACCACAGATGGGGACTGCAGCCAAGAAATTAAAAGACGCTTGCTCCTGGGGAGGAAAGCCATGGCAAATCTAGACAGCACACTAAAAAGCAGAGACATCACTCCGCAATCTATCTGGGGATATGTATGCAGAAATCGAGTGGGAAGAAGGTTTTAAGTTTAGAGGTCTTAATTACAGTTGGCTGTGGGGTATTTGCAATTGGCTACAGTATGTTACTGTATGTTACAGATTTCTCCCTTCAATATACTGTCAAGGATGAGAAACTATACTGCTCTAAGTACCTCTTGAAATTGGATTTAAAGTGCTGGCAGGGTACATTTTAAAGCAAGAAGTTAACCTTGAGTTTCAATGGCTCTAAAAAGGAAGAGAGTTCAAGAGACAGTGGTTAAGATGTTGAGCTTGGACTAGGGCAGGGGTAGGCAACCTTGGCTCTTTTATGACTCGTGGACTTCAACTGCCAGAATTCCTGACCCAGCATGGCTGGCTCAGGAATTCTGGCAGTTGAAGTCCAGGAGTCATAAAAGAGCCAAGGTTGCCTACCCCTGGACTTGGGTGTTGCAAGCTTAAATCTGTATTCACCTGGTGACTTGGACTTTTCTCTCAGTCCAACCTATCTCACAGGATTATCTAGAGATAAAATTAAGGGATACCCTGAATTTTCCTGCTCTGAGTTCTCATGAAAAAAATAAAGGTGTGAGGATATAAATATAAACAAATGAATTTGTTTTTTTGCTCAGCTTGTGGACTTTGGAATAGAAAAATCTGCCATGTTGTTTCTGGATAAATATGTTTCTTGAAGCATTGGTGCCCTAGTTCAGAACGTAAGAAAAGGATGATGGGTCTCTATCTAATATTCTTCCAAATGCTATAAGGTAGTATCTCCCTGAATTGAAATAGTTTATATTTTGAGATAGCTGGAGATCGCCATGTAGTTGGAAGCTACTGATGTTGACAGTCAATTATCAGCATTGTCAAGGAACATGACACTGGAAACAGTTAAAAAAAAGAACGTTCGCTCCCCATAAAGAGGAGGATATTCAACAAGTCCTCTGAGCATGTCTTTCAGATATTTTGTTGTCAGTGAATTGCAATATTGTTTCTTGTCCCTTCCTTCATATGTCTTCTTGAAAGGAGAATGGAAATTAATCTATAGAACAATCAGCCCTGAAAGCATATCAATTGCTTGACAATCTTGTACTTCATGTTTATAGAAGTGAGTAATCAACAAATAGCCAGATGATTCTTTAATAAGATAGTGAAAACATACATACCAAAGTGGTCTCTCTCTCTCCCCCTCCCTCCCTCCCTCCCTCCCTCTCTCTCTCTCCCCTTGTGTTGTGCCTATGTGCATGTATACACTCCTCCCTGTGCATATGACCAAGAGAGAAGAGGGCTTAGAATGGAGCAGTTGGCAGCCTTCTGAGCCACTGCTCAATTGCTTTTCCCATAAAGATACATTGAGGGGTTCTTTTTCTGAATTGTTTTGCTTCGAATCATTGATTGGATTCAGCCTGCTCTCAAACTCTTTTTTCCCCACATTACCTGGGTGGGGTGGGTGGGGCTCTCTTGTATGAAAAGCTAGCCTGCTGATATATTGGCAGATGTCCAGAGTTCCTTTACATAACTTAGTTTTAACATGGGGCAGAATAATTAGGGAAAATATGTCTGATAACTTATTAATACTAACATGTATCTGTAGAAAGTGTCCCAGTTTGGCAGGGTTGTCTGTGGGTAAGGCTGAGTGCCTATTGTGTGCTTCAGTTTTGATTTCTGATAGTTAAATGGACAAGTTCCAGCGGTTTTTCTGATAACTTTTCCATGGTGGCACAATGATTAGAATGCAGTACTGCAGGCTAATTCACTGCCTACTGCCCACTGTGGCTAAGAGGGGACTGGTTCAAAGTCACTGAGTTGACTTTTATTGCCAAAGGCAGGACTAAAATTCATGGTCTTTTGACTTCTAATCCAATATCTTTAACCACTACACCGACTGAAAAATTTAGATCAGGGGTGTCAAACTCGCAACGTCACGTGATGTGTCGCGACATATCACACCTTTTTCCATTACTGGCAATGGGGTGGGTGCAGTTTCAGCATGACGTATCCAGCCTGTGGGCCAGCAGTTTGACACCCCTGGTTTAGATGATGTAAATAAGGTGGTAATAATAAGGATAAAAATATCCCTTAATTTTTCTAACAGTAATATTCACTGTAGTTTTATTGATGAGAAGCAATTCAGTAAAGTTTTCCAAAATATGTGGAATGTGACTCATTCCACAATGTAGGGACCATCATACCTGCAGACATAATACTACTTACACGATTAGGATGATGCATCAGAGAACAAGGTCTATTCCCCCTCTCAGGTTCATCAGGAACAACAAATACACTCGAGAATGTTTTGGAATCAAAATATTCAATCAAGTGTTTACAGTGGTGTGTAAAAAATAAAAGCACATTGGTTGTATGTGTCATTGAATTCCCCAAGTGAAGAGAAGCTGACACAACCTCTTCCATGGTACAAAGTTAAACCTACCTTTCTATAGATTCAAGTGTCTTTATGGGCTGTCATGTATAGATTCAGAATAAAAAGCAGTGAATTTGGCAGAGGCAGGAGACTGGACACACACAAACATGCACATGATATTTTTATGTTATTATTGTAAAGTTTTGAATAGGCTTCAAAAGATGATAGACTACAATTAGCTAAGTGAAGACAATTTAAAAATATTCAGAGTTGTCTAACCTCTTAGGCTATAATTATAGTTTCTTTCTACTTCCAATAATCATGGACTCATCTGAGATTTGAAAAATAGTAAACAAAAGCAGGAGGGCTATAGAAAAAAAAACCCTCTAAATGCTTCCAGCTTCCATTGTGATAGACATCACTAAGAAATGAAAAATATTGTAAATGAATTTTGCAGCTAAAGAAAAATATGAAAGACCAAGAAAAAGGATCAGAACTGCAAAGCAGAAGTCACAAATCACTCTAAACAATAAGTTGAAAAGTTTAGCTGATCCTTTTATGGATGTGTAGTTGTACAGTTGCCCTTTGAACTATTTGGTCAGAACCAAACATAATACATTTGGAGGACAAGACTGAAATATTTGAAGAACAAATGCAACTTTTTGCCAACCATTAAACACTGTATTGGATCTATTGTGTTTTGGAAGGGGAGGGGACAATCAGCATTACAGGAGTTTCTTTTATGGGTGGAAAAAAGAAGCATGGATTCAATTAGCGATTAATGTATCCTAAACACTAATGTCCCACCGTCAGTGAAGTAGTTGATATTTCAGCAAGATGATGATCCAAAACATTTTTCTGAAGTGCTGTCTGCTTCTTGGGAAAAACAACTGCAGTCAGGCACCCCCATTTCCCCAAGGCCCAGCACAGCTCATGCTTCTTCCTAAAAGTCAAGGACCACAAGCTATAGTAAACAGCAAATCCTGGTGGGATTCCTACCTTAAGCTTGGCTTGGGACCTCATCCAAGAGCTCAAAAGTAACACTGCTGAAGATCAAGCCTTAGAATTTGGCCTGGAGCTCAGGAACAACCAGAAAAGGAACGACCTCATTCTGTGCAGTGCAAGAAATTTTGGAGGGAGGCAAAAGTTGTATGCCAACTTATTTTCAGATTTTCAGATTTGTATATTAATGACACATTTATGTGGCATGAACTTGCAAGGCTCCAAAGGATAATGTTAACCCCGAGTAACAGTCTATTGTTGGAAAAAGTGTGTGCCACAATAATATTGTGTGCAGTTATCTGCCAAAAATAACCTTTGTAACCTCCACAAAACAGAAGAATGGAGCTATAAGAGTTCTTTAAGGATAGGTGGAAAAAATATCCAAAAACAAGGATAGTAACACTTGTAACTGATTAAAGAGGAAACATTTAGAAGCTGTTATTTCTGCCAAAGAAGGTGTACTGGCTGAAAAGTTTTTCAAAGTCTAAACCTAGTATAGTCACTTTTCTAAATCTATAAACAACTGCACATAAATAGTAAGTATTCATTCAAATATCCCAAAAGAGGACAAATTTAACTTTGTACCATGTAGATTAGTTTCTCTTCATTTAACAAATAGAATTTGACCAGGAGTGCCTAAATTTTTGCATGAACCTGGGGTATTAAACTCTCTATCACACTGTTTATTGTTGTTTATAGAACGATAGAACTTATAGTTCAATAGACCAGGAGGACTGCTGGGGTGTATATATAAGTATAGCAGCACTCTGCTAGTAAACTAAGAGGCAAATTCCTTAGAGGAGGTATTAATTATAGTAATCTCTTCTTGAAATGGCATAACTGAAGTAGGTTCATTAATTAATTTCAACATGGCTCTGTAAATATTTTTAAAAACTTCCCTTACTAGCTGGAACTTCCAATGTTTGGATGATATTTGTGATAGGCAATTAGCGTTTACATGCTCTTTCCGAACTGCCTGGTGATTTTCCTCCCCCGTGTTTTGAAATTGCTTTTAAAAAGCAATCTTGCTCTCTTCTATACCATTTTATTTTGCATTCTTTTGTCAATAGGAATCGCTCAGATGACCCTTTTTGGCAGAAGTAGTAATTATTTTTCATTTATTGCTGGGTGGAGGGGATGCCATAATTAAAGGATTGTGATACTTAACTTTTTTTTCCCCATTTGAACTTGTAGGGTTTGGCAGTTTGTCTCAGCCATCATATTCTCTGGGGTCGCCATCATGGTAAGTGTGGGAAACATTTTCATATGAAGGTGAACATCAAATTACTTAAACATCTGTCCTTAGACATGTTTAGCATTCTGTTTTTCTAAATTTATAAAACTTCAATGACAGGATATGGATTGTTTATGAAGATTGAATGTAAAAAGTAATTAAGATATGTATAAGCTAAAAAATTATTGATAAATGTAATAATGATGTTTTTACTGAGTTGATATAATGAGAACTGCATTAGCTTAAATATGAGACAGTAGATGTTAAGGGGAAAAGAGAGGAAATATTTGATATTGTAACTTGAGATTTGTACTAAAGATTTTCATATGTTATCAAACTATTGATCAACCCAGCCACCACATTGCTTTTTAAATACTTAAATGGAAAAATGGAAAATTAATAAAATATTATTAAAAAAAACTTCAATGAAATCTATAAAAAAATCTGTCCTCAGGTTCAGTCCCTTGACCATTGTTCATCAATGTTTCTTCAATATATTGGAGAGATAGCAAGTGATTCTCAACTCATTAGTTTTCATTACTAATGTGAATTAATAAAAAGATTAAGTTCAAGTTGTATCAGCTTTGCACGTGTCATAAACTTGAGTTGGATATCTAATACCTTTCTCTCCTGGTGGGCTGGTGGTGGTGGGAGATGGAATGGTTCTGTGTGAGCGGCAGGCACAAGCCCACTGCTTGTGTAAATGAAGCTGTGCACGTGTGCATGCACTTGGCCACCACTTGTGCAGCCTGGTTCTGAACTGGCCACAGCCCTGCCCTAGAAGAAAAAAGAGCACAAGAAATTCAAAACAATATTGATAGAATCGTAGGCTGTAGTAACGGAATGAAACTCAATAGAGGCAAGTTCTTCAGTCATGAATCAAACATCAAATGCTTGGGTAGAGGAAGGGGGACACCATGCTTGGTAATAAGATTTTGTGAAAGATTTTTTAGTAGTAATTGATCCATATTGAATATGATCCAATGGTGAGGTGAGACTGCAAAGAAGGCAAATACAATTTAAGGCTGCATCAACACTCTCAGTATAGTATACAAGTATAATTTCAAAATCAGAAGAAGTAATCATGCCACTCTATTCTGCTTTGGTTAAATCATACCTTGAGCATTGTTTCTAGTGGTGGGCACCACTTTTAAGAGGGATTCAGGGAATTGGAACAGATTTATACAATAGCAAGGTAAATGACAAAGGGATCACAGATTAAGTCTAGGAAGAGGCTTGGATGGTATATTTTAGGCTTTTGTTACTTCTGAAAGAAGATTTAGGAGGAAGCAGTAGTCCAAGAACACTTTTCAAATACAGGTAGTCCTCAATTTACAACCACTCACTTAGTGACTGTTCAAAGTTACAAAAACACTGTTCCTTACAACCAGTCCTATCACAACCATTGCAGATTCCCAATGGTCACATGATCAAAATTTAGGCACTTGGTAACTGGCATCTATTTATGACAGTTGCAGTATCCCAGGGTCATATGATCACACTTTGCAACCTTCCCAGCTGGCTTCTCACAAGCAAATTTGATGGAGAAGCCAGATTTGCTTAACAACCACACGATTCACTGAACAACCACAGTTGATTCATTTAAGAACCATGGGGGGGGGACTTCTAAAATTAGCAACCACTTAACAACCACCTTGCCTAGCAACAGAAATTCTGATCCTAATTGGGGGTCATAAATCGAGGATTAAATGATGTCACAATCACATGTCACAGAAGATAATCAAGACCTGGTATCTTGTGTTCCAAAGCGCAGGCTATGAAATAATGTATTTAGCTTACAGGAAAACAGGACTTGATAGTATGATCAGCAGTTTGACTGTGGAACCAATAAAACCAGAGAAGTGGTAGTCTTTTCTTCATTGGAGTTATTCTAATGGAGGCAAGACAGTAATCTGTCTGGGATGCTTTAACTGAGATTTGTACACTGAGCAGGATTGTCTAAATCAGGGGTAGGCAATCTTGGCTCTTTTATGACTCGTGGACTTCAACTCCCAGAATTCCTCAGCCAACCATGCTGGCTCAGGAATTCTGGGAGTTGAAGTCCACAAGTCGTAAAAGAGCCAAGATTGCCTACCCCTGGTCTAAATGTAACCTTCCAGTTCTATATTTCTTTGAAGTAAAGATTGGATTTTCTCTCTATCTCTCTTTTCTTTTTTTAAATATAAATGTTATTAAAAGTTTTAATAAAACTAACACAAGCTAATACAGGAGTAAAGAAAACAAAAAAAAGATATGCAGCAAAGATAAGTATGGTTACAAAATTATATCTATAATTACAACAAAAACTCATTTTTTTCTATTATCCAATTTCCCCCCCCAACCCACAATTCCTAATGCATTTTTTTTGTTTCATGCAATAGTGGATTTACAGCATAAAAATAGATAATTGTTCTTTCTCTAACCAAGGGAGTCAATTTAGCCATCTTTGCAAGCTCTTATCATCTTCACCAACCGTACCTCAATTTTTTCCATTTTTGAGTGTACAGTAATCTCACAGAGTTGTCATGTATAAGAACAAAATTCCATGTTTTAGTAGCTTTTCTAAAAGCTTCTCTCTCTCTCTTCCCACTGCTATCTGCAACAGCTGCTCACTTGCATGGATGAAACAGTGGTCCAAGTGCACTTTTCTTTGTGAGCATTGACATCTGTCTGAAACAGATTTAGTTATATCTGATTTGTATTTTCATTGAAAATCCTTTTCTTTGGACACTAAATAGTTCAGTTAGAGGAGTTTTGCTTTTTTCTTCTTAACTGAAATTTATTTTTCTCTTCCAGGCTCTCACTTTTCCAGATCAAATCTATGATGCCATCTTCAAGGAAGAGGTAGTCAACAGTAAAATGCCTATCCGTCTCTATGGAGGAGCTTTACTTAGTAAGTAGTCCATGAGCATCCAGATGTTGATGTAATCTAATCTGTTGGGAATACCTGAGTGAATCCTATACAGTTAGTCTTCAACTTGCAACTGGTTGCTTGGCAACCTTTTGAAGTTTCAGAGCAGTCACACAGCCGCATTTTAAAATGGTTTTGCTGAAAACCAACATTGACTTCCATTTGGGGGCAAAACTGTGCCAAGGCAAACCACTGATTCTCTTAATGACTATGGTGTTCACTTAATAACTGTTGCCAAAAAGGTTGTAAAATTGGATCAGTGACATGACGGCAACAAACGGGGTCCATTATGGTCCTAAGTCAAGGACTGCCTGGAAGAGTGAGAAGTTATTTCCTGGGGAATGAAAGGGGAATGAAGTATGCATAGAAATTGTCTGAACTGAACCTAGGCCCCAGGTGATTTTGGATTATAACTTTTGTAATCACTTGCCATTGGACAAGAGGTAAATTAATGGAAGGTTTACTGTTGATCTTCATAAAAGTTTTTTTCCATGGAATTTTGCCCAGAGGAAGGAACACATACTGTGCAATCAGGTTGGGCTTTGAAGTCATTTAACAGGCTCAGGAAAGATAGTATTGGTAAATAATTGTCTTGAGTCCCTAGGGGCAGAATACATCTTCATCATCACCATCATTTGAAATAATGATACTGAAATTGCACTGTTATAATTTGCTCACTGAGAGACAAAGTTTGTTAGTTGAAATGGAAACATGCTGTTTTGAGTCTCTAATATATCAAATAAACTTCATTATTCAAGATGCTCCAAGAGTTTTTAAATTATTTCATTTTAAGTTACCTTTAATGCCAAGGCAAAAATATATCTGGGAAACTAGGTATGATAGTCTAGATCAGGGGTCTTCAAACTTGGCCCTTTTATGACTTGTGGACTTCAACTCCTAGAATTCCTCAGCCAGGCACGCTGGCTGAGGAATTCTGGGAGTTGAAGTCCACAAGTCATAAAAGGGCCAAGTTTGAAGACCCCTGGCCTAGATCATTTGACAAGTGAAATCAACCATATATTTTTTTCTTTCTACACAAACCTTGCAAGCAGTATTATTTGATCCCATAATGCCATTTCTCAGACACACAGAAAATAATGCTGTTTTAATTATGGAAAAAACATTTTTGATTCTTAGGGTTACTAACTTGCCACATTTGATGTATGAATCAATTTCAGTGGTATTACGTCTCTGTTAATGGGTTCAAATTGCTAGCTGTGATGGTCACCAATGTTGGATATGATTCCATTGTTACAATTTTGTGTAACAATCTATGTGTACACTCGTCAAACTGAGACAAAGCCAAGGAACAAGACCTTATTCATGAGTGTCATAAGCTTGACCTGTTGAAATGCAAAATTGGGATTTGCTAGGCATATAGGATATTAGAATAATTAAATGTCAGTTTACCATAGCACAGAGATTAGTTGTCATGATTTTACCACCTCTTAATCAGTTTCAAAGTTATTCTGATGCTTTATTTACAGCAAAGCTATCAATGGTAAATGAAATTGTTCCTGGACTATATAATTCTAAAGCACAATCAATGCATCTGTGATAGAACTAAATGGTCATTTCAAAACTGTAATTTTATAAAATGGTGTAAAAGTGGTTCATTTTGAAATTCTGTGGGACAAGGCTCTATTCTTGGCATAGCCACAAGCACTGATTAAAGTCCAGTCATTTCTTTCCTTCCCTGTTAAAAAAAATCCTCCAGGAATGAACCTATAGGCTTGTGAAATGTACACATGGACATACACATTTTAATGTATTTCTTCAAAAGACATCCCTTCCACCCACCTAGGAATCACTTAAGTGATTTCTCCCACCCATACAATCTGTACTCAGTCAGAATTAAAATTACATGTGAAAGAAAACAGATGCTTTAATTAGAAATTTAAAATTTGTGGAGGGAATCCCTCGAAAATTATCAGGGTAATTAAATGATTAAAAAGATCTGGTTAAGGGAGTCTCAACTCTTGGCCAGCCAATGGTGTCTTTGGGATAGGCCCTCCATCTATGCACAAGCTTTCTTACAGACTTGTCATTCTGGTGATATAATTAGAGGAGATATACAGTGTGTGCAGAACTGTGAGCAATTCCAGAGAAAATGGAACATAAATTGAACAAATAAAGAGACCCAAACTCTACCCTACAGACATGTGCTATAAAGTAGAATAAAATTAAACTAATCTAGTTGGGAAGGATGAGCTATAGCTTGTTCGGCTTGTTTCTGTGGGTTTTTTTTTAATGTGAAAACATTTATCCAAGCTGAACCACAGCTGCTGGCTTGATGATTAAAATGATCTGCTTTAGGGCTAAGAGTCATTTTTAGAATTCACAACACAGTGCTATTTTGTGTTCCCATTCCCATTGCCTTTCTGGGAGAAATTATAAATAAGGTTGGGACTGTATGGGCACAGCTATTAGAAGTCATACACTATGTTTGCATGGTTGCAGGAAGTCAAAATAGATTTGAGTCTGGTTGTGAAAAGGAATTTTTTGCGCAGAGGGAAAACTTTTCCTGTCTTATTCTTTTTCTAAGTCTGCAGCAGCATCTGCTGGCTGCAAATAAAAATACAGAGAAACTTGGCTATGCCAGCACTCTCATTTTTAGCAAATTTTGTTTGTTCTCTTTCTTCCACTTCAAAAGGGACAGGCTTAGATTATGGGAAAACATACCACATTGGTCCCAGTTTAATGGAGAAACATTGTTGTTAGCTGCGAAGTCATGTCCGACCCACTGCAACCCTATGGACAAAGTTCCTCCAGGCCTTCCTATCCTCTACCATCTTCTGGAGTCCATTTAAGCTCACACCTACTGCTTCAGTGACTCCATCCAGCCACCTCATTCTCTGTCGTCCCCTTCTTCTATTGCCCTCAATCTTTCCCAGCATTAGGCTCTTCTCCAATGAGTCCTTCCTTCTCATTAGGTGGTCAAAGTATTTGAGTTTTAGCTTCAGGATATGGTCTTCTAAAGAGCAGTCAGGATTGATGTCCTCTAGGATTGACCGGTTTGGTCGCCTTGCAGTCCAAGGGACTCGCAGGAGTCTTCTCCAACACCATAGTTCAAAGGCCTCAATTCTTTGGCGCTCAGCCTTTCTTATGGTCCAACTTTCACTGCCATACATTGCAACTGGGAAGACCATAGCCTTGAGTATACGCACTTTTGTTGACAGGGTGATGTCTCTGCTTTTTAGTGTGCTGTCTAGATTTACCATGGCTTTCCTCCCGAGGAGCAAGCGTCTTTTAATTTCTTGGCTACAGTCCTCATCTGCAGTGATCTTGGAGCCCAGGAAAATAAAATCTGTCACTACCTCCATTTCTTCCCCATCTATTTGCCAGGAATTGAGAGGGCCGGATGCCATGATCTTGGTTTTCTTAATGTTAAGTTTCAACCCAAGTTTTGCACTCTGTTTCTTCACCCGCAACAAGAGGCTCTTTAGTTCTTCTTCACTTTCTGCCATTAGAGTGGTATCATCTGCATATCTAATGTTGCCGGGGGAAACATTCGCTTTGCTTTCTCCCAAAGATGCTTTTTCATGAGGCAACTGGACTTTCTTGTTTTTCTTTGAAGACATTTTGCTTCTCATCCAAGAAGCTTCTTCAGCTGTGAGCTGAAAAAGCTTCTTTGCTGAGAAGCGAAACATCTTCAAAGAAAACAAGAAACTCCAGTTGCTTCATGAAAAACATCTTTGGGATAGCTATGACCTGGATGACCGAGAATCTCCATAGTCAATTAGCTTTGCTTTAGCTGTTTATTCTTGAATACTTTATTCTTGTGAACAGGCTGTAGTTGCAGGAATAAATTAGTGATATGTGACCTGTCATTCCTAGAGCTTCTGCAGGGATTTTATTGCTTATATTTCTCTTTTCATTGATTGCTGAAGTACACAGACAATCCAAAGAGAAGGCATAAAGATTTTTGCTGTATCAGACACACAAACCTAGTGAGGAATGTGATAGATTATGTTGATTGATTACATACCATCAATTGTGTCCTGGCCTCATCCTTCAAGTCCACCTGGACTTCTTTTTCCTTCCATCTTTCCCAGCCTCAGAGGCTTCTCAAGAGAGACTTCTGAAGATAGTAATAGGAGATGACCACAATAGAATTCAAAGGTTTGGCTCCTGACAACTCTTCTCCGGATTAAGGAGAGGATAAGGATCACCCACAAGTTTGTTCCAAACAGAAATTCTTCTGGGAAGAAATTGTGAAATAGCTGTCTCCAGCAGGGTTTGAGAGTTCTTGAAGCTTTTGAGGCAGGTGAATCATCTTACCTAAGCAGTGATTTTGCATCTTCAAATTGAACACTAGGTTTGCCTATCTCCTCCCTTAACAAAGGTCCTTTATTCTTGAGTTTCTATATATATTAAGAATCTTCTGAAGGGCAAGTTTCTGGAAGAATCTTGTCTCACCCTGGATGGAAGAAATTAAATGTAAGTGTAAGGATTAAAGCAGACATTTCAAACTCGCAATGTCACATGACGTCACAAGACGTATCGGGACTATTTTGCCATTGCCGGCAATGGGGTGGGTGTGATTTCCGGATGACATGTCCTGCCTGTGGGCTGGCAGTTTGAAACCCCTGGATTAAAAAGAAAAACATTATTTTGGGGGGAAAATGGCAAAAGGGAGACTAGAAAGTTGACTTTAGTTAAGGGGCTAGATGGACTTAAAGGAATATGTCCTATGGAGTGTTTAACAAATGGTCATTAAGTGAGGACTACCTGTAAAGAAGAAATTAAAAGTATTTGAGAACAATTTATTCAGGAGAACCACAGATTTTCTTGGATAAAACAGAGATTGGGACTGATTTGAATTTGGATTTGGATTTTCAAGACAATGCTGGATTACAAAAGTGATATGGATAAAGATGCTGTGGATCTCAAAAAGCATTTAAAACTTCCAGAATATGAGTCATATGGAACAATGGTCACGATGGATTTACAAATAAAACTGGTTGATGTCTTCATAATTAAAGGGGACATATGAATAAAAAAACAGATGAGTGACTCGGAACATGACTTTGGAATATGTGGACACAACAAAACTTTCTAAGAATAGATGAAAAGAAAATTATTAAAAAAAATCAGGTTGTTGGACATCATTTCCCAGGATTAAAAATCAAGAAATCAATAAAAGTAAACAAGGAATTCAAAGTGGATTTATTAGATGAGGATTAATATAAGTTATAGTAAATGACAGCTATTAATGGAATCTCCTTTTGAGCAGGACTGAACAATGAGGCTTTAAATATCTGTTTGTAAAATGAGGAGGGATTTATTTTGCTTTATTTCTTACAGAAAGCGATAAGTTGGATACAAAATAGATTTATGGATTTATTAAATTAAGGTTAAAATATAACATGTTACTATTTCTGGTAGCTCTTAATAGATTTTTACTGATTAGGACCTAATGATGACTTTTTATAAATTAATTATTGATAAGGAATGGGATATGGGAAGAAGATATTTTTTTAATCGAAATATTATAAGAAATGTTAAGTTGTGAAATTATTTATACTTATCTGCAGGGAGGGAGTCATTTATACTGTATATCTTTTTTTATTTTCTCTTTCTTTCACCTTGCATTTCTCTTTTTTTAAAATTTTGCTTTTTGCATTTTTCTTGCTTTATATTAGTCTCTTACCTCTGTATTTAACATACTACAATCTTACAATCTAAATGAAGAATGGCAATTAAGATGGGTGACCACAAACTAACAGATCACACCGTTCCAACAAAACCACTTCTAGGAATGCAGTTGTACTACCACCCCCCCAAAAAAAATTGGAGCCATCTGAACAGGATCAGGACAAGCCCTGTCAGAACTAAGGCAAAGCTCTTTAAGTGGGGAATGACCAAGAGCCTGCAATGCAACTGTGGTTCACCAGAACAAACTATAACATGTATAGTTCAAGAATGTCCCCTCAGGAAATTTCAAGGCACCTGGGATGATCTCATCACAGCCACCCCAGAAGCAATTAGATGGTTAGCTTCCTTAGATATTGAACATTTAGCCCATTGCAATTCTATGGCTCCATATTATGGTGATTTTATTGTGCTTTTATCTTAATTTAATATATGATCTCCTGTAGTGTATTGCATTTTGTGTTTGTGTGTGTGTGTGTGTGTGTGTGTGTGTGTGTGTGTGTGTGTGTGTGGCTTGAGGAGCCATGGAAAGATACATGCTTGGCATTACAAGAGAAGATAGAAAGACCTGCACATGGATTAGAGAACAAAGGAAAATATATGATGTCATCAAAAGAGTAAACAAATGGAAATGGAAACGGGCTGGTCACATAGCAAGAAGAACTGATGGCAGGTGGACCAAGACAGTCCTAGAATGGATCCTGCTTGATAAAAAGCATCCATGAAAGAGACCTAAAACAAGATGGATGGATGACATAAGCAAGTATTGTGGGCCCAACTGGCAAAAGAAAGCTCAGGACTGTATTGGTTGGAAACATGCAGAAGAAACCTTCATCCTGCAGACAATGGCTAAAATTATGATGATTTTATATAGAAAGATAGAGATAGGGATAGAGATAGGGATAGGGATAGATAGATGATAGATAGATAGATAGATAGATAGATAGATAGATAGATAGATAGATAGATAGATAGATAGATAGATAGATACAGGGCTTTTTGTCAGAGAACCCTCGGAACGGAGTTCTGGCACCTTTTTTGAATGGAACCTTGTAGGGTAGGCAAGGTGGGTTGTATGACGTGTGAGTTCCGGCACCTTTTTCTTTTACAAAAAAAGCACTGGATAGATAGATGATAGATAGATAGATAGATAGATAGATAGATAGATAGATAGATAGATAGATACTGATGGTTTATTTAAACTAAATTTCTATATCACTGATTGCATGACCTCTGTAGAGGCCATGCACTAAATAAATAAAAACTTTGTATTTGTAAATCCTAATAAAATGGTGAGAGAGAGAGAGCTTTCTCCAGAGACCTAGATCTTCACATAATGTGCCCAAAGAAGAGTGTGCTACTAGGAGATAAACATCCATCAGGAATGCAGGCAGAGGGAGAAGGAGGAGTTGAGATTTTGGTAGATTTTGGAGAGGGGAAAGATATTGTAAAAGTATATATGTGATAGAGGATAAAATTACATAAGCACAGTGAACTTTTTAGTTTTATTGATCCTAAAACTTGCTTCTTAGGAAAATATTTTCAGAACTGAATTTAAAAAAAAAACACACCAAAATCACAGCGCAAATAATTGTTAAAGTAAGGTTCATCCATACACACATATAAAGAAAGTAAATGGATAAAACAAATAAAAATGGAAAACAATAAACAAATAGGAAATACAAAGAACAAAATGTACAAAATGAAACTGTTGGCAGATAGCCAACAATTCTAAAATAGTATATAATTAAAATATTCTGATACATCATAAATGCTTAGAATATTTTTTTTTATTGAAAAGTTTTAAAATACAGTTTTCCTTTAAAAAAACCCCCTTCCCCCTCCCTCCTCCCCTCCCTACCTCCCCCCTAACTCCCCCCCTCCCCCTCTCCCTCCTCCCTCTCCTGCCTCCCCCCCTACTTCCCCTCCTCCCCCCTCCCCCCCCCCGACTTCCCAGAGCAAAATACAAGGTATATATCTAAAAAGCAATCATAAACAATCATATACTAACAATTATAAACTCTAAAATCCATCACTCTCTAGCTTATATAGAGTAAACCAATCCTTAATAATACTAAATATGTATAAAAAACTAAAATAAAAGAAAACTAGCGTCATTCCCATCTATGTTCTTCCACAATTCACTATTTCCTAAACAAATTCTCATTTACACATCACAAGCACCTATCCCTATTAACCTCTCTAGCCAAAATAGGCTATAATAGATAGTTCTTACACAAATTAACCCACATTAACCCACAAAACTTTCTACCTCTTCCTCTGTAGTAAATTATCCATTAATTCCAAATTGAAGATTCCGTTACCATACATATCATCCCAAAACTCTTAAAAACACAACTACCACTTGACTGTAAGTATGTTGTGGAAGTTCCATAGATTTCTACTGGTCTTATTTTTTTATCTTTTTTGAGCGTTTTAAGGCAGCACGCGTCACCCTCTGTTCTCTAGGATCATCCAAAAGAGTTGCAGCTTGATCTCCTCCTGTACCATTCTCGTCTATCTGTCCATCTTCATCCTCTTGATGTTCTCCTTCTCCAGATCCCTCTGCAGCTTCCAAAAGTGTTGATGGGGTTGCTTTTAAGACATTGTTGTAAAAATCATGCGCTTGCTTCACAGTACCCAAACAGTACCTTTTGCCTTCATACATGAAGCTCAACCCAGCTGGGATCTCCCATCTGAACCTTATATCTCTTTGCTTGAGCTCTTGCACAAGAAATATAAAGTCCTTCCTTCTCTTTAAAATCTTTGGAGGAATTTCTTTTAGAACCAAAACTTCTTGACCAGCAATCACAACTTTAGTATCATAGGCAGCTTGTATAACTTCATCTCTAATTTCCCTTTTTACAAAACAAACCACCACATCTCTAGGCAACTTTCTCTGTTTAGCAATCCACGAGTTCACACGAAACACTTTGTCCATACCTTGTTTTAATTCAGATGCTGGATGGTTCAATACCCCCTCAAAAGCCTCAGAAACCAGCTGCTTTAAATCTTCCTTAATATTCTCTTTTAGGCCTCTAATTCTAACAGCAAACTGCATCTGGTAAAATTGAGCCAGACTCAGTTCGCTATCCATTTTGTCTTTTAAATCTTCAATTTCCAATACTTTTGCTTCTAATATAGCATTCTTTTGAGTCAAATCTTCCACTTTGTCATCCAGCACCTCCACACATTTAGCTACTTTATGCACTGAGGACAAAATGTCTACCTTCATCTCTCTGAATTTCTGTTCCATCCTTTCTTCCATTCTCTGCTCCAATTTCTCCAATTTCTCCTCCATCTGTACAAATTTAACACCCATTGACTCCAAAATTAACTGGGTATGTTTTTCAAGGTCCTTCGATGTCAATACATCGGGAGAATGCAACGCCTGCAGTAATGATTGTTGTTGCACCGGAGAATTTCCAGCACTCCGAAAAGTTCTAGGGGGAGGTTTAGCTGCCATCTTTTACTTACAATTGTGACGCACTTTCACTTTAAGTTTTAAGCAAAGTCCATCAAGCTCGAGAGTAAAATAAAATAATCCTCTTCATCTCTTCATCTTTCCCTCTTGTACTGCTCTGCCTGCTCTTTTCCTTTCATAGTCTCTCCTTCAAGCAGGGATGGTCGCAGACGCCTGGCTCTGCTCCATGAAGTCCGGAGCAGAGACGCTAGCCAGCTGGGAGCAGCCCAGGCTACGGGGGAGTTCAATCCTTCAGCCGCCCAAGCTCCAAGCTCAGGCGGCCCCGGAGAACTCGACCCCTACCTGGGGGCTCACCCCCTCCTCTTCTGGTGGCTCCGCGGCGCCGGAGACAGCCTTCCCGGGCTGCCCGCGGCTCAGCTGTGTGATTTTTCGCCCGAAACAGCGCCGATCAGCTGTTCGGGCGAATTTGAAGCCCCCTCCTCGGATAAATGCTTAGAATATTATGTTACAAGTCCATTTTTAAATAAAGCATGTCCCTTTTAAACTATGGATTAAAATTACTTGGTTAGTGCATTAAAAGGGGGGAGGGTAGAAACTGAAGGGATAAATAATTTGTTAAGATAGTACTGTAGATTTTGTGTCAATTTAACATTGAAAACTTGAGTTTTGGCTGTGGCAAACTCCAAAATTTGCAAAATGAAAGGTGCTTAAATTATGGTACCTGTGAATCTGCAATATCTCACCATTTGGAATTTGTCCTTTCATAAAGTTTTGGTTAATAAGCATCATGAATGGCAGCATTTGTTTGTTCATACTGTAGCTCTCCTTAGCCTGTCCTGAATCAGCTAATCTGATACTCCTCTTTTTTCCCATCCAATTTGCAATAGGTATCTCACTCATCATGTGGAATGCCCTCTACACAGCTGAGAAGGTCATAATCCGTTGGACCCTACTGACCGAAGCTTGCTACTTTGGAGTACAATTCCTGGGTAAGTCGAGGTCTTTTGGAAACAGAAATGAAGGAAATGTCTGTCTGTCTGTCTGTCTGTCTGTCTGTCTGTCTCTCTCTCTCTCTCTCTCTCTCTCTCTCTCTCTCTCTGTGTGTGTGTGTGTGTGTGTGTGTGTGTATTCCGTAAGGAATATATCCCAGGATGGAATGAAACCTGCGAAAACCTGTACCAAAAACATCTAGAGAATGGTGATGCTGAGATAGCCGATGAACTTCTTCATAACCTTGACCTGGTACGCAGGCAGAAATGGGAGCAAACTACGTCTGGACTAGACTTTAAACACTCAAGCAGGAAGGCATGGAGCCTACTGAAAAAATTGGGAGGAGACAAACCAGCTCAACGCAAACAACAAGAGGTCACTCCAGATCAATTAGCAACTCGAATTGTCAACTTAACTAGAGTACCCCATGACAAGAAACATACTAAATTAGTGAAAAGAGAACTAAAGCACTTAAAAACTTTGTGCTCGTCTTGCCAGGAATATGCTCGACCCTTCCAAGTGGCTGAAATAGATACTGCCCTGAAGAATGTCAAAGCTGGAAAATCTCCTGGTTTTGATGGAGTAATGCCTGAATTCATCATCCATTCCAGGCCTCGCACAAGAGAATGGCTGGCAAAATTCTACACAGATATCCTAACTTCCAGTAAGCTCCCTCCAGAATTTAAGAGAACCAAGGTAATCGGCATATTAAAACCTGGAAAAGAAAGCAACATGCCAGAAAACTATCGCCCGATTGCTCTGTTAAGTGTTTGTTATAAACTACTTGAAAGGTTGATACTTAACAGAATTGGACAGAAAATTAACGAACAAATACCGATTGAACAGGCTGGGTTTAGATCTTATCGGAGCTGTGCCGATCAAGTCCTTAGTCTTACTAGCCACATTGAAAGCAGCTATCAGAATAAATTGAAAACATCTGTTGTATTTGTGGATCTCACAGCAGCATACAATACAGTGTGGAGGGATGGTCTATTAAGCAAATTCCTCCACGCTGTCCCTTGTAGTACCATGGGCCGCCTAATAAATAACATGCTCTCAGCAAGGACCTTTCAAGTCATCATGGGCGATAAAATTAGTAAGCAAACACATCTGAATAATGGACTCCCTCAGGGCTCTGTATTGGCCCCATCCTTATTCAACTTATATATTTCCGATATACCACCCACGCTATCAACAAAGTTCTCTTACGCTGATGACTTGGCATTAGCGTATAGCTACAAGGACATCGAAGTTACAGAAGGTGTACTTACAGCCGACCTTACAACTCTGAGCACATACTTCCACCAATGGAAGTTAATCCCAAGCGTAAAACAGTCACATCATGTTTCCACCTTAATAATAAACTGGCAAACAGAGAACTCAATGTATACCTAAATAACAAATTGCTCCCATATGAGGCAACTCCAAAATATCTGGGGGTCACCTTAGACAGAACCCTGTCTTTAAAAAAAAACATATTCAGAATATGGCTGCCAAGGATAACAGCAGAAACAACATTCTGCAAAAACTATGCAGAACAACTTGGGGAGCTTCAGCTCCAACTCTTCGATGCGCAGCCCTTGGGCTTTGCTACTCTGTAGCGGAATACTGTGCACCTGTATGGATAAACAGCTCACATACAAGACTTGTTGATGTTCAACTCAACCATATGATGAGATTAATTACTGGGTGCATAAAATCTACACCTATTCGCTGGCTACCAGTTCTTAGCCACATACTTCCCCCGCACTTACGATGACAAGAAGCTCTCATTCGGGAGTATAGTAAGATCCTGCTAAACTCCTCTCTACCCATTCATGCCTATACCTCTGATCTCTTAAGATGTCGATTAAAGTCAAGAAATCCACCACTCCTTACAGCACTTAAGCTGCTGGCCGAACATCAGAGCACTATAGAAAAGTAGATGGAAGCATGGAGTAGCTATACCTCCCAAGATATTTCTGAGCATATTAATCCTAATAGTATACCTCCAGGATTTAATCTACCCCGACACATATGGGCGACATACAATAGAATTAGAATGACTCATGGTGTGTGTGCTGATTCTCTGCATAAATGGGGAAAGACACCTTCAGCACAATGTGATTGCGGGCGTCCCCGACAGACTATCCAACATATAGTGAGGGAATGCACGAATAAAAGATACCCAGGAGATTTTAAGGACTTCCACTGCGTAACAATGGCAGCTACTGACTGGATCTCCAAACTCGACATTAAACTCTGAAATGTTATTTCTGTTTTCCTCTTAGGTTTTATAATTGCTTCCTTTTTAAAAAAATGTTTTAACTGTTCTAACTTGTAAATATGAAGTGCTTTTAATTCTGTGTGTGACCAGCCATATGCTAAATCTCTCTCTCTCTCTCTCTCTCTCTCTCTCTCTCTCTCTCTCTCTCTCTCTCTCTCTCTCTCTCTCTCTCTCTCTGTGTGTGTGTGTGTGTGTGTGTGTGTGAAAACAAGCAGTCCCATTATGGTCTAGATATTTCCTAACTATTTTGAGAGAGCAGAGCATGCAATTTGAACCAACAGTGATATTGAAACTCATATTTGCTCAGAAAGAAGTGCTGAAAATTCACCAAAACTTCTAAGTTCTAAAAACAAAGCAATTCGCAAGCTTGATTAATTTCATTAAAAAAACCTGAGCCTTCCCTCTATTTTTCAAATATTTTTTTTCTTCCAGGGCTAGCAGGGAGTTGCAGTAGAAGACCTCCAAACTCCCTTCCAACTCATTCTATATTCTTTCACCAACTGATAAATGTGACTTTTCTCCTTTTGCAACCATTTGTCCCAGAATAAAATTTCTAATGGCAGAATTCCTGTCTATCTTGCTCTTTCTTTGATGTTTGGAAGGTGCTTTCTCATCAAAAGTCTGTGGAAAAAGTAACCCTTCGTGATGACAAAAAAGCTGTTAAAAATAAAAATAACAGTGAAAATTAAAAAGCTCCTATGCCTACTGGAATCCCAAGCAAAATATATGATCTGCTTTGGTTTGGATGCTCAGGTTTAAAGGGAAATTTAATCAGTGAAATCAGCTTCACTTGTTGTTCTGGTTATTATAATTACTGCTAAGCTGTCAGTGAAATCTGAATCTATGCATCCTATTTTTTTGTGCACTCATCTTGGCTTTAAAACCTCAGGCTTCCTACCCATTGCCCAATCTGAAGCAAAGTTTATATAACATACTATGTTTCCCTGAAAATAAGACTCAACCAGAAAATAAGCTCTAGCATGATTCTTCAGGACACTTGTAATATTAGCCCCACACCAAAAATAAGCCCCAGTTAAGATTGTCAAACAGATGCAGATGCATTTAGTACCGTATTTCCCCGAATATAAGCCCTGACTTGAAAATAAGCCCTAATGCATCTTTTGGAGCAAAAAATAGTATAAGACCCGGTCTTATTTTCAGGGAAACACAGTAGTTAAAGGCAATCTGAGTTGTAGGGATCCGTCTTCAGAGAAACAAACATGTGCAGGCCAACCTTCTTCATCTTTTAGCTACAACTTCCTTTTCATCATTGTCCAAGAGGTCCAAAAACCTTGGATGGTTTTTGTTAAAAACCAAGAGTAACATGGCCATCCTGCTAACTAAGAATGCAATAAGCTAGTCAAATGATCTCAAGATGAGCTCTAGAAACCGTGGTGGTGCAGTGGTTAGAATGGAGTACTGCAGGCTAACTCACTGCTCCCTCTAGGAGTTTTTGATCCTGACTGGCTCAAGGTTGATTCAGCCTTCCATCCTTCTGAGGTTGGTAAAATGAAGACCCAGATTGTTGGGGATCATATGCTGACTCTGTAAACCGCTCAGAGAGGGATGTAAAGCACTATGAAGTGGTATATAAGTCTAAGTGCTGTTGCTATTGCTAGAAGGCAGCTAATATGTTAGTTTGTGGGGGTGTCTTATTTTAGCCTTCAGCTGTCTGCTTTCTCTTTCAGTGACTTCAATCACCTTGGTTGAGAATGGCCAAGTGTCTACGGGAGCCACGTTTCTTCTCATCAGCCGAGCCCTCTTTGTACTTATCAGCATTTATTACTACTATCAAGTTGGACGCAGACCCAAGAAAGTCTAATGGCCAGAACTTTGGGGTGGGTGGGAGAACCTGGTTGGTTTGGAAAGACTGGAGGGCTTTTTTTATTTTATTTTTTTCTGTTTTCTTTTCCACATTCCTTTTTGATCACATTAGTGCATTGTCTTTAAAAGCAGGAGTCTTTATAGCATGCATCAATGTGTCAGTGCAGTTCTGGTCTCCCGTCTCCCTGCCACAGTAGGCAAGAAAAAAGAAAGATCAAAACTGAGCTCTTTCCTGCCTAATCTCTCTTTGGGAAGGACAGAGATAATGAGGCCCGGTTCATGATATGGGGGAGGATGATTCCCAATTGTTAGCCAATTTACACTATAAACCTAGATGATGGTCCAGGATTTCCCATTCTACTATCTTCCAGACCCACTGGTCTGAACATCTTGTCACAACAGCCAGTGCAGGATGGGGATGATGGGAGTTGAAGTCCAAGTATCCTAGACTTGGAAAGGAATTTCTAGCACCTTTCCAAGATTTACGTAGACAGACCCAGCAATTACACGGAAATTGCAGTGGACGTCTTAAGTATATTCTTCCTTTTCATTTGCCATTTGTGATTGGATCTCTTGTCAAGTCTGTCTACTAGAAATTTACAACCAGGACTGAAACAATGTCTTGCCTTATGGGGGAAATCCCAAGGGCACATTATACAGAATGCTTACAAAGTTGAATATTGACATCTTTTAATGCACCTCTTAGAAGATGATATCATGACCATTCATCTGAAACCTTGACATAAACTAAATTAATTTTTTAAAAAGATTCAAGTTCTTTTGAAGAAAACCTCAATCTGCTACTGCTTTTAAATATACCTTTTTTGGTCATTATTTCTCCCTGTCTTCTCTGCTGTTGGCCACTTAGTACTGTTCTAGTTAGTGGTAAGTTGTGTTAACTAAAATACTCTCAGATAATTCTAGGATGAGGAACATTAGAAGAGGAAACTGAAATCATGATTTCATAGGTTTTTTTCCAAGATAAAAATAAAAACACAGGGGAATATTTACCAGTTTTTACAAATTATTGTCAAGTGTTAGTGCAAATGAAGAATGCACAAGAGCTTGGTTATAAACAAGTACCTAAAATGGCATAGTAAATACTGAACACGTCTAGGTTAGTTTGTATTGTATATGATGGAATGATTTGTGAATGTGAAAATGTCTGATTTTGGTGGTCTTTTCAATCCTTCTTGAAATGGAAAGATCAGTCAAATTGGTATTTATGTGCACGTGTATGTCTAGGAGCACCAAGGGGGAAATTACAACTGATTTAGTTATTTCTCAGGTTTGGCAGTTTATTACACGAACTAAATCAGTTTACTGGGAACTTTGACTCTGCAAGATTCCCAAAGAGGTTTAGATATGGATTGTCCTCTGTTGTAGTTGCAAGAGGCTGCTAACCTAGAATAAATTAATTTATTTGGGGGTAGGGTTGAGCCCAATCCAGGTTCTCTGTATTATCTATGTAATGTTTGCCAATTACAAATGGCAGTCTTAGCATGTCCTTTTATCCATTCTGTTATTTAGCCAAAAGAGATAAATATAAGCTGATTTCTTCAGACTCAGAACCAAAGTTCTTAATGATATGAAAAAGGGCAACCATAGACTAAAGTAAGAGAAATATTGCTCCAGATATACTCATGGGTCTACTCAACCTGCAATTCATTGTGTTCAGTTGGGAAAATAAAGCAAATCTGCTTTTTTACTGCCTTGTTCCCATCAAAATATTGGGAAAATCAGCAGATAATTTTAAATGAAATCAGGAATTGGTTGCTATTTCCATACAAAACAGAACATTATCCATCACTTCAGGATGAAATCTAGCAGTTTACCTTTTACTTTTTAATCCGTTCAACAGTGAGTATCATATTTTTCCCCACTTTCCTTAAGTTTCCTTATAGTGGTTTTTGTGTTTTGCCTTATATTGAATTTACACCAAGTAATTGTCTTCTTGAAATGGATTGCAAAAGTTTTATTAGCATATATCTGTTAAGATGGACCAAATCTTTTGGACTGAATACAGCGACTCTAGAGAAAGGGTATATGGTTTATATTGTGGAAAGACCTGACTCTATCCATAAAACTGGATAACACTGAAGACTGAAGTAGCATTTTTTCATTTTCAACAAGTAATGGTATTTGGAAAATCTAAAGACTTATTCATGGATGGCCAATAATATGTGCTGATTTTGCCTACTGTGCTCTTTTTCCCCTGCTCAACTATTTCCAACACTGCTGCCTTGATCCACTTAACTTTGTATGCGCATGATTTTGGACTACCATGTATGCTGTAGCTGAAGACCATACAAAAAACATGAATCAAATAGAAATTCTTAAATTATTTGACTTTATGATAAATGTGGTGATTCAAGTGGTGAACTTAGAATTAAGAGATAATGCCTGAAGAGATTAAATTCCTGTATAGGAATGAATTTGTTAGTGCTACTTTCAGTTGTTGAAATTCTTGGTCTGTAGAAAAGATGATTTGTACACTTAATGAAATAAGTATGATTCCAAGCAGTTACCATCTGGTATTGAGCTTTTTGTTCCAAGGTAGAAAACTGAATTAGAGGAAGGAACACTTTTTAACTGTGCATTAATCCAGTCTCCAAATCTTTAAGGTGAATTTTGGTTCAAGGAAAAGAATTATACGCACTTATGAATAAAAGATGTTATATTTCTATAGTAAATATGACTCATTAGTAAATTATAAATTATTAAAAATCATAATTGTTCCTTTACCAAGGCTCACCTTAAGCTTTTGGAAATAGTAATACATAGTAAAAAAAAAACCTTGCCATATAAGTATCCATGTTTTATTATCATAGATTTTCTAGGCTTTTCACCTATATTTGTGAAACCAAGAGGGATGCATGTAAATTCAATCATATTGGGTACAATGTGATTGAACAACTGTAGTATATTGGTAGAGTGTCCTTTTCATGTATATTACTATTATTTATTAAATTTATATGTCACCCGTTGCACTGTCAGGTGATTCTGGGTGACTTACAACCTCATATAGTTTCTCAGTCCCATCACACAAGTGTACCTGCGTGTGTGCAGGCCGCCCCACCACACACACACACCTTTGCATAACCTGGTTCTGAATAGGTCACAGGCTGGTAATGGGCTACAGCCTGGAGGTTGGAGACCCTGTCCTAGATAGATTGGTCTGATGTATAGTAAGGATAGATTTTTGTCCTGGGTCACAGCATCAGGGGCTTCATCATACACTGAATTATTTTCTTAAAGATGAAAGACTTGACTGCTGTTCTGAAACCAAATATGGCCAGGGATTCCATGAAAATGTTAGAAGCTATAAACTGTTCCACTGAACTAGAAAAATGTGGACCACCAACACTTCACATACTGCAGGAAAGCAGCAGTTCAACATAGATTACTGAATAAAAGTACTCATGGGCTTCCCAAGTGTGTGAAAATCAAATGCACTTATTAAATGAAAGCTAATAAATAATCTCAAGCACCCAGACTTTATTAGCCTTTCAATTATTTTTGCATAAGTAATCATTAGGCAATAGACCAGCAACTTCATTTTTTATTTACAAAATTCCATATGCCTGCTAACGCCAACAAATCTGGAATTGGTAAAATAAATTATTAACAATTGAAAAATCTCTTACAGGCTGCTTGTCATAAAGTTCATTTCTTCTAATACCATCTGCAGTCTTTAAAACAGAAAGACCATCTGGGGTATTTGGACATTTTTAAAGATGTGGAACATGACACCAAGAGTAGTAGTCAAATCTTTCCCCAAAAATATTTTGTAAAGGAGTGGTGAAAACTTTGTAGATATTAAAAGTTATTTGACCATCATGTTCAGTTATAAGTTCATCTGTTCCTGAACTAATTGGGTTACACCCCAAGATTCTCAAGGAACTGGCAGAAGTGACCTCAGAACCACTGAACTATATTTTTCAAACATCCTGGAGCACTGGGGAACTACCAGAGGACTGGAAAAGAGCTGATGTAGTTCCCATTTCCAAAAAAGGGGGAAAAATAGATCCAGGAAACTAACAGACCTATCAGCCTGACCTCAATACCTGGGAAGATTCTGGAAAAGATAATCAAACAACAAATCAGTGAACACCTAGAGGTAAACAAAGTCATTACTAAAAGCCAATATGGGTTTGTCAAAAACAGATCATGCCAGACAAATCTTACTGCATTCTTTGACCAAGTGACAAAATTAGTGGACCAAAGGAATGCTGTGGATATAATTTACTTGGACTTCAGTAAGGCATTTGATGAAGTAGATCACAACCTACTACTTGATAAGATAGAAAAATGTGGGTTAGACAGCATCACCACCAGATGGATTCATAGCTGGCTGACCGGCCATACTCAGCATGTGGTCCTCAATGGAACTGCATCTGCATGGAGGGAAGTGTGTAGTGGGGTGCCCCAGGGCTCTGTTCTGGACCCAGTGCTCTTCAACATCTTCAGTGATTTGGAAGAGGGAATATTTGGGGAACTTATCAAATTTGCAGACAACATCAAGCTGGCAGGAATAGCCAATACTCCAGAAGATAAGCTTAAGATACAGGAAGATCTGGACAGACTTGAACACTGGGCGCTATCTAACAAAATGAAATTCAATGGTGAAAATAGTAAGGTTCTACATTTAGGCAAGAATACCAAATGTACAGGTATAGTATAGGTGGTACCTTGCTCAATAGTAGTAACTGTGAGAGGGATCTTGGAGTCCTAGTGGACAATCACTTCAATATGAGCCAACAGTGTGCTGCAGCTGCCAAAAAAGCCAACACAGTGCTAGGTTGCATTAACAGAGGGATAGAATCAAGATCACGTGAAGTATTAATACCACTTTACAATGCCTTGGTAAGGCCACACTTGGGATACTGCATACAGTTTTTGTCACCACAATGTAAACAAGATGTTGAGACTCTACAAAGAGTACAGAGAAGAGCAACAAAGATGATTAGGGGACCGGAGGCCAAAACATATTGCTGGAATTGGGTATGTCTAGTTTAATGAAGAAAAGGGCGAGGGGTGACATGAGAGCAGTGTTCCAATATTTCAGGGGCTGCCACAAAGAAGAGGGAGTCAAGCTATTCTCCAAAGCACCTGAAGGCAGGACAAGAAGCAATGGATGGAAACTAATCAAGGAGAGAAGCAACCTAGAATTAAGGAGAAACTTCCTTACAGAACAATTAACCAGTGGAACAACCTACTTCCAGAAGTGGTGAATGCTCCAATACTGGAAGTTTTTAAGAAGATACTGGACAGCCATTCGCCTGAAATGGTATAGAGTTTCCTGCCTGAGCAGGGGGTTGGACTAGATGACCTCCAAGGTCCCTTCCAACTTTATTATTATTATAAAACTTTTATTCATTAAACATGAACCTCAGTCAACTGAACATTCAAATTGGCACTAATGGTTGACACAGGTTGCTGCCAGCATCCTAAGTATCAACCAGGTATATCCTTAAAATGTAAGATGTTCCAGGTAGCACAGTTTTTTGTAGCTTTGCTGGAGTTATTGCAGGAAGCTGCAATTTCTTGATGCATTTTGCAAAGTTTTTGGACATCGTTCCCAGTGCCCTGATGACAATCGGTATCACTGTTACATTTTTTTAAATTATTATTATTATTATTTTGCCTTTTGTCTTTCTTTAATATGAGAAAATCTGACAATAGTCCTTTTAGCCATAGTTTTTGACAGCTTGAAATGGTTGTGAAGGATGAACAACTTCTAGCAGGATTTTTGAGAAGTTTTGTCCGCTGCCCCCAAAAGGAATGAATTTTACAATTATTCATATATAGAAGCAGATCTGAAGTAAAACGACAAGTAGTAAAGATGTTTCTCCAACAGTAAGACACTGATAGGATTAGGTGTACACTTAGGATTTGTGGTTAAAGGATGAATAGTTAGCTGCCAAGCTTTCTTCCATCGTTCCTTTCATCTTGTGATATTTTTCAGCAGTTTTGGTTGGTTGTTCATTTACTTTACTTGAAGGACAGCCATTCCCAGAGGCTATAGGCAGCTAAACATGAATAATGGGAAAAGAACCCTACAAGCAAAAACAAAATCCCTAAAACAATGTGCACAATATAAAACCGCCCTCTCTTATGCCCCAATTGGAAGAGGAAGATTTTTTTCCAAGTCTCCTAAAGCAGGGGTCCTCAACCTTGGCAACTTTAAGACTTGTGGACTTCAACTCCCAGAATTCCTCAGCCAGCAAAGTTGGCTGAGGAATTCTAGGAGTTGAAGTCCACAAGTCTTAAAGTTGCCAAGGTTGGAGACCCCTGTCCTAAAGAATGAGATGTATGAAGCACTTCGAAGTGCAGCCAGGAGGCCATTCCAAAGAATAGGGTCAGCAATAGAAATTCATTCCCTTAAGTCCCATCAGATGGCAAGCTCCTCAGCTTCAACACTTTCACCTTACAAATTTTTACTGTTACTGTTTGCTGCTACAATTTTTGTGCTATTTTTTTTTTTAAAAAAATTGAACATTGCTCAGATATGATCTCAGTCAGGAGAAACCACAATGCAATGCCATATGCCACAGCACTTTTGGACCTATGGGACATCAGAAAAATGAATAAAAGGCCCTTCATTTTTTTGGGAATCGGATGTATCAAGGTTGTGAAAGAACTAGAGACGATTACTTGGAAGGGTGATAGTAGGCATCCTTCACATAAAACAACACAGCCCAGATTAATTGGGTTTTTGGGAGGAGGATTGTTGTCTCATATTGATTGTTCCCCAAAGTAGGTTAGCTTCATACAACATTCTATGCTGGCCTAGGGGAAAAAATAACATCAGGCTTATCATGTAAATCCCTCTCCTGGGTCTTCATCTGATACAGCAGTGTTCCTCAAACTTAGCAACTATAGAATGTGTGACTTCAACTCCCAGAATTTCCCAGCCAGATTGTTGGGGAGTTGAAGTCCACATATCTTAAAAGTTACCATGGTTGAGAAACAGTGCTATAGTTAAAATGTAATCTCTGAATCCATGCTGGCTGGAGAATTCTGGGAGGTGAAGTCTACACTTCTTAAAAGTTCCCAAAATTGAGAGACTCGTCTCCAGACGTGGATGCTCCAAAACTGGAGGTTTTTAAGAAGAGATTGGACAACCATTTGTCTGAAATGGTATAGGGTTTACTGCTTGAGCAGGGGGTTGGACTAGAAGACCTCCAAGGTCCTCTCCAATTCTGTTAAAGCACAATGCTTTTGGGAGTAGTTAATACAGGCTGGATATTAAACTACTTCAGCAGTTCCTAAAAGCATTATATGGATTCATTGATCTTCCAGAACTCCTTCAAATGTTGGTACTCTTGTAGTATTTTTAAGAGAGAAAGGAAAAATTACTAATTACACAGAGGAGAAATTCCATTTCACCTATTCAATTTCACATCTACTATAACATTTAAATATTTGTGACCTTGCCACAATAGGGTTTTGGAATGAAATAGGAATTAGGGAATACTGGAAAAAAGATTTCAGGGATTTGTATGGTGAATATGCCATGATGTGGTCAAGAGGGAGATTGAAAAACATGCTATGTAAATCAACGTCCTACTATGGCTTTAGCCAATCAACCCCAAAATGGAGTATCATGCTTAAAATAAATAAAATTAGCTTAATACAGTCAGTGTAGATATGTCCACAATGAAGAGGTATAAATATTAGTGTCCAAAAAATATCGATGAAAAGAAGGTTCTAAAAAAAATATTCTGTTCTATTCTAAGGTGTATCTATTCTAAAGCGGGAAAAATCTCCCTCCCTATCTGCAACTAGAAAATTACTAAAACATGGATGTAGTTGTCTTGTGGAGCACAGCTGTGCAAGGCTGTGCCCTGTGCCTTGGGTAGAGTCTGTGCCTATTCTTGGCAATTGCAAGAATTCTGTTTATTTTTCTCCTATACTAAGGGAGAGATAACAAAGGGGAATGCAAAAAGCCCCCCAGGAGCATCAGATTCTTAAGTATGCCAAGAAAAGAGGCAGAATTCTAATTGAAAGAAGAGGCGATGTTGAATAAAATTTGGGAAGCGCAATGTAACTTCATACCACACATGAACATTTCATTGTTCATGAAATGCGGCGAGGGCGTTGGTCAGGCCAAACGGCATCACAGTGTATTCAAAATGTCCGTATTGAGTACCAAACACCGTCTTCCACTCATCACCCGACCCAAACTCTGACAAGGTTGTAAGCTCCACGCAGGTCTAGTTTCGTGAAGATCTTAGCCTCCCAGAGTCAGTCCAGGAGTTTGGGGATGAGGGGCAGCGGGTAATGATTGCGCACTGTGATGGCGTTTAATTTTCTATAATCGCAGCAAAACCGCAATTTGCTGGACTTCTTTTTGATGAAGAGCACGGGTGCAGACACTGGCGAGGATGAGGGCCAGATGAAACCCCAAGCCAAATTCTTATCCAGAGAGTCCCACAATGCAGCCAACTCGGGGTCCAACATGGAGTACAAACGCCCCACTGGGAGACGTGTGTCAGGGACTAAATCAATGTGTCCGTCATAGGGCCTGTGCGGGGTAATTGATCCGCCTCCGTCTCACTGAACACATCAGCAAATTCAGTCAGTTTGGAAGGCAAGGAAACCCCTGGGGAACCCTCCACCTGGCCGGCACAGATATGGTGGGTGTGATCCATGCACTGCAAGCTTGGGAAGGTGACCAAGTTATGTGACCAATAGATCTGTGGGTCATGTGTCTGGAGCCACACCAGTCCCAAGACCATGGGGAAATGCAGATCTGAGGTGTTATAGAACTGGATGGCTTCCTCATGGGAACTGATGGCCATACATAATGGTTGCGTGGCGGTCTTAATTGGCCCAGACAGGAGCGCTGGACCATTGATAGTCTCCACTAATATGGGCGGTTCCACCGGGCATTGGGTAACAGCCCATTTGGCCACAAATGCCAAGTCCATAAAATTTGTTGTGGCCCCAGAGTCAATTAAGGCATGGACTGGAATCCCCTTCGGCTTGCTGGGGAGGATCAGACATGCCTCCAATATCAGATGCCATGGAGGTCCACAGGCAGCATCGGAAACATGTCGCTCAGTGTTGTGGGATGCCCGACCTAACACAGCATTTAGATCGGGCTCAGGGCATTTCCCAACAGAGGAGTAGGGGGCTTTCTCAGGGCAGACTCAGTCACTGACGCCCGTTGTCGCTTCCTTAGGCAGAAGGCAGCCAAATGCCCAGGGTCCCCACAGTAAAAACACAACCCCCTCGAACGTTGCCTGTTCATTTCTGCCACCGATAGACGAGGCCTGGCAGCACCTAGCTCCATTGGCTCCTCCCTTTGAACTGGGGTCTCACAGGCAACAGGGCCGCAGGGGTCTCTTGGGTGGCACAATGACTCCTTCGCTGCTGCAGCTGAGCGTTGATCCACAGACAGAGATGAATCAGCTCATTGAGGTCTGAGGGTATATCAACATGGGCCAGCTCATCCAACATTTATTTAATTGAATTTATTTAATTGAATTTCTATACTGCCCTTCTCCTGAAGGACTCAGGGCGGTGTACAGGGCAATAAAAGCATTACATACAAAAGTTAAAAGTAGATTAAATTAATTAAGCCCTTACAATAAGTAATTAAAAATACCCCAAACCCTTAAACCAGGCCGGCCTGTTCAAATAAATAGGTTTTCAGATCACGGCGGAAAGAGCGAAGGTCGGGAGCCATCCGGAGCTCAACCGGTAATTGATTCCAAAGGGCTGGCGCGCCCACAGAGAATGCTCTCCCCCTGGGGGCTGCAAGCCGACAATCTCTGAACAACGGCACCCTGAGGAGGCCCTCTCTGTGGGAGCGCACAGGATGAAGGGAAGATGACGCCGGCAGCAGGTGCTCCCGTAAGTAATCCGGACCCATACCATTTAGGACTTTATAGGTAATCACCAGCACCTTGAATCTCACCCGGAGGGCAACATCTCCGACAATCCATCCTGGAAAGCGTCCACAAGCACAGCCTCATTCCAGGCTGAATCCTGGCTAAGCAGCTGAAAATCACTGATATAGCCCTGTAAGGGGCGTCGACCTTGCCTCAGAGCTTTCAGGCATTGGGTAGCAGTCTGCGACTTTATGGGGTCCTCATACATCAGACGCATATGATTACAAAACCCCACAAAGTTGTCCAACAGTGGACTAGGTTGGGCCAGCAGAGGTGTGCCCCAACGAGCTGCAACCACCAGAGAGAAGGCTTAACACAAACCCCACCTTATCCCGGTCAGTGGGGAAATCAGCTGCTCTCACGCTGATAAATAGCTGGCACTGTCCCAGGAAAGCAGGAAACATCTCTGGATTGCCATTAAATTTATCCAGCATCGCAACTTGGCATTTTCTCCTGGGTGGTGGTGGTGGTGGTGCAGCATGGACCTGTGCTTGTAATTGAGCCACCTGAGCTGCCAACAAAGCGAGTTGCTGGGTGAGCTGGGCATTCTCAACACATAGCTGCTCCATAATAATAAGGGGTGGGAGGCTGAAGGCAAACTGTTCTGTTCCAGCCTAAGACCAGCCCTGTTTGAATGTCAGGGACAACCCCTTTTTATAATCAACAGGATGGAAAAAACCCAACCAAATTTATTTACAAAGAGTTCAAACAGAAGTTAAATGAAAAGTTCAAACAAGATTTAAACCAAAAGGTTAAACAAGAGTTAAACAAGGATAACAGACCAGGACTCTAGCAGAAGATCTTCAAACGGTTGCCTTCGGCAACCAGCACCTCCAACACATTCCCCTTTTATCAGCAGTCCCAAGGCTTGGCTTCTCATTACCTTCTCCTGAGTTGCCTCATTGCTTTCCTCTGTTCTGTTCTGCTAGATTGCCTCCTGCTCCTAGCGTCCCTGAACAGAGCCAGCTGTGGATCGTCTTCTTCCAATCCCTCATGCTCACACAGCTGAGTCTGAGGAGGAATAAGACGGGAGGGGCCAGGCTGAGAGTTCTGCAGTGCATCAGAACCTTCCTCTGACACCAAAGGCTCTCCAAACCCCTCCTCCTGTTCAGAATCATCCGACTCAGCTGCCGGAACCACAGGCTGATGCTTAATCACAACAATTACATTAAGAAAAATGTTTCTCATTTCTTTCCTGTTACCTTTATTGATTTCATTGCAGAGATGTTAAGATAGGAAATAGATTATTTTGTTATCTAATTTTATCTTCCAAAAGACAGAAGCAGATGAAAAATGTGAGGTTCTTTCCTGTTGGCTTTTTTGAATTAGCTGTTTTAGATTCTAAAAGTTTAGTTCCTAAAGAAGTAACCTTGTAAATAATTTTAATGTCCTCCTCTAGTGCAGGGCAGGCAACCTTGGCTCTTTTATGACTCAAGGACTTCAATTCCCAGAATTCTTGAGCCAGTATGGCTCCGCTTGGAAACCTCTCTCTTTCCCCTCAGCGTGGCTGGCTCAGGATTTCTGCGAGTTGAAGTCCACGAGTCATAAAAAACAGCCAAGATTGCCTACTCTTAAAGCCAATAGTGCAATTAGTGCAGGTTCGCATCCCACCAGGCTCAAGGTTGACTCAGCCTTCCATCCTTCCGAGGTAGGTAAAATGAGGACCCAGATTGTTGGGGGCAATTAAGCTGACTTTGTAATAATGCCGCTTGGGTGTGTGTGTGTGAAAGCCCTAATAAGCAGGCATATACATAGAATGAAGGCTACTGCTAAGCTTGTAAGCCGCCCTGAGTCTTCAGAGAAGGGCGGGATATAAATGGAATTTTAAAAAAAATAGAGGGAGGTTTTGTTTTTTTCAAAAAAAAAAAAGGTGCCAGAATGCCGTTCTGAGCGTTCTATGAGAAAAAAAAGCTCTGTCTGTATTCATATGCTTAATGGTTTATATGCTTAAGTAAACTATATTGTATTTTGAAGCCATTTTTTTCAAAAGGTTTGGGCAAATAACATTTGTTTATTGATGTATTCATATGTAATCCCAAGTGATCAATATTTAATATGCTCACTTTAAGCATAAATATAAAAAAGGTCAATTGTGATTGGAGAACATGTACCTTTGAGCCTTTAGGATAAACTCCATCTCGTGCCAACATTATTCAAATGACCTTGACAACCTAAAAACAATTGTGTATTCAAAAATGTCTTCAATGTACCTTGTACATATTGGATTCCTGCAGGCTTTAATGGTGAACGTGCTAAAAGTCAAACATTTTGTGTGATCTCTTGTGCAAACCCAAGGTTAATTCCAAAAACTTGATTATATTGGATTTCATGATTCTGAACAGGACGCTGTTTAATTGTTCTCTATTTTCAACTCAAAATAACAAGTTCTACTATTTGGACTGTAACTATTTCTTTCCTCAGGAAAAAGGCTATTATTACACGTCTATTTCAAAAAGAAAAACACAGAACCCATGAATTGTGGAAAGTAAAGCTTTGTTGTCACAGTGTCTTTATTTTTGTCTTTTCATTTTTTAAGAAATGCACACAGAAACTGTGCAAATGCTTCAGAATAGCATCCTATTTTTATGTTACAAAAATCCCTTTCAATATAAAAAGCATTACAATAAGGAATACAAGTTAAATTAGCTCTAGCCTTCTAATAAAAGGAACATTTAAAATAGATCTCAACATTTAATTTATAAGTGACCTGCTCCCCAGGCACTTGCAACAGTGACAACCACAGAGAGTGAGAACTACTGGGTAGATCTAGAGTCACAAACACAAACATAAGGAGACAGCCCTGACCCAAGTTCTTCTGGACAAGCTCCATTTGAAGCATACAATCTATGTAGAGGTTTAGCCACATACATCCATTTCACTTAAGCTTGTGTAGAAGAACATGTTATGGGGTCATCCCTTCTTCCTAAGAAGATTAGTGACAAAGGGATGATCAGTTGAGGCACCAGTTCATTTGGAATAGAAATTGCCCTTTAATCTTTTTCCACATCAGGAAGAGAGATGATGCCATTTGGAATTTATTGGAAGGGTTGGTTCATTTATCATGCCAAGTTACAGATTGTTGAAGCACAAATCTGTATTTCACTGGGTTAGCACAATACCCCAAGGTTTATGAACCAAAATGGCTCAGTTTAATCTGATCTGCTAAGCCTAAACCAAATAAATGATATTTAGTCTCAATGGCTGCAGCCTAACTACAAATAAACAGAGCACAGGGAATCAGACTTGCAATCCTTAACTATTCTAAAATGAATTTTGCAAACTTGACAGCACAAAAATCCTAATTAAGTTTTTCTGACTGCATGCTTGGTCAAACCTAACAGTGTTCCTTTCAATAATTTTCTTATACAAATACATTTCTTTCTTCTCTCAGACATCTCCTTCATTAGTGTGGTTTTCCAGTAGATGACATGTGTTTTTGACAGGTATCTTTGAAGCCAGCAAGTTAATTCCCATTATTTTGTAAAACAACTGATCCCCTTTTCTCTGTCAAGGAAGTGATGGCCTCAATTTCACTGAGATTGCTTAAGCAGAAGTTAGACAGTTTCTATTACTAAACAGTAGGTTAGACTTGATTACCATACAACTCTGTGTCATTCTTTAGGACGGGGATCTTCAAACTGGGCCCTTTTATGACTTGTGGACTTTAATTCCCAGAATTCCTCAGCCAGCCATGCTGGCTGAGGAATTCTGGGAGTTGAAGTCCACAAGTCATAAAAGGACCCAGTTTGAAAACCCCTGCTTTAGGATTTTCTTTGGGATTATCAAGAGTGCATGTGCTAAAGTAAAGGAAAGGGCAGATGAAACCAGAAAAATGTGCAAACTGGAGCGCAAATGGAGATAGCAAAATGAGTCAGAAATTGGAAAACCACCAGGTAAGCTAGAGCAAAAACACATAGGCACTAAGATTCTGAAACAGAAAGGGAATATTAGGAAACTTTATCAGACTTGTCTTAGTTCAGCCATCACCTGCCCCATCTGCACTTCATTAGTTTCATTTTTCAGGGTATGAGTATCTTTCGGAGGAAGTGGGGGAAGATGGAGAACATATCTCAGGGCAAACTCCTTGAAATAGGTTGGTAAATGTATTGACCTTTGGAAATTTCGGTATAAAAATTAATAGCACACTTAAATGTGCTTCGTGCTGGCTTAGGCTAAGTGTAGTTGGAATTAAACAGCCACCAATCACCTGCAGCTCAATGGCTGAATCTGCCCCATTACTGCAGCCAATAGGAAATTACCAAATCACACACCCCTTTTTATGTCTCTCTGCCTACATCCTGAGATTTTGTTCAAACAGAATTCTGTTCCCCCCCCCAAGTTCATGTATTGTGGGAGATGTAGGCCATTATCTCTAGATGGGTCCAACTAACAGAGTTCTTCTGCAGATCCTGCAAACATGTTTTTGTTATGTTTGGAAGCCATCCTGAATTCTAAATGCACAGAACTGAACGAAATAACATTGAAACCATGTTAGGGAAATTGTCAAAGAAATTTAACTTATCATATGTTAATTAACCAAACAGTCATGATAACTATGATTGTTCTAGCATGTTTTCATCTCATATCAAATAATAATTGCTAGGGTTTCCCCCCCCCCAAGCTATACCTTTGGGGATTATTACTTATAGATGAACACCCTGTACTTATTGCTTTCAGCAGGGACTCTCAACATGTCATCTTTGGCATCCAATGTCACCACATCCTGTTCGTACTTTTAATAGTAGGTTACCATCTTTTTAAAAAGTGTCATTTCACATTATTTTGCCAGTTTACATCTTTGTCCACCATTCAGTAATAATGTAACTTCACTCTAATTTACATATTCATCAGTATCCTAGGCAATGAATATAGCTTGGATTTAAGGACGAACAAAATATTACCAGTTTGAAACAAGTGTTTTGGGGCACTTTGACTCTTCTGGAATAGTCAGGGAAAACCATTTCAAACAGGAACGAACTATTTAAAACTTGAAATGGAAAGTTTCAAGCTCAAACTTCTTTGTACTTCAAATGTTTTGCACATCACTGCTTGTATGTCTTGGAACTTCAGTTCTGCCTCTTAGGCTTAATTGTCTGTGTTTGCTGAGTGGATAAAAGTCCACTGAAGCTAGAACTTGGCAACAGTTAAAAATGAAAGAAAGAAAAAAAAATCAGAGTATGTTGGTTTTTTTTAAGCTAAGAATGCCTAGGTCAGAAACAACAGCCACGAAACTTACAAATTAAATTTCTCAAAAGGCAACTGCAAAAGTGCCTCACTGCTTTCCATGCTTATTGTGTTGGGGATTATTTTTAATACAGTTGAAAGGCACATGGGGACAAGACACCAAGCTAATCAATTGCTAATGAAGGCCAAACTTGGCAATGTATTTTTCACAGAGCATGATGGTGACAAGACATTCAAAAGCCTAAAAAAACCCAAAACAGATACATCTCCTTAGGGGAGACAGCACCAACAATTCTAGACAAGAACATACTTTTTTTTTTCCTTTTAAGGTGAGGGAACCAGCAGCTGAGCTGCTTTAGTCTTTGTTCTCACGTAACACTGATCAGAACATTCAATGTGATGAATGGTATGCACTAAAATGGTATGCACTGATTTCAGCTTACCCTACTTTTCACCATTAGATCTGATACACACAACCCATCCTCTAGATTCTTGGAGAGGGCATTCTCCATTCCAAGCATTCAGGAATGCTTGTATCTTCTGGATCAGACAAGAGATGGAAAGCTATTCATCTTGGTAGAACGCTTGCAAGTCGAGTGCCAATACATTTCCCCCCTCTTAGCTTAAAACTGAAGTAATCTGTATACATCTCAATGCTTTAGATGACCATGTTAGTATTTTAAATGAAGATCTTGTTGAAAGTAGGTAGTCTTCTTCTTTATCTTCCTCAATCAATGGATTATTATCGTACAAGAGATGTGTGTTCCAGACAACATCCTGGGTATTATTAGAGTTCATTTTCTATCCTGACTTGCAGGCCTTTAGTGCAATCCATTTTAGTGGCTTCAGGTGAATGACTCCTCTTGGAGATGGCAAGGAACTAGACAGCACCTCAAAGTTCCAGCCCCTGAAGTACAATCCTTTTGATCATTAATATATTACAGTCCTTTCCCTCCTTTTTTTTAGTTTGCTAACCAAAAAATAAAGTTTATCTTCTTTCTTTTCCTTCTTCAAAGCAAGTCCTTGAAAAATCATTTGTGGCTCATGAAACACGTCCTATTGAATCCCCCGAAAGAGGCACATAGCAAAGATCATAGCAAACAGCTGTGAAGGACATAAAACAAAAAAAGAGGATCCTTGTTATTACTGATCAAACCAAATCCATTTTAGTTTTACATATTACAGTCATAGATCTTCAAAAGGGGGAGAGGTTATACAAATAGTCATCGTGAAGAAACTTTAAAATATAATAGGTAAAAAGTTGAATGTAAGAGCTGTATAAAGTAGAACTAGAAGGTATAAAGGATATAAACTTATAAATTTAAAAGAAGTTCTGTATTAGAGACATATAAAATATCAAGAGCAAAATGTGTAGGAATATGAATGTATGTAGATCTGAATGTTTTGCCTATCTATCTCTTTGAAAATGTAAAGCATTAGAAGCATATAGGGGAGTATGTATGTATATACTACGTCAAAGGCTACATTTATATTTAATATGGCAAAATAGGTGCCCACTGAATCTAATTATAACAGAAACGTTTAGCTAGTCTTAGCAAAAGGAGAAAAAGTGAGAACCACTAGAAGAATAGGTCTAGGATTCAATAAAAGACCTATCAACTTTATCCAAAAGAAGAATTCTGCATGGAAATCATTAATACTTTTCTTGTGATTCAGGTTTGTATGCTTTTTTTAAAAAAAAAAGGGGGGGGAGGAATTCTGTTCTTCCTTGGACGAATTTACTCCAAAATTTCTCTGCTGAAAAAAAATCGCTAAATAGTAACTTAATCCTGCTGAGGTAATATCACTCCTTTTACTTAATTATTTCTGTGGCCTGCCTGTGAGGCAACGATCAATTTAAAGCTTCTGCTCTTTAAGAGGACCGAAGTACTTTCTGTAGTTGACTAATTCCAATAGTTTCTTCCATCTCCTTTTCCTTGGCTCAAATAATCTAATGAGGGTCTGAAATGATGCTGTGACATACATTTAACTACAGAATCACCAACCACTGAAGGATGCCCAGGACCCCCTAAACCGGGGGTGTCAAACTTCCAGCCCATGGGCCGGATGCGTCATGGTGAAACCACGCCCACCCCATTGCCGGCAATGGAAAAAAGGTGCGATATGTCGTGACATGTCACGTGATGTTGCGAGTTTGACACCCCTGCCCTAAACCATGGTGGTTCATCCCTGTGATGGTTGGAAAGTTAAGCAACCCTGTCAAATCTCGATAATCTGCACAAAAACCTAAAAAGAACTACTAAACTGATCCACAACTGAATACAAAAATAATTTTCCAATGAATGCTAAATTAGAAAAGTAAACAACTGCTTTGTTTCCACGCATTTTTATTAAGCAAAATTGACTTCATCTCAAACACATAAATTTGAAATGAGTATGCTATGCCTAACACGAGAGGGCAGTATAAGACAGTTGTTTCCCAGCCCATATAAATGCTTCAAGTTAGCAATTAGGATTGTATAGGATTTTCAGTGCCTATTCAAACTTCAGACTTCAAAACCAGCTTAATAATAATAAGAGAAGTGGAGCTGTTTTTGAGAGTCACACCTAACTTTAATCGGTTGATTTCTCAACCACCAGTTGCTTTAAGGCAGGGGTCTCCAACCTTGGCAACTTTAAGACTTGTGCACTTCCACTTCCAGAATCACCCAGGTAGCTGGGGAATGGCAAGGAATGCCAGTGAATGCTGTGTTCACCATAAAATCCAAGGCATTTCTGCTGAATCAGTTTTTCTCAAACTTGGCAATTGTCAGATGATTCCCCAGCCAGCGGAATTCTGGAACTTGAACTCCACACATCTTCCAATTTCCAAGTTTGAGAAATACTGCTCTAAATTATTTTTTACACATTCCTACGAGTTACTTTCTGAATAGAAAGGAAAAATTCAGATGAGGGGGGATGTGGTGTGAACATAAGGGAAAGGAGGCATCTTTTGGCATGATTGTGGCCAGCAGGATCCCAGTTTGTACCGTACCTCAATGGCTAAAACACCAATGGCAAGAGCTCCTGCAAGATATACATAGGTTTCAAGGGAATTCAGGATCACAGTGTAGCAACCCTGGGAAGGAATAAAGAAATCGATCTTGAAATAAATGTCTATGCAAAGTGAGCACATTCAGTTAATAACCTTGCAAACAACTAGTGAAAGAACTTTTCAAAAGGAGAACACATTAAAAAAAATTGTAAATTATATAACACTCCAAACTAATGTGACTCTGAGCAGGTTCCAATCTTTTCTTTCTGTAAAAAAGATTACTTTTTTTTTTAAAAAAACCACACAATAGACAAAGGAATAAATATCAACAGAATAATTATTAATAATAAGTAACATTATAAATGATTCATCCATCCATTCATTCATTGAACATGTATAGCTACCCATCTTACAAAATGTGTCTCTGGGCAGTGTACCACCATTAATGAAAACAGCCAACATAAAAGTCTATGGAGGTTCTCAGTCATCCAGGTCATGGTTGTGCCAAAGGTGCTTTTTTTATGAGGCAACTGGACCTTTTTTTTCTTGGACCTTTTTTTTCTCGTTGAAGATATTTTGCTTCTCATCTAAGAAGCTTCTTCAACTCTGACTGGATGGTGGGGAATGGAATGGAATGGAAGGATTTATACTCCTTGCAGACAGCTGATCATTTGCATTCTTTTACAGAGTCATTGAGGTTATCTGGAAGCTTATCAGATAAGCTTCCAGGTGGCATCAATTACTCTCCAAAAGAATGCAAATGGCCAGCTGTCAGCAAGGAGTATAAATCTTTCCATTCCCCACCATCCAGTCAGAGCTGAAGAAGCTTCTTGGATGAAGAATAGAATAGAATAGAATAGAATAGAATAGAATAGAATAGAATAGAATAGAATAGAATAGAATAGAATAGAATAGAGCTGGAAGGGGCCCTGGGGGTCTTCTAGTCCAGCCCCTTACTGAAGTAGGAGAACCTACACAATCTTGGATAGGTGATTGTCTAGTCTCTTCTTAAAAATCTCCAGTGATGGAGCACCCACGATTTCTGGGGCTAAACTGTTTCACTGGTTGATTGTCCTCACGGTCAGGAAGTTTCTCCTTAATTCCAGGTTGCTTCTCTCCTTGATCAGTTTCCAAGTATTGTTTCTCATCCTTCCCTCTGGTGCTCTCGTGAACAACCTGACTCCTTTTGTCTTGTGGCAGCCCCTCAGATACTGGAATACTGCTATCATGTCTCCCCTATTTCTTCTTTTCTTTAGACTATCCAAACCCAAGTCCCACAGCTGCTCTTCGTATGTTTTAGCCTCCAGGCCTTTGATCATTGATCATCTTAGTTGCTCTTGTCTAAATTTTTTCCAAACTCTCAACATTTTTTTTTTGTGATATGGTGACCAAAATTGGCTGCAGTATTCCAGGATTTGGTGTTACTAGCACTTTGTAAAGCGGTATTAGTACTACGCGTGATCTTGATTCTATGCCTCTGTTTATACAACCCAGGATTGTATTAGCTTTTTTGGTTGCTGCTGCACACTGCTGGCTCATAGTCAAGTGATCGTCCACTAGGACTCCAAGGTCCCTCTCACAGTTACTGTTTTTAAGCCAGGTCTCACCCAATCTGTATTTGTGACTTTGATTTTTCCTATCTAAGTGTAAGACTTTGTCCATGTTGAAACTCATTTTGTTGGATAGGACCCATTGTTCGAGTTTGTCAAGATCTTTTTGGATCCTGATTTTGTCTTCTGTGGTGTTGGCTACTCCTGATAGCTTGGTGTTATCTGCAAATTTGATGAGTTCCCCTTCAATTCCTTCATCTAAGTCATTGATGAAGATATTGAAGAGTATTGGGCCTAAGACGGAACCTTGTGGTACCCCACTGCTTACTTCTCTCCATGTGGATGTACTGCCATTGAGGACTACTCACTGAGTACGGTTTGTCAGCCAGCTACAGATCCATCTAGTGGTGATGTTGTCTATTCCACCTTTTTCTAGCTTGCCAATTAATTAATTAATAGGTTGTGATTTACTTTGTCAAATGCCTTACTGAAATCTAAGTATACTATGTCCACTGTGTTTTGCTGATCTACTAGTTTAGTCAAGTCCAGCTGCCTCATGAAAAAGCACCTTTGGGACAAACAAATAAAATCCTAATTTAATAATTATAATCACATTTTTATAACATTATGAAGGATAGATGTTCCTCTACAATCCAAGACCGGGGCTCTTAGCAAATCCCAGCTCCTTTCCTCCTTTTTATAAGCTTTCCTAAAATGCAACAAGGGTTGAGGCTGATTTAATTGCAGGAGATAAACTATTCCAGAGAAAAGAGGGTTGTAACTGGGAAGGCGCAATTCATTATGTCCTGTCAAAGATGGTCCCTAAATGAACTGAAGCAGGCTTGACCTACTCAGCGTTATTAAATGGGCAAAAGCTACAGGGAGCAGAATTTGACAGTTCAGTTTTTTACCACAAGTAAGTCAGGAAATTGGACTTTTAAGGTTAATCAGCTTGTTTTACATTTTGAAACGAATTTAGATCAGAAGGCAGGCTGTAATATCTCTGTGATGCTTAAGCTGTTCATGTAAGCTTTCTGAGTAGAAGTACTATTGCAAGATTCTTTGGTTCATTTCCCACTATTCTGCAGACATGCTCTATGTCTGTAGATGCATTGTCCTTTTTGAATATTAGTTAACAATTTGAAAAATTTAACAACCACAACATGCTGTACATGAGGCTAACCCTGAAGAGCATTTGTAGACAATCAACTGGAGCAGAATATGGCTGCATGGGTAGTAAATGGTACCAGATATGCAGCACCCATAACATCACTTCTGTGTGAGCTGCATTGGTTACTGGTGTGTGTTTCCAGGTGCATTTCTAGGTACTGATTATCGCCTTTAAAGCACTACATGGCTTGGGAGGGATTACCTGAAGGATCACCTTTTCCCAACAGTCTCTACACGTCCAACTCAATCTAGCAGAATGCACATATATATTTTTTTAATTGTAAGCCATTGATTTGTGATATGGAGCTATAAAAATTGAATAAATAAATAAATATGTTCACGCTAGATGATGTTTCTTGCAAATGTAAATGTCGTAAGAGCTTTGCAAGAGAACAAAATAATAACTTGTTCTACACTTGAACTTAATAAAACCCTGATTTCTCTTCATATTATTATTTTTTATTTTTCATTATTTTATTCTATATTGTACAAAAAGGAAAAAAAGAAAGTTTACCCAAAGAAAGAGTACAGTCTTCAATCATTCAGGTAAAGAATCATATGAAGGCAGGAATTTTTGCATCACACTTTTATCCCTCTGTCTAAATTATTTATAAGTATTTTGATCATTTCTTTACCTGTTGGTTCTGATAGACTTCCTTTCCTTTCAAACATTCTTCTTTATTGATGAATGCTCCATCGCGAGATTGCAGCTCCCGTTTACAACAAGCTTCAGGAACAGCAGGATGGGAATCCAGAAGAATGGAATGAGAGGTTGCCTCAAAATCCTCTGGACCATTGACACCACAGCAGCCAAACTAGCACATGTGAAAGATCATCAAAGAGTTAATGTGTTTGTGGCAGAATTGGGTTGGTTTCTAGGAAATCTGAAGACATGCAATAAGAACCCAAATAGGGTTTCTGAATGTATAAACTGAGGATATCATTTGATACTTGATGTAAATTTCTACTCCTTCCTAAACATTACAATTTTCTTTAAAAAAACAAAAACAAAACAAATATGTTTCTAGTCATCATGGATATGACCTCGGCTTCAACATTTGTTGAATTCCTCAGTTATAAATAAGCAAATCACGAGAGTGTGAAAAGCCTTGGATTTTGGATTAGCTTCCTATAGAATTGCTGGCTATTTTCTGTGTTTATGAAACATAAAACTATTGTGTAAAATAAGCAAGTGTTCAGTTTCTTTAATGCTGTAATATCAAAAATTATATTTTCAATATCACAATCTCTTTTGCACTAGTTATAATATGGTTTGTTTATTTTTGTCATTACATGAACCCATCCATGATGGCTTTTGTATTAAGAATGAACCAGGTTTCTGTTCTTGTTCAAGAAAATGTAATATAAAAATTCCAACATAGCATTACATATGGACTTGCATATGTTAAGACCCAGCAATTTCCCAGAGGAGTGACACAATTAAAGCAACAGCAATAACAACCTTCATTAGAACTTAATGAGAACATTTTCAAATTGCTGCCTTTGATCCTCTGGTAGTGCCAAATGAGATTATTTCCATAAAATAAGGCATGAGTTCCTTAAAGTGATATCTGACTGAAAATTAACTAAATCAGCAGTGTATAGAACAACTTAAATATCAGAATTTAAGCAGCCCAGCACAATTAATTTTTTGTTTTGTTTTGTTTTGCAATAAACAGAGAACAAAATGGGCACTAGGAAAGCTACTTGGGAAAAAACGTTGTTGCTGGTCTTTCACACACATATCCCAGAGATTTATTTTGTTCCTTCTATATCTGGCAGACTTGCTTTTAGTTTTTGCTTTACTTATGTTGAAAAAAAGGCTTCCATCACTAAGAAGCAGAAGATGCCTCAAACGTATACCTTGCAGATCCCCAAACTAGAGGAATGCAGCCCAGCCACTAAAGACAAACAGCTGGTTGTTTGAATGCCAGTCCTATAAATGGTGTCAAGAAAAGGGTAGAAATTTGCAGTTGTCACCTGCTCACCTTTTCTGCCATTCTCTTATGGTTAGAACACTTGGCACACTAGAAAGGCTTCTCTTTGGGCTACTCATACCTAATTGGAAGAAAGTCTCACCATTTAATAGAAATTATTTCTGAATACAGAGATGCAAAATTGTGGATTTAGCGTGTTTGGATGGTCTTTGCTTGCTACTTTCTAAGATGGATTGGAGGCTGGAACAGGATTTGGGACATTTTTTCTCCTGTTCCCGTGAACTCCCTATGATGTTCCGGAAGGAGTCTAGGACAGGCCGTGGTGAGAGGGCGGCCCTGGACTGGCTATCAATCCCCTGCTGGTGTGAGAGACTAGCAGGGGGGACTTCTGTTCCCCCAGCAATGCTGCCCTTATCCATCCCAGGCTGGATTTCATGGCTAGGTGAGAGGACAGTCATGGGCTCTTGTCTGGACCGGCTCAGGTGAGAGCAGAGCCGGATTGGCGGATTGCTGGATGAAGACATGTTCCGGACTTAATGTTTTTTACATCTGAACTAACATCCTATCATCTTAATAACATCTGACCCCATTTGTGAACAATGGCTCATATGGACAGCTCCATCTCATGGCTCGAGTACAATACTCTGAATCGGACTTGTACGCCCTCAGAGGGGTTTCTCCCTCCTGGATACGACCAGCCTTCCTTTCTAACATTCCCCTTGATGACGGGCCCAATTGCTGGGACCCCGAGAGGTGGCAGGGCTTAACTAGGGGCCTCGAGTTGAGACGTGCTAAGAGGCCCCTGATAAAATTTTTAGCCGGTTATTTTAAAAGGTTAGGGAGGGGTAGGGGTAGGAGGGTGGGGAGGGAATCTTTAACCGGCACTCAGTCTGGGCCTGTTAGGGGTCCTGATGGGACGGGGTTGGGGGAGGTGGCTGCTGGTTCTGGGAATGTGGGGGTGGGGCTTCAAATCCCCACGACGATAGGGAATGGCAGCAGGTGCTTGCACGGAGGGCCATATCAACACCCGGGATCGCGCCCCCGCTATCTCCGAGCGGTGGCGCGCTCCGACCCTCCGGTTAGCACCCTCTTACCCGGGGATGAGGGTGATCAGGTCCCTGAGCTCAGGCTGGTCTATTTTAATGCTAGATCCGTCGTTAACAAAGCTCCCCTCATTCATGATCTGATCGAGGAGGAATGTGCGGATCTAGTGTGCATTACGGAAACTTGGTTGGGCTCGGAGGGAGGGGTGCCTCTGACTGAGTTATGCCCTCCAGGTTTCCGGGTGCTGCACCAGCCACAGGCTCAGGGCAGGGGTGGTGGGGTGGCAGTGGTTATTCGGGAGACTCTGTGTCCGCGGGAGGCCACCATTGTCCAGATGGCTGGGAGTGAATCCCTCCTCTTGAGATGTGGTCCTCGGGCTCAGTTGGGCTTGTTGCTCACATACTTGGCGCCCGGCTGTGTGGCAACAGCCCTGCCCGAGCTGCTCGACACTCTCTCAGGGCTGGCGGTGGAGTTCCCCAGGCTTATAGTCCTGGGTGACTTCAACCTGCCATCACTGGGAGGGTCGTCTGAGTTAGCTCGGGAGTTCATGGCCTCCATGACGGCCATGGGCCTGACCCAAGTTATTGAGGGCCCGACTCATGTGGGGGATCATACTCTCGACCTGGTGTTCCTATCTGGACAATGGTTGGATGATCTGGGTGGGGGTTCACCGACCATCACCCCCCTGTCATGGTCAGATCACTACCTCCTGCGGCTGGTTTTCCGTTATGCCACCCCACCGCTGCTGGGCGGCGGAATCGACCAGGTGGTTCCGCCCAAGGCGCCTAATGGACCCGGAATGGTTCCAGAGGGCGCTTGGGCCTATACCCATCACCCTTACTCACAGCCCAGTCGATGCTCTGGTGGATGCCTGGGAAACGGCGGCTGCCGGGGCACTTGACTGCGTTGTACCCATGCGACCTCTGACCCGGCACAGATCCCATTGGGCCCCATGGTTCTCTATGGAGCTCCAGGAGATGAAGCGTCGGAGACGAGGTCTAGAGAGCGGTTGGAGGTCCAGCCGATCCGAATCTGACCGATTGCAGTTAAGAACCTTTATAAGGTCTTATCTTGCGGCGATAAGGACGGCGAAGTCTAACTACTTTGCTGCCCTTATCGCGTCCGCAGATAATTGCCTGGCCGCCCTGTTTAGGGTAACTCGCTCCCTCCTTAACCAGGAGGTGAGAGAGGATCCCTTGCGGGGACGAGCCGAGGAGTTTAGTCATCATCTGGCGGATAAAATCGCTCAGATCCGGACCGGTCTGGACTCTGACTGGGCAGAGTCTGATGTGGATGAATTGGGCGGTCTTGAGCATGTTATCTGGACTGAGTTCGACCCTGTTTCCCCTGATGATGTGGACAGGATCATGGGGAGACTGAGCACCACCACCTGTTTGTTGGATCCGTGCCCCTCCTGGCTAGCTTATGCGGCCCGGGAGGGGACACAAGGCTGGTTCCATGCAGTAATAACTGCTTCTTTGAATGAGGGTGTCTTCCCTGCCGCCTTGAAGGAGGCGGTGGTGAGACCCCTCCTCAAGAAGCCTGCTTTGAACCCGGCTGTTTTAAATAACTATCGTCCAGTCTCCAACGTTCGCTTTTTGGCGAAGGTTGTTGAGAGTGTGGTGGCGCATCAGCTTCCTCTGTTCCTGGAGGAAACTGATTATCTGGACCCGTACCAATCGGGTTTCAGGCCCGGACACAGCACGGAGACGGCATTGGTCGCGCTGGTGAATGATCTCTGGAGGGCTAGGGACAGGGGTTGCTCCTCTGTCCTGGTCCTATTAGATCTCTCAGCGGCTTTTGATACCATCGACCATGGTATCCTGCTGCGGCGACTCAGGGGGTTGGGAGTGGGAGGCACCGTTTTACGGTGGTTCTCCTCCTATCTCCTGGGCCGCTCACAGTCGGTGTTGGCGGGAGGGCAGAGATCCGCCCCGAGGCCTCTCATTTGAGGAGTTCCTCAGGGGTCAGTTCTCTCGCCCCTCCTGTTCCACATCTATATGAAGCCGCTGGGCGAGATCATTCATGGTTTCGGGGTGTGGTATCATCAGTACGCTGATGATACCCAACTTTTTCTTTCCACCCAGAACCAACCCAGTGATGCCCTCGCCGTGATGTCCCGGTGCCTGGAGGCGGTCCAGGTCTGGATGGGGAGAAACAGGCTTCGTCTCAATCCCGCCAAGACTGAGTGGCTGTGCATATCGGCATCTCGGGTCAACCAGACTATTCCATCTCTAACGATGGGGGGTGAGGTGTTACCCCTCGTTGATAGGGCTCGCAACTTGGGCGTCCTCCTGGATTCACGACTCAATTTTGAAGATCACATAGGAGCCGTGACCAGGGGGGCTTTTGCCCAGGTTCGCCTGGTGCGCCAGTTGCGGCCCTATCTGGACTGAGATGCCCTACGCACAGTTACTCATGCGCTCGTGACCTCCCGTTTGGACTACTGCAACGCTCTCTACATGGGGCTGCCCTTGAGGACCACTTGGAGGCTTCAACTGGTGCAGAATGCGGCCGCGCGAGTTGTAATGGGGGTCTCCCGATACTCCCATGTAACACCTCTACTCCGCGAGCTGCATTGGCTGCCAGTTGCCCTCCGGGTGAAATTCAAGGTGCTGGTCATTACCTATAAAGCCCTACATGGCTTGGGTCTGGGCTATTTGAGGGAACACCTGCTGCCAGCATCAAGTGCCCTTCGTCCAGTGCGCTCCCACAGGGAGGGTCTGCTCAGGGTCCCACCGGTAAGAGATTGCCGGCGGGTAACACCCAGGGATAGGGCCTTCTCAGTGGGGGCGCCTGCCCTCTGGAACCAGCTGCCAGTGGAGCTGAGGACTGCCCCCGACCTCCGTTCATTCCGCTGGGGCCTGAAGACCTGGCTCTTTGAGCTCTCTGGCCCAGGCTGAGGAGAAATCTATTTTAACTGGGGTTTTATTTGCACAGGGTTAAGTTTAATTTTTTTTAAACTGGTTTTAACTTTTGTATTGTTGGTTTTTAATTCCCCGTAAACCGCCCTGAGTCCTCAGGGAAAGGGCGGTATATAAATGTAATAAAATAAAATAAAAAATAAATAAATGTTCTAGTGCTGTAATATCAATAGCACTTAGTCTTAGATACTGCTTCACATTGCTTTACTGCCCTCTCTAAGGCATCTACAGAGTGGGCATATCTGGGTCCTCATTTTATCAACTTCAGAAGGATGGAAGGCTGAGTCAACCTTGAGCAGGTCAGAATTGAACTGCTGGCTGTTGGCAGAATTAGCCTGCAATACTACATTTTAACCACTGCGCCACCACGGCTCTATAATCTTAAAATCTTAATTCCCAGAGTGAAAATCCTACAGAATCTGAACAGAAGCATTTATACTGCTAGGATGATGAGCCTTCTACTTTTTCCCCTCTTTTGCTTTTCTTACCTTTTCTGTCAAAATTAATTGTGTTTTCATTCTGTTGTGCAACTGCCAGCCACTGTTTTATATAAAATGAGTGGCAATTGTTTACCTTTGAGTCAGGTTCAGCTCCTAGTAATCTCATGTCTATGGTTTTCTTGGCAAAACTTCCTAAGTTGCTTGTCATTGATTTCTTTTTTTTTTTTGGTAGGCAGGATTTCCCAATATAGTCTAGTCTACAATCCTGGGATTTCCTGGTACCAAGCAAGCATGAGCCAGTCTTGACTCTGCTCGGTAATTAAGATTAAAAAAAAATCCATATCAGGATGCATTAAACAATCAAGTACTTACTGTGATCATGACTGAGTTCCAGGTGGAAGAAAAGACATCTGATTCATTGTTCCCCTGATAATGCTTTTTCAGTTCCTTGGTAAAAAACTCTCTGGTCAGCTGCAACAAAAACCATGCACAGAAGAGGGAATGAATGAATTCATGCCAGAACTTCAAAGCAGGGCTGCATTTCTACTCATGCAAATAGGACTTGAAAGCAAGATTTATAACATGGCTATGAGCATGTGATGGATTAAGCCTACATGGTTAGGTGATCCATCAAATGGAGATGCATCCTTGAATTCAAAGCTAGGTACAGGAAAAATGTGACATGACAGTGACCCTTAAGAATTTCCTTCACATTTACAGCCTTTTCACAAAACACATTACTTATTATGTCTATGGAGAGTCATCCAGGTCATTAGTTATCCCAAAGATGCTTTTTTCACTGGACTGGACTTTCTTGTTTTTTTTATTTGAAGCTTCTTCAGCTCTGACTGGATGGTGGGGAATGGAAAGATTTATACTCCTTGCAGACAGCTGTTCATTTGCATTCTTTTAGCGAGTTGTTAAGGCTTATCTGTGTTCTCAGGATCACCCGAGTAGTGCAAATGTGTGTGGAGCCTTCTTGGAACTGTTGAAAGGACTGTGTTGTAGACTGGAGATAGATGATGTTGTATCCCTCCCCCTGCGTTGAGAGAGGGCTGTTTAGTTTTGACATAGATGGCCTCTTTGACCCTTCTTTCAAACCAGTGGTCATCTCTGTCCAAAATGTGAACTTTGCTGTCTTCAAAAGAATGGCCTTTGTCTTTTAAATGCAGATGGACTGCTGAATCTGGTCCTGATGGGTTTGTCCTCCTATGTTGTGCTATAAGTTTATGAATTTGTTGTTTCGTTTCCCCAATGTACAGATCTTCACATGGCTCATTGCTTTGTAACATCATCATCTATCTGCAGTCTACTATACAGTCCTTTCAACAGTTCCAAGAAGGCTCCCCACACATTTGCAAGACTCAGGTAACCCTGAGGACACAGATAAGCCTCCAGTAACATTAGCAACTCGCTAAAGAGATGCAGATGAACAGCTGTCTGCAAGGAGTATAAATCTTTCCATTCCCCACCATCCAGTCAGAGCTGAAGAAGCTTCTTGGATGAGAAGTGAAATTTTACATCTGCTGCCTCTCAGAGGTGAGAGCTCTGGGTGGTATTGCTTCCCCGGTTTTATGTACCAGGCTGCTCCCCGGCCTCAACCGCCGTGAGAGGGCGGGATTCGATCTGCTCCGGGGTTTCCCAGCTCTAGTGGCAGTGGAGCTGGGCTGGCTTTCTGGTCATTTGCCTTCGACTTATTTAATTTTAAGATCCTCCCGTGTCGATCTAGTCTGCCTTGCTGTCTTTTTTGTCGGACCTGTTTAAGATCATGCGTCTGACTTACTCTACTCATACGCCCTCAGGGGGTCCCCCCCATCCTGGGAGCGACCCGCCTTATTCTTTACACCTCCTCTTGATGAAGTGCCTGATTGCTGGGACCCTGAGAGATGGTTGGGCACGGGTAGGGGCCTCCGATATAAACCAAATAAGAGGCCCCTGATTAGTTTTCTGGTTAAATTTTTTAGGAGGTTAGGGAGGGGGGTGGGAATTTCTTTTGGTTGTTCGGATATGGGGGGCAGTCCAGCAACCGTTGTTCAGGCCAGGGCTGGGATTGATCGCGGAGGGGAGGAGCGGGGGTCAGTCGCCCCCGGGGCTCCAGGGCAAGTCGTGGGATTGCCCATTCCCACGATGTTAGGGAATGGCAGCAGGTGCAGGAACAGAGGGCCGTATCGATCTCAGGGAAGGCCTCTCCGCTACTTGCAAGCGGTGAGGCGTTCCGACCCTCTTGTTCTTCCCCGAGGTCCCGGGAGTGAGGATGTGCAGCCTCCTGAGCTCCGGCTGGTGTACTTGAATGCCAGGTCTGTCGTCAATAAAGCTCCTCTCGTCCGTGATTTGGTTGAGTGTGAGCAGGCGGACCTGGCTTGCATCACGGAGACTTGGTTGGGCCCAGAGGGCGGTATTCCTCTGGCTGATCTTTGCCCACCAGGTTTCCGGGTGCTACACCGGCCTCGGGCTCAGGGTAGGAGTGGGGGAGTGGCTGTTGTTATGAGGGAGACCTTAGGTCCGCGGGAGGCCACCGTTCCCCAGATAGTCGGATGTGAGTCTCTCTTTTTGAGATGCGGCCCTGGCGCGCAGTTGGGCTTGCTGCTGGTGTACCTTTCGCCTAGTCACGCAGGAGCAGCCCTGCCTGAGCTCCTCGATGTCCTCTCTGGGTTGGTGGTTGAGTTCCCAAAACTTATAGTTTTGGGGGACTTCAATCTACCATCTCTGGGAGGATCATCTGAGTTGGCTCGGGAGTTCATGGCTTCCATGACGGCCATGGACCTGACGCAAGTAATTTCAGGACCGACTCATGAGGGAGGCCACATCCTTGACCTAGTTTTCTTATCTGGTCGGTGGTTAGATGATCTTGGTGGGGGCTCTCCAATTATTATGCCCCTGTCATGGACCGATCATCATCTCCTGCGGCTGGTCTTCCGTTTTGCTACCCCCCGCCGTGGGTGTGTGGAACCAGTAAGATGGTACCGCCTCAGACGCTTAATGGATCCCGAGAGGTTCCAGGCAGCGCTGGGGTCCCCACCTGCCTCCCCCACTCACAGCTCGGCAGATGCCTTAGTGGAAGCCTGGGAAAGGGCAGCCACTGAGGCTCTTGACCGAGTTGTACCCTTGCGGCCCCTGACCCGATGCAGATCCCGTCGAGCTCCATGGTTCTCCGCGGAGCTCCGGGAGATGAAGCGTCTGAGATGGGGCCTAGAGAGCGGTTGGAGGTCCAGCCGATCCGAATCCGACTGATTGCGACTAAGAACCTACATTAGGTCTTATCTCGCTGCGATAAGGGTGGCGAGGTCTAATCACTTCGCTACCCTTATCGCGTCTGCAGATAATCGCCCGGCCGCTCTGTTTAGGGTGACTCGCTCCCTCCTTAATCAGGAGGTGAGGGAGGAACCCTTGCAGGGTCGTGCCGAGGAGTTTAACAATTATCTGTCGGACAAAATCGCTCGGATTCGGACCGGTCTGGACTCTGACTGGGCAGAGTCTGGCGATCAGGACACGGGCGGTCTTGTCGATATCACCTGGGAGGAGTTTGATTCTGTGACTCCGGAGGAAGTGGACAGGATTATGGGGAGACTGAGCTCCACCACATGTTTATTGGACCCGTGCCCTTCCTGGCTGGTTTATGCAGCCCGGGAGAGGACACGCAGCTGGTTCCAAGCAGTTATATCAGCTTCTTTGAGTGAGGGTAGCTTCCCTGCCGTCTTGAAAGAGGCGGTGGTGAGGCCGCTCCTCAAGAAGCCTGTCTTGGACCCAGCTGTATTAAACAACTTTCGTCCGGTCTCCAACCTTCGCTTTCTTGCGAAGGTTGTTGAGAGTGTGGTGGCGCATCAGCTCCCTTTGGTCCTGGATGAAGCGGATTATCTAGACCCGTACCAATCGGGTTTCAGGCCCGGGCACAGCACGGAGACGGCATTGGTCGCACTGGTGAATGATCTCTGGAGGGCTCGGGACAGGGGTCATTCCTCTGTTCTAGTCCTATTAGACCTCTCAGCGGCTTTCGATACCATCGACCATGGTATCCTGCTGCGGCGTCTCAGGGGATTGGGAGTGGGAGGCACAGTCTTACAGTGGTTCTCCTCCTATCTCCAGGGACGCTCGCAGTCGGTGTTGACAGGAGGGCAGAGGTCGACCGCGAGGTCTCTCGTTTGTGGAGTTCCTCAGGGGTCGGTCCTCTCGCCTCTCCTGTTCAATATCTACATGAAACCGCTGGGTGAGATCATTCGTGGCTTTGGAGTTGGGTATCATCAGTATGCTGATGATACCCAGCTTTTTCTTTCGACCCCAAACCACCCCAGTGATGCCCTCAACGTGATGTCCCGTTGCCTGGAGGCAGTTCGGGTCTGGATGGGGAGGAACAGACTTCAACTCAACCCTGACAAGACCGAGTGGCTTTGCATACCTTCATCCCGGGTCTATTCGGATATTCCATCTCTTTCTATGGGGGGTGAATTATTACCCCCCGTAGATAGGGCTCGCAACTTGGGAGTCCTCCTAGATTCACGTCTCACCTTGGAAGATCACATGGTGGCTGTGACTAGGGGGGCTTTCGCCCAGGTTCGCCTGGTGCGCCATTGCGGCCCTAAGCCGGGATGATTTATGCACAGTCACTCACGCGCTCGTGACCTCTCGTCTAGACTACTGTAACGCTCTCTACATGGGGCTTCCCTTGAGGACCACCCGGAGGCTCCAACTGGTACAGAATGCAGCCGCGAGAGTTGTGTTGGGAGTCTCCCGATACTCCCATGTCACACCTCTGCTCCGTGAGCTGCATTGGTTGCCAGTTGTCTTCCGGGTGAGATTCAAGGTGCTAGTAATGGTGTTTAAAGCCCTACATGGCAGGGGTCCGGAGTACCTTAGGGAACACCTGCTGCCGGCGTCTACTTCCCTCCGCCCTGTGCGTTCCCACAGAGAGGGCCTCCTCAGGGTGCCACCGGTCAGAGAATGTCGACTGGTGGCCCCCAGGGGGAGATCCTTCTCTGTGGGCGCCCCGGAGCTATGGAACCAGTTACCGGTTGAGCTCCGGACGTCGCCCAATCTTCGCTCCTTTCGCCGCGATCTGAAAACATACTTGTTCGAGCAAGCCGGCCTGGCCTGAGGGGGGATTAGTGGGGTCTTTTTACTATTTTTATTGGGGTTTTTACCATGTATTAATTGTATTTTTAATCGGGCATGTATTTAATTATCTTTTATTTTTTGTAAATCTCTGTGTTTTATTCTTGCCCTGTACACCGCCCTGAGTCCTTCGGGAGAAGGGCGGTATAGAAATATTAATAAATTAAATTAAATTAATTAAATCTTCAAAGAAAAAATAAGGAAGTCCAGTTGCTTCATGAAAAAAGCATTTCTGGGACATCACTTACTACATCATCATTTCACAATTTATCTCCAGGTGGATTCCTAACTTGGAGGTTCATAATAAGACAATACTGAATATAATGGCCCAATTTTCATACAATTTTTCAAAATCATGCTTTTTTGGAGACACAGGCATTTTATTTAGCAGAACTGACCATATTTTTCTTCTGTGGTTCTGCTATGTGCCTTTCAAACATCTTCATAAGAACTGGGAGCATAGTCAAGCAAATTGGAGGACAAGATTGCAAGTAAGAGCAAAGGAAGAAGAAATTCCAGTATTGCAGTGGACTTTCTTCAATGCTGCTTATAGACACAAAGCTAGAAGTAAAGTATTTATGATTGATCTGCCCAAATAACTATTGAATTTTTTATTGCCATATAATTCCCTTTACAGTTATGTGCTCCACTGCAAATACACAAGTAAAATTTGAAATTGCAGTGCTATCATTTGGAAGATGTTATTAATTCCATCTTTAGGAATTATTAAAAAAAATGTCACCCATGAGTTGAGGATTGACTTCTGGCAACCATATGGACAAGTTCATGTAGCTATTTTGGAAATAACAGATGGTTTGCCATGGCTTTACTTCTAGGATGTAGGGATGTTGAGTTTTTTAGGCTTCCTATTCTACAGTCCTGTGATTTCTAGGTGAGATGACCCAGGACACAGCACAGAGGCAACACAGTCAGATGGCAGTTCTAACCCCCCCTTTATTGCTCCAAATGTTCCTCCAAATTCTCCCACCTTTCTGGCAAGTCTCAGAACAAGTAAACACACACACACACACACACACACCTTCAGCATCCTCTGACTGCAAGTTGTTTCAAAAGTTTTTAGATTAGAACAGCAATTTACTCAAGGCCAAGCAGATAACAAGGAAAGGAACCTACATCAAAATCTAACGAGTCTGTGAAAATGCGAGCTTCCCTGAGTTGTTTCTGAAGAGAAGCTAAAATTCAAACTGAAGTTTAGAACACCAAATCAAGTTTGGCTCTACAAGTAGAAATCACAACACAGAACAGATCAGAGGGTTGTTTCCAATGTCGACAACAGCACACAAACCTCCAATAATTCAGCATTTGCTCCCAACAAATGCCCCTCCCCACAGCGTTTCCTTAAGTCTCAGTCCCCAGGTGTGCCTTGTGGAGAGGGTCAGGGTGCTCTCCTCCTGAGTGGTCGGGCCTGCCTGTGTTGTTCCTTCCTTCTCTCCACTCTCTGTGCTCTAGGCTCAGGAGGGGGTGGCCCTTGCACATCGCCTGAGCTCTGTCTCTCATGTTCATCCTGTCCCTGTTCCTCCAAGCCTTCAAGCAGTTCCATTCCTGAAAGGCCCTGGCCTGTCTCGGCCTGCTTGGTCCAGTTCCAGCTCATCTTCCTCAGCAGATTCAGCAAGACACTAGGTGATTTCCCATGCAAGTATTAATCACTTCCTTCTTTACGTTTGCTTTTCCCAGATCAGCCAAGACTAGCTAAATACTGAGACCTCTCTTAATTCAATGAAAATATAACACCTTTTAACACGCCTGGCAAGATATTTCTACATCCATAGCAAAAAAAGGGAATGTACACTAATAGTTCAGAATTAACAAGTTGTCTCTAGTGTAATGTTTGCCTATTTTTTTTTTGAATCACACTGGAGGTCATTTTTATTTTTTAAAATTGTTTGCCTGAAATGTTATTACTAAAATTAATGGCCCATTCTGCAGACCCCATAGGAGTTGCTGAGGATATATGAAAGCTATACCTTCAATAACTTCAACAAGAGCAGCTCTATCACTCTAAACGGAAATGCTTATTAATCAGACTGGACAAGAATATTCCCCAGGGAAATAAGCCAGTTCCATCAGGCACCTTGGAGTTAGGAGGTGGCCATACACACACTCAAGCATTGTGTTTTCCTTTCCTTCTTTTGCATAATTTACGGAGCCTGGACTCCCAATCCTGTGGAGGCAGCCACCCAGATATTTTATTGATGTTTGTCTCTTTCCTAAGTGCAGACTTTGAAACTAATATTACAGTTGGTAAGAGTCCCAGTTGGCTTCCTCTGACCAGTTCTAAACAAAAGAGCTATTTGAATATAAAGTGAAACCTTTATTTTGACAGGCAGGATCCCAATGGAAAAGTTGGACGGTTGTATGTGTGATTTTTATGAGATTTGATCTATACAAAGCCCAGTGCTGGAACTGTTCTACCAGGAAAATATTCCATTCCTTTTCACTAGTAGAACATTTAAATTTGCTCCGTATATTTTACAAAGAAGGGCAATAGAGTTAATAGCCATTTGAGAAGGCTCAATAAAAATAAAGAAGTAAAAATCTGTAATACTGATTAACAATTGTTTTTCTTCTTTTCAGAAGTTACAGTTAGATTAAGAAGGTTTTTGTTCATTGTGTTGTCAATGCACAAAGCACTTGGATTCATGGGTGATTTTACTTAAGCTTCGGGTAATGATGACAGTGATTAGAAAATTAGCTGGATAGTTGACAGAATAGTTTATCAGTATCCCCTTTTCCTAGAGAGGTAGATTTCTGTGCCTTCTGGGTAGAAAGACAGAATACATCCTCCTCCATATAATGAAATAATAGAAAGTTAGAGCAGCAAGGGGGGGGGTGAAATAGCATGATTCCAATCAAGTAGAGGTAAAAGAAACAAAAAGCAAACACAATTTTTATATTGTGATGATGTTGTTGGCAAACTTCCAGAGATTTATTAAGCAGCAAATGTTTCTTCCACTGAAGTCACAGATCAATGACTTGCTGGCAATCTACTGGGACATTTTCGTTACATCTATATCCAGGTGCAACTTGAGCAAAATAGTTAGCATAACGGAGAATATGAGCCTGACATGATTGTTTGATATTCTCCATCCTGTCTAATGCAAGTATGTTAGGTACAAAATTTAAGAACATTTATTACTTTAAAGAGGCTACTAAAAGGCCTCTTAACCAAAGGATCGCCTAATGTTGTTAATGTAAGATAGTGTTATATCTGCTTTGATTTTTTTTAGTGTAAGCTTCTTTATTAAAAATATACAATACGTTTAAGTTAAGAAATAGCTTGATATCAATACCTGGGAAAATACTGGAAAGGTAATTAAGGGTTTGTAAGCACCTAGAAACGAACATGGTGATTACTAGAAGCCAGCATGTGTTTGTTAAAAAAAAACAATTAGGTCAGACAAACATTCTTTGATAAAGTGACTAAATTAGTGGACCAGCAAAATGCTGTAGGTATAGTGTATTTGGACTTCAGTAAGGCATTTAACAAAGTAGACCACTACCTTAATAAGATAGAAAAATGTGGGATAGACAGTACTACCACCAGAGGGATTTGCTGACCAGCCGCACCCGGCATGTAGTCCTTAATAGAGCTGCACCTACATGAAGGGAAGCCTGCAGTAATGTACCACAAGGTTCTGCCTTGGACCCAGTATTCTTCAATATATGATCTAGATGAGGGGATAGAAGGGGAAATCATCAAATTTGCAGGTAACACCAAGGTGGGGGGGAATTACTTTGGAAGATAGACTCAAGATTCAGAAGGAACTTGACAGATTTGGGCATTGGGTCCTAACAAACAAGATGCAGTTCTGGGATGAGAAAAATAAGGTCCTGCACTTAGGCAGGAAAACCAAATGCAAAATGGGTGATATCTGTCTCAATAGTAGTAACTGTGAGAGAGACAACCACTTAAGTATGAACTCAAAAGCAAAAAAGCCAATGCGGTCTTGGGCTGCATTAATGGAGGAATAGCATCAAGATAATGAGAATAATGCCACTTTATACTGCACTAGTGAGGCCACATATGGATTCGCCTGGTGCGCCAGTTGCGTCCCTATCTGGACCGAGATGCTTTAAGTACAGTCACTCATGCGCTCATGACCTCCCGGTTAGACTACTTCAATGCCCTCTACATGGGGCTGCCCTTGAAGACCACCCGAAGGATTCAACTGGTGCAGAATTCAGCCGCGCGAGTTTTGATGGGAGCTTCTCGATACTCCCATGTAACAACTCTTCTCCGTGAGCTACATTGGCTTCGGGTTGCCCTCCGGGTGAGATTCAAGGTGCTGGTAATGACCTATAAAGCCCTAAATGGCTTGGGTCCGAACTATCTAAGGGAACACCTGCTGCCGGCATCATCTTCCCATCATCCTGGGCGCCCCCACAGGGAGGGCCTTTTCAGGGTACCGCCGGTTAATGAATGCCGGCGGGTTATTCCCAGAGGAAGGGCGTTCTCTGTGGGTGCGCCTGCCCTATGGAACCAACTTCCCACGGAACTTAGGACTGCCCCCGACATTCGCTCATTTCGCCGGGACCTGAAAACCTGGCTCTTTGAGCTGTTTGGTCCAGACTGTGGGGTTGTTAATTTAACTGGGTTTTAGATTTACTCTTGGGGCTTGAATTTAATTTAATTGTTTTAATTGTTTTTAATTTTTTGTATTTCATGGTTTTAACTGCCCTGTAAACCGCCCTGAGTCCTATGGGAATAGGGCGGTATACAAATTCAATAAAATAAATACATAAATAAATAAATACATAAATAAATAAATAAATAAATAAATAAATACTGCATTCAGTTCTGGTCACAGGATACAAAAATGATGTTGAGGATACAAAAGTGTGCAGAGAAGAGAAACAAAGATGATAAAAGGTCTGTAAGATAAATCATATCAGAGATGGTTGAGGGAGCTAGGTATGTCTACACTATTGATGAGAACTGATAACTGTCTTCCAGTACTTGAGGGACTGTCACAGAGAAGAGGGAACTGACTTATTCTCCAAAGCACCAGAGGGCAGGACAAGAAGTAATGGGTGGAAACTTGTTAAAGAGAGATCCAGCCTGGAAGTAAGAAGAAAGTTTCTGACTATGAGAACAATTAAGCAATGGAATAGCTTGCCTCCCGAGTTGTAGGTGTTCCATCATTGGAGGTTTTCAAAAATAGACTGGACAACCATTTGACCACTATGGTATGAGGTCTCCTGCCTTGAGCAGGAGTTTGGACTAGAAGACGTCTGAGGTCCCTTCCAGCCCTCTGATTCTATGTTCTAATATGTTCCCAATTATCTGCACAGAATTCTCACTTATTGCTTCTCCCATTTCTAAAGAATCTGTAGCTGTAGCTTTGAGGTACGATTGTATTTGCCCTCTATAGCAATGCTTACTCTCTGTGAATACTTGCCTTCTACCCAAGTCTTATTGCTCTTACACCTTCTACTTAGTCAGACGTGTTTCTACTTATATGGTGGCAGCATGGAGCCCAAATTTGGGAGTCAGGATCCAGCATGATGAATAACCAACAACCAAGCTGACATCTGCCATTGACAAATTTTCAAACAAGACAAATAAGGTATCTGGGCTAATAGCTGACAGCATATTACATGGGGCACAAATATAAACTGGGTGGAACTTTTATTTGAAGGAATCATAACTAAGCTACTCATTGACAGGCCAAAGATGTTCTTTTTTACAGATTTCTCCGCTGCTGCCTCATTTTTTATTAATTATATTAAGCCTATTTGCGGACCTATACCACAGTTGTGTAGATCTCAAACTAGTAAGCAATCATACCACAACTTTTTGAAATTATATGATGCATGAGATCTTGAAGAATTCAGTTCCTTTTGATCTGTTTCAATTTTATTTTAAACCTAGATTTGGGATTGACACATCTTTGGTCTTTTTGTTAGAAAGTGAGCAATCTTGTTTCTAGTAGAGTTCTCAAGATCATACTATCCTTCTGGACCTATATCTGGCAGGTATAAATTAGGGAGTATGAACAGAAAAGTTCCATTATGAAGTGGCCAGTAAATAAAATAAATTAATGAATTCAAAAGACCCCATTTCAAATTGTTCCAGTTCTACTTTCCATTTGGCACTGTTGTTGACAGCTTTGGCTATATTTCCCAAGTTATAACCATGAAAAAAAGTCATCAGACAGTATCAGCACTATTGCTATTATGCAGATGACATAAAATTATTTCATTTTTCAGAAGAGTGTTGTCTCAGTGATTGCACTAACAAATTGGGTGCAGTGAATACTTTATCCTGTAAAATAAAAGATGGCTCAACCTCTTGCTGTTTTTCATCAAATACTGATAATCATTTTATTTCAGCAGGATTTTTTATTCTAATATTTTTGTGTTTTGGCCTTTATTGCGGGCACTTTGAGTTGATTGCTTCATGTTATTCTTTTAATGTATTTAATTTTAATGTATTATAAACTTCAGTGAATGATGTCCTTGCATCAGAAGGATGGGATACTCGCCCACCCACTCAATAGAATGCTTTTTAACACAGAGGTATTCCTGATCTCCACTTTGGAAGACTCTAAGAATATACAGAAGTGAAGGTCAGCTCGACCATAAAGAATATCTTATTATTTTAATATGCTCTACTTCTTAATGACATATCAGGATGATAAATGCTATACATTGGGTACCCTTTACTGGAATTCCTATAATTCCTTTTCTACAGTACTAGGTGTGTAAATCTATTATTTAAATTTCATTAAATGTTTAAATTGATTGCCATTTTCTTCCCTATGGGGCCTGATTTTGGTATATCCCGTATATAGCCTACCAAAAAGAAAAAAAAAACTGATTTTGAGCCTGGGAGTCTAGTTCAGTACATATTTCATATCCAAGTTTTTGATGTAGTGACACTGACCTCTTTCATTAAAAACAAAACCTTTCCTCAATTTGGTGTCATCCAGAGAAAAGATACAGAACGTCCAGTCACCCTGATCTTGAGAAGACTGGTCAAAAAGTTTATGACTTGTAACCCATTTGGAAATCAGAGGCTAAGGAAAGCTGAGTTAAATCCTAAATCCTTGAAAGGATATACACTATAGCCTGTTAGCATGAAATTCCAATTTGTAATCTTTCTGTTACTTTCATTTTAAGAATTTGATTGGCCTGAGATAGTTTTGCTGATGGTTTTTCTATTAAGTACTGTGAAGTTGGCTAGAAGGGATTAAGATCTGGTTCACCGATAAGACGTCTGACATACAGAGCAGACAAAGGACCTACAGCAATTTTTTTTCTGTAAACAAGAATAAAGATAAGGTGCTTCAACTGGAGCAGGTTTGCAAAATTAGTTCACTTTTGTTTTGCTTGAAAAACGAACTGAATATATACAGCACTGAGGAATATAAAACTACAGTGGTTATAACCAGTAGGTCACAGACAGTGCCATACCACTCAAGCATCCAAGTTGCCTTGTGCTCACTTTCTAAGCATAATATTTTCATTGTTTCTCCTGTGCCTAGAGTAGCGATTGCATTATGAAAAATGATCACCATGGCAGGATTTTGCACAAGGAAGAAATTCCAGTGTAGCTCTGGCCTTTCCTGTTGTTGAATCCCATTCTTCTTAACCTTGCTCCAATTTAAATTTTCGATTTTGTTTTGTTTCCCTGCTGTGTTCCTGTACTCCACTAATTCAGTTATTTGAAACAGAGTCTCTGCTTGCCTGCTCCACTGACTGTCTCATTTGAAATCTCAGCAGAGCAGATCGTTCTCCTTCCCTATTTGGGTTTTTAATCTCTTCTTTCCCCTCTGCTATTAATTATTCAATTCTAACTATATTATTTAACCCCATGTAGTGCTGGAAACATTTTGGCTGCAGGATGTTGCACGAGATGAAATTGTACCCCACTGCAAAACAAGGAGAACTATGTTTATCAATTATTTCTTCCTCAGAGGGAGATGGGCTGTGTAGAGAGCAGCATTAACCATAATAGCACAAGACAAGCTGGGAAGACATTAAGAGCAGGCTGTGAAAATGCATCAACAAAAAACAGTGCAGTATTAAAAAAATAATTTCTCTACTTATCTGAGTATTTTAATGTTCTTTAAAGCAGATCTATTATTTCAAAGTACAATTAATTATCTTCCCTTTTCTATGGCTACCAGCATATTTTAGTGTGGCTACTTTAGACGAGGTGAACGAGTTTGTCTCCCTACTCCTCGATAATTATTCCAATCCACTCTAAAATTTCATATACTTTCACAGGAAAATATGATTATTATTATTATTTTAATCCCATTTATATCCCGCCCTTCTCTGAAGGCTCAGGGTGGCTTACAATCTAAGCACAAATCAATGTGCTTAGCAATATTTAAAAAAATCAAACAGGAAAATCCCCAGACTACATGCAAACCCCATATGAGAACATAGAAATTCTATATTGTGAGATTTTGGCCAATAAAAATTAATTAAAGATGAATATTTGGAGGTACCCAAGAGCTGGGTACAGACACTGTAACTATCATCCTTTGCAATATCATAAGAGGCTGGCTTTGACCATAATCCAAGGAAATGGTTTATATGATACAGGATAGTGAAGTGCTAATTAGGAGCTGATCACTCCAATCATCATACCTCCATTCAATTTAATCAGGCATTGTGCTCCAGAATATTATCACTATAGTTACCATTCTTGCCTGTTCCAGATTCTGTGGGGTAAGTGCTCTGGCACAGGACTATAATATATTCATACTGTTTGTTGTGCATTATTCTGAACTGAACTAACAATGTAAAGGAGACATTACACCCCTTTCTTTGAATGAATATAAGCTTCAGCCATAATTTACCCATCTTTTGTGTCAAAAACTAAAGAGTTGCTAATTACTGTGCGTTTGTAAACAGGCATTAGACTGCTATTTATTTTTGGTTATTTCAAAATAACTTTTTATTTAAAAAGAAATCAAGAATAATAGTTGGTAAAAACTGAAGTAAGCCATTCCAAATGAATATGAAAGGTCATCTCATCTAGTATTTAAGCTAGAAAATCATGGGTCTATTAAATTCCAGATCTGGATTTTAAAATTCCAGATCTACCCTCATATATTCAGTTAAGCTAAAACTGGATTTACTATTAAGCATAATAAGCACCAAGGGAAGAGGAACAGTTTTTTCCCCAAACTATCCTGCCCTTAACTTTTTCACTGCCACACTCTGGGCTTTGTTTAGTAATTGTCCTTATCTGCCATGTTCAACTTTAACCCGTATTGTTAAAAAAGTTTTTTTTTCTTTGGCATGGTGAATCACTAAACCTTAAATATTTGGTTTGAAGATATAATCAGGCACTGCATTTGTTTCTCTCTTGTGAAGTGGTATTTTCAGTTCCACTGATGAGGGTCACCATTTTTGGGATGTGCTTTAGACACTACTTAACCTTTACCCAGGCATTCCAGAAGAAGACAAGCACAAACTACTTTTATACTATTGCCTGGAAAAGTCACCAGCAGTCAGTCTCAATTGCTCTTAAGTGGGTTGCTTTGAAAGATACATTAATGAGGAGTGTTACAGTCATTTCATTTGTTCAATTATATATAATTATAGTGAACATATAAATTTACAATATCAGCAATTTTTCAACCTGAAAAATACTGTATGTTGGAGTATCACTCTTAAAATTTTCCATTAAAAATAGTAATTGAATTATTAGATTGGGAAAGCTGTGTCACGCCATTATAGTAATCTGATAAATTAAAGTTCCTATTCAACTGTGTACAAAGTGGATTGTAAGTGGTAGAATAAGATCTGCTTCCAACACAAACCTACCAAGTGGCATAACTATTTTTAAATCCCCTTCATCAAATTCTCCCATCAATGGAAAGCAAATCATCTTGGCTGCCAAGCATTTTTGCTGCTTTGATGATTCATTCCCTAGAGGATTCACTCTGCAATCATTTTAATATCCTCTTTTATGTTCTTTTTATTTTCTTAAGACCTAATGTTCCTCTGCCTAGTCACAACTATGAAGTCTACAAAGCATTTGAAAATGTTTCCACTTATACCTTGGGTTGTTAAAGTACTCAAACGAACTAGATCTTTCTTTGAAATGCAATCTGCAGCTGCTAGGATCCTTGAACCAGATTCTGTGCCCAACCCCACACACATAACTACATATATTTACCCTGTAATAAAGGGCAGATCTACTTGCTACCATCAAAGGTGATCTTGATTTTATTATTTGTTTGGCTGGTTGGTGCTCCTGTCCATATATTGCAACAGATTCAGAACTGCTTTCTCTGAATTTGACTGCTACCAATTCCTGCTACCACAGGAATGTATCCCTCAACCCTGCCCCTCTCCACTGATTTGTGCGCATGTGTGGCTATCTGTGCATGTATCTGGGTTGGTCATATTCAAAGATATAATTTGACAGATTACATGTGTGGTTTTCTCTTGCTGTGAGGTCTTCCACTTGTGTCTCCTGAAGGAATGTCACTAATTCAGAAAATAGAGACTGGATTGACCATAACAGATTTGCTCAGGAAGTGATCGTTATTTATAGAGCAGTCACTGTCACTGCAGTCTTGTTTCTCTCCTTGCTCTATTGTTCAGAAAGGGAAAGCCTTTAAACTGTTTACAAAGCATTGGTCTTTTCCTTCTTTTCAACTACGGGATCATCAAAAGAGGCCTTCTGTGCTTTTAATCTTCGGAAAGATATGGCTGTTTTGATATTTGTTCTGAACTTTTCACATCTTTCTTTAAGATCTCTATTAAAATTTGGAAATGGGGTTTCATTGGGACAATAAAATCCATGTAAAATTCTTCTACAGGAATAAGAGTAATTTCCAGTTTTATTTTTGCATACAGCACATTTCCGGTCAATTCCTGCAGCCAGATCTGACCAGCATGTGTGCCAGTTCAGTTAGCAATTAATGCTTTCGTGACCTAATAATAAACATCAACATTAGCAAAACAGGATATAGGCCAGGCAAGAGACAGAGATAGAGGAAAAGAGATGAACTACAAAGGGAGGGAAAGAAGCAAACAGCTTAGTATTCTCAGAACTCACAAAACTCCTGGAAATAATAGAGTGGTTAATTAGCATGGCTAGACTCAGTGGCAGTAGAATAGGGATAGAAAACAGAATCATGAGATGTTCTCTCCTCTGTTCTGCCCTATAAAGAGAATAATTTGTGATATAGGACTAATATATTCTTCTCACCATGAGCTTAGTTCTGCTATTCTCTTGTGAGATATTCTTCCTTAGTTTGCTCTTGCCTACTTTACTTTTTTTTCCCTGCTATTTGCAAATGTTTAGTCATTTAAATGTAGTGGACTGTTTTTTGAAACACGGTCAATTACCCGACTAATAAAAGTCTACAGTATATTTGTCCCAGGAACAACCAAAATCAATACCATACTTAATAGAAAATTGGATAAATATATTGCTGCAAATCCAGCTGCCATAGTAGATGAGGAAGAAAAACAATAAAAGCACCAGGTCAGATACAGGTCTCCTAAAGTGGTTTTGCAACATAGAAAAAGCTAAAACAAATATTCAGCTGGGACCTTTTTCCCAATTAGGTCCTACAGGACAAGTAGCTAAAAGCCAAGCAGACGTCATTTGAGAATATAGTTTAAATGAATATCCACCATTGTCTTACTCTTGAGAAATAAGCCACAGATTATTTGGGCATAATTCTTAGTTCTTTTCTTTCCCACTGATTCTCACGCTCACAGTCTCAACTTTTTAAAATCCCATTAAATATTCTATTGTGCAAGTTATCTTTTTCCTATTTATTTAATACCACAAAGTAATCTGGGTAACTGTGAAAATTTGAAAAAGGGAAAACCACAGAAATAGCAGACTGAATTCATTGTTATCTTTTATTTCATGAGAGTAGATACTATTTCTACTCTTACTCATAATTCTATTCAATTATGATTAAGAAAAAAACCCAACAATTTCAATCTCCCCCCAACGCCATAGGTTTGACATATCTTTTGTCCAACAACATTTGCCATGGGACTAGCAGACAGATAAACATTACAAAGCAAAATAAGCTGATTAAATTTATTTGATTTGTCACACATTATCAAAAAACATTTGGAGTGGGTAGGATAAACATGTAATTTTTTCTACATCCAATTATTTCTTAGAGCAAATACAATGATGAAATGAGCCCAAGCAGAGGAATCATCCAATATAAAGCTCTGCTAGATTTGTAATGACAAGAGGAAAGGATTGCATTTTATTCATTCATTTACATTTTTCAAATATATGCCTTTTTCATAATTACTAACATCATATACAAATATACTGTTTTCCTTTTTCTTTCATTGGTAAAATCTCTCTCAGTAACACTGTGCCCACTTAGCTGTGTTTTGTTTGTTTGTTTTACCAGGAAAGTATCTGGAAATTCAGACTCTCTACCAATCTCACAGCTCTGCTAGAGAAGCAACAATCTCAGCAGTTCTCCCAGATCTACAGAGAGTCCATCTAAGGACACTAGTGTCCATTTCCAAGATGGGATCTTTCTGCATGCAGTTGGGAAAGTCCAACGTATCATATGGCCCTTGGAATGCTCTCCCAGAGATCATAGATTTGCACACTTAAAATCTCAAACCAGTAGTTTAATCCCTAAATTCTAAAAATAAAGCTAATTCAATTTTAAAGATGAACTTTTCCTGAAACACAGGCTCTGTCTTCTACCAATAAAGCATCAATGCATGAGCATTGACCCAAGCTGTGTTTGTTTACTTTCAATGGGTGGTTTCAAATTGCTTAGACTAAGTGGAAATAATTTAGCATCCTGAACAAAGGACTGCTCAGCAAATTTATAAAGTAGAAGTCCAACTGAATATAATTCTGCAGATTCCTAAAGAACATTCCATTATCGTCATACTCACATTTTCTCTAAAGATAAATGCCAAGATTGCAGCCGAGAGTTCTGCCAGGAAGATTAGCAAAATAAACACGAAGAACTGAAAGAGAGAAGAAAGGATAAGAAACACACATTATTGTTTATCTAGAGTGAACATCTGCCTCAACATTTAATAAAATAATAGAAAGAATAGGTCAAACTGACTAAAGCACATTTAGAAATTGACAGCTAAAATGGAACAAATTTGCCAAATATTTAGCTTAAGAAAATTAGTAGAAAATGTCAAATCCCCAGAATTGGGGGATTGTTTGATGTACTATTAAAGGTGTTGATCATCTGAAATATATGCTACTTTTACTTGGCATGTAATTCATTGTTCATAACCGGTTATTCCACTGCGATTATGACCAATCACTTGGATTTATGAAGTCCATAACCAACAATACTTTTGGGCCATCTGACAACTCTTCACCTAATCTGCATCACATATTATTATTTGGTAAACATGTCCAAGCCTTTTGTAAGTATTTGGTGCCTGCTGGGACTGCAACATCCAAAATTCTGCAGCCAATCCAGCTTTCAGAGGTCAAGTATCTCCACTGCTTTAAGAGTCACATTAGAGATGTGGGGCTTTAATGGTTTGACTCACTGCAGCAGCAATATTACTTTTTTGCAGGCTCATAAAGAAAACTGGGAAAAAAACATTAAAAAGGGAACAGGTGCTGGCTTCCGGGTTCTGTGTGCGGTGCCGGTGGATGTTCAGGAAGGACGCTCTCCCCGCCATCTGATCTTTCTTCCAAAAGTTGCCCTGGAAGGGCAACCACCATGAGGAGGTCCTCCCTGTGATCGCGGAAGGGCAGCAGCCCTCCATTTGATCTGGAGCAGCTCCTCTCGCCCGAAGAAGAAATTTGCCATCAACATGGCTGATCATTAAGCTGCTCCCTGCCGAAAGCCAAAATCACCATCAAGCACAACGAAGCAATCTGGAGGATTTAGGTGAGACCTTACCTTACCTTTCTCATTTTCCTAATTACTTTCCTGTGGGATTCTTCTGAAAATCTCCTCCCCCCCCCTCTTGAAAAATTGGCAACTGCTTACGTGGGGAACCAAAAATTTTAAAGCCTCAAAAGAAATCAAATGACTAAGCTAAATAATCAAGCAACTTTATTTGTACTTCTGGAATTTTGGGGCCACTAAAAAGTTCTTATTTCTGTGCAGACCTACTACCCTATTTACTGCTTAAGCAGAAGGGGAAAAGAAAAAAAATAGATTAATTGGATAAAATCCTCATATTAGTCTGGAAAAAGATTTTACATGCTACTGAGGATATCTTGTGGCAAAACCTGGTATAGCAAATAAACCTTTTCTTTATTGTGAGATCTGGCTGTAACAGATTTGTCCTTGACATTATCTTTAAAGATAAGAATTGGGAACACCTGTCACTGAAAACAACCTTTAGGAATAGTGGAGGTGGACATTCACTGACTCTTATCAAAATAGCCTCCACTAAGGACCTCTCTGTAAACATCAAAGAAATGGAGGAATATATTCCACCACTTGACTATAAACCTATACTTGAAACAATCCTGGCAATGACTGAACAAATGAAAGCCAGACTGAAAGACAAATCTGACAGCACAAACTCACCAAATGAGACTCTGATTTCAACTGATGAATTGACAACCCAAAAACTAACAGATGAGGAGGAAATTAACAACAAAACTTTAAAGAACAAGTACAATCTACTGAAAGCCTTGTTGCCCAAACTTCAATTTCAACTATAAAACCTACAATTCAACAAACAGCAGAAGCTGAAGAAACCAATACTAAGATGGAAGATGCCAAAGGCCTTCAAATACAGTACATTAAGAATTTAACCAACCAACCATACAATAACTATAACACTGGACATAACCTCTTACCTAAGCTAGATGGCATTGAAAGAAGAAGAAGACCAGACCGAATTAATGACAACTATGCTACGCCAAACATGGAGATTTGATCTATTAGAGCAACAATTCAATGACCACAAAGGGGTCGCTCTCTTTGAAAGACTGACAACTGGATGGTCTCCCTGGATTCAAACAATGTGTGTAGGAAGAAAGGGAGATACATTTGAGAAGTTAAAGTCAATGATACGGAAGCCTGCCTGGCACAAAAAGAAAGCTAGAGTTAGATTTTAAAAAGGGGTTTTTTTTTCTTATTGTTGGGATTTGTATTAATAAAGCTTAAAATCTCTTTTAATGGGCCAAGGGGAACTGTTAAAAGATATAAACTGATTTTATATTTAGGACCTAGATTTCTGAGGGAATGAAAATTAGCTACTAGAACATAACTTTGAATTATGTTATAGAACTTGGAATGACACAACAAAAGATACTTTGTTAATCATTGATGAATTACAAAGATGACACATAGAATATGTTTTTGAAATATAACAAGAATGAACTTAAATAAACAATGTATGTATTTCAGATATGATAATTACTGTATAATGAAATAGGGGAAATGTGGGTTACCTGAAAATTAGGTTTTTAGATACTATAGGCTAATTTGGAGCACTGTATTGAAATTAGATAAAACTTAAAAACAGGATGTGGATACGTATATGTGAAAATGTATTGATAATTGCTCTAATTGACTGTGTCACAACCAGAAATGTATTAATTTGATTTTAATATTGTGACTAAGGGAATTGGAGAGGGAATTTTTGTTGATGTACCCTGAGCTTTGTACAAAAAGATTTTGTCATTGGATTTTTGACTATCCAATCACCACATTGCTTCATAAATATTTGGAAAAATTAGAAAATTAATAAAACTTGTTTGTTTTTTTTAAAAAAGGGAACAGGCATTACAATAAAAGAGGGGGGAGGGAATTAAGTGCTAAGTAGTAAGTTTTTCTTTTGCCGAAAGTCTATCAAAAAATTTGTTCCTTGTCTAGGAACACTGGGGGGGGGGAAACCTACAAAAAGTTGCTAAAATTTAAATTGCTGTGTGCCATGCATAGGCTCTCTTGCTGCTGATAGAACTAAAATTAAAATTAAAAACCAGGCCAGCCTATTTTGTACATGGCATGGAAAGGGAACATCTCCCACCTCACAAAAGGCTGCAAAGTGGCTTAGGTACAAAACTACAACATTTTAGGTGGTACCTTTGTTTAATTCCTGCATGATGAATCAGAGAGGAAGATTACATAAATCAGAGGTGTCAGTTGGAGGAGTCATACGAAATAAAATTGCACTGGAAACTAAGACCAATGTCTTTTATCATGCTTGCTGATGTTGCAAGGTTCAAGATGCTGGTAATGTCCTATAAAGCTGTGCATGGTATGGGGACAGGTTATTTCAGGGAACCAGCTCTCCTTGGTTACATCTATTTGTTCCATTAGGACTGGCAGAAGAGCATGTTGCGGGTCCTTTTACTAAGAAATGTCATCTGATAGCACCCAGGAGAAAAGGCTTTCTTGCCACAGCATCTACCCTTTGGAACATCACTGCCCCAAGGTTAAACTGCCCGTGACCCTGCTGGCCTTTTGGAAGGATCTGAAGACATGGCTTTGCCATTGTGGTTGAGGATACAGTGGTGGTCTGGGACCTATTAGCTGCTTGTATTGTCATTTTATGGATTGTACACACCCACAGGTTAAATTCTATCTGTCTTAATGGTTTTTTTAAAAATAGTTTTAATTTTGGTTGTTATACGATAACTGTTTGCTTTTGTTTTTAAGTCTGGGAACCACTCAGCGTCACATGTATGAAATGCAGCTATATAAATAGAACAAAAACAAACAAACAGACAAACATTCCAAAAGGGTAAAACTTAAGGTGCAATGGCACAATAGTTATTTTGATGAAAACCTCAGCTCCTGCAGACTTGTATTTGTCTGAAATACACAGCAGGCTTTATCCCCATGGAAGGCTAGAAAAAAAGGATTAGAGGAACTTTCCTTACAAACAAAAATCAGTTAACAATTTTTAAAGGTCCTTGTATAATAACTTGCCTTTAACTTTGTTCAAAAATTAAAACTGGGAATTTGCTATGATATTTGGATTTAACCCTCAGATGAATTAAATAGGCTTCAAAGTCCTCCAATTGAACTTGCTTTTATTATTTATTAAATCAAATTGCTGGCCTGGAATCCAAGATGAAAAATTGTGGTCAGAGCACCTGTCACCTTTGGATCTGTTGAATGTTCAAGAAATTGTTCCCACATTTTTAAGATTAATTGTGGATGTTCCATCATCGAACTTTTGATATACATATTTTCTGAGACATATTTTTTGTCTAATTATCTAAGTAGTTTTTTTAGGTGTATGTTCACACTTGTATATGAAAAATAAAACTGTCTTAAATATGAGATGGAGCAAACAGCATTGGTTGCTTTTTTATTTCTTACTTATGGTTGCAGATAGAATAAATTGGATTTTTTTTAAAGAGCACGCTAGGATAGGCATCTTCTTATTGATGAAATTGTTTTGTAGATTTGAAAAATTCATGGACAGAGTGGAATGCACTGCATTATCAAAGAGTTTAAATATTGTTGGGCTACTCCATGGGCTGACTTTTTTTTTCTAGGAACCCTTGCAATTTATTTTTTTAAAAACAAGTCCAACTGCTAGAAAAGCTTTAGGGTCTATGAAGTACAAGATATATTTCATTCAACTGCAACATTTTTTTAATAAAAACATAACATGAGAAATAATCTTTATACTAAAAGAAATTTAAGAACTTCCCTTGGGGATGCATGTTTCTCTCATCTCTCAGCTGTGCTGTACACTTTCCTTGAATTTATATTTGACTTGAAAGCTTCAGGCATTTATTATGTATCACTGAGAAATCTCTCCTGGGAAGCCTCTGATTCATCTATATTTGAAAACTTTGTAGGAGGACGTGGATTTTAATTAGTCCATGAAAATAACACCTTTCCCCTAATTAAGATATAGATAACAACCATTCCACCCGAACTCTCTGCCAAATCATTTTTTTTTCATGGCCCCCACACTTAATCATTTCCCAGCTTCAGTTCTTTTTTACAATACCTTTTTTTTCCTGGAAGAAAATGCTATTTTGCCTGCTCTTGACAAACACTGATATATAGCACTTTTCCCACCCCTGCATATTTAAGATGAAACTAGGCATGAATATCCAAATGAATGAAAAATTCAGTTTTTACATGAATACTCAACTTTTTGGGTAGGAGAGCATGCAGTTCATGTAGTATAAAGTAACATGGTATCTTGCCTTTGCCAAATTGTCAGTGTGTGTGTATGTGTGTGTGTGTGTATGTATATATATATATATATATATATATATATATATATATATATATATATGTGTGTGTGTGTGTGTGTGTGTGTGTGTGTGTGTGTGTACACACACACACACACACACACACACACACACACACACACACACACACACACACATATATATATATATATATATATATATATATATATATATATATATATATATATATATACATACACATACATACTGTATATGGTTAGGACGCTGAACTTGTCGATCGGAAGGTCGGCAGTTTGGCGGGTCGAATCCCGAGTGCCACGTAGCAGAGTGAGCGCCTGTTACACGTCCCAGCTTCTGCTAACCTAGCAGTTCGAAAGCACGTCAAAATGCAAGTAGAAAAATAGGGACCACTACGGTGGGAAGGTAACAGCGTTCCGTGCACCTTTGGCATCTAGTCATGCCGGCCACATGACCACGGAGACGTCCTCGGACAAGCGCTGGCTCTTCGGCTATGAAACGGAGATGAGCACCGGCCCCTAGAGTCGGAAACGACTAGCACACATGTGCGGGGGAACCTTTACCTTTACTTTACTGTATATATACTGTATATATGTATATGTATACGTATGTATATGTAGTGTCAACAAAATACAAACATGGAAGTAAACTGAGACACTGAGAGACAAGTTAACTACATAAGCCAAACAATGGTCCTAACATGCCTAGCCCATACAATCAGTTTCAACAGGCCTGCCATGATGTGTCTGAGCTCTACCTTCGCCCGCCAGTTAAATTAAAATTTGACACCCGTTGAATTGGACAGGAAATGCAGGACACAGTCTCACAAGTAAAGAGAAAGTGAGAAAATCTGAAGTTGGCTCGCCATCTCCCTTGGTTCTCTTTCTGTTTTCTTCATGTAGCATTGTCAGCAAGATTACTCATAAGACTTCTTTCATCCACCTCCCAAATGGTGAGAGCTGCTTAGAAAGCACCAGAGGCTAAGCTGATCTGACTTTGTCACCTCTAGAGGTTGCAGAAAGTTAGGGGCTTGTTTCTCCTCCTTGTTTTTCTGTCATTAGGAAATAACAGAAGATCCTGGTTCCCATTCCCCTATGTACAACCATTTTCACTTTTCTTGACTTGTGTATGCAGATTCCTGTCCACAGTACTCAGTCCATCCAGAAACAAAAGAATGGGAAGTACAGATAGTCCCTGACTTATGGCCACAACTGAGCCCAAAATTTCTGTTGTTAAGCATTTGTTAAGTGAGTTTTGTCCCATTTTACGATCTTTCTTGCCACAGTTGTTAAGTGAATCACTGCAGTTGTTAAGTTAGTAACCTGGTTGTTAAGTGCATCTGGCTCCCCCATTGACTTTGCTTGTCAGAAGGTTGCAAAAGGTGATCACATGATCCCGGGACACTGCAACCATCATAAATATGAACAAGCTGCCAAGCATCTAAATTTTGATCACACAATCATGGGGATCCTGCAAAGGCCGTAACTGTGAAAAACAGTCATAGGTCATATTGTTCAGTGCTGTAAAGTGGAGGACTATCTGTAGTCACAGGGATCTTCTGTTAGGCACATTCTGTGCATAATATGAGCTGAAATGGTGGGGGAGATAATTGCCTTTTTCTCAGAAAACCTGGATCACTTTTAGCCTGAGCCACAAGAAAATAAAATATGAAAACTGGTGAATGGTGGCACAATTTTTGTGGATGCTATCTAATACTCCAAATGACTTATCTCTGCAGGCAGTGAGCAAATCAAAATTCAAAAAAAAGAAAAAGAAAAGAGTGCTACAACTTCATGTTGGAGTAGATGTAGCACAATTTGATATATTTTTTTTCTTCTGTCATAGAATTTCTTGGAACGTGTCAAGGGTCTACTTATTAAGCCTGATTGTGAAACTCAGATCTTCTTGATCAAGTTGGTTGAGAGATGGATGCATCCAACCCCTCACAAAGATTGAATCCATAGAGTACCTTTGTGAGTTAAGCAACACTGGAAGTCTGGGGCATAATTACGGCCTCCTTGGAGTTTTTCTTCCTCAAAACTGTAAGTTGGCAAAGCATCTCTTTATTCTTTAGCTACAGGACCGATGATAAAACACAAGTTTTATTCCAAGAAAAGTAATACCAATGTCAGGTTACAAATTAGGATGAGTGAATCAAAGGTGAAAATGAGAATACAACTGGCTAAATAGGTAAGATCTCATGTGATGGGCTTTTGTGAAAGTTCTTGTTCAGGTGTTACAGGAAACTATTGACTCATATTTTGTGAATGATCTTCAAGTCCTTTCCCTTCCATTTATGCAGTTGATAATATGAGAATGAAAAGATATACTTGATATTTATAAATATACTTATTGTTTTCCACAGCTTAACTATTCTTTTTCCTAGTTTAAACATTTTAAGTAACTCTACAAATTATTCCAAGAATTTTGACTATTGCATGAATTTAAAATATAATGCATGATATTAAAATAATTTGAAATAAGCCATAGCTTTCATTGTATCTGCACTCATGGAGACGACAGCTGTTTAAATTGTGATTTATCAATCCTGATTTATTTTGAACCAAGTTTCAGAAATATCCCATATGGAAACATATACTTTTCTTTTTATATTCCTTTTTTCATCCCAAAGGAAAATAATTTAGATTATTTTCATTTCAGATGAAAAAGCCTTAACATTAAATGGCATAATAGGAGTAACAAAAAAGAGTTCCTCTCTGAGGGAGATAAGTGGTTCAAAAATGTGACATTTAAAATACAACAAATTGTAGTAATTTATATTATTTTCTGGACTTCAGTTATAACAGCACAGGTAGGTACACTAGGAAAAGAAATCCATTCAGTTGTACTTACAAAAAGGAGAAGACATTTGTTCTCACGGATCGCTCCACAGCAACCAAGGAATCCCAGCAAGAAGAGCATAGTTCCCATAGCCACCATGATATATGCTCCAGTAAAGAGCAAAGGGTTAGTAGCCACAATCTCTCGAAATCCTGTGGGATCAACTATGACCCAGATTCCAACTCCTAGGAGACAGGTGCCACCTAGCTGTCATAAAAAGGGAAGATTCAGATTAAAACTATTTTCTTGGACAGGTTCCTATAGACAACATAATTCAAGTTAAAAGTTGAATTGTAATTGTTGCAATGCAGGCTAGATCCTTATGGCACAGTTTATTATGTTCAGAGAATAGAGACACTACACCTGAGCTGCTAAAATCTGGATGACTGTAAGATAGCAGGGTTTTTTTCTGTATTACTTTGTTAACATCTAATAGTTAACATCCAATGGCCATCCATTTTTGGCAGCCCTAAATGGATAGCCTGGTCTGAAAAGGCATTTTCCAAAAATTTCAAGAATACATTTCATTTTTAAATTAATATTGTGATTATTTACAATTGAAAGCAGCCCCCCTTTTAAGAATTCCAGTTATTCACTATACTTATTTAATACAAAATCTTATTTCACAATTTCTTTAACATGAGGCCATCATTTCAAAGGAAAGGAATACATGCAAACACTCAAGAAAGGAATTAGTATATTCAACTTATGGTAATATGCTCACTCCTCATCTTTGCAAAACTTTTCATTTGGAAATTTTTTTAAAAAAAATTGGTAGGACTGCTAGATGTCTCTTAATTACAGTATATAGGTGTTCCTTATTCTATGTTTAAATATTGAAATAAGCTATCATTTTATTTAACTATGGTTTATGCAATAAATCACAAAATGGATTGGTTAAGTCATGCTTACAAGCAAACATTGCTGGATTCACTAGAACAGCTAAGAATATCAAACAATTTGCATGAAGGCTTATCATGATTTATGAATCCAGCTTATGTTAAAGTGCAACAGATTTCAGCGGGATCACTTTTCCTAAATACTTCAGCTACAATGAATTATCTGCATACACAGGTGATATATATTATATTCAGATGACTCTTTCAGGAACAGAGGTACTGCCAGAAGAAGCTGAACTCAAGAGCTACTGTATTTGATGCCAAGAGTGCTGGTGACAAATCATGGCAGTTGTTCTTGAACAACATGTTGTTAATAATAATAATAATAATAATAATAATAATAATAATAATAATAATAATAATAATAATAATAATAAGTTGGAAGGGACCTTAATGAGCATGCCAATATTGCTATTTAGGCTAGTAATGCCTGACATAGTTTACTATGGTTTGCACAGCTTGCTGATTTCCTATATTGATATTTTGTAAAAAAAAAAAAAACATTAACTTTCTCTCTCTGTCTGTCTATCTGTTTGTATTCTCACATACATGGTTTGACTGCCAGTAACTGCCAGGACATTTGAAGTTTTACTGGTAAGGATTTTTGGAAGAGATTTGCCATTGCCTGCTTCCTAGGGCTGACACAGAGTGACTGGCCCAAGGTCACTCAATTGGCTTTGTCCCTAAGCAGGACTAGAACTCCTAGTCTCCTGGTTTCTAGCCTGTTGTCTTAATCACTACACTAAACTGGCTCTTTGCCTGCCTACCTACCTACCCACCTACCCACCTGGGCTTATAAGTCATTCAAGTGCAAAGTGGTTTACATTTCCCACTTTCAAGTTTATAAAGCAAAAGGGAAAAAATGGTATAGCAAGATAGGCATTAACAATTAGAAACAAAATAATGAAAATGTTTTGGCATCCAGGGAATACTCAAACTTCTGAATACAATCCAAAAATGGAACCTTCCGACTCATATCAGTCTCACTCCCAGAGCTCTCTTAAAATGTCAAGTTTTAATATTTTTTTCTGAAACTCAGTAATGGAAGTTGAGAAAACAAAGAAACATTAAGAAATTATACAACCATGTTCCGTGCCTTCATAAAGTTGTAAGTTGCCAAGGTACCCAAGTGATTGGATACACTTTAGGCCAGTTCTAGAATTGCAGCTACAGTCCATCCATGGGTCTTATATGAACCCTCCTTTCAAGGGCAGCCTCTGCCTTATCAGTAATTTCAAACTCCAAAGTGTAGTAAAACGTTCTGGCTGCTTCTGATAAAAAGCAAACTGCTTGTTTGAAACATTGCTACCTATGAAATTTAAGGGGGTCTTCTGCACTGTAGCACCATTACCAAAGTGTAACCAACTCCAAAGGAGACACATGAAAAAGATCACATGTGACGAATCAAAGAAAACTTACAAATATGAAGAAATTGAAGACAAACATCAGATATTTCATGCAGCTCAAACAATCCCCTTCCATGTTTGTGCACAGTCCAATTGATTCTGAAAAACAAGGACAGTTCTTTAGAATGCTTTCATTTCATATACAGGTGAAACTCGAAAAATTAGAATATCGTGCAAAAGTTCATTTATTTCAGTAATGCAACTTAAAAGGGGAAACTAATAGATGAGATAGACTCATCAAAGCAAGATAGTTCAAGCTGTGATTTGTCATAATTGTGATGATTATGGCGTACAACTCATGAAAACCCCAAATCCACAATCTCAGAAAATTAGAATATTACATGCAATCAATAAAACAAGGAGTGTACATAGAACAATATCAGACCTCTGAAAAGTATAAGCATGCATATGTACTCAGTACTTGGTATGGGCCCCTTTTGCAGCAATTACTGCCTCAATGCAGCGTGGCATGGAAGCTATCAGCCTGCGGCACTGCTGAGGTGTTATAGAAGACCAGGATGCTTCAATAGCGGCCTTCAGTTCTTCTGCATTGTTCGGTCTCATGTCTCTCATCTTTCTCTTGGCAATGCCCCATAGATTCTCTATGGGGTTCAGGTCAGGCGAGTTTGCTGGCCAATCAAGCACAGTAATCTCACGGTCATTGAACCAGGTTTTTGGTGCTTTTGGCAGTGTGGGCAGGTGCCAAGTCCTGCTGGAAAATGAAGCTTGTCTGCGGAAGGAAGCATGAAGTGCTCCAAAATCTCCTGGTAGATGGCTGCATTGACCCTGGACTTAATGAAGCACAGTGGACCAACACCAGCAGATGACATGGCTCCCCAAATCAACATAGACTGTGGAAACTTCACACTGGACTTCAAGCATCTTGCAGTGTGTGCCTCTCCATTCTTCCTCCAGACTCTGGGTCCTTGGTTTCCAAATGAGATGCAAAAGTTGCTCTCATCAGAAAAGAGGACTTTGGACCACTGAGCAACAGACCAGGTCTGTTTTTCTTTAGCCCAGGTAAGACGCTTCTGACGTTGTTTGTTGTTCAGGAGCGGCTTGACAAGAGGAATACGACATTTGAAGCCCATGTCCAGGATCCGTCTGTGTGTGGTGGCTCTTGATGCACTGACTCCAGCCTCAGTCCAGTCCTTGTGAAAGTCCCCAACACTTTTGAATGGCCTTTTCCTGACAATCCTCTCCAGACTGCGGTCATCCCTGCTGCTTGTGCACCTTTTTCTTCCACACTTTTCCGTTCCACATAACTTTCTATTAATGTGCTTTGATACAGCACTTTGGAAACATCCAACTTCTTTTGCAATTACCTTTTGAGGCTTTCCCTCCTTATGGAGGGTGTCAATGATGGTTTTCTGCACAACTGTCAGGTCAGCAGTCTTCCCCATGATTGTGATTCCTACTGAACCAGACTGAGAGACCATTTAAAGGCTCAGGAACCCTTTGCAGGTGTTATGGCTTAATTAGCTGATTAGAGTGGGACACTTTGAGCCTAGAATATTGCACCTTTTCACAATATTCTAATTTTCTGAGATTGTGGATTTGGGGTTTTCATGAGCTGTACACCATAATCATCACAATTATGACAAATCACGGCTTGAACTATCTTCCTTTGCATGTAATGAGTCTATCTCATATATTAGTTTCCCCTTTTAAGTTTCATTACTGAAATAAATGAACTTTTGCACGATATTCTAATTTTTGGAGTTTCACTTGTATGCAGTTTCCATCTACTTCTTAAAGCCCTGTGGAATTCATTATATAGAAAGAATGGGGCACATTCAAATGATGTTGAATACACCAGGTTAGTAGGTAATAATGGAACATCTATAGTTCCCAACCTGTATTCTCCCTGATGCATCAGGATTGGAGTGAAAAGTTAATGAGAAAGTGCTAAACAATTTACCATCTTGTTTAAAACATAACAACCAAAGTTCCCTCCTTTTGTGAATTAGCCTTGTGACCTCACTCTAAAGCTTTCAAGTACCCTAGTGTATATATAATAAATGAGGACCCTAGTGTATGTATAATGAACACATCACAGTGTGTATATAACAAAAAAACAACAACAACCAAAACCCTGAAATTGTTCAAATAAACTAGGCAGCTGAATCTAAGACATTGCCAGTACTCTGGATAAATTCTTCTTATTGAAATGTTGTAGCTACAATTAATAGTCCAAAGTTAGGTATAGATTAAAAAAAAACAGATGCAATGATTAACTCTAAAAGGCAGGTTTCCCCCCAAAAATTCATTTCTTCTAAAACCCTTAAGATTAAAAAAAAACGGTAGCTTGTACATAAGACAAAAGAACAAGCCTACACTCTTGATACAAGTGGGTTGTTTTCCCAACTATACCCCTCCTTGTTTTCTCTGGAATGGGGAATGTGTTTGAGTCAGTAGTGACTTTTGGTGACTTGCTGGAGAAGTCTCTTCAGTTTTCTTGCAAGGTTTTGGAAGTATTCACCATTGCCTTCTTCCTAGGGCTGAGTGTGACTGGTCCAGAGTTACCCAGCTGGCTTTGCATTTAAGCCAAAACAAAAATTCACAGTCTCCTCTGGTCCTTAAACACTACAATTAACTGACTTTCTCTATTCCTATCATACTTATACCATACAAAGCTATAGGAACCAGGCTTGAAGATTCTTGTGTGAAGAAGTACAGACATACACCTGTGCTAGTCCCTTCCAGACAAAGGACAAAAAACATGATTGGAGCAGGTAGTATTAGAAAACTGTGACATCAATCAACATATGTTAAATACAATAACCTATAACCTCAAATACTGTGCATTCGGTTAAAAAAAAAAGTTCACTGCACTGAATAGTGGCTTCCCTCTTCCTTCTAATACCAGAATTCTGTTTAAAAAAGGCCTTTGGACATTTTAAACAGTAAATGCAGAAATTATCTATAAGATTGCAGATACTAGGAAATAAATCCTTCTCCTTCATTATTACTGTTTTTCCTACTCGAAAGAATTTGGAATTGCTGTATTCTAACACCATAGCTCCTCCCTGTGTGACCATGGAAACTGATCTGCTTTAGTTAAGCTTTTCACGAGTCCCTAAGCCAGCTGAAATGCTCCCTCTGAAGGAAAAGGCATGATGGTGATAGCCAGAGGCAGATACGTGACCCAGTTCCACCCATCACACAGCCTGCACATATGAAAAAGACAGTGAGCGGGTCATTTGAATGTCCGGAAAATGGAAAGGAAAATAAGTAGGGAGTCTAAATGCAAGCTGATTCTACAATATTTGGGTACTCTCTGAAGAAAGCAAAGAAACAGAGCTGATTTTCTCTCCTCTGCCTCAGAGGACTTTCATACCGTATTTAGAGGTGCCTTTACGGAAATCTTCCCCAAGTGGGAATGAAGGGGGGGGGGAATTCAAAAAGGCCACTTTTATGGAAGTCAGAGGGTGCTAGAAAGATTTCTTTTTTATCTACATGATCATTTTTAAAGGAGGAAAAGAATGGGATGGAGACAGATGTTGCTAAATGCTTTCACATTCACAGGTCTTAAAAGGGAGGCTTGTGCTCTCAGGTGATAAGATCTCAAGGAGTAGTAAGCATTTTTTTAGAATGAGTGTAGAACATATTTATAGTTAAAACCTCAATGGTTTCTTCATTAAGTGGATAATAATTTCTTTTATAAATGTAGTGAAGTGCCGGCTTTGTAACTGGGCTGGCTGCATTTTTTTTTCCTGTTAAAAATTCCTTTGGATATTCTGAAAGACCCTGAAGACCTGATTATGCTGCCAGGCCTAGAGCTAGAAAGAACCAGAAACTTCTCTCAATGGGGATTCATTGCTGAGGAGCCATTTTTATCCTTCTTCCTTCCCCTATGGTTACTATTTTTCTGATAATTATTAGTGGTGGTGTTTTAGATTTTAATTTGTTTTTATATTGGCTCTTTTAGCTCTTATGTCCTATCCAGAGTCACCTTTGGTGAGGTGGATAGCTATATAAATTTGATAATGAATAAATGTAAATATATAAATAAATATTTTTTTATTCGAAGGCTTTTCTTGTTTAGTCATTATATTCATTCAATTTAGAGGACACCCCATTCCACACGCCTCCTTGGTTTACAATGTTTAAAACAAGCAAACAATAAAATATAGATCATTTGTGCCTGTAGGAATGCATTCTTTAATCAAATAGAATTGTATATGGGCTTGGCATCACCCTCCCCAAGGCCTGAGGGAGCAGCCATGTTTCAGTGCCATTTTGAACATCAGCCTCAGAGCTATATTGATTTTTTTTCCACAGTGAGGCAGGCTTCCTAGGTCCCAAAACAAACTCTTCCTATAGAGCTTATAAGAATATCTTTTCATTTATGTTTGTGAGGTACACTGCATTCAGAAAGTATTCAGACCTCCTTCACTTTGGTCACATTTTGTTATGCTGCAGCCTGACTCTACAGTTGTTCAAATTCATTTTTTTCTCATTAATCTACACTCGGTACCCTATAATGACAAAGTTAAGAATTTTAGAACCATATTTTTAATCATATTGTTTGACTGATCATGTGCCTTCAGGTTGGTGTCAATTTTTAGCTATCATCTCGCTAAACCTTCTTCAGGATAATCTGTCCTCAATATTCAGGTCATCCAATGACATAATCACCATCACTATAATCTAGTTTACTGCTGGCCACTCTATTTATTAAATTTACATGCTGCCCATCTCATTATCAAATGATTCTCTTCTTCTTTATTTCCATGTTTATCAGCATTATTGTTTTCTCAAGTGATCTGTATTTCAAGTAAGAATTCTGGATTGATTTTTCCATAGTTTACTTGGGGATTATTATTTTTTTTGGCTACCCATCATATTCTTTAAAGATATAACTCAGCAATACACTCTCTTTATTGACAATAATCAAGCATAGACACAAATAATGATTCATAAGCATTTTTAAAAAAGAATAAAGTGATTATCAAGTTAGTATGGACTTATAAAACATCTTGTCAGTATTTTTAATCAATAACTTCCTTACTATCTTATAAAGACTATGGACATAATATAACTTCAGTTCAGCAAAACATTTAATGTCATCTTATAACATTTCTGGCTTGGAAACACATAAAGAATGCTCATCAGTAGTTTCTTATAAAATTGAAGTGATGTAACAAATAAGGTGCTACAGACTTTGGTAATGAGCCTGAACTCTTTAACATTTTCATTAATGTTTCAATGAAGAGATACAATGATTAGATAAGATAGTTAATATAGTCGAAAACACAAAACAAATTCAAAATAAATTTGAAAATTTAGAAAAGTGGACTGAAATTGAGTGTAGTTTAATGGTGGTAAATTCTTTTCGTAGAGATGAAGAATCAAATGCAAAGTAGAGGTTTTGGAACACCTGACTTATATAACAGTATGTGAGAAAAGCTTCTTGGACTTGCAGTTCATTAAAAATAAATATGAGTTGAGAGAGTGTTATTAGCAGCTGCTAAAAAAAAGTTGCTAAAACCTGCAATTTTAAGTTGCATTTACAGAAGAATAGTCTCCACCTTATAAAAAGTGATGGTTGGTTGGGTGGCATCACAAACATTAAGTCTAGGAACCATATTTTTAAAATTAGTCTCTGAGAAACTGGAACAGGTAAAACTGATACTGAGGATGGGCAGGACACTGCAAAGTTATAAGGAGCCAATGATGGTGTGATTATTTTTGAGAATCAAAGACAGAGGAGGACACAATAGTGCTCTTCTGGAGGATATCACTCAGAAGATCAAAGGTGCTGTCTGTTGTCTTAGACTCTAGCTCAGGGGTCTTCAAACTTGGCCCTTTTTTTTACTTGTGGACTTCAACTCCCAGAATTCCTCAGCCAGCGTGCCTGGCTGAGGAATTCTGGGAGTTGAAGTCAACAAGTCAAAAAAAGGGCCAAGTTTGAAGTCCCCTGCTTTAGGAAATGGAATAATGGTTTTAAACTAGAGGAAGGCAAATTCCAGTTAAATACTATTAAAAAGTTTGTATTTGTTTAAAAAAAAGATTATGACAGTGGAACCAATTATAAAGAGAAGTGATGAACTCCATTACAAGAAATGTCTTTAGGAGATTGAGTAGCAATCTGCAGAGTTGAATTCCTGCACTGAGCAGTGGGGTTGACTTGATGCCACAAATGGAAGCTTTTACACCTTTTATAGATTTTATGCTTTTTAAACTATTGCATGTATACATAGCCTTAATCTTAATGAATATACTCAGTCTAATTGCATACTTAGTTCGGGGTACATTAGCACTAATGAAAAGTTCTTAGCATCCATCCAAACATCCAACCTTGCCTCATCAGCCTTTGAATTGATTCACAAGCTTACAAACCACATATTTCAAACTTTATCATAAATTGATAACAATATTCAATGTTAAGTTAGTTCATCAAATTATTTCCTGGGCAGTAAATAAAGTGCCAGCTGTTGACATCAATTCCAATCAACTCTAGAACCTTTCGGCAGCCTTGGTTGAGTTACTGTTTTTCAACTCAATTCCTTCTCTATAGATTTGTAGTAAGTTATTTCCTTCAGAATAGCTGTGAGAAAAACTAATAGCAATAGCTCCCAGATTTACATACCGCTCCATGATCCTTTAGAGCCCTCTCTTAGTGATTTACAGAGTCAGCATATTGCCCCTAATAATCCGGGTCCTCATTTTACTGACCTCAGAAGGACAGAAGACTGAATCAACTTTGAGCCAGTCAGTATTGAACTCCTGGCTGTGGGCAGAGTTAGCCTGATACTACATTTGAACCACTGCATCACCATGGCTCATAATGGTAAATTCTTCAGAAAATCTGTTACGCAAACTACTAAAGTCCTTGAAAAAGTATTCCTTTAAATGAATGATACAAATACATTGCATCATATGAATCATCAATTTAACAACTTCAGCATAAATAGCAAACAATTTAAAATATCACAATCAGTAAGAAATGATTGTACTGCATAGTACATCACCATATGTGCTTTGTTATTATATTTTTACTTTTATCTTAACTAATTTACCTTACTACTTCCATGGTTACTAGGATTCAGTAATTATATATTTATAAAACAGGCAATAAGTAATCTATTTAGCTAGTTTATAATTCTATCTCATTATGGTGTAAATATTCAAGCATTTACATTTATGTTCAAGATTTTTGAACATATAAGTTTAACATTCTGTTTCTCTTAAGTGACTGAAAATATTATTATCAAGTTTAAGGTTCTAAACTTACTTGAAGTACTTGAGCAATTTTCTCAATGACAGAACATAAGTAATGAAATCTTCCAAGAATCAGGGTTTGGAATTGTGCTTTTAACATGTTCATTAATCACCTAACTTCCTGGATTTGTGGATGATTTCAAACTATTCATGGTGGTTTAAAAAATGGATTGTGAGGAACTCTAGAATAATCTTTTTAAACTGAGTGAATGATCAACCAAATATGGCTCAATTTAAGTAAGCGCAATGTGATCCACATTGTGACAAACATCTTTATCTTCACATATATATCATTTGGATATGAAATGTCTCTAACTAGAAAAAAAGGTCAGGGTCTCGGAACTCCGTTCTGAGTGATCTCTGAGAAAAAAAAGCCCTGCAAATATCCCTACTTCTTAAAATACATGTAAAAGCCCCAGCAGACATAATAGCTTGTTATATTGAAAATATTGCCCAACAACTGATTTTGGATTATTTAATGGTGGACTAATATTAACATGGAAACTAACAAAACCAATTGTTAATTAGGATATATGAGATAGATGTCCATACTAACAAGCTATGTGTTATAAAGCTAAAGCCATTTTTTATAAATAAAATGGATGTAGGAAGGAGAAAGAATGAAAAATATTTTGCTTCTAGTCTTGTAACCTCCAGTGAATGAAAAAGGGCTTTTAAAAGAAATATGTGCATATGTGATTTGTGTAGGTTTTTTTTTTTGGCTCTTCCTATATCGTTTCCCATTTTTTTTAAAGCTGCCTGATGCTTCCTTTGCCTTTCTTTTACAGAATTCCAGCCACTATGTTACATTTAATTGATTTAGGCTGCAATCCAATGTATTCTAACCAGAAAAGCCCAACATGGTTTATTTCTAAACTTGAGCTATTAATCTGCTTTCACTTACTGCAAATGTCTTGCACCACAAGCACAGAAGTAGGTGCCACTTTAAAGTTTACATTTTTCTGCAAAGATGTAATGCCTTTATGTAAACCTATCATTAGGGAAGCAAAGTCTGAGAGCATTCCTGCCCCTGCTGTGCAACAGCCTGCAAGTGCATATATTCATACTGCTACTAGTTCTCAGAGGCTTGTATGAGGGGGAAAGAAAAGTTTGCTTTCTCGCAATTCACTACATTTTGAAATATTGGCCCTGTTTTCAAGAGAAGAAACTTTGAGAAATCACCAGAAGTAGGAAGTGGCATATCATTATTAAAAATGACACTGTAGATCATTTGATGACACTGGGTAGGATCGGTATAGTACAGGTAGTCCTTGACTTACAACAGTTCATTTAATGGCCATTCAAAGTTACAATGGCACTGAAAATGGTGGTTTATGACAATTTTTCATACTTATGATGGTTACGGCATCCCCATTTACATTTGGATGCTTTGCAGCTGGTTCATATTTATAACAGTTGCAGTGTCCTGGGGTCAGGTGATCACCTTTTGCAATCTTCTGAAAAGCAAACACAGTGGGGAAGTCAGATTCACTTAACAACCATATTACTAATTTAACAGCTAAATTGATTCACTTAACAAATGGGTCAAGAAAAAGTCATAAAATGGGGCAAAACTCACTTAACAAATTTCTCACTTAATGACATAAATTTTGGGCTGAATTTTGGTCATAGGTTAAGGACTACCTGTACACTGCTGTGGCAAAAAGCAAGATGGTCCTCAAAACTCACTGTACGGCTAACTAAAACTTGCCGCTGGCTGGTGATGGCAAGGCTCTTCCGCCACATTTGAGGGATGCAGGGGAAACCCATATCTTTGTCATTCCATCAATTAAAAAGAACCATCAGCTAAGTGGCTGCAAATACTGCCTGAAGTGGCTGCCTCAAATTGCCCATTGAAATGGCTGCCAGAGTTTGGAATTACCTCTCTAGGTGGCTGAAGTTGAGGATAAGCTTCCCCTCAGCTGATTTTTAAAACAATAAAGAACTAGAATTTAGCAACTGAAAAGAATTTTAAAACTACCACCCAACAAACAACTGTGCTTAATTACTATTCGGTCAGCTTATTTTTCCAAGTAGAAATGCAAGATCTAAAAGACATTATTAAACTCAGGACCAGACTTCTGAAACAATTAATCTCAACAGTATCCTCTGTCTTCTTTAACATCACTTGACTCACTGGAGAATAGCCTAATGCTGGGAAAGATTGAGGGCAAGAGACGAAGGGGACGACAGAGAATGAGGTGGCTGGATGGAGTCACTGAAGCAGTAGGCGTGAGCTTAAATGGACTCCAGAAGATGGTAGAAGACAGGAAGGCCTGGAGGAACGTTGCCCATGGGGTCGCGATGGGTCAGACACGACTTCACAGCTAACAACAACAACGACCTGCATTTATTTATTCAGATTCTCCTTGAATCCTACATTAAATCAAAATACCAATTCTGTGATGATGCAAACAACAGGATTGAAAACAGATGTAATTTTCTTACCAAAATCTATTTACTGAATGCCTTTTATAAATGGTCAAAACACCATTTAGCCTTTCTTGATTACCCTATCAAAATGTTGATATTTTTGTCAAAACTATTACTAACTCTTTGGATTATAGCCAACTGAGGTGAGGCCATTTTAAAAGATCAAGTAAATACAAGCGTTTCCAAATGATGCTTACTCTTGGCAGGTATGGAACTGCCAATTTAATTTGAATTGACATAGACCAGGCATGTCAAACTCACAATATCACATGATGTTGCATGATGTATTGGGACTTTTTCCCCATTACTGGCAATGGGGTGGGTGCAGTTTCAGTGTGATGCATCTGGCCAGCAGTTTCACATGCCTGATATAGACTGTGAAGTATTGTCTCACTAAAGATTTTGTTCCTCAGCAATTTATAGCCTTACCTAACATTGCTGGACCAATCAACAACCTGTCTTCATTTGTTATTTATTTGCACAGTTGTGACTAGACCACATAATAAATGGTTAACAGTTAAGTTTCAATGATATCCCCTTTCAATCCACGTTTCTAATTCAGCTTTAAACCATGATTTAACTTATTCATCAGCAAATCTAGAAATCTTTGTAGCTCATCAAAACCACTATAACTGATTGTTAAGAAAAATGTATTAGGGAATGCAGGTCAAGTTTTGATGAAAAAAACTCAAGAACTGAACAATAAGACTTTTCACATCCAAAATATTTATCCATGCTTATTCCCACCTCCCCTCATAGGTGTTACAACAAACATAAAAGATGCAAACCTGTGAAGCAACTAAGTCTTTGCTTAATTTTAGGAATGAAATGCAAACCAACCAGGCTGACAAAATCTTTTGAGGAAGAAATATCCCATCTGTATCTCTCTTCAAAATGACATTTGTGCTAGCTTCACATAATACACTTAAGGATTCATCCGCATGTTCTTCTTACTTCAGCATGAAGATGACTCACTACGTTTCTTTGACCAGAATACAGCCCACTCCACTCCACCATGAAGGTAACCTCGTATCTGTATCAGAAGAAATGTTTTCTGACCTCTACCACCTGGGGTTTGTCAGCTGCCCTTCAATTCTTGTAGGCCAGACATGTCAAACACAAGGCCCGGGGGCCAGATCCGGCCCGTGAAGTGGTTTCATGTGGCCCGCGAAACCACCCTAGAAACAGTGAGGGAACGGCCCCCACTGCCTTGGCCCTGGCCCAGAGACCCTCCTCCTGCCAGAGACCCTCAGATCTGTCCCACTCCTGCCCAGGCCCCCCATAGGCACCCTTGATGCGAACGATTTAGAGCTGGCCACGCCCACCCAGTAGGCCATATGCACTCTAGCCACGCCCAACCAGTAGGCCATGCCCACTCAGGCCACACCCACCCGGCCCCTTGAGGGCAACCGCAATGCTGATGCGGCCCTCAATGAAATTGAGTTTGACACCCCTGTTGTAGGCAAATCCCTCCACTCCAAATAGCTATCGTGTGAAGTGTTTATTGGTTGCTGCCCTCCACAGCCATTTTATCCTGGGCTGCCAAGCTGAAGGAACTTTTTCTACAATAGACCAGTGAAATGCTTTACCTTTAAAAAAAACACCACCAAGGCTGAGGAATTCTGGGAGTTGAAGTCCACAAGTCATAAAAGGGCCTAGTTTGAAGACCCCTGGATTACACTCTGTTGTTTTATTTTTAACAAGTTCATTGACGGAGCAGTGAAAGCTGGAGCTTTTTGTGTCTTTTGTTTTTCCTTTTTAATGATATGAAACTGACAAGAGTTCTCTATCATTTTTCCTTTAGGGACAAACAATGCAAAAAAAAATGTAAAATTATAGTGTCCTCTCTTTTTCTCCTGCCCATCAACTGGTAGATTTGCCAGGCAGAAGGATGTCAATTAAAAAGGGAAGTTTATTGATGGAGACCTTCAAAGCCTTCAGAGACCAACTCAGAGGGGGACAACAGAACATCTGGATGCTTTCCCAGCATTGGTAGGAAACAGACAAATCTACCAATTGGGGGTATGGTAACCACTATCTGGACAGAATTTTTTACTAGCATCATTACAAAGCTGAAGAATTATTAACATCTGTAAAATGTCATAAATCACCTTAATTTTCAGACAGCCTTGGAGGCAATCAGATTAAGATTAATACATGGAACAGCCCTTAATGCAGAATGTTAAACCAGATTATTTTCTTTGTGGCTGATTAAGTTGTGGGTCCCACATCACTTTATCATTTTTTCCTGTTGAATAGTATGTTTTACCCGGCTGAATTATGAGGTGCTATTTCATTGATAACAATAATTTCTGATTAACTTGCAGCATGTTACATGATTGAACTCTGGTGTAAGGAGAATATGGAAGATGGAGTACCAAAAAGGTTGCTTGAGTAGTGGGAGAAAGAGTAGGTTTGACCTTCTCTGAACAAGTGAAAACCTATGGAGGGGGACTGTTGACTGCATTGGTCCCATATAATCCTTTGAGAACTGTGGGCAAAGTGGGCAAAGCTGGCAGTCAGAGCAGTAGCACAGAAACATGAACAAAAACAGGTTTTCTGCTGGAAGAAGCGTTAACCTTATATGCTGTAACTAACCCTGACACAGACACATTCACTGAAAGAAATGAGAGTGGGCAGGGTTCAGGTTCTCTCTCCTGAGATGTTGATTCGGATTGCTGTTTCTCTGCTGGATGTTAACAATAATTCAGATGTAGGGCATATCACTGTTTGTATGTTCTTAGCAGAAATAAAACAAACAAACAAACTTACAGAATGTCGATGGAGGAAAAAGAGAACCTTTAATCTCTTTGCTTCCCACAACCTTAGTCATGTCTGCTGGCTTTCGTGTTGGAAGCACTGAGTTGCTTCCAAGTTTATTTATTTATTTTATTTATTTAATTGGATTTATATACCGCCCTTTCCCAAAGGACTCAGGGCGGTTTACAGGGTATTTAAAACAAGAAATACAAAAGTTAAAAACAATTTAAAAAATTACAACAGTCCCTGAAAAGGTAAAAAAAACCCAATTAAAATTAAAATTAAAATTCTCAGCCTGGGCCAGAGAGCTCGAAGAGCCAGGTCTTCAGGTCCCGGTGGAATGAACGGAGGTCGGAGGCAGTCCTAAGCTCCACGGGCAGCTGGAAAGTTGAAAAGGATTAGCCGTTGACATCACCGTTGCCCAGGGGATGCCTGTTTGTGGGCTCCTTTCAGGTCCCCCGTTAATGTGTCCATCAAAGTGGTAACTCTCTATCTGCCCCTGATTACTCACTTTCAACCTGATAGTTGGCAGGAGCTGGAGCGAATGATCAGAGTTCACCCTGTCAAGCATCCTAACTAACTGAGCCAACACATTCCTGGACAATCTTAGTGACAAGAGTGTTTATAACTTGTTCTTCTCCTTCAATCTCTTCCTAACAGTTGTGCTACTTAAAGTCCACTAGCTTACTGATTACTAGGCTTCTTGGATCATAAGCATGCAATGTGAGACATCTTGAGAACTGTAGGCAAGGAGGTAGGCAAAATTGGAAATAATGGACAGTCCTTGCATAATACATGGAAAACACTGGATTCAATCCACTGAACCACTAAATACCCACTTTGTCAATGAGTAAAATTCTCACCTCCTTGCTAGTCCTCACATTTTCCTCTCAAATTTCCAAATGTACAATATTTACTATATTAGACAAATTTATTTGTTTTATGCTATTTTATATTGGCTGCCATTGTTGATTTTGGGAACTTCAGTTCATTTTATCATAAACTCGGTATCTTTGTTTTATTTTATTTTATATTTTATATTATTATATTTCTTCTTTTTTATTTTATTTTATTATGGGTTTCTGTGTCAGTTTTAGTCTCTTGGTTACCTGGGCTAGTCCCTCAAGTTTTCTTTGTAAGAATTTGGAAGTGGCTTGCCATTGTCCGGTTTTTAGGACTGAAAGAAAGTGACTGCTTGAAGGTCACCCAGCTGGCTTCGTGTCTAAGGTAATGCTAGAACTTACGGTCTCCTGGTTTCCAGCCTGGTGTCTTAACCACAACTCATATTAGTTTTCTCTAAATGCTAGCCTTTAAATATAACATTTAAATACTAGACTTAAAAGTCTATCTTTAAGTCATTTGCCCCCTAGGGTGGGTGACAAACACTTTAAATAAATAAATAATTTCTGTTAACTGAAGCTTGGATATAAATTAGCCCACTGAGCGTGAATTTTATACTGCTTAGATCAAGAAGTCACTACCATCAAAAGACTACTTTACTGCCTGAAAATTAAATTAGTTTCTAAGTGAATTGTGTGAGTACGATCAGCTCCCACACAGCCCAAAACAATCTCTTAGCTTAAAACCTCAACTACTGAGCTCTGATTGCATTTATTAATATAGAATCTCAAATTCTATTAAATTTAAACTAAAATGTTTTGAAGTGAAGAATGAGAAATTCTAATCTCCTTGTGAATATCCCGGCATCCCGGCATCTCGGGATATTCAGGATATCCCACCCCTCATTATGGGGGGTGAGTCATTACCTCCTGTAGATAGGGCTCGCAACTTGGGAGTCCTCCTAGATTCACAACTCTCCTTAGAAGACCATATTGTAGCTGTGACTAGGGGGGCCTTCGCCCAGGTTCGCCTGGTGCGCCAGTTGCGGCCCTATCTAGACCGGGATGCCTTACGTACGGTCACTCATGCGCTCGTGACCTCTCGTCTTGATTACTGCAACGCTCTCTACATGGGGCTACCCTTGAAGACCATTCGGAGGCTCCAACTGGTACAGAATGCAGCCGCGAGAGTTGTACTGGGAGTTTCCCGATACTCCCATGTCACACCTTTGCTCCGCGAGCTGCATTGGTTGCCAGTTGTCTTCCGGGTGAGGTTCAAGGTGTTGGTAATGACCTACAAAGCCCTTCATGGCATGGGTCCAGAATACCTTGGGGAGCACCTGCAGCCGGCGTCAACTTCCCTCCGCCCAGTACGCTCCCACAGAGAGGGCCTCCTCAGGGTGCCACCGGTCAAAGAATGCCGACTGGTGGCCCCCAGGGGGAGAGCGTGCTCTGTGGGTGCACCGGATTTATGGAACCATCTTCCGGTTGAGCTCCGGATGGCGCCCGATCTCCGCTCCTTCCGGCGCGATCTTAAAACCCATCTCTTTAAACAAGCTGGCCTGGCCTGATGGGACGGGGTGGGATTTTTATAAATGACTTTAATTTTAAATTTGTATTAATTTATGGGCATTGTTTAATCATGTTTTAATAATTTTAATTTTTGTATCTAGTTTTTATGTATTGCCCTGTTCACTGCCCTGAGTCCCCTGGGAGAAGGGCGGTATATAAATTAAATTAATAATAATAATAATAATAATTAATTCGGAACGTAAACAGAACTCCAAAGAGCAATCAAATCTGCTTTCAAGAGAATTTTTTTTTAGATATTATCTCATGTAAGCCATCCATTTTAACACAATTGCTATGCCTGTTTTAATAATGGAGTGCTTATTCTCCCTGTAATTTTCTATTTCTTTATTTGGCACAGGTAAGGAGAAACATTCTGAAGCTTTGCTTTCCCTTTAGTTACAGAGGCACTGCTATGCCATGGTTTTTACTCTGTAGGCATTCCTGGAAAAAAAAGACCACACTTTCTACTGGGTCAATAATACCATCAAATGCACGCTGGCTGTAATTGTTACAGACAGTTTGAAAAGGTTACTATAATTTTATAATTTGTATTTAGAGCAAAACGACATGTCACAAGCAACAATGTATCATTGCATCTACAGGAACAGAAGCCTATTGTTATCATTTCAAACCATCCCCCCCCGTTATTTTAATAAAAAGAAAAGAAAAGAAAAGCAGTAGATGTATGAGCTGTTTGGAATCGACAGATATTTCATTTAAAATCTGAAGCTTAAAATAACAAAACTGCAGTTTTAAGGAATAACGACCACCTTGTTTTCTATATTAAAGCCACACAATTTTGTGCTGAATTGCAGTGGTAATTCAGCAAACTTCTGTGACTTTCCTAGAGGCTGTCATTGACTTAAATCGGGTAAAAGACCCCCCCCTTCTAAATTCACAGGGCTGTTAATTTAAAGACGTATAATGAAGTTCTTTCAATAGAGTGAATAAAAAAGAGCCAATAGGGGAAACTCAATTTCCCTCCCCACAGCAGAGTGGGGGGAGAAGCATTCTTGCGTGGGTTACCATTAAATCTCCATTCTATTAATGATGAGGCCACCATAACTCCAGTAAAGGTTCTCAATTTACTGAGCAAAGGATATAGGAAGCTGGTGAAAAAGATCTTCCAAATAAACCCGAATCATCTAATTTGAAACTAGAGCTTAGATTTTGCTAAAGTCTGTATGGAAAACACACAGTGGAGGCTTGGCCCAAAGGTGCTGTTCAAAAGGCAACTGGACTTTCTTGGGTTTTTTTTCCCTTGAAAATGTTTCACTTCTCATCCAAGAAGTTTCATCAGTTCATGAAGTTCTCTGAACTGAAGAAGCTTCTTGGATGAGAAGTGAAACCTTTTCAAGGGAAAAAAAACAAGAAAATCCAGTTGCCTGTGAACAGCACCTATGGGACAATCATGACCTGGATGACTGAGAATCCCATAGACCAAGGGTAGGCAACCTCGGCTCTTTTATGACTCGTGGACTTCAACTCCCAGAATTCCTGAGCCAGCATGGCTGGCTCAGGAATTCTGGGAGTTGAAGTCCACGAGTCATAAAAGAGCCAAGGTTGCCTATCCCTGCCATAGAAATTAGAGGTCTGGATGCTCTCTGAGCTTGGTTATCTACCCAACTAGATAACAACAGTGAGTAATGCAACATCTGCAAGCAAACAAACTCAGAAGCACTGAAGATTCCACACTTCAACTCTGAGCTACAGATATTTTCTTCTGTTAGAAACCCACAATATCAGATTCTCAAGGCCAACTGAACGTAGAGACTGTATAGCAAAGTCTCAAGACTTTATTATGTAAGGTCACCCAATTATTGTGAGAGAATAAAATTAACCCAAAAGATCATGTAATTTGTTTATTTCTCACTTTATTATATAAGTTCACTACCTTGATGGTAAATGTAGCCAACACATCTTTTTCTTTCTGCTTTTCCCACAACAACCACCTTGTGTGGTGAGTTGGGCTGAGAAAGAGTGACTGGCCCAAGGTCACGCAGCTGGCATTCATGGCTAAGGTGGGACTTGAACTCACAGTCTCCTGCTCTCTAGTTTGGTGCCTTAAACACTAGACCATATTCACTCTCAGAATAAAGTAAGCTAGTATTTTAAGGAGCAAATGTACATTCAAACCACCACTGAGATCAGGACAAATTCTGTTCCTAGGAAGGGATTTAATATACAGGTATCCATGTGGCAATAAAAATATGCATATAGTGGAGTCCTCCATAGAACATTGACCAAGTACCTTCAAAAGGGGCCCCACAGTGATATTTATAAATGGGTGTTGCACAGAGCAAATAGAGAACATGCTTTTTATCACTATGGAGCAAAGCACAAAATGATGTTTGTGAAGCTCGGAGCCTGCCAAGATTTGATCTATGCTTGCTTTTCAATTTTTTTCAGGCACTGAAAGAGATTCTGAGATATTTTAATGACTCAGTTTGATTAATGCTTGCACTGTCAATTTTCCAGGAACGGCAGCCTACTACAAGGATTCTGGAGAATACAAATACTTAGGTTTTATTATGAGTGATGACAAGGTAATTCTCTGTGCAGTAAAGATCAAGCACCCTGAGACATTGCCTCAACGACATTTGTGATATAGATGTAGTTACATCATTTCCATGCAACAGAACCAAAACAGATTTGCCAGCCCACACAGAGCGATAAAACTCTGATCTTGATGGGATTTGCCTTAAGGAGTGCATATAAAAATACACTCTTGTTTTATCTCTTTCTACATGGATACAGAGGGAAAGTACTTCTATTTGTATTCTTTCTTTCCTTCCTACCTTCACATTCTGCATATTTTTCTCCACAGCCAAAAAATCTGTGAAGGAGGTTGGTTTGAGAGAAAGTTATGCATAAAAGAGCCAAGGAGTAGATCTGAGTTTTTCCCCCCAATGCCAATCTGTTACACCATTATAGCTCTCACAAATAGCTCAGCTAATCTCAACGTACACAGGTTGTACTTTGACAATAAAGGTTTATTATTATTACAAAGCAGAAATAACCCTTGAAATATATCCAGTTAGTATAAGATTGTGTGATCATCTTTTGCCACACTTTAGATTTCCTCCTCGTGAATCTTTGTTTGATGCTAAATGAGAAACTGGTTCTGTAGTTTTAAAATTACTTTTACCAATAAAAATAACACTACTAGAATAGAGCACACATAACTGATAGCACATGGAAACAATAGTTTTCATGTCCAGTAATAGCAATAAAAACTGACATAGAAGCAGTCTGAGGAAGAACAGAATAAGTGAAAGAAATAGCCCCAAGGAGGACCTTTAGTGAGGCAGAGGTTATTAAACCAGGGCAAATCTTAATATAGACTGGGCCATTAGAAATGCAATCCTTTTCCAACTAATTTCATTTCTTCTGGTCTTCCTCCTATCACTGCTGTTGCTTGCCTTCCTCATTAGCTTGAACTCCAGGCCATAAGCAAAAACATTCCTTTGTTGTTATGCAGTTATTTTTTTTCATTTTAGGTAGTCCTCGAGTTACAACAGTCTGTTTAGTGATGGTTCAAAGTCACAATGACACTAAAAAAATAATGACTCATGACCATTTTTCACACAACTGTTGGGATATCTCCATGGATGCATGATCAAAATTCAGACTCTTGGCAACTGACTCATATTTATGATAATTGCAATGTGCTGGGGGGGTTAGGGTCATGTGATCGCTTTTTGCAACTTCTGACAAGCGAACCCAGATTCACATAACAACAGTGTTTTTAAGTTAACAACTGCAGTGATTCACTTAACAATTATGGCAAGAAAGGTCATAAACTGGGGCAAAACTGACTAAACAAATGTCTCATTCAGCAACAGAAATGGTGGGCTCAATTGTGGTCATAAGTCAAGGACTTACCTGCATTATTATTATTATTATTATTATTATTATTATTATTATTATTATTATTATTATTTATTAGCACAAAAATGTAAAATCGCAGCTCCCATTTCTTTAGCTGATGTTGGCATTCATACATAACAAGTTCTTCTAAAGAACCTAAGCTGTATGAGCATAGTACTGTATATCTATGGATTTCAGCAGTGTGGTCTTTTGTAACTGACAGATGGAAATTTTGTCTATGTGCTGATTTGCTAAGTGTTGTCCAAGATTTTTGACCCAGTGTGTCAGTTACCACTGGGACCACCGCAGTCATTTTCCCCCCCATAATCGTTCAGCTCTGATTTTTCAGATCTTGATACTCCATGATCAGAATTATTAATAGCTAGTAATTCTAATAATATAATTACTGTGTCGTAGCTTTGAAGAAATAAACAAATGGTTTCTATTTCTTTTTCTTTTACAAAGCCATTCTCCTTCAGGATTAGCTAACTCCTCTTTCAACCCACTGAGTATTTAAATTCTTGCATACATGCATGCCTAATTTGCTAGTGATGGTTTTAAAAGCATGCACTACTCTCCCCAAGTTCACAGCTGAATGATTTCTGTAGCAATGTTTTGATATCCTCTAAATGCTTATTACAATTTTTATATATTAAGTAAAGACTCCTTCAAATCAATATTGATTCATAGTAATTATATGGAGATCTCCAAATAGTTTTATTGGCAACGATATGGAAGTGGCTTGCCACTGCCTTGATTGTATAAAATTAGTGTACAGCCCAGAATCTCACAGTGGTGTTTTTTTCATTTGATTACCTACCAGAACTGGGGTTTTTAAAAAATAATAATAATAATAATTAGGGTTACACAGAGGAGTAGTGCTCTGGACTTCTACTCTGTCATTTGTCTGGTGGTTTTGAAATCAACACCGCCAGGGTCAGTTGGTCATCTGTTCTGACTTATTGACCTATATACCGTATTTTCCGACGTATAAGATGACTTTTTAACCCATGAAAATCACCTCAAAAGTTGGGGGGTCATCTTATACGCCCAGTCGTCTTATACGCCAGAAAATCAGCGAGCCCGGGAAGGCACGCCCTCCCCTCTCACTGTGGAGGAAGCAGGGCAGGGTGGCGTCTGGCGGGAGCCGGCAGGGCAGTCCTGCGCATACGCCCGCTCCCCAGCTGTTAAGGAGCACTCCTAAGGAGTCCTCGGGGATGCTGCCTCAAGAGGGAAGAGCGTCTGGCGGGAGCCTCAAGAGGGAAGAGCGTCTGGCGGGAGCCGGCAAGGCAGTCCTGTACACGTGCGTACTCCCCGGCTGCTAAGGAGTGCTCCTTAACAGCCGGGGAGCGTGTGTGTGCGCAGGACTGCCCTGCCGGTTCCCGCCAGATGCCAGCCTGCCCTGCTTCCTCCACAGTGAGAGGGGAGGGCGTGCCTTCCCGGGCTCACTGATTTTCCGGTGTATAAGACAAAAAATCTTGAAAATCATCTCAAAAGTTGGGGGGGGTCGTCTTATACGCCCAGTCGTCTTATACGCCGGAAAATACAGTATCTTCTCTGAAGCTGTAGCTTCTGTTTAGTCATGCTATCCTATTGCCATTAGAATCCACCAGCTGGACTATCTACCAGGGCTCTTCATATATTTATATAAATTGGTATTGAATAGAAAGCAAATATCTTTCCATTCAGCAGAAAAAGAATCCCTATGCAAAAGAAATACTATAAAAACACATGGGACCTTCTGTTCTCTTAAAATGAGAGAAAAATAAAAAAGTATAACCATGATTCTATAGTTTAAAATAAGAGGGCATAAATGTCGATACTACCAAAACAATCAATACATAGTTATCCTCCTATGTTTTGCTGCCCTTGACAACAACACTCCACAGAGAATTCGCTCATATCACTAACCCATAACTGATGAGATCTGTCCTTAATATACTAAACATTCCTTGGAGGCTATAAAATAGCAACATGAAAAGCACATGCATAAGAACTGCAAACAAAATGTGGGAAAGTTAACAATTATGAAGTTTTGTCTTTGCAATGTGCTGTGAGTATTTCCTTCTAACAGCAAGCTCATTTTTTGTCTGCATATAGTTATTAATAGCAGTTCATACGTTGAAATTCAAATTAATTTCAAAGATAAAAAGTATGTTCTTTCTGGGATAACCAACATCAGTGGTTTGGCTTTTGTTTGTATCTCAAGAGACCTAAAATCTGCTATATATCTAAGCAAGAGATGCTACATTGCTGACTAGAAATTTTAGTTTACTATCCAGCTTTAAACTATTATTGAAATATTTCTGGATTTGACAGAATATTTTTTCCATTAATGGAAATGACTTGAATTTAAAACTGGCAATTCAAGATGATAGTTTATTATTCTGGAAACACTTTCATGACACCTTCAGTGTCACCTTTCCCTGTCAGGTTTGTCACTTTTAACATTAACATCACTACCATTCTTCATCATTCATTGGAATTAAAAACTGTGATCTGAACCAGAATGAGAAGCAACATGGTGAAGATTGTTCTTCCAATTTATAAGCTACCCAAATCATTATTAACAATGTTACTTTTACACATATATTCTGTCATGGGAGGGTAGGCTTATAAATTAAACTGCTGAATGGCAGGTATACAAACACAATCATTGGTGAACAGTATGCATATTTCCTTTTTCAGTTAATTCCATTCTTTCATTCCTGTGACGCTAGATATTACATTATAAGAACTATTATTTGTCAGTTTGGAAGTTATGATAAGCTATAGATAAATGTCATAAGTGATATTTTGTCATAACATCTAAAAAACTTTCAATTAAAAATTTGAATTATTGCAATGAGAAGGCAAGGGAAAGTATTTTTTTTAATTAGGTGTTTTGCCCCTCTGAGATATTCCTAGACACAACTTTCTATAACGTGTACTGTAATTGTAGTTTTCCAGCTTTCAATTACCAAGTCACTGTATGCATAATGAAACAAGGGGTGCTAAAATCTCAACTTCACCAAGCTTTGGGGAATGCAGGTTGCTTACTCAACCACTGAAAATATGAAATATTGTTGCTTTCTTAGGGTTTGTCCTTCAAGGTTGCAGGTTTTGCATTGTGCTTGCCTAGTTCTTAGAGCAAAGTTACCAGGGCATGATGTGATAAAGGGTTTATTATCTGGCTGGTCAGAAAGGCTGATGCTGTTTTGAGGTACAGAGGGGTTGGCTGATTCGAGCTGGCTTCTAACCCTAAGAGAGGATTACAACTTGGGTCTTTCCTTTTCTAGTCCAATACTTTAATTGCTATACTACCCAGGCTACTACTGCTTGAAAATATTAACTGCAATTCATGTAAAATTCATACAAGATTTCTGTAATAAGTATTGCTATCATAAATGCCAAATTTGTACCTTCTATCTGAAAAAGGACAAAGATTGACAAGAAAAATAAACATGGTTCCTGGTTTGTTAACTGACAACCAGTTAATGGATTTTTGCATACCCTACCCCTGGGGTCCCCAACTTTGGCCACTTTATGACCTGTGGCAACTTCAAGTCCACAAGTCATAAAGTAGCCAAGGTTGGTGTTCTGTACCAGCCTGCTACCGGCCCTGCAGAAAAGGCAGGGACAACCCCTTTACAAACGGCAAGAGGCTGGAATTACGCCTGCCAAATTTATAGCTACAAAAACAAACAAGACACGAACCAAGAAACAGGAGCTTTAAGAAACACGAACTATCCGAGCGGTTGCCTTCAGCAAACCAGCCCTCCCCACACATTCCCCTTATATAGAGTTCAGGGCATGGCTTCTCTCTGCCTCCTTCCGAGAAGTCCCATTGCCTTCCTCTGTTTACTCCTAATTGACTGCCTCCTGCGTCGGGCGTCCTTGAACAGGGCCAGCTGTGGGTCATCTTCATCCACGCTGTCAGGCTCACACAGCTGGGTCTCCGTGGTGACCAAGTGGGAGGGGCCTGGCTGAGGGCTCTCATCAGCAAGATCTTCAACCCCCTCAGCAAGGTCTTCAACACCCCCCTCCTCCTCCTCTGAGTCGTCCGACCCAACTGCCGAACCCACAGGCTGACCCTGAATCACAACAGTTGGTGACCTCTGCCCTACCCTATCTGAAGAATGGAAGTGTTGTTTTTTTTCAATCTGTCTTGCTGTTATCTTGGACTAGACAAATCTGCATTAAAAAGAAGTATGTGGACACACAATAATGATACTGGGCAGAAGCCATTGGGTATGACTGATGGGGTTGATTTTAGAGTTCTTCAAATCAAAATCCAGCTTATTTAGAAGGGACAAGTTCCTAAACTAAACCCACCCACCTTACTGCCCAGACTCACTTTATAGTGAGATGGGTGGAATATAAACTGAATAAGTAAATAAAAAATATACCTTTTGTCTTCACATACTGAAGGTTTTCTCTATAAACTCTCAATATAAGAAAAATGCTGGAGCAAGAACAGAGAGTGGAGTGGAGTGGAGTGGAGTGGAGTGGAGTGGAGTGGAATGGAATAGAATAGAATAGAATAGAATAGAATAGAATAGAATAGAATAGAATAGAATAGAATAGAATAGAATAGAATAGAATAGAATAGAATAGAAATATAGAAAGTGAATAGAATAGAATAGAATAGAATAGAATAGAATAGAATAGAACAGAACAGAACAGAACAGAACAGAATAGAATTCTTTATTAGCCAAATATGATTGGACACACAAAGAATAGAGGAGTTATTTAGTGAGTGACAGCTCTGGTATGTGATTGGCTTTACTTAAGCCCAGGGAAGAGATGTAGAAATATGTATTATAGAACGGCATCATTATTTACGGCTCGCTACTGTTCTCTGCTGGAATAGAAAAAGTGGACGTTTTGCAGGGAAGAGAGAGGTTAGGATAGTCAAAAGAGTCAAGGTGGTGACGAAAACTATGGTATCAAAGCTGGTCTGTTTTATATGTATCACACATATATATCACACATATAAAACACATATAAAAAGGGTGGAATTTTTAAAAAGGCTTTACAGACATACTTGTGGTAAAAGCCAAGGCACTTCAAGGAGTCAAGGAATTAAAAACTTCCTGTAATTACAATGTTCAGATCAGTTCCTAGGCTGCATTTACAAAGTGGAATATGCTTTCTAAAATTAGATGAGAGGCTAGAGGAATGGGGAGCAAATGAAGAGAGGTTTGTGCTGCAAGGTTGATAACCTGCATTTAATTGCCTTGAATCCCAGAAAGCAAACAATGCATGTACAGAGTAATATTGAATATGACCAAAGGCACACAGAGAAATGAATTTACAGTGAAAGGCTTCCTATCTGGACTAACTTTATAACTTTTATGGAAACTGGGCAGCTTTATACAGAAACTGTGTAAGCATAATCAGTTGTAAAATAAAAATATGGAACATAATCAATCATACCTCAATTAAATGCAAAGCACAATTCAATCTCAGCAATCAGAGGTTAATGTAAGATACTTAACCTTCTCTCCAAGGCATGTAGCACTAAAGTTAGTGGGAAATTGATTTCAATCTCTTGGTGTGAATTTGTATATTAGGATGGCATTTGTAGCAGATATTCTTAATTCTAGCCAATGGGGAAAAGTATTTTGACAATGACAGAAGTTCAAAGTGGCTTTATACTTTCTCAATAAGTATAAAGAGGGAATGACGAACTGACCTCTTTTATTTAGATCATACTGTACAAAAAAAGTACACCAACATGAATCTCAACTTTAATTCTGCATATAAGCTTTCTGTCTGTAACTGTAAGAAAAATGCGTAACATAGCAATCAGTGTTTCCAGAATGTCTTAGATGCCCATTGACAATAGCAGTTGACATTAATTCAGGGTTTTTGTTTTTTTTTTCATTCCATTCAATTGTAACTGATTTTCAGAGACTACCATACCTAGACAAGTCCCTGCAATTTTCAGAACGGAATGGAACAACTCACTACAGCCAACTTACCACTGCCAACTCACTCAATTTAATTATTTAAAATAAGCAAACATGTATTTGATTCTTTTCTAGTTTTATTCATATAAAGTGTGGTACAATAATGTATCATTTTTTTAAAAAAAAAGCTCCTGAAATGCAAATACTTTTTTTTAAAAAATGGAATATTTTGGAATGTGCCTTCATTTCCTATTCCATGTTCATTTAATGATTTGTCTCACTGAAGTCATAATGAGTTTACAAATTAACTTGCTGGTTGTCTATTTAAAATCAAGGGATGCTCCTGTTGATTACTGCCCTTGTGGAAAAAATATGTGATCATTATTTTAATACTGCACAATTACAATTAAAACATGTTGCCAGTGGATAGGGAATGTGGAGTTTGAAGGCACCTCATGATATCACATTTCCATTTACTTTTGGGGGCATAAGCATCAATATACTTCTGTATTTCAGGAATTAAACAACAAAAGGAAAACCAATTACTGCAGTCCATTCCTACAAGACTTCTAAACACATTTGTGAATGGAATCACACACTGTATGGTAGAGCTCAATAAAGCTATGGCAAATGTCACGGTGAATATAGAGCTTCCTTTGTTTTCTTCCATAAAGCACAGCTTTTCAACCTTTTCACCCATTGTACCACTTTTAGGATATGGCAACATCTGAGCACCACCAGTCACCTAGCAAGCTGTCAAGAACTTGATGACCAAAAAAAAAAAAACCCAGAAAAAAGTGAAGTACAGGTAGTCCTCAACTTACAACAGTTTGCTTAGTGACTGTTCAAAGTTACAATAGCACTGAAAAAAGTGCCCCCAAGCCACAGCCAAACAAGACACCTGCCTGCCCGTCCAGCGGCGCTCTTCCTCCTGTCTGAGGTTTTCATTGTTGTGAGCATTTCTGTTGAGGATTGGTAGCGGGGGGGGGGCGTTTGGTTTTTATTCCCCCCGTCGGCTGGGTGGTTGCAGCAGGTTTTGGTCACTTCACATGATCCTGGGACACTGTGACCGTCATAAATATGAATTAGTTGCCAAGCATCTGAATGTAAATCACAAGACCCTGGAGATGCTGCAACATTCCAGCTGATCGGCGCTTCTTCTGGGCTCAGAAGTGCCAGGATCAGTGCTGAGCTCCACCTGGAACCTGCCGCTGATCCTGGCGCTTCTGCTGAGCCCTGACAGCCCCGAAGAAGCACTGATCCTGGCGCTTCCGCTGAGCCCTGAAAGCCCTGCAGCTCCAGCATCTCTCGCTCAGGCTTGTGCGGTGCTCCCACCGGTTCAGCTCATTCCCCTCCCCTGCTACCACTTTTCTAGGATGGTCGCGTACCACCTGCCAGGTGCCAATGTACCACAGGTGGTACCCGTGTCACTGGTTGAAAAGCTCTGCCATAAAGTCAAAGCCTCAGGACTCAAAGTACCATCTGTTTTATTTGATCTTCATAACACATTGTTCCTGCATCAGGATGGCAATACTTAGCAAATTGTGCATTTTTGAATTTTGTCTTCAAGCTCCTGTCTTACACTGACAATCATAGGACACTAGTAAAAAAAGATGTCAGCTGAAATTAAAAAGAAATATTTGTAATAACCTCTGGTTTAATATTTCACATTGAGGGAGATGGTGGTTTTGACTTTGAGATAGAGAGATTCTCAATCTTGTTAACTACAACAATAGTTTTAGTTTTGAAAGCCCCTGGCTTCTTTCTCAATTTACTGTATTTTCCCAGAGCTTCTTGAAAATAGCTAAAAAATTTAGAACATTTAGCATTAAGGTCATTGAAAACAAAACAAAAAAGTTCAGATTTTGATTTAGAAATTTCCACCTGACTTTAACAAACTATATACTTTAATATTTATATTAAGTACTACTGTACTCGCCCAACCATTTCATATGGTTGCAGACAAATTGCCAAAATTTTAAGAGAATTTTCAATCTTATTCATATTTTAACATTTAATTTTTTGAAATTGTTTTTTACCACTCATTACAAAAGACGATACAGTAATCTGCATCTGAAAAAAGTTGCTTATCCTTGAATTAAACCATGGATATGGCTACTGTAAAAGGACAAGGCGATACTTCATTCTGCCCATTATGAACTGCATCAGAAATGCAAGACAAAACTAATAATCAGTTTCCATAATCAAGTAACCTTTAAGAGAATCATGGAAGAATCAACACCATCCATCCATCCAAAGGAGGACCATATTTGGGGGTGGGGATTAAAGGGCAGGCAGATGCAGGTTGGAAGCATTTCTCACAATGGAAAAGAAACATCCTACCCACCAAAGGGGAAGAACACAAACCCTAACAGACAGAAGTAATTAACTAGCATGACAACATATTCTTCTTGATTCTGTTTTTAGGAGCCAATGAGTGGATATTTGAACAACTGGTTCTCTGTGTGGATGCTGCTTCCAGAAGTCCATTCTGGCCCTGGGCAACAAAAAATTAGCTACCGGTTCTGCTGAAGTGGTGCGAACTGGCTGAATCCCACCACTGGATGTATCCAAACAAGGAAAATTAAGCAATATTCAAATAATGATCCATTCAGACCAAATATTAGAAGCTCATTTTAATTGTGAACAAAGAAATACGCAAGCAGGCAGGCTTGTCTCCAGAGGCAAAAGGCAAATGCCACAAGTCAATTAATCTTTATGTTTCTCAAGTAAAGGATGTTTTCTTTTTGCAGACACCAAAGATTAATTACCTTCTTGCTTCCTTAGAGAGTAAATGACTATGTGAGATTCAAGTGCTTCTAGGTCTAAATGAAACCCTGCATGTTGCAGATACTTTTAATGAGCCACAGCTACTGAGTTCGATCTATTTTTTTTTCTCCCAAAAGGCCTAATGAATGCAACTGAGAATTGATCAGATTTGGGGACTGCAATTCCAGGATGCATTGAAAAAACTGGGCTGCATGTCACCTGCAGGCTGCATTTTATCTATTTCAGATATGAGCTTCCACTCATTGCAGATGAACATGTGTAGGTGACAAAGTTGATTTCCCTCTGTCAAGCTGATGAGTTCCATGTGCACTGAAGAATGAAGCTGAAGAAGTTTCTTGGATGAAAAGCAAAATGTCTTCAAAGAAACACAAAGAAAGTCCAGTTGCCTCTTGAAAAGCACTTTTGGGACAACCATGACCTGGGTGACAGAGAATCTCCATAGATATTTAGCTATGCACTTTGGGATGAACACCCTTCGAATGGTGTGGTAATATGAATGGATTTCCAGAAAAACTGAAGACTACAGGAACCATTTGCACTTCAGTTTCAGATGCAAACAGCACAGAGTCATCTCCTGTGCCTGTGTTCAACAGTGAAGGGACACAGGGCAGAAAGCATCCTGTAGAAAGCACAATTCCACAACACAGTTCAGGCTCCACACCCATTTGCAGTACTCAGGTGACCCTGAGGACACAGACAAACCTCCAAGTGGCCTCAATGATCTCTAAAAATGCAAATGACCAGCTGTTTGCAAGGAATATAAATCCTCCCATTCCCTACCATCCAGTCATTGCTGAACAAGCTTCTTGGATGAGTAGCGAAGCGTCTTCCAAAACAAAAAAAGAAAAAGAAAGTCCAATTGCCTCTTGAAAGAGGACCTGTAGACAGGTAGTGGTGACAGCATGGGTTACTCTATTGGGATCACATGCCACAACATGCATACAAATCAGAATTGGGCAAAGTACCTTCTAGCTATAGCCTCCACCTGTCCCACTGAGCAATAGTTTGAGCTCAGTTGGACCTGCTCAGAGACAGCAGCTTTCTTTCTCAAGAGACTGAAAGTCACAATCATCCAATAGTAAATCTGTCTAGATTCAAATTCAGTTTCTTTGATCCCATCCATATAGACACAGCCTCCAGGGACTTAGAAAAAATACCCACAGTATCACAAACTTGACCTGAGGTAATGATGTACAGATACAGTTGACTCTGCATCTCAAACTGACAAATGGCTTTAAAATGTATCACGGTGTCCTTCAAAATGGCAGATGTTAACATTTCCCACATGATGGCACTGACACTCTCTCAGATTCATCCCTTTACACATCTCTCTACCCTCTGAAAAAGACAAGATGGACAGTGGGAGGCAGAAGTCACACCACATAGCATCCAATCCACTTCACTGGAATCACACAGGTCAAAGGGAATTCCAGATAACAAGATAAGTTACTACAGTGCATTCTAGCTACAAAGACTCAAGACTCTAGAAAACATATTTATTCATTTACTTGAATTTGGTACCATGTCATTCCTCTTAAGCAAATTGGCAAATCTTGTGAGACACTCATTCCCTTGCCAATGATCTTGTAGACTTTATGTGTTCTTGTAAGATGTAGAGTTCATTTAATATATGTAGCATTTTGGTGACATTAGACAACACCCTTTGGAGTATGGTTTTTGATTGCCAGTGATTAGTACCCCACAGAGGGCACAACGCTTTACTGCACAGCGATCCACTCTTCTATTCCAGCCCTGAAGTTAACATGCACTTTCTATATGACATCTTTGCCATTTTAGAAAATATGCAAAAAAACATTATATTAGGACACAGTTATACAGTATGGCGTTAGGGCCGCGGTGGCTCAGTGGGTTAGGACGCTGAGCTTGTCGATCAGAAGGTCGGCAGTTTGGCAGGTTGAATCCCGAGTGCCGCGAAGCAGAGTGAGCGCCTGTTACTCGTCCCAGCTTCTGCCAACCTAGCAGTTCGAAAGCATGTCAAAATACAAGTAGAAAAATAGGGACCACTACGGTGGGAAGGTAACAGCGTTCCGTGCACCTTTGGCGACTAGTCATGCCGGCCACATGACCACGGAGATGTCCTTGGACAAGCGCTGGCTCTTTGGCTTTGAAACAGAGATGAGCATCGGCCCCTAGAGTCGGAAACGACTAGCACGCATGTGCGGGTGAACCTTTACCTTTACCTTATACAGTATGGCTTTAAAGACAGGACCCCAAAGAGTGTTAATGTGCTGTTGGACATATACTGTTGCACTATACTGTAAATTGCTTTTCAAATTTGGAAGATTTTTAGAACAGTTTACTATATGGGCATAGTCAGACTATAGCACTGTGTGAGATAGTAGTGTCATCATAAATAGGTCTTCTGCATATTTTGCAAAAATGTATTAGCTAGTAATTAGCTGTACATAGCAGTAATTATTTCATTTATAATAAAAATAATCCACCTTCACCACAAAGTGGATACTTTGGAGAATCAGGTGAGTTGTCTGTGTTCATGAAAATAATAAAATACTGAGTTCCTACATCTCTGGTTCTGGCCTTCTTTAGCCTCCACACCTTCCAGACTGGCTGAATCTGCTGAGAATACTGGAAATTGCAGTTCCAACAAATGTGGAAGAGTGGCAAGGTAAAAAAAAAGTGTATTTCTGAAATAAAACAATAGAGAAACTATTCAGCAGAAACAATAGAGTTAATGATTCTTTAATAGATTCTGATTCAAGTGTATCCTCTGAAAGCTAGCTAGGAGACATAATGATACCATGAAGAAGCACAACTGAGAATGCTAGAGAACACTTCAGTCCTTCCTTGATTTTTCTTCCAAAATAACACATCATACACGTAAATCAGAAAAGACTGAAGTTAAGCTGCATGTGCAGTAAGTGATGATGTGATTATAGGGTGTCAGAGCTAAGGAAATCTATCAAGAATTTGAACTTGAAAGTGAAAACTTGACTGTCTTTTGTTCTATTAACATCTACTGCACCTTTCACATGTACTCTAATTAGGGTTAAGAGCTACAAACAGAACTATCTGTAATTAACGTCAGTGGCCATTATGTCTGGATATCAAAGGAAGAACAAATGATATGTTTGCAACCTCAAGGTTAAATAGCCAGAGTTTTAAAAACCTCTGTACAGTTTTACAGCACTGGTAATTATCTTATTGAAATGACTGGCATTTTTAAATGCTTTTCTTCTTAGCTTATGTTAGGCTAACCAAAAATGTACTTTATTATTAAAATTGCTATAGTTCAACCTTTAAATAAATTATTTTGGGCCAACGAAGGCAATACCACAGAGATCCATCTATCATATTGACCCAGATCCCCGCAGTCAAATTGACTTAGCCAAGGACGTGTATGTGTATGTTCACATGTGTACTCATTTGTTTTACACATTGGCATAACATATAATATGTAAATTATTATTCTATTAATATACTAGGAAAAGAACAACATTAAGGCAATAATTTTTAATGTTATTATACAACCCCTTTGGCTGATGCAGTTCAATTCAGTTTTTATTAACAGATGATTAAATCTTTAAATTAGAGCCACAAAATAAATCTCATTTTTTTGAACAACATTAATTATGTTACCTTTTATTAGGCGCCTGGCTTCAGCCTTGACTTCTACAGTAATTGATCATTTAAGAGCATTACGTGACCACCTCCAGCCAGAGGTCACAAATTAGCATAAAGCTTACATCACTGTTTCTCCTTGCCTCTCCCCCCCCCTTCTCTGTTGCTATGCTTTTTCTATTCCAATACAAACTGAAATCTTTCATAATGCTTAATTCTTGGACTAATGGACTACTTAAATTGAGAAACCTTTTGCAATGGCTTATAATGTAAATGAAGTATAGGAATTGTTTGGTGAAAATATTATGATGCTGAAAAATGGTCAAACAAAATCCAAAGCAGACTATTTAGACTTCTGCTGTCTCTGTGACTCCTGAAGATTATAAGCAGCAAATGAAACAGAGCCTGAAAACAGACTTGCCAATCAAAGCAATTTGTATTCCTTTGCAATATTTAACTATGTCCCTTAATTACACAAAATGTCCATAGGGCCAGATCAGCATAGGATTCTCCTCCACAACTCTTTGTAGAACTGTTAATTTCCTCTGCTACAGTAATGGAATCCAACAATATAGATGAACTTAGTATCCTTGATCTTGCCATATACAGTATCATGGGAAGAAAACCCACAAGAGACAAGCCCATTATAACATTTGTCCTCCACTAAAAAGTATGTGTGGGAATAGAAGACCTAACAATTCTAATGGATTTACCCAAGTTCTGGAACTGCTGCATTTAGCTGGAGGTTAGACCTATAAGATTCATTTAGCCCCAGCAGGAACAAACCTACTAGCAAATTTTATATGTAAACATGTACATAGAAATAACATTTTCCAACGAATATTATTACTAGGACTGTTCAGTCTTTTAAACTAAACGCAAAAGGCTGCTTCAAAGACAGCATATTTGCTTCCACAGTGTCAGGACCCACCCCAAACCACGTCTTAGGAAGACAAAAACTCTTGGAGTCAGGATTTTAGTCCAAAAGAAATCTTTACTATGACGTGCTCGGTTGTAGGAAATGAGACAGGGCTTAATATTTCCACGATGTAAACCCTTATAAAGAGTTCCCGGTTTAACCCCCCTTAATCCCCATTTGGTCAGTCCCCCCCCATCCTTCCTCTCGTATCATCCATCTCGTGGGAAAGAGGAAGTTAGGACCCTTTTGTTTATTGCTGACAAAACCCAGATGCTAACCCCCCCTTTTGTTTCCCCAGTTCAAAAGGCTTCTCCTTTCCTTTGAAATGCCTATTGCCGGTTCAATACACATCTATCCTCTTCTCTTCGGGAGATGACAGAATCCATGGGATATGTTTGAAACATTCCATTTATGAATATGATATAAATGGATTCTGACAGTCCGCTCTCCTTAGAAGAAAGGTGTGTCCATCTGTAGGGGGAGAAAAGAAAAGAGAAGAAAAAATAACATGTGTAAATGTTAACTCGGTTTGTTTGGATATTCTGTATGAAATCTCTTAAGCAGCTTTGGTGCTTTAACGTGGTGTTTGCTGACCCATTCATTTTCTGAGGAGGGGAGGTGTTTCCAAGCCACTAGATATTGAGTTGTTCCATGATGTCTCCTGGAATCCAGAATTTCCTTCACCTCGAAATGTTGTTCTCCTTCCACCATGATGGGAGGTGGTGGTGGTGGAATTTTTGTTCGTAGGGGAGATTGTTGTTCTCTCTTTATTAGACTGCAGTGAAAGATTGGGTGTATTCGTCTAAGATTTTTAGGTAGTTCTAATTCAACTGTTACTGGGTTTATGATTCTTTTAATTGGAAAAGGTCCAATGTATTTTGGTCCTAGTTTTTTACAGGGTTGGAGAGACTTAAGGTATTTTGTAGACAGATATACCATCTCTCCCACCTTGAACGGTGTGGGATCAGATCTTTTCTTGTCTGCCTGTGTCTTGTGTGCTAATCTAGCCTCTGTTAATGCTTTTCTGACAATAGGCCAGGTGTATTGTAACTGAGCAATCCATTCCTTTAGTTCTGGAATTACCGGTTCTTTTGGGGTTAGGTCAGGTATGGGGTTGAAGCTCTGGCCTGTGGCTACTTGAAAAGGAGTGTAACCTGTGCTGGAGTGAATTGCGTTGTTATATGCCACTTCTGCGAAATGCAGCAGGTCTGTCCAATTGTTCTGCTGAAAATGTACATAACATCTTAAATATTGTTCAAGTACAGAGTTAGCCCTTTCCGCTTGCCCGTTACCCTGAGGGTGATGACTAGATGTCAGTCCTTGGGTGGTTCCTAACAGAGATAAAAATTCCTTCCAGAATGCTGAGGTAAATTGCACCCCCCTGTCAGATATGATGCGTAGTGGTGCTCCATGCAATCTGTAAATATGTTGTACAAAAAGTTTTGCTAATGTTTTTGCAGTAGGAATTTTTGGGCAAGGTATGAAATGGACTTGCTTAGAGAACAGATCAGTAACAGTCCAGATAACGGTGTTTCCGTTGCTTTCTGGTAGTTCCACAATAAAATCCATGGCTATTTCTTTCCATGGGGCTGAGGGATTCGCCACTGGTTGTAACAGTCCTGGCGATTTCCCTTGTAACCTCTTGGCCATTGCGCAAATTTGACAGCTACCCACATAGCTTTCTATGTCCTTTTTCATAGATGGCCACCAAAATTGCCTTTTAGTTAAGTGTAAGGTTTTTACAAAGCCAAAGTGTCCTGCTGATTTTGTATCATGGCACAGTTGCATGAAATTGATTCTCTGTGTGGCAGGTATATATAGCTTCTCCCCCACCCACGGCAGTCCATCTTTAATTGTGCACACATGTTTATTTTTCTGGAACCATTCATCACTTTCCAAAGATTTCCTGAATTCTATTCCAGTTTGGCTATCTACCTTCGGTTTCATTTTTTCTTGTGCCCTGGTGGTGACTGGTGCTGCCAGTTGTTGTTCCGGTACAAGTGGTTTAAAGTCAGTAACTCTTGTGCTGTTATATTGGGGCATGCGGGATAATGCATCTGCCAGGAAGTTCTTTCCCCCCGGTAAGTGTTTGAGAGTGAAATTGAATCGGTGAAAGTGTTGGGACCAGCGGGCTTGCTTAGGAGTGAGCTTCCTGGGCGTTTTTAGTGCTTCTAAATTTTTGTGGTCAGTCCAGACTTGGAAAGGTATTTTATTTCCTTCCAAAAATTGACGCCAAGTTAATAATGACCACCTTAATGAGAATGCTTCCTTCTCCCATATTGGCCATCGTTGTTCAGTTTCTGTAAGTTTCCTGGATGTATATGCGCAAGGTTGCAACGCCCCCTCATCATTTTCTTGTAGTAATACGGCTCCGACTGCTACGTCGCTCGCATCTGCCTGTATTACAAAAGGTTTGTTGGGATCTGGGTGTTTAAGTACAGGTTCCGCAGAAAAGAGTCTCTTTAGCCTCTCAAATGCTGCTTGACATTCCATTGACCATTTCAGAGGCTGGCTGGGCTTCACGGGTGACCCCCCCTTCGTTTTCAACAAATTTGTGAGGGGCATGGCTATTTGGCCAAATGCAGGGATGAATTGGCGGTAGAAATTTGCAAACCCCAGGAAACTTTGCAATTGCTTCCGTGTGCGGGGGGGTGCCCACTCTAGTACTGCCCTGACCTTCTCTGGGTCCATTTCGATGCCCTCTGGGGATATGCGATATCCCAGGTAGTCGATTTTTTCCTTATGAAATTCACACTTCGATAATTTAGCATATAAATGGGCAGCTCGCAATTTCTTCAGGACTGCTCTGACTAGTTTGATATGTTCCTCTTTGGTTTCTGTGAAGATAAGGATGTCATCGAGGTAAACCAGGACCCCCTTATATAGGTGCTCTCTCAGTACGTCATTAATTAATTGCATAAAGACTGCGGGGGCCCCTTGCAGTCCAAATGGCAATACTTTGAATTGATAGCACCCCATTGGGCAGTTGAATGCAGTTTTCCATTCGTCTCCTTCCTTAATCCTAATACGGTAGTATGCTTCCCTCAGGTCTAGTTTGGTAAAAATCTTTCCTTTCGATAGGTGGGATAGCATATCCTTCATTAGGGGAAGGGGGTATAGATTACATTCACTAATTGTATTTAGGTTCCGGTAATCTACAACCAAACGAAAGGAACCATCCTTCTTCTCCCTGAACAGAACCGGGGCGGCTACTTTGGGTTTGGCGGGCTCAATAAATCCTCTTTCTAAGTTTTTCTTTATGAATCTTTCCATTTCTGCCATTTCCCTTGGGCTCATGGCATACATCCTGGGTTTTGGGAGTTTTGCCCCAGGTTTGAATTCTATGGTGCAGTCTGTGGGGCGGTGGGGGGGGAGCTCATCTGCTCTTTCCTCACTGAAAACCTCAGCCAGGTCCCTGTATTCCTCCGGTATCTCTGTTAGCCCCTTCTCTTCCCCCACTGCTGCTTTTTCCTCCCTCTGGGTTGGGGGGGTGTTTGGGGGTTTTACGTTTTCCTGTTCCCCTTTTGGGAAGTTGAGTTCTGCAGTCCTCCAGTTTATCCCGGGGTTCCATTTCTTCAGCCATTCCAGTCCTAAAATCATTGGGCATGTCATGCCTGGGGCCACTATAAATGTTATGTCTTCCTCATGGGACCCCAGGGACATGTGGAGTGGTAGAGTGGCTAGGGTAGCTGGTCCCCCCCCTGCTATAGACCCGTCTAATTGACTGAAGGAGATTGGTTGTTTTAGCCTCCTCACTGGGATGCTCAGTTCCTCCACCAGTGTTGGGCTGATGAGGCAGCGGATGCAGCCAGAGTCTATCAAAGCTTTTATTTCATTGGCTTTTGGTGCAGAGGAAGCTAATATAGTTACTGTCTTAAGTATGGGTGGAAGAGGTCCACTTACCAAAGGTTCTCCCTCTGAGCTGTCTTCCGAGGTGTCCACCGCCCCTGCAGTGTAGGCCGGAGTCCAATCCCAGGTTTTGGCAGAAATTGTGGACTCTACAGCCTCTGTCCCCTTCATGGAAGATTCTTTTGGGTTGCCTTGAGACTTGCCAATCAAAGCAATTTGTATTCCTTTGCAATATTTAACTATGTCCCTTAATTACACAAAATGTCCATAGGGCCAGATCAGCATAGGATTCTCCTCCACAACTCTTTGTAGAACTGTTAATTTCCTCTGCTACAGTAATGGAATCCAACAATATAGATGAACTTAGTATCCTTGATCTTGCCATATACAGTATCATGGGAAGAAAACCCACAAGAGACAAGCCCATTATAACATTTGTCCTCCACTAAAAAGTATGTGTGGGAATAGAAGACCTAACAATTCTAATGGATTTACCCAAGTTCTGGAACTGCTGCATTTAGCTGGAGGTTAGACCTATAAGATTCATTTAGCCCCAGCAGGAACAAACCTACTAGCAAATTTTATATGTAAACATGTACATAGAAATAACATTTTCCAACGAATATTATTACTAGGACTGTTCAGTCTTTTAAACTAAACGCAAAAGGCTGCTTCAAAGACAGCATATTTGCTTCCACAGTTCCTGTCTGCAGCTCCTCTTTTTCCTGGGATTGTGTAGCAGCTGCAGAAGGTAACCACGCGATCCCAGCAAAAGATACAACTACGTTTCAAGAGGTGAAAAGAATGTTTTGTGAGCACTACCACGTACTCCAAAAGCACCTTTGCCTTTGAAACTAAAGTACTTCACAATCCCAATTTCTATACAACCAGCTCTTGGACTGTAAAAAAATATAATAAGAAGCAAGAATGCTACTGCTGTGGTAAGTAAAGTCCAAGGTATCCATTACCTAAAAGCTACTCATTACCTAAAAGCTAAAAGTGTGTGTCTGGAAGTGATTAGATTATGATTGTTTCTCTACTTTGAATTTTACCCAAATTGTATGGGTGTCTCAAAGGATAGACTGAATTAAAATATTGTTGGTATGTATTTATACACATCCCACAGAAGATTTAATTCAGACTCAGCTCAGATTTTTTAAAACCCATTTTTATACATTTTATACATGGAGAGGGTAAGATTGAAATGTGTTTTGCTGAAAGATGTTCAAAGATACATATATACATGCAGATCTTGTGGACAATGCTCAGTTTTCTTTACATGGCGGTTGCAAACAAAATCAAATTATTATAGTGTGCCTCTTTCTAGGCTGCCTCTAGTAAACATTCCTTTTTAGTTCAAATCCCTTTCCAGCATATACATTTCAGAATTCAGTAGGAAAGAAAAACCCCAAAACATTAAAAGCAGCCCCAATCAAATATTTACCTGGGATATTTTTTTTCCTGGGCAATTCTTATAAACTCAGTGAAAATAATTCACTCAATTCTAATAATAATAGATTTACCTCAAACTTAAAGGGATTTGTTTTTTAAGTTGCTAAATGCCAAATCAGTAATTTTCACTATACGCTAAATACTATTTTTGTGTGTGTGAAATTAACAGAGCTCACTTGGTATCAGCCTACCATGTTTCCTGAAAATAAGCCCTAGCTTGATTTTTACATTTGCACCAAATATAAGCCCAAACCCCAAAATCAGCCGACACCTGTCACTCTACTGCCTGACTTCTTCTGAGGTTGCTGGAGGCCGGTGCTGCTACTCATCACAGTGGCACATCACAGTGGTTCCTGCACTTACAGCAGGAAGCTGCATGGCACGTTGCGTCAGTGCCGCCACTCATGGCAGGCCACATGGCACATCGCTCATGTGCACCATGGCCGAATGCACCATATGGTGTCCTGTCACAAGCAGTGGCACTGGTGGCACGAGTGGCAGTACCAGCATGATGCACCATGCGACGTCCTGCTGTGAGCAGCGGGACCAACATAATGCACAACATTCCATCCTGTGGTGAGTGGCGGCACTGGCATGATGCACCACATGGCGTCCTGCCACAAGCGGAAGCTCCAGCATGACATGCCACATGGCCTCCTGCTGTGAGCAGCCGCAGAAGAAGTCAGGCAGAAGTGCGACAGGTGTCGGGGTGTGGGAGACCTGGCTGTGGCAGTTCTGAGGTAAGCAGGTAAGACATCCCCTGAAAATAAGACCTAGTGCCTCTTTTGGAGGCAAAAAAATATAAGACCAGGTATCATTTTTGGGGAAACACGGTATACACACAAAAAGGTACATTTCCATTCAGATTCGCTACAATCTTTTCCCCCAACTAAAAACTTCAAGTTTTTAAAAACTACTACTGGTTGTAAGATACCATAAAACTATTTTGTTACAGACTACCAAACAGCACATAAAATTTCTTTTAACTCACTAGAAGCTTTTCTTTAAAATGGAAGCTTTTAAAATTGAAGAACTAATTATTTTCATGGATCATGTATAGTACTTTCCAGTTTGTTGGTTTAAAAAGGGATAAGTTTGGAACAATGGAGTTTTTGCCATCTTTCTCAACTTTGTATACATTATTGTTATTGTAAGATAATAGTGTAGAAGCGTATAGTTAATCAAGCGGTTAATCCACAAATCTTTCCTGATGCTTGTTTTCTGTTTGTTGGGGTTTTCTGTTTGTAATTTATTCCTTTTTTTTCCTCAAAAGCTTAGATTTTTTTTCCCAAAGCGCATGCAGCATTTCCACAAACACTGATTCATCATCCTTCAGCACTGATCCATTAACATTTATTCTAGCTACACAAGAATACTCTTGCAAAGAACATGATGAAAAACATTTCTGATTAATTAGACCGTTTTTATGAAGAAAGAGGCAAAAGATTTTGGAGTTAATTTGTAGCTGTCTTAAGATAATTCATATCTTAAGAAACCATAAGAAGAGATATATTTTACCCTTAAAGGGGAAAAAAAGTAGTTATGAAAGCATCGCACAACAGTAACAAAATCTTGTATTAAATTACAGTCTAAATCCGTGTGAAAATTATGAATTTAGAATCAGTAAAATTTTATTAAAGCAATAGATCATTTTTTCTCTCCTAAACAGTCATTAGTATTTTCTCAGGAGTATCCCCAGGCCTCTGGATTAGATTTTGAAGGTCTGTGAGAAGCATCTAGAATTCAAATTGGGGTAAGAAACTTGACTGGAGGAATAGAAGTCTACTTAGAAAGCAGTGAACTCCATCTTTCATATGGATTCACTACTTGAAAAAGGTGGTAGAATTTTTGTTTGTTTGTTTGTTTGTCTGCTTAGATCATAAACCTTACCCCACAGAATTTTGTCACCAACAGGGTGCCATGATTATATTACAACAAAAAAAAACAACCTGGATTGACCCAACAAGTGGAGGAAAACAACAAATCCAAAGAAGCCAATTAACTTTATCGTAGCCATTACCCTTCACAGCAAGAATGCTATTCAATTAAGCAACTCATCACCCTGCCCAATTCATTGCTAGCGAGTTGCTAGAGGAAAAAAAATAAACCCAAACATAAATCCAGCCCAGTGACATAGATGGTATTTGCAGATAACTCCTAGAGAGAATGCATATGACAGCAGAAGAGATTCAGCCCAGACAAGAACAGAAGAACACTTAGTCAATCAGTGGGCCTATCCAGCAACAGGCATTCATCATACAACGTAGATAACAGCATTCCCTCTGAATATTCAAGAGTTCTTGTGCTGCACACACATACAGTCAAACAAGACATTCATTCAATTCCAGTGCATAGGATTCACAGGCAAACACATTATTTTGATATGTGACACAGAAATTCCTACATGTCTTTCTTTCCATTTTTAATAGAACAAAATACCAAATATTTAAGAACAATATGATGTTCTTTCACAACCAAACTATACAGTCTGAGAAAACTATCTCCCTTTGTCTAATGACAGGGTCAGTTCTGACACATTTTTTTTTACTTGTGATAAGCTCCTTCAGTTGGATGACTGCCAAAGGTTCCAGCAATCAGACCCATAAGGAGGGGTTTCCCATCATTTCTCAAATGGAAATCAGTTTATTGTGGAATACAAAAGAGCAATAAACATTTAAAGGCATCTAGCACAGGTATATTAATTTAGTATACCTTAAAGCCCAAGTCCCATGCTAGTTCACCTAAACATTTCATCCACAGTGAAATTGGAAATAATTTAGTTGTACATTGGGGCATATTTTGCTGTTCTTCCTGTAAAAATCTCTAAATGCACATGAAAAGACTTTGAGTCACAAGAAAAGTTGGTGGGGGAATACAGAAACATTGAGAAACACTGATTGTGTTATGACAGGTCATTAAGAGATACCAGTCCTCAGTATGATTACTTGTAGGATATAAAAGATCTGGTGGTTTAAGAGACTGTACTGAGACATTTAATCATAATCATAATAGTAAAGTTGGAAGGGATCTTGGAGGTCATCTAGTCTAACCCCTTGCTCAGGCAAGAAACTCTATACCATTTCAGAAAAATGGCTGTCCAGTCTCTTCTTAAAAACTTCCAGTGTTGGAGCATTCACAGCTTCTGGAGGCCGGTTGTTCCACTGGTTAATTGTTCTAACTGTCAGGAAGTTTCTCCTTAGTTCTAGGTTGCTTCTCTCCTTGATTAGTTTCCATCTGTTGCTTCTTGTCCTGCCTTCAGGCGCTTTGGAAAATAGCTTGACTCCCTCTTCTTTTGTGGCAGCCCCTGAGATATTGGAACACTGCTATCATTTATTTCAGAGGAATGATGTGGCATAAGCCTTTTCTGACTTAGAATAAAAATAAGCCTTTTCTGACTTAGAATAAAAAATAATTCAGTGTGCCAAAATAAATACTTGACTGACTCTTCCTATACCTCTATAATGACAGTTGCTTCCATTGTGCCAGAGGTGGCAAAGAGATTAATATAGAGCAGTTAAAAGAATTATGGACTTCAGTTAAAGCAATTGCTTTTATTGTTTTTATTATATAGCATGTTCAGTTTATTCATCTCTGTTCATTGAGGTTCTTTACAATGACTATAGTATGAATTCCTCTTTACCTCTATGGGTACTAGATCAGGGGTCTTCAAAATTGGCCCTTTTATGACTTGTGGACTTCAACTCCCAAAATACCTCAGCCAGCATGCCTGGCTGAGGAATTCTGGGAGTTGAAGTCCACAAGTCATAAAAGGGCCAAGTTTGAAAACCCCTGTACTAGATCATTCTTGCACAGTAGAGTGTTAATAGTCATTGGCTGGGAACCCACGGTCATCTTTACTTTAAATCTGAGTTAAGATTAACGACTATATTATCAGCAAGAGGAACTCTTTTTTTAATGTTGGCTCCAAATACTTATTTTTAAAAAATGAGGCATTTTATGCCCCAGTCACTGTGGGCCTGTGAAGTGGAAAGTTGTATTCCCCCCCCTCTTTTTTCATACTCTTACTCTCTCCCTAAGTGTGCATCTTCTTCTTTGAACTTTTTCGGACAAGTTTTAGACTTAATGTGATTCTCATAATGTATCTTGGTGCTAGATCAACCGCATCTGCAAGCAAACCTGATTCAGCCATTCGGCTGTCTACTGTCTATAATAGGGATCTCAAAAACAGTGCTATATATGGTGAGAGGAGGGAGGGCCTTAATGTAAAGATGAGACTGGTGTCTGGACATTCATATCTTTACATTACAGTCTCTGGACAGAGGGAAGCATTTCATTTCATGGGAATCTTTCAAATATGGTACCGTGTGTGTCGTGGAGACCTGCTTGAATGTGACCCAGAAGAGGAGGAGGAGTTCATAAAAGTTGAATAAAAGGAATGTCTTACATACAGACAGTATAATTTATGCCCTTCACTACAATCAGTCACAAACAGTTCTTGAATATATTATGTCAGGAATGAGGAGGGAGGGTGGTAGCCTTAAGATACCAGGCAATAGCTATTCTGAATGAATGGTAGGATTTCCTCATATCCAAGTATACAGTAGAACTTGGGTCTTCAAACTTGGTTGAGGAATTCTAGGAGTTGAAGTCCACAAATCATAAAAGGGCCAAGTTTGAAGACCCGTGCAGTAGAACATAGAAGCAATGTCAGTGTTCCAGTCCTTTTCCAGTAGATTGGAGCTCCCTGACTCTCAGATTTATAGAATATACAACAAAATGGTCATGGTTGTAAAACGAAATAAAAATGAATCTTTTTTTAAAAAAAGATTCTCCAAATCATCTGAAAAGCTGAAACCTAAAGGAAGTATAAACCAATTGTTAGAAAAACTGTAATTTCCTTTTCTTCCTTCCTTCATTGGTTAATTATAGCCTTCCTATCTCTCCTTATCCTTCAGATGTCAGGCAAAAAACATTCATTTTTTTGAAACTAGGCACACTGATAGTTGCTGGAAAATGCCATGTGGCATGGACGGTTAATTTTTTTAGCCATAGACCACCCAGAGTTGTTTGGGAATTGGACAACCTATAAATTAAAAAAAAAGTAATAAAAAATGCTTCCCCATTAGTAAAATAGGTGTGTGTATATATACATATACACACACAGAAGTCCATTTCCATAAGTGCATTATTATTATGATAGTGAGTATTCTTCTACAAAAGAATATTAGTAGCAGTACTAGTCCCAAAAGGTTAGTCTGAAAAGGAACTTCCAAATCTCTAAATTATCCAACATGCATTCCCCCAAAATTTGACTTCAAAGCACATTTGAAAACATTACATTTCAGGAAATAATTTTCATTTCTTAACTAAAGGACACATTATCTCTGTGTTGGCACAATAACAAATAAAAGAACTCAACTATTTCACATGATTCTGTCTCCTTTAATGATACAAAGTTCTTTCAGACCTAAGTCAGAATGTGCCCGACATTCCCTGTTGTAAATGTTACTGGGAATAAATATTATTTTTCTAATAATTCTTAATAAATAAAACAAATGGATTAAACATTATTTCAACAATTCTTGCTTACATCAAAGGAGGAGTATAAGCTGTCCCAATTTCAACTGGATTTTTCTGATCATTCACCTCTCTTGAGATTTCATGTGTTTGATCATGTCCTATTTAAATGTCTTTTCTTGTTTACCACTGTCTTACAGTGGTTCCAGTACTGAAGAGAATTTTTATGAATATTAAAAGACAGCTGGGTTGTTTTTTGTTTCAGAAGTTGCAAAGCTACTTCAGAGAGTTCATGCAAATACAGGCTGGTACCTCCTGGAAGAAACTGTATCTTTTCTTGAAGAACTTTGGTGAATTCTGTTGATATCTCTTTATCTCTTTATTTGAAATATATATTTCTGGGATTGTGTGCAAGCCCAGAAAAAGATGCAGCCTTCTTTAAGAAGCCCCAATGGGGAAGCCACATATACTGACATCCATTTGTCAGCTTTGGAGCTAAAGCACCAGGTTTTTTAAGATTTTTTTTTATCTTTTACTTTTATAAGTGACTCAAGGCAGAGAACATACATTATACCTTCTTTCTTCTGCTTCCCCCACAATAACCACCCCATGTGGTGAATTGGGCTGAGAGAAAATAAGTGGTCCAAAATCATCAAGCTTGCTAAAGAGAGACTAGATCTCCACAGTCTCCAGTTTTCTAGGCAGGGTCTTCAAACTTTCTTCATTAAAGAATTTTGAGCAATACAGTGGGGGGGGGGGGGGAAATCCAGACCACAAAGAAGCTTCAAGGGATGGATATATCAATACATTTTTAATGTAAACCAATCTAAGTTCGTTCATTCATTCATTCAATATGTTAATATTTCTACTCAGTCTGCCTACATCAGACATATTCATGCAGACACATCCTAGGGCTTTGGTTTTCATATTTTCAAAATATTTGGTATACATTTTATTATACACACTAAAATACAAACTCGTTTTTAAAATTTTCATCCCCCCCAAAAAAACCCACACAATTTTACTATACATTTTGGAATCTGGTAAAATTTGGGAACTGCAAAATGGAAAGGAAGGATCATTTCTAGTTCGTAAATTAGATTTGAATAAGCAAACTGGCTTAGCTGGTTATAAGAAATTCTTAATAAAAACAATTGCCCTTATTATGAGAAAGCTTCTGGTTGCTCTTTCATCAAAACAAAGGAATATTGAATTCTAGGTCTTCAAAAGAGCGTTATGATTTTAAATGAACTCTCCAAACTACTTCTTGAAGCAAAATATGTCCTCTTATTTCATCTTCTTTTAAAGGATGACAATTCAATTTGCTACAAATGGTGGTAAAAGAGATTTCGACAAATATATCTACCACTGCATAAATAATATCTAGCCAACGCTGTTCATGTGGTGTCATCACCAAGACTTCTGTATGGATTGTGTCTATGAGAAAATGCACTAGATTAAGGATAAAGGCAACAGAAGCAGGTTAATGAGTTATATCATTAAGTGGACCCTTAGAAACAGAAGCTTCTAAAACCTTCCAGGCTGTTACTTTATCTGATCTGGAAAGACCATCTTGCAGGAAAATAGGGCCATTAAAGTGAAGGAGAGGGGAAAATAACAAAACAAAAATAACATTTAAAGCACTTAGGGTTTAATACTGAAAGTGGGAATTGAGTTTCTGATTACTAAGAGCAACGGGAAGAAGATAGCTAACAGCAAGGAAGCAGATTTCTTACCTACACACAGACCCATAACTCTTATTACTTTGGGGGATAAACAGTGTTATATGAAGGACAAAGAAAAAATAAGCAGTAAGTCAGGGATATAAATTCCATATCAGCATTAAACTGTTTAGATCTGACTGACAGGTGTCCTTATCATTCACAAATTTAAATAAAGATTCAGTTTCTAGTGGTGTGATTCAAGGATCTTGGAAGCTTTTGCCTAGCAACTGCCTGACAAACTAGACCATAACTTTTATAACTCTGCTGTAATCCTTTCCAAGGAATAAATTACGAATTTATCAACAAATTCTAAGATGAAATATTTTTTATGATCCTTTCCTTAATAGAGCAGAACTAGTGGAACTATTACTACTGTTCTTTGGTAGGAGAAGTCGGTGTTGTCATGATAGCTTCACTCAATAAATAAAGATATCTGCCACTACTGCAAATAAAGATATATAGTACTCTCCTTGTGAATAGGTTATGTCCCGAGAGACTCTTTGTAGGTCCATTTTGTTTGCAAGACCAACTAATATAAAAAACACAAACAATACAGATCTTACTTTACATTAAACATTGTCAGGTTTTATCATGATGCTGCTGCTGCTTAAGTAAGGAAAGAACTGGACTGCATCTGTCGGCAACTCCAACCTAGAAGGTCCTGGAAATTTGGGAGAAGGCGAGAAAAATTTTCCAGCATGCTTTGTATGTAAGTGGTGTAATGTATTGGGTTTGCTTGTTAACACCACGTGGTAACGGCTGGTAGGTTGCTAGAGCAGGGAGCTAGCTAACAGCTCCCAGCATCTCAGACAACCTGTCTCCAGCGCTGCTATTGGTTGCCCCTAGGCGGCAATAGGTTGCTTCAAATCTATTGGCCGCCGCCTAGGGGCCAAGGTATAAATTGCTGTATCTGCAGCCCTGTTCTCTAGTTCAGATCCTGCAAGAAATAAACCATGCTCTTTGCTGAACTCACTCGCTTCGTCTTCATTTCTGCGCAAGGAACCCAGTACACAAGTAACATACTGGAAATTAACCCTTTCCTGCCTTCTTCAGACTTCTGGGTACGGACAGGTTTGTACATATTGGCAAAAGTTTGTAACTCAACAGTTCCTTAGGAATGTTTGCATATAGTGCCCTTAATCTAAAACATTTTCATCCACAAATAAAATTATCTTCTTTCAAGCTGTTTATCCTAACTAGATCCAGGTGATAAAATATTTGCTACATACAAGAATCACATAAGGCCAATTTTACAAAGGGGGGAAACTTCAAAATATGTAGTATTGCTCTTGAGCAGGGCTTTCTTTCTCATAGAACACTCAGAACGGAGTTCCGGCACCTTTTTTGGATGGAACCTTGTAGGGTAGGCAAGGCATGTGTGAGTTCCGGCACCTTTTTCTTTTACAAAAAAAGCACTGCTCTTGAGTATTGCTCACGAAAGCCACTGCAGGAAAACAGCAGCAGCAACATCTGTGGATGGCCCAGGCATAAACTTTCCTGTATAGTACCGGATTGGATGATTTATTGTCCAGTTTGTTACCTTTCACTTGAACAACATTAATCAAATATTCATGTTGAAGCTTGAAATATATTTCACGTGCTTCCAATTTCACATTTCCAGTGTGCTTAGTTCATTTTAAAGACATTAGACATTTCAAAGACAACAATCTAGTGTAGTTGCAGATACATATTATCATCTTATTTGCAGACAGACATAAACACATTATGTCCAATGAGTTCTAATTATAGAATTATTTCAGATTTCCTACTTTCATATTTCCTACCACATATTTTCCATGAAGAATGGCCATGATTTAAAAATAAGCAACAGCATTAATTTACTTTGCCAAGAACTTAAAGAAAAAAAATAGACCATGATCCTAATTCATTCTAGAGAAATTAAGACACTTATAACAATCAGTATCTGAGTTTTACAACTCAGGTAGAACATGAAAAAATGTGCCAAAGCAAAAAGGTAGTTATGACAAAGAAGGTTATTTTAGTGTGACCCTGGATGGATAATAATCAATGATTTTTTTAAAAAAAAATGAAAAATGGATATTTTTTTATTTAAATTGGACTTTTTTAATCAAATTTATTTTAATAAAATGCTTTTAGAGTAAAAATCTATCTAAATATAGTTTTCTATTTAAGATACATTAATAATTTAGTTTATTCAGTATGAATAGTTATGTAGCATGAGGCTGTATATTCTGCAATATTTACATTTTTGGTAAACTCATTCAATGAATCCAAGCTCTGCAAGTTAAGATAACATGCACTGACTGCATTGATGCATTCACACAATTTCACCATGAGATAAATCACAAAACAAAGTTCAGGAATATTCCTTTATCCCATTGTTTTGCAAATCTATGTACACAACAAACTGTATGATTGTTTGAAGAGAAATGCATCTAAGTGTTTTAATTAAATAAAAGACTTTGAGTAGTTCTCCAACTATGTGTGATTAACCTATTAATATAAAATCAGTTCTGATATCGCTGCTTTACTAACTTGACAGCTTATTATTCTAAATAGGAAACCTTCATTATGTTTGCAAATAATAATATTAAAGATTCTAACTACCAGCAAGAATGAGTCCTTACATTTAAAGAGCACCTGTCATTTCAGATCCATCATGGCAGCATCTGTTAGCGGGCATCCACTCACCTGCTGCCCATCACGTCCCTCACCTTGTTGTGTCACTGCCGTATCACCAGCCATCCCATTAAAGTGAGTGGGACTGCAGGTGAGTCAACAGGGGGCAGAGGAGGAGATGCTGTGGAACAGAGTTGATAGTTGCTCTTTAAAAATTATGATTTAAATTGAGTTGATTTAAATCAAGCCTTTTTACTAGTGATTTAAATCACGATTTAAATCACTAGTAAAAAGGCTTGATTTAAATCAACTCAATTTAAATCATAATTTAAATTTAAATCAAATGCACCCTGGTGTGACCTGATCTGATTGTAGGGCCATTACTACCAATTATAGTGCCAATAATTCATGACAATTTAGTAAATTCTTCAGAGATGGAACAGCTGCCACTCTTTCATAATTTTTTGAGGTCTTATTTTCGCTGATCATATATGCTGACCTCTTCAGTATGAATTAAATGACTTTATTTCATTTTAAACATTAGTTTACTTTAAAAATCTCTTTGTCCCATAAAATGTACTCCATGAAAAATATTTGACCAAATATACTGTGAAAAAAATTGTACTGGCTATATATTATCAGTAAATTATTTACATATGGATAGAACTGTAATCTTAGCTCAATGTGTCTAAGATTACCAAATCTTCTTCTGATGAACAATGAAGTACTGAAGATTTTCAGAATGCAGCTGGAATTCTTTAAACTACCACTTCACTACTAAGCAACTTAGTGGTAAAAAAAGGAAATACTAGCAGACACATAAGAACTTGTTGAAGACGCTAAATCTATGGGGATGTGCCAGGACTAATTGTTTCCATTCGTAGCTAAAACATTGATTCTCCATCTGCAGAGATAATATAAATATTGCCTCTACAGATGGAGATTTAATTCTGCTTCGAAAATAATAATAAAACAACAAGACAAACAAATATAACACTGTAAAATCGTCAACTCATTGCTACGGGCATACCAAAAGAAGATGCAAGTGTCTTGGGACTCTGAGGCATGGGGCCAGGCCTCTTCTCTCCTCTTGCTTTATGACTCTCAGAACCTCGATAATCTACAAGGAAGGAGTGATGTAAAAGGAGGGATGGTGAGAATAATATTACCGCTGCTATATCATTTCACCCATCATTCTCAAGTCAGTTATCACCTCAGTAAGAGCTGCAGCTGCACTACCATTTCCAGTCTCCTTATCCTCCTAAAATGGATACCTTGGAAGTAATATAGTAAGGGGACAAATCATATGGTGAAATCATAATTTTTGCAGGCCTTGGTGACATTATGACCAACATAATTTTACTCTGAGGTGCATGGAACACTGTTATCTTCCCACCAAAGTGGTATCTATTTAGCTACTCACATTTGCATGCTTTTGGACTCCTAGGTGGGCAGCAGCTGGTGCAAGTAGTGGGAGCTCACCCCATTGTGCAGCACTTGGGTTGCAAACCAGGGCTATCCAGCTAATAAGCTCAATGTCTTTAACTTTAATGGAGCCATTGTGCTCCCTTTCCCCTTTAAATAGGCATAACACCTTGAGGAACTAGTAGAGGCTCTTCTACCATGAAAACAGTCAGATAAAAGAAATCTGAGTCTAGGGCAGAACTGTAATCTAAGTAAGTGTATCAGACAAGACCTTCCCTAGTTGTCACAAAGATAAAGGGAGGAATGTGGAAGAACACATTCAGACTTGCAAGACTATGTTACCATAACTTTATAGTAAAAGTAGTGTCAGCATTCATTCCTAATGTGGTCTACATTGAAAGGCTGACATCTCCACATACACACTTTGCATCACTTTCAGATGAGATTAGTCCTGCTTGTCTCCATGATATAAGCTGATCTCAAAGACTAAATCAGCATTTTTTCCTGAGTTTTTTCTATGCTGTCCATCAATAACAGTGCTGTTTAATAGAAACAGAAGGAACTGTATTCCATCAATATGGCCTCCTTCCTCCCTAAAACTTTGCATTTTGCAAATGGCCAGGCAAATGCACATAACATTCACTGAAAAACATGGATAGGATTTGTAATATAAGGCATTTATTTTCTTCTCTTACATAGAGCAATGACAAGGAGATTTTTGTTACTCCATGAGCTGTGGTAAGTTAGCAATAGGCTGGACATTTTTAATATGTACCTGGGAGTGTTTTTTTAAAAAAACTAACTTCATGGTGTTTCCTACCTTTTCTCAGAGATCTGAGATTTTAGGTATACCTAAAACCTAACAATCACTTCAATATGAGCCAGCAGTGTGCTGCAGCTGCCAAAAAAGCCAACACAGTGCTAGGCTGCATTAACAGAGGGATAGAATCAAGATCAAGTGAAGTACTAATACCACTTTACAATGCTTTGGTAAGGCCACACCTGGAATACTGCATCCAGTTTTGGTCACCACGATGAAAAAAAGATGTTGAGACTCTAGAAAGAGTACAGAGAAGAGCAACAAAGATGATTAGGTGACTGAGGCTAAAACATATAGGGAACCGTTGCTGGAATTGGGTATGTGTAGTTTAACGAAGAGAAGAGTGAGGGGGGACATGATAGCAGTGTTCCAATATCTCAGGGGCTGCCACAAAGAAGAGGGAGTCAAGCTATTCTCCAAAGCACCTGAAGGCAGGACAAGAAGCAATGGATGGAAACTAATCAAGGAGAGAAGCAACCTAGAACTAAGGAGAAACTTCCTGACAGAAAAATTAACCAGTGGAACAACCTGCCTCCAGAAGTGGTGAATGCTCCAACACTAGAAGTTTTTAAGAAGAGACTGGACAGTCATTTGTCTGAAATGGTACAGGGTTTCCTGCCTGAGCAGGGAGTTGGACTAGATGTCCTCCAAGGTCCCTTCCAACTACTACTACTACTACTACTACTACTACTACTACTACTATTATTATTATTATTATTATTATTATTATTATTATTATTATTATTATTATTATCCTGGATTCAATATAATAGACTGTCAATGATTTTAGCACAACCTGGCAGCTGAACTAAATTCCAACTTCTATAACAACAAAAACCCTTTGCACTTTCTGTGCAGATACAATGCATTGGATTGTGAGTCTGAAACCTTTTTGTGCTCACTTCTCTCCTTGGGTTACTTTATTAGCAAAGGTGTTATACTCATGCAATTTCGCTTAATACCCAGGGCAAAAGCTAATTATCTTTAATGATCACATTTACATTCTATTGCCGAGAGACACAATGTCCAAGAAACACACTGATTGGAGTGTTTGAATTTAAAACAAAATAACCCTACTGACTTTCAAAGACTTAAATCTTACTATTGCTTTTTAATTGTGTTTTCTAAGGACCCATATATCCCGATTCCAGGCATTAACACAAGCACATGCAATGTTTTTTGTTTACAATTCTCTGAAGAATTAAAAGCAAAAGAGTGACATTAAATATTAGGTATAATTGAGGGCAGTTTAGCTTTCTCACTTAAAACATTTAAAACTCAAAAAAGATCAGGAAAGCAACCTATGCTATAATATAAACAAGGAATCCAATCCTTTATCATTATTATTGTGATGGATATCCACCCTTGTTTTCCTCAGAAAGTGACAACACCCTTTTGAAAAGTGTGTGCTTATTTTCACTTGTTAACGTAATTGGTAGGTGTAATCATACATAAAAGTTTATTAACATCCATCAGTAAAGCTATGGAACAGAAATAGCACTTAGAGATAATCTATTGGGCACAGGTTAGCTGTCTAATTTGTAAACAAGGGGACAGATTTTAAATTTCATGAATCGGGTGCAGATATGATATTAAAGGTCTTATGTATCAATGACACACAAGTTTCAGATATCCTGATTTTTGAACATCCGGTACGACTAATATTGAGTCTAGAAGGATTCTACTGAATTTCTACATTCATGAAACAATTAGCTTTAGCTTAGAAATTCTTGATTGCCAAAAAGAAAAAAAAATACAAGTTAACTGAAAAATGTAACATCTAATGAAGGTACAAAATGGTGATTTTCAAATGTGCAACACTGTACGTATGTATGCTAGCATTTTGGGAATGAATAGAAAACTATACTTACTTGAAAATAAAAACCAAAACATCTGATCTTCTGTGAGAAAAGAGGAAAACAATGAAGCGTTTCTATTTCTACCAGCCTAAATTCTATTTTGGCATTTTGTATGAACAGCCTTCATTTTTCTATGTTACATGTTTTTAGTTTAATATAAGTAACTAAATACACTTTAAGCACATAAATAAATTCTTCAGGGTAAACAGAATGCCTGTGTATGAAATGCATCTTCCTTACTAGCTATGCCAGGGGTAGGAAACCTCGGCTCTTTTATGACTCGTGGACTTCAACTCCCAGAATTCCTCAGTCAGCACAGCTGACTGAGGAATTCTGGGAGTTGAAGTCCACGAGTCATAAAAGAGCCGAGGTTGCCTACCCCTGAGCTATGCTGACAGCAGCCTAGTCCTCCACCCCAAGCCCCCCTCGTACTATGGTTTTGAATGTACAAATCCTCAGCCTCAATTGATTTATCAGTTTCTTTTGCTGACCCCCTAGGTCTTCTCCTCCTTTCAAATGACTTACAGTACTTCAGTCTAGACAAGTAACCACAGTTAAAAGGTCAGTGAATGTAATGACTTCAGCTAACTGTTCAAACACTGCAGCAGCCTACTTTTGAAGGGAGAAAAGTGAAGGACTCAAATGAGAGGGGCTGATTACACACTTGCAAAGCAGTCAAGAGCATTCAGACAGTTAGGCAGCTACCAAATCACACCATTTTAGAGCTCCACTTCCAAATTGCAAAGTATGAAAAAAAGGAAGTGGGTATATAAAGAATAGTGTTCAGATTCTTTTTTTTTAATAGCCATGGGAATTCTATTGCAGACCACCCATTATCTGAAAATACGATGATCCAGAACAACACACAATATGGGCTGGCAGCTTTTTTTTTTTAATCCCATTTATATCCCGCCCTTCTCCGAAGACTCAGGGCGGCTTATAATTTAAGCACAAACCTATGTGCTTAGCAATAGCCTTCATTCTATGTATATGCCTGCTTATTAGGGCTTTCGCCCCCCCCCCCAAGCGGCATTATTACAAAGTCAGCTTAATTGCCCCCAACAATCTGGGTCCTCATTTTACCAACCTCGGAAGGATGGAAGGCTGAGTCAACCTTGAGCCTGGTGGGATGAGAACCTGCACTAACTGCAGGCAGCTGGTGTTACTTAAGGAGGCATTAGCCCACTGCTCCACCAAGGCTCCTGGTCTATACCTCTCATCAGTGCTTTTTTTCTAAAAGAAAAAGGTGCCGGAACTCACACATGTCATACAACCCGCCTTGCCTACCCTACAAGGCTCCATCCAAAAAAGCTGCCAGAACTCTGTTCTGAGCGTTCTATGACAAAAAAAGCCCTGCCTCTCATACATGAGAAAGTGTTGTATTTGTGTTGTATTTCAGCAAAATTATAAAGGTGGAACCACAACCACCTTCCATATTAGGTACAGGCAACTACAGACTAACCTTTATTTTCTTCCTGTTCCTTGCCCTGTCATTGTAGGCTTTCCGCAGTAGACAAAGGAATCAACAGTTCTGAATGGCTCAGATTTTATCATTTCCTATAGCTGGAAGCAGGCACCTGAGTCATCTTGTTATTATGAAGCAATCATTCCATCTTAAATTGTAAGGGATTTCTGAAAAGTCTACCAGAAATAGCTAAATTCCGTAATGATTTCACACAGTTTCAGTCCTCTTCATTCTGCTCAGCACACTGGTGACTCCACTGTAATTGGCAACACCTACTGCTGCAGCAAATGAGGATCAATTCTGTGTATATAGGAGGGATATTATAAAAATACACTTGTTTACTTTGCACATTCATACTTAAATTTTTGATAATCTGAACACAAACGTAAATGTTGGGATTGATCCTTTGAAGATAAAAGCATTATTCTACACAATTTCTTAACAAATCAGTCACACCATAACACTTTCTATTACTTTAAGCCTATCCAAGCAAACTTAGTCACAGGTTTAATTAAACTTGGGTAAGTCCTCAGAAGGTTACGGTTATTAAAAGCTGCTAATTTATCTCAGTACATATGCTAATCTGTTCTGTAATCCACCTCACTTTGTAAGCATATGTGTTTAGATGGCACAAAATACACAAGAAAATCCTTTAAGCATTCCCAACTTGTAGGTCAATGATAAACACATCCATTTGAAATTTTCCATTTCATTTGATGGAACATGCCTTACTCTAAGCAAATTTTAGACAAAACGTGGGTGAAATCTGCTAAATGAAGCAGAGAAAGCACTATAAATGTAACAGCTGCTTAAAGTTGTTTCCAGAAGAAATGTGGTTTAAAGCAGTGTTGCTTTATCACAATATTCTTTATAGCCACTTACAGCCTGCACTTGAAAAAGACTTAGAGGGACCTTTTCCCATAGCAATGGCTGAAAGCTCTCTAGGGTGGCTTTGGCACACAGTGCAGGTTGAATACATACCAAAATTATATAGCCTGTCCCCCTTATGAAGAACTCAGCAAAATAATGCAGCCACACATTACTGATGCCACACAGGCTGGATTTCTCTGTTGCATACCAAAAATTATTCAGGCTGGACAGTTTAATGGGCTGTATGAATAACTTTGAGAAATAGGAAGAGACCCAACCAGGGCAATGATTGGTGAAGAGAAGGAATGAAGGTAGAGAAATCACTCAGAAGAGATGGGTGTTCTCTGAAAAGTAGAAGGATATGTCTGTCTGTCTGTCTGTCTAACTGTGTCCATGTGTGTCCTTTAAACTTGCAAGATTCTATTAGTATAAACTTATTTTTTTAAAAAAACTGTTTGAAGCCAGCATACGTAGTTATTTCAATGAGGCAAATCAGGTGGCCTCTTTGCTGAAGAAAATCATAGTACCTCCATGATCCATATTTTCTCTACCTACCAAATACATGTACAAATCTATCATTCTGGGAATTGAACATCCTGGGGTAATCTAGAACACCCAGGGCTTTTTTGTCATAGAGCGCACCGGAACAGAGTTCTGGCACCTTTTTTCGACGGATTTTCCAGAGTTGCGTTCTTTTCCTATTGTTGCCCTTCCTATCCTAGCTTGCTTTTGAAAATGCCCCGCTGGTGGCACGGTGTGAGCGGGGTCCCCTCCGGTGCTGTCTGCCTCCTCTAGGAGCCATGAGGCGCCAGAGCACCACAGCCAGACTATGTGGTGTGGAAGCTGATGGTGGCAGTGGGAGACACATAAACATGGAGGCCATCTTTCACGAGAGGGTGAGTGAGCCTTTTGCCTTCCCTTACAGAAGGTGTGTGTGTGTGTGTGTGTGCATGCGTGTGTGTGTGTGTGTGTGTGTGTGTGTGAGGTTAAAAAGAGGCAAAGCAAGAGGAAAGAAAGTCAGCTGGCGTGGAAGCTTGCCCGACAGCAAAACTTTGCTGTTTTGGTTCCTTGGGTAGTTCAAAGGCTGAGATGTCTACGAAAATCTCTTTTTAGTCTTTTATACTTTTATATTCAAACTGCAGAGGGGAAGAATAAGAATAAAGTTAATGTCTTGTGATTTGGAGGTATTATTATTATTAATAATATATATTAATTATGTATTGGTCAGATGTAAAGATAGACCTACTACAGTATGAGGTTTAATCAGATCTATTTATTAAATTGGGTTTAACTTAAAAATAAATTAAAAGGAATCTGTTCACTGAAGTTTCAACTTTAATTTGTTTCAAGTCAATATCCATATTAAACTCCAAATGTAAATTTTTCCACCTTGTTTGACAACTTCTTAAAAATAATTCAATCTTTTACAAGCAACCAAATTTTGTTTTATTGGGCCAATTTCATTCCACATAGTATGCTGACATTTCCACTCATTAAACTAAATGGGTATGCCAGTGGTAAATATCCCAAAAGATGAATAAAATGCCTTCTTGTAATTTAAAGCCACACAGCGCATGGTAACATTAATAGTATTAACTTAATTTGAACAAAACCCTAGTCTTTTATATACACTAAAAAATGAAGGTTGTTTTTTTTTCCAACTACAAAGGTAAACTTTGTAGGGTAGGCAAGGCAGGTTGTATGATGTTTGTGAGTTCTGGCACCTTCTTCTTCTTCTTTTTTTACAAAAAAATAAAGCACTGAGAACACCTAACTATTTCTTTTCTGAACCCTGCAAGTACATTCCATCCATCTTTGGGATGATCTCACAATTCTCTGGAAGTTGTTCCCCTAAATCAGAAGCAGTATGTGGTCTTCCAGACAAGGTGTTCTGAATGAAATGAGATAGTTTCAGGGCCAGGACATGTCCACAACACCATGATCTATTTCTAATTCAAAGAATTAATTTTGTAAAAATCTCTAGCTATTCCCAGAACAGATGGATAAGCAGGATACAGAGAAGAAAATATAAAGTTCCAGAACAAAAAAAATGTTTTCTGTATTACCGGAGCTACATAATCATGAGGCTGCTATACATGCTTTACTAGAAATTATCTATCATTTTAAATTGAATACAAGGGCACAGAATTGAAACAAACATCAAATTACTTTTGATCATTCTACAAGATATAGAACCTAATAATACATTGTAAAATTAGAAATAAATCATTATTGATCAAGATTGAACACAACTATTGGATTGTAGCATTTAAGATAATTTCATCTATATGCTTAAGTACAGACTACAGAAACATTCACTGACTTTGTTAGGAAGTGTAGTAGCTATGGGTTTTGATTTGTCTTCCCCAAACTGGTGACTTCTAGGTTAATTGCATTAACCTTGCAATTCACAAGTGGACAACAGGCGTGGATTAACCGCAAGTTCTACAAATTATAGTTCCAATCTATATGGAGAGAAAGTTAGGTAATCCTACAGTAGTTCTCAAGTTACGACCATGTTTAGTGACTATTTGAAATTATGATAGCACTGCAGAAAGTATGACACTTATGACAGTCACAGCATCCCCAGTCATGTGATTGTGATTTAGGTGGTTGACAACTGGCATGTATTTATGATGGTTGAAGCATCCCGGGATTATGTGGTCACCATTTGTGACCTTCCCAGCTGGTTTCCAACAAGCACATTCAGTGAGAAATGCTGGGATTACTTAACAACTGTGTGATTTCCTTAATAATTGTGTGAACAACCACCACAAAAAAGGTAGTAAAACTGGACACTGTCACATGATAACTCACTTAATAACTGTATTGCTTAGCAATGGAAGTTCTGGTCCCAGGTTCTGTCTGTAAATGAAGGACTACCAGTATTTTAGAATATACAGTATTTATAACTAGATTGGGTAAGCCAAATACCAAAACCTTGTATTTCCATTTCAACTTCCATACACAAAGACTGCCCGTATTTCATAGCTTTAACATTAGTTGGCTTAAAATGGCATCGACCTATGGGCACGAGTCCACTCAAAGTTATTATTTTAAAATTTCATTTACTTTAATTAAATTTTATTTAATTTCATTTACTTTCAGTGGGAGTTAAATTTTACTTTAACTTCCACTGAAAGCAAAAGTGGATTTGGAATTGGTTTCAGTTTACAAGTATATTTTGACAATATCAAGTGATTTACTGAGATATTTCTATACCACTCAGTCACAAATGCATTTTCATAATATGAAATTATTCAAAGTACTGTCATTCCCCGCTCATTCTAAGGCAGTAGAATTTTTGCGGCATGATACATTTCAATTTCCCCCCCCCTTTTATTCTTTATCCCCAAGGATCTCCTTATAAAACATGTCTTCATTTAGATTTGTTCATGGCTTGCTTTAGTGGAAAGCAACTCATGGATCCTTTTTAAACATCTCTGAAACTGCCTGATTATTTTAGGAGTCCTAGCACAGAAAGAAAGAAAAATCATTCATCTATCAGAGAAGATGGCCACAGCACTCCCACGGAGCCTGCTGTGAGGCTGGAGTAGCACTTCACAAACAGCCACATAATCAATTGATCTGTAGCTTTTAGAAAGGAAGGGACTTTTATCCTCTGAATGCCAATTTTTACTCATTCACATGTCCTGGCTATTTTTCCTGCTTGGGAAGCTAATTTCCCCTCCCCCACACACACACACAAACATACACAACACAACCACAATTTACAAATGGACCAGATGAAGTTAAAAGAAAGAAGATATGCTGGATGCTTTTGCTGTTGGGGATAGCCTAGAACCCCAATAAGCTTGATAAAATTGAGCTCTTATTCCACTACCTCTTTTCCCCAAGTACCTTTTGAAGCCACAATATTCTTTTAAGACAAGCCACATATCAACGCAATACATTTTCAGCAATATCAAAACAAATGTGAAGACACCAGTCTCAAATGCATAGCTGTGTTTGATAAAAGTCAAAGTTTGCCTCCTCTACTGCTAGAGACAACCTGCCACAGAATTACTGTTGAGAGAAAACTTTAAAAAGCCGTTTTGTTTAATCTCTACCCTTTAGGCAGCTTAAGCGACACTACAATTTTACCATTAAAAATGCTAAAAATTCTATACATGTAAATATTAAATTGCAAACTCCTACTGTTTCCTTTCATTGCAAATGGCAGCATTAATTCTTCCACACTGACAAAAAATATTATGTATATCTACAGAGAAAATTCCCAAGGGAGAATCCCAGGAAAAACCTAGAGGAAATAGTATAGAAAACATTTTTGCTGTGGTTAACCAATAGACTTCATAATAGAACATGGAAAGAAGGAACAAAAGAATAAGAAATCTAGCACAAGTGAATGAAACTTCATTAGTTCCCCTCGAGTTTTCCACATAGTTGAAATACCTGCATTTTTTAAAAGTACTCTATTAAGAAGTATTCCAGACAACTATTTGTATCTGCTAAACCACATGTGACCCTCAATCTAATTTCATGTGGTCTTTGGTCTCATTTAAAATCTATTAGGTCTGTTCAGATATCTACCAAGATCTGTCTGCCTCTTCCGAAAAACAAAAAGAGAAAGGAATGAAGTGTCAGGGGGGAAAAAAGGATTGTCATTATTCATGAACTTTCATAAACACATATCTGTACTTGTCCCTTTATTTCTGGCTGTGGGTGTAGACCTAAAAGGTTTACAAGCAGCTGAAGTTTGCATTTGGTAAATTTGCAAGATTCATTTTTCTCACCATGCACATGTATACGTAATCCGAACTAGACGGTGTTGTTTCTCTGTGTCATGTAATATATGTGGGTGTATGCATAATTTTGTGTTTATTTATTTTTGTCATATTCATGTAGTGTATACTGGAGGTGAGGAACCTTTGAGAGCTGTATGCAATGAAATTTCATTTTAATCTATGTTGATTAGTGTACATTCAAAGTGACAATAAAGTTATTATTCTATTATTCTATTCTTTATGTAATCAAGATACAAATGGCACCATCAGCATAAACAGGACAATCTTTAAAAGCTTCATAACAGAAGTTGAGCTACCATCTCTTACCTTAATCTTGGGGACTTGATAATTTGAATTTTCAAGTTAAATATTTATTTTTTCCTCCAGTCCAACTGATGCAAACATGGATTGAACAGGAAGGCTTTACATCAGCAAGCTTAAGCAATAGTGCATTGCCCTGTTGGGAATAAGTGGGAAGAAAAAAGAAGATATAATGATTAAGGAGCTGCCTAGAAACCAGGCAACTGTGAGTTCTAGTCCTGCCTTAGGCATGAAAGTTGGCTGGCTGATTTTCGGCCAGTCATTCTCTCTAAGCCCAACACACCTCACCTATTGTTATGGGGAGAATAAAAGGAGGAAGGAGTTTGAGTTACATATAAAAGTAATAGAGATGGAATTTATTTATTTTTTTAAAAAAATTGTCAAACCACTGCCACAAAACTGGAATTCTGCTGTTTTAGGGCCTTTGACCTTATACTATAAACTCTTATACTATAAACTTTCCAAAGCATATGTTGACATCAGTATAAAAGCTGAAAGATTTTATCACCATCTTTCTTTTCCAACTACTTTCCCAACAGGCCTTTCTGTTTAAAAGGCATTGATTCAAAAGAAAGTGAGTTTAAAAAAAAAAACAGAGAGGTGAAGATGTAACTAAAGAGAAAGATTTTTAAAAAAAGAATTCTGTCTCTAAAGATATCATAGGGAAGCTGAAAGTCGGCTTTTCCTATTATGATACTATGATTTATTTTAGAAATGGAACACAACAACAGGCTGATTTAATTAACAAAGTGACATATAAACAGCAACCACAATAAAAAAATATAGTAGCAGTAATAATAACTATTCATTAGTGATTGGAAATAGAAAGCAAAAGAATTAATGCAAAGCAGTATGGTTGTGTAGGTAAGTAATTTGCATAATACCCAGCTCCCAAAGACTCTGGGTGACTGACAACAATTAAAACATGAGAACACAATAAGAAGCAGAAAATAAGGAAAGGAAAGGAATAAAATAAAATAGAAAATAAAACAGAAAATAAAATAAATAAAATAAAATAAAATAAAATAAAATAAAATAAAATAAAATAAAATAAAATAAAATAAAATAAAATAAAATAATAAAATAAAATAAAATAAAATAAAATAATAAAATAAATAAAATGGTGAGAACAACAAAGAGACTCAAAGAGGTTTTACTCTCCCTCACCAAAGATCTGGGTAAAAAGGCAGTTCTTCAAGACTCTTCTAAACAACACCACACTGGTGTCTATTTATATCTCAGAAGGAACCCATTCCAGGGGGAAGGGTGCTTCTACCAAGAAGATGGTGCTTCCAGGATCTTCATAGGTATTATTGTTTAACTGAAGGAACCTGGAACATGCCAAACCTATACGTTTCAATCAAATAGGGTAAAACCTATTTGTTGTTAACATGGGATTAATTCAATCCTTACTCTTATCATTAAATCTAGATTCATCCTTTCATTTTTAGAAAATTTTACCGAGACAGTATCCATTCTTAATACAAATTTCTTTCAGTGTACGTAATTATTCTCCGAGTCCCAGACATTTATTTATTTATTTAACATACAATGTCAGAGAAATCTACAAATGCTAGGCACAATGCAATCCTGGCAGCCTTAGCTGCTAATTCATTCTGTTTGTTGCTTGCATGCCTATCCTTGGGGCATCACAGGGGGCATAGTAGCTTATACCAGCTGACTAGCAGTGCTTGGGTTGCTGGTTCTTGCACGCTCTTCCATCAGTCTCACTTTGCCTCATCTCATGTTGCATTGTCTCGCTTCTGGCCAGGTCCATCACTTGCTTCTGTTCTCTATACACACACAAATACAGCTAGGTTTTTATACCAAAGTGGTACCCATTTATCTACTTGCAGTATTACTCGCTTTCAAACCCGAGTGGGCAGGAACTAGGGAATGAGTGACATGAGCCCACCCTGTCTTGTGGAGCCAGGCTTGAACCGCTCGAGTCCAGAACGTTTCTGGCCAGCAGTTCCAGCATCATTAAGCCACTGCACCACCACATCCCCTCATAGAAACAAATGTGTACTGTAGCTTATATTGTAGAGTTTTTCTTTCTGTGCCATTGCACTAGCTGTTTTATTCTCATTAGGGATATTTTAACTTATATTTGTTTTATGTAAGGTAGTTTATGCTAAGTGTTTTCATTAATTGTGGCTGCGTCAGAACATGATTAATAAGTAAATAAAAGCTTTTCATAATGCATTCCATATTTGGAAAATGTAATTTAATATCATAGTTCCATACTTTGCTATTATATTTATTTCAACATTGTATTAATGTAGGCTAATGCAGTTCATTTGAGACTAAAATGGATTTATAACTGGACTAGACTAAATCATATGAGTTAAAGAGTGCTCAAATATCTTATAATACCAACACACTGACATGCACACACCCAAAATAGTTATCCAATTAATTTTAAAGATGCTTTCAGAGGCTAACTAGATACAAAATACTATTTTTGATGAATTACCGGTAACTTTATTCTTAAATACCCGGACCATTTATTTTCCAAAAATATAATGTATTCCTAGTCTTTGTTCTACAATTCAGGTATGTAAGTATAACAACAAAAGGCAAGTGGAACATGTTGTCCTTCAAGCACCCAGATCCATAAACACCATGGCCATTGTCTAGGACAAGCTAACGATTATGGGAACTAAAAGCCAATACTTGAAGGCACCAGTTTGGGGAACTTTACAATTAATTATCAAGTTAATTAATAATTAATTAATAACAATTAATTATCAAGTTGTACGGCAACTGATTCTATTGAGCTTTGTTTCATTTTGAACAAAGCAGTATGTGTAACAGGCAGAGCTGCTATGCTATAAGAGAGGGACTGGATTCATTTCTTATAGATGCCCTCCATTTACTAGAAAACGGCAATGTTGCTTTCTACACATTATTTCCTGAAGCCTACGGAAGATGAATTGCATTATGGTAAGAAACCATGCTCAGAAGGCAACATTATCAACTTCTAGTTCATTGTGATAGCACATTTTTTTAAAAAAATTCCATTTATATCCCATCCTTCTCCGAAGACTCATGGCGGCTTACAAGCTTAGCAATAGCCTTCATCCTATGTATATGCCTGCTTATTAGGGCTTTCACACACACACCCCAAGTGGCATTATTACAAAGTCAGCTTATTGCCCCCAACAATCTGGGTCCTCATTTGGCTTCATCCATGTGGTTTCAAGAGATCAAATAGCATTAAAACACTAGAAAACATTAGATGGTTAGATCGTGATTCTTGCCTTGATGAAAGAATTCAGGATATGTTCATTTGAGAATGCAGCTTGATTCCCACAGGGTATGAGAAAATGCAACTCATTACCTCAGGTGATTTTTAGTGTTTTTGCAAACCGTCAGCTTCGCTTGAATATGTTGATGCCATGCTTCTTTAGCAGTTTAACAGGGGATAACAAAACTGGCTGGAGATTATTCTAAACCCCTATTATTCCAATATTTAATTTATGCCATTAAGTAGCAGGAACAGCAACAGCTAAGCTGTTACTCAGTGCTGTGCAGCATTTATTACACTGACCAGCCAAAAGACAATATTACTGGCACCGCAGAAAGATGGCCAGTGCTTAATGTGATGATGAAGTGTATTGCTTTAGATCTGTGTCATAGAAACTGGTTATAATAATTGCTTTCCTGCATAAACAAAATGTGCCCTCCTCTATTCCCAAAGGTGTGACACTTTAAAATGTGCAAGCAGGAAAGTACAGAATAAACCTCAGATTACAGCTTGACAAATATATTTGTGACTCTATTAATCTTTATAATATTCTTCTTGACTATAAAAAGAAGGGAATTATTACCTAGCAGATGAAATGATTTTATCCATATTCCTGGAACTGATCTTAGACAAGCCCCCCCCCCCCCCCCCCGCCCCAAGTTTTCAGCATTATTTATACTAAGGATGATCAATTCCTGTGGGACTCAGCTTAGATGCTCCCACATGAGCTGATTGATGGATGCTGAGAGCCTTGTTCTCTATATTTCTTGTGCTGCATTTCCCTGCCTCTTGCCAAAACGCTGTTATTGAACTACTGAGAAATATTTATCTATTTAATGTCTATGGACTTGCCATATACTTGCCAAGCAACTCTAGGCAGCTAACAAAAAATTAGAATATCAAAATACATAAAATAAGCAAAGCTATATACAGTGCTGGAGACAATAAATCATGTATAACATATTAATGGCTCACTCAACATGCTGGACCTATGCCAAAGATGAGAATCAGTTCTTCAGGGCCTTTCTAAAAGGAGGGTGTTATTCCACGAGGTAGGCACTTGTAGTAAGGGCCACTAATGGAGCTTTCTGAGCAGCAAAGTAGGGATAGGGGCAAAAAAAAATACATACGGCATGTACTTTTTTTATTAATAGCAAGGATAATAGTTGTATGTTTCAAAATTAGGTTTTACAATATTAAAGCTGATTAATAGGTCACTTCTAACTTCTTTACCTTGTGTTTTTTAAGTAACAAATTTGAAAAATAATAAGAGCAAATGCCATCTCCTCAGAGAACAATGGACTACCCAGTAGAACAGGGGTCACCAACCTCCGGTCCGTGGACCAGTACCAGGCCGCGGCATGCCAGACAAGGAAAGCCCATCTGCAGGATGCAGGCAGCACACAAAACCACTCCCCCTCCAGTCTGCAGAAAAACCTCTCTCCATGTAATCGGTCCCTGGTGCCCAAAAGATTGGGGACCTCTGTAGTAGAAGATTGCAGAGTTTGATTACAAACAATGGCATGACAAAATAGCAGCAAAGGTGCACTGGAATATCTGCAAGAAATACCACTTGCCTGCAAGCAATAACTGGTGAAATTATAGAAAATGAAGAAGCTAAAGTGCTTCGGGACTTTAGAATTCAAACAGACAGGTATCTGTAGATACTGCAGATAAGAAAGTCAAAAAGTCTGGATATTGGACATGGTAATGTACCTACAGACAGCAAAACTGAAGGGAAAGAACTAGAGAAAATCACAAAATACAAAGACCTGCAAATAGCAGTAGAATATGGCAAAAGAAATCAAAGATAGTACCAACAGTAATAGGCCTCTTAAGTGCAATCACAGAACTGGAATACCACGTGAACATCTTTGGCATTGACAAAAAATCATCATCCATCAACTGCAAAATGCATTTTTACTTGGAATAGCTTATAAACTGTGATGATACTTATAACACCATCCAAACAACATCTGCCTATTCCAGGTCCTTAGGAAGGACTCAATAGTTGGATAAAAATGCCAAACCCACTCTAACATCTAGCTGACTGTGCAACCAGAAATAATAGCATATGTTTATGGAATTAAGAGGTATAATATCACTGACTCACAGTGATTCCCATTGCATCTAGCCTTTCTCAGAACTGAACTTTGATTTTCATTCTTTTGCTTATGAACAATTTTTTTACATCTTTCTACATAAAGATGCAAAGCTTTTACATTTGAAGGAGGGGTATCTCTTACATTCTCACATAATCTGGACAACTGCAGTTATTTCTGTGCCAGCTAGGAATAATGGGAGTTATAATCCAATATATATGGAAGACCAGAATGGGACGACTCGCCCCTGCCAACTCACCATGGTCAGTGGGCTGCCACCAGCTGGCAACTGCCAACTCGCCTCTGCCAAGTCACCACAGGACAACTCCACAAAGCCAACTCACGGTGGGGACAATTCACCATGGGTGGCTGGAGGAAGAGCTGGGTGGGTGGGCAAACGAGTGGGTAGGCAGAGCACAGAGCACATCAGGGCAGGCGGTCAAGGACTTCCCATTTTCATACTCCCTTCTGCCACTGCGTTGGGCTCGGAGCTGCCACTGATGTCGCTACCATGCCAGTTATGGAGTCTGGCTTGGTGGCAGTGGCGGCAGTTCCCTGTCAGACTCTGACCCACCACTGCTGCATGCCAGGCTTGGCAGCAAGGGGTGTGAAAATAGGAAGCCCCAGACATCCTCGCCTCCCAGCTGCCCCCCTCCCCAAGTTTTGCCTGCTTCCTAGGACTGAGAAAGAGAGATTGGCTCACGGTCACCCAGCTATCTTTGTGCCTAAACCAGAACCAGAATTCATGATCTCCTGGTTTCTAGCCTTGTGCCTTAAACCATTTCCCCAAACAGACTTTGCCTTCAAACAGTGGTGAATTGCAGATTTCATCAAGACAGCTGATGTTGCTAGGAATGATAGCTTCTCGGCAATTGAGGGTTGGAGGATTCTTATTCTTGATCTAAAGGAAGGAAATTGTCCTTCAGGTTTTGTAAGATGGGTATTTTCTATACAAACCTGAGTCCCAGAGAGAGTAGGAAGAAAGGAAAAGGAGCCATTGTTGATTTACAATGTGAATTTTACATGCTGTGACCCTTTGTATAAAACAGCTTAACCTAATCATGGCTAAAAGTCACATCCAAAAGAAACACACATACACGTGTGTGTGCACAGTGAATTTAATACAAACCAGAAACCAACACTTTAAATAAATAAAAACAGAAATGGGCCGTGGAGGTCCCCTCCAAATATTTGCTATTGCAAATATGCTGTTTCTTATATTGTATAGGAAATGAATAACCATAATAAGGAATAATTGTGCCCATAGACAATTTCATGGGAAAAGGAAATACCATCTCCTCCAATTTTGAAGGCAATTTACTAAATCATGCTGGATTAAAAGATTTTCCCTTACATTGCTAATCTTTTATATTCTTCAGCTTAACATGTGAGATTCCAAAGGATAATTTCTCACTGTTGAATGCTTACCAAGCAGTATGCCCACTTCTCATATAGTTTTTATTTCTCATGGTATGAGAGTCATACGAACTAAGTCAGCATGGGACAGAAGAATAAAAGAGTGGAAGGGATCGATTCTGAATCCGAATGTACCAAGTGAACATGATGAGGCAGATCAAGGACAACTGTAAACAACAATCAAATTACTGTAAAAGCAAATCAACAAGAAATTGATTTATTTTTACAGCAACCATGATGTAAATGTCAGCTAAAATGAAGCACCCAGACGTGATCTTAATTTGATGCCAAAGGGGGGAAAAATGCAAAACTATTATTTTAACTTTAAAGATTTGTGAAGTACAGTACAGAGTACATTATGTACACTTGAACTCTATTGCCCCATGAAAACTATTAGATTTATATCCCACCCTTTGTTTATAAATTGTAACAATACCAATGTGAGCTAGCTGTGCCAGGTGACTGTGTCAATTTATAAGCTAGATATCTTTATTTCACATTTATTGAACAAAGAACATGTTAGGATTTAGCTGCCAAAAATGTGACAAGAGTTTGTATATACTGTTTCTGCAATCACTACATGTGACATTTTCTCCTTAATTTCCTGGATCATATATAACAAGAGCAATTGGGAACCCAGTAAAAGGTATTTTTTAAAAAGATGTTTAGTGATTTACATTTGAAGAGGGATGGCAGATTTGGACCATGTGTATTCCTAATATATCCATTATGTATCTCTGCATACCCCTACTGTCTTTATGTGTTACTTATATGTAGAAGAAAAGGTTTCCAAATAGAGCTGGAATCTTGCCTATCTCTAACATTATCTGGTTCTTCTCTTTCTATCATTTACACTTGTATTAACTCATTACATTGGACAGCTTTCATACACTGACTTTTTTAAGTTGAAGCTTTTCTGAACATTGAGAAACCTAAGGCACAAGGAAGCTTCAATACTGAGATGTCTCTACACAACAGGAACACTATGTTCACGTATCCTCACCAACATATCCATTGTGAAGTAGGAAGGTGCTCTGAAACTTTCCTAAATTGCCTTTCAACTCAGTTTGCTTCTTCACATGATCAAGTCTTGATGGGACTGAAATGCAATATTGGAATTCAACATTATGGAAGCACAAGCAATAGAACACAGTCAAATAGAGTCTTGGACTTTAAAAGAGCTAATTTCAATAAATTTAGAGAGAGCTTGGGAAGGATTCCATGGATGAGAATCCTAAAGGGGAAAACAACTCAAGAAGCTTGGGAAATTTTGAAAAGTGAGATAATAAAAGCCCAGTCCAGCACAATACCAACAAAGAAGAAAAATAACAGTTCTCAAAAGAAACCAGCATGGCTGCATAAAGAACTCTCTGATAAATTGAAAGATAAAAAGGACAAGTATAAAAAGTGGAAAGAGGGGCACATAACTAAGTCAGAATATCAGCAAATAGCCCATTCCTGCAAAGATGAAGTGAGGAAAGCTAAGGCTCAAAATGAACTAAGGCTTGCGACCAAAGTCAAAAATAACAACAAAAAAGCTTCTTTCAACATATAAAAACCAAGAAAAAAAGTTAAGGAAATGATTGCTCCATTAGTGGGGGAAAGTGGCAAGAAGGTGACAAGCAACAGGGAGAAAGCAGAACTATTTAACTTGTTTTTTGCATCTGTCTTTACACAAAGGGAAAAAACAGTCCAACCTACCAAAACCAGTGCCATAAAAAACAGAATAGAAATGCAAGTTAGGCAAGAAAATGGTAAGTGAGCACCTGTCCAGCCTAGACGAGTTCAAATCACCACGACCAGATGGATTACACCCCAAGATTAACCAGGAACTGGCAGATGTGATCTCAGAACCACTGAACTATATTTTTTAAGATCCTAGAGCATTGGGGAACTGCCAGGGGACTGGAAAAGAGCTGATGTAGTTCCCATCTTCAAAAAAGGAAAAAAATAGATCCAGGAAACTACAGACCTATCAGCCTGGGAAGATTCTGGAAAAGATAATCAAACAACAAATCAACGAACACCTAGATGCAAACAAAGTCATTAGTAAAAGCCAACATGGGTTTGTCAAAAACAGATCATGCCAGACAAATCTTACTGCATTCTTTGACCAAGTGACAAAATTAGTTGACCAGAGGAATGCTGTGGATATAATTTACTTGGACTTCAGTAAGGTATTTGACAAAGTAGATCACAACCTACTACTTGACAAGATAGAAAAATGTGGGTTAGACAGCATCACCACCAGATGGATTCATAGCTGGCTGACTGGCCGTACTCAGTATGTGGTCCTCAATGGAACTGCATCTACATGGAAGGAAGGGTGTAGTGGGGTGCCCCAAGGCTCTGTTCTGGGCCCAGTGCTCTTCAACATCTTCATCAATGATTTGGACGAGGGGATAGATGGGGAACTCATCAAATTTGCAACGACACTAAGCTGGCAGAAATAGCCAATACTCCAGAAGATAGGCTTAAGATACAAGAGGATCTGGACAGACTTGAATACAAAATTTCATTTCAACAAAATGAAATTCAATGGTGAAAAAAGTAAGGTTCTGCATTTAGGCAGGAAAAATCAAATGAACAGGTATAGTATAGGTGGTACCTTGCTCAATAGTAGTAACTGTGAGAGGGATCTCAGAGTCCTAGTGGACAATCACTTCAATATAAGCCAGCAGTGTGCTGCAGCTGCCAAAAAAGCCAACCCAGTGCTAGGCTGCATTAACAGAGGGATAGAATCAAGATCAAGTGAAGTACTAATACCACTTTACAATGCTTTGGTAAGGCCACACTTGGAATACTGCATCCAATTTTGGTCATCACGATGTAAAAAAGATGTTGAGACTCTAGAAAGAGTACAGAGAAGAGCAGCAAAGATGATTAGGGGATGGAGGCTAAGACATATAAAAAATGGTTGCTGGAATTGGGTATATGTAGTTTAATGAAGAAAAGGGCGTGGGGTGACATGATAGCAGTATTCCAATATCTCAGGGGCTGCCACAAAGAAGAGGGAGTCAAGCTATTCTCCAAAGCACCTGAAGGCAGGACAAGAAGCAATGGATGGAAACTAGTCAAGGAGAGAAGCAACCTAGAACTAAGGAGAAACTTCCTGACAGTTAGAACAATTAACCAGTGGAACAACCTGCCTCCAGAAGCGGTGAATGCTCCAACACTGGAAGTTTTTAAGAAGAGACTAGACAGCCATTTGTCTGAAATGGTATAGGGTTTCCTGCCTGAGCAGGCAGTTGGACTAGATGACCTCCAAGATCCCTTCCAACTTTATTATTATTAAATACACCCACACTATGATTTGGAGTGTATTATGGCTGGTTGGCAACACAATTTGCCTGCTTTCAATGCTGGGGCTACCAACAGCTGTGAAAAAAATCAATAAAAAATAAGTCTGCGATGTATATTGAATTAAAACAGCCAAGTGAGACTGTAATAATACTTCCAAGTCTTAAAACATGAAAATTATATTTCCAGAAAAGAGCATTTCACAAAATTCATGTTCATATCTATATATCCCAATCTGAGGGTTTTCAAACTGAGTTTCATGAGAACCTGAATGAGTTTTGAAAGGAGCTAAAGGGGGTGAGGAAACCTTGAGTACACTGGCCAAGAATGCCATCCTTTCCTGCTGTAATGCTGATTTTCCCTTTTCTTCAAAACTGGATGTATGTCACCAATGTTTGCAAGCAGTCTGTGCAAGAAGTACAGGCAGCCCATGTTTTCTAAAGCACAGCTGAGAGAGCTAGAAGCAAGAAATCTGTTGGAACTTTCTAACTTGATTAACATCAAAGGGTAATTGCACTCACTCTCCCTCTTCACTTCTGTGTTGCAAACATATTTGGATCTCTCTGCATGCATGTGCGTATTTTCAAGAGGCCTCCTTAATTATCAAGGTGGCATCCTGTGCACTTGTACTTAGGAGTAAGCTCCATTGAGCTAGTGGGAATTAATAAAGAAAATTAGGATTGTACTGCTGAGCTGCAGCACATCTATCTCTCAAATCCCTTTAGAATGGGATTTCCTCCAGAGTAAACATACATGAAAATTGTGTTTGCAAAGGTAGGCAGAGAAAAAGATGGGTACTTAAGTGGCTTCAGCCAGGCATTCACTATGGGGGGAAAAATCATTCTATCCTAAATATATACTCTTCTGTATATAGACATTGTTTTTATATTGTTTTTGTTGTTTCAGATAGGCAAAACAATCAGGGCTCCTTGGTGGAGCAGTGGGCTAATGCCTCCTTAAGTAACACCGGCTGCCTGCAATTAGTGCAGGTTCGCATCCCACCAGGCTCAAGGTTGACTCAGCCTTCCATCCTTCCGAGGTAGGTAAAATGAGGACCCAGATTGTTGGGGGCAATTAAGCTGACTTTGTAATAATGCTGCTTGGGAGGGGTGTGAAAGCCCCAATAAGCAGGCATATACATAGAATGAAGGCTACTGCTAAGTTTGTAAAGCCGCCCTGAGTCTTCAGAGAAGGGTGGGATATAAATGGAATTAAAATAAAATAAAATAAAATAATAATAGCTGATTGGGTAGACTGAGCTGAAAGCATTTTTTTTTAATTTATAGACTATGATATCAGATGATATTTGTTGTTCAATCACTAAGTTATGTCCAACTCTTCACAACCAACCAATTTTTGTTGAGGGCTAGTGATGTCATTCAGAGGAGCCTAGTTTTTTTTTTCTCCTTAACCATGAATGACCATCCACAGTCTCATATAGTCTCACCTTGCACTTTGTCTGAACAAAAAAAAAGATACTTCCAAGCATGCTCCCACAACCTGAACAAAGAAAACTCAAGTGTCTTGAACATTAGTTAACCGCATTCCTTTACCAATAAAAAGAAGCGTCTCTTTGCATAACTAATGTCAAACTCACGTCACGTGACGTTGTGCAACATATCAGGACAGTTTTGCCATTGCCGGCAATGGGGTGGGCGTGGCTTCCAGATGACACCCCTGAAGTTCCATGAATCATTATAGAGTCAAGGGATCTAGACTTAACCCAAAATATCTCAAGATCCCACTCAATCATAACTGACACAATTGCAAAGAACTTCAAGGGGAAAATTAGCAAAATGCACTAAAAGAAACTGCAGTATTAAAAGAAAATGGAGAATCTTTATTTTTTTCATGACTCACAGATTTTTCCCAAAACTTAATTTTTATAGAAGTTGCAAGATTTTCAGAATACAGCACAGAGCATTTAGTTCTTTTCCAAGTGGCAATTTTATAGTTGAGTTTTCCCATTTTCTTATGGTATTAAGAGCATTTGTGAAAATAATGCACAACAGATGGAAAATGCTTCCATGCCCTAGAAATTAAGCAGATTCATAAGTTTCATGGAACACAGACCCATTTTTTTATTATATGGTGTGGAATTCTCCAACGCAAGATTCCTCTATGAATATGCAACAGTACTGTAGTACAATTAAACAAGCTGAGAGAACACAGAGCTATGGGGATTCCAAAATGGCTGAGCAAACATGGTTTAATGTGCTATATGAAATGTTATCCTAACCATGATTACAGGATTATTGTGAGAATGAAATAAGAAGGTATGAAATCTTCATCTCCTTGTTGAAGATGCAGGATGTAAATGTTGTAACAATGAATTAACTGGCTGAAGACTTTTTTTAAAACAACTTTTATTAAAGAAACTTTTACAAAATAAAAACAATATAAAGTAAAAGTGATAAGCAAATAGGAAAGAAATGAAAGAAAAAGATATAAAGAAAAAGTTTCCAATCTTTTTTTACAGTAGTTACAAATGAATTTATGTTTAAATCTCTCTAAGGTTTTATTCTTTCATGCTGTAAGGAAGATAAAGGGATGAGATAGTAGTTACATCCAGTGTTACTCTAGGATTTAGAGTAACATGTTTTAGCATGTCTAAGATCCTGAGCAGTTCAGCTGATGTTTGTCTTCTACTGTACCAAAAAGAATAATTCATTTTTTAAAGATAACACAGAACAGAAACCACGTTGAAAAATTCCTCAATAAAGAGCAGTTCAATGAATGATCCTTCCTTATTCCCCTCCTCCTTCCCTTCACCCTCTATTTCCTTCAGAATTTGTATTATATATGCATCATAGCCTATATAATTAATTAGAAAGGCTCAAAAGTCCAATCTCAAACTCTCTGAAAAGGGCAGATTTTTTTTTAAAAAAGCCATCTTTCAGGAAGAAATCTTCCCAGAGGATCCATTTTTCCTCATTTCACATCAGCAAGACAGGGTATGACAAGCAGTTACCATATTCAATACAGCGTTTGATACACTTAATTGCAGGTCATTAACAGTGACCTGGCCAATTAAATTTTTGTTGTGGCACATGTCTTTCCAAAGCAGATGTTCCATCTATTACCTGCATGGTATCTATCAACACAGTTAATATGTCTACCATATGAGCTAATTATTTTGCAATTACATGGAAACAAATGATATTTCTTACAAAAGGTTCCATTAATTATCCAGGCTTGGCAAAGGGTAATAATAATGGGATATTTTTTTTCCTCAATTGCTTCCTCTCATTAAATCTAACATCTTCCTGGCCCCAAAAGAGGCAAAGGAAAAGAAATTGACAACACTTTCTGAAGAATGGCACAATTCTATCAAAAGAAGAACTTGGTCTTTCTGTTATTAATGGCAACTTCCTAATCATTCCATATCAACTTTCCTCCAAGTAACAGTAGCCAACCTCTAATGGAGATATTGTCCAGTTGCCTTGGTTTTCTTTTACACCTGATGCTCTTTTGCTTTTGGCCTCATTGCACAGTAGGGACTTTCCAGTATCATAAACTACTTCCTGAACATTTGGCTTGGTCCAAATCTTTTAAAGCTCTTTTGTGGTGATCCCTAGAATGAGAAAGAATGCATTTCTTTTCCCCAAAAGCAGCTCTTCAATGGCCTTACTTTTCTCTGAAGACCACTCTTTTCAAAAATAATCCCCCTAAACAGAGATTAACATTGAATTATTCAACAGCTAAATTCTACAATTAGTAAACAATGATTTCTATCTCTGACCCCATTCCATGTCCTTTTTAGCCTATCATCTTAAGTAACAGTCATGATGTTTGGAGTTCATATGGAGAATTAGAATGCCCAAACATGAACAGAGAAACTCAGACATTTAAGAGAGATCTTAAATAATAGGAAAAAGCTAAGCCCCTCAGTGTGTTTATTGGAGCTGTGCAGATTTTTAGATTTGAAATGAAATGGTGCTTCACAGTGAGCACGTGTACACAAACAACACCTCTCAGCTGCTCTGTACATGAATCTTTTCGTAAGATTACATGACAGTTGCAGAAGGTATCACACAAACCAAGGAGAGGTCATAGTTTCCTTAAGGTGGTGTTTCTCACCAGTGTGCTGCCAAGGGCATTCTGGGAATTGAAGTCCATGCATCTTAAATATATTATGGTTCTTCATAGTCAGTCAGATGTTCATACTAGATTTGGTATTTTTATCCACCTATTGAGTCTGTCCCAAGGACAGGCAGATGTGGATGTTTGATGGTGTTAAAAGTATCATTGCTGGATGTAAGCTGTTCCAAATAAAATTGATTTTTGCAATTGACTGATGATTTTGTCAATGCCAATGGTATTCAAGTAGTGCTTCAGTTTGTCAGAAGGAAAAAATCAGGTCCTGTTCCAAGCTAGAAGGGCGCTGTAGAAATAAGCTGAAGGCAGGGGGTCTATTATTTAGTTGTCAGAAACTTTACTGACAGCAGCATGTTTCTGGGGTGCCTGAAAATGGAGTTGAGAGTGGGTGGGTTTTTATACCTTCTTTGGGGCTTTATATTTCAGGTCCCTGTTCCTGTGCAATGTACTTTGACCTGTGCCTTTTGGTATTCTAATTATTGTTGCCTGACTCCCATTGTGGCTTGCAGGTCCTGTCCTGTCTTTGAAGCTGGGTGGGGGATATAGATTTTAGGAGTCTTTAGGAGTCTAATCTCATTATTTTATTTATTTATTTATTTATTTATTTATTTATTTATTTATTTATTTATTTATTTATTTATTTATTTATTTATTATTGGGACTTATATACTGTCCTATCTCCCGAGGGACTCAGGGCGGCTAACAACAATAAAATACAATAATACAGAAGTTAAAAGAAAATTAAATTAATGGCCCCTGTAGAATAAATTAAAATTAAAATAAGTTAAAAATTAAAAACATAATTAAAATCCCTGTCAGTCCAGGTCAGCCTGATGGAAAAGGAGTGTTTTGAGGCCGCGGCGAAAGGACCGGAGATCTGGGGCCATCCGAAGCTCAAGGGGGAGCTGGTTCCATAGGGCTGGCGCTCCCACAGAGAAGGCCCTCCCCCTGGGGGCCGCCAGCCGACATTGTCTAGCCGACAGTACCCTGAGGAGGCCCTCTCTGTGTGAGCGCACTGGGCGATGGGAAGTCGTTCCCGGCAGCAGATGGTCCTGCAAGTATCCCGGGCCTAAGCCATGTAGGGCTTTAAAGGTAAGTACCAGCACCTTAAATCTCACCCGGAGGACAACCGGTAACCAATGCAGCTCAGGCAGGAGGGGTGTAATATGGGAGTATTGGGGTGCTCCCATCACTACCCGCGCAGTCGCATTCTGCACCAGCTGAAGCCTCCGGATGGTCTTCAAGGGCAGCCCCATGTAGAGAGCATTGCAGTAATCTATACGGGAGGTAACGAGTGCATGGGTGACTGTACGTAGGGCATCTCGGTCCAGAAAGGGGTGCAACTGGTGCACCAGGCAAACCTGGGCAAATGCCCCCCTGGCCACGACTCCAATATGATCTTCAAAACGTGAGAGGTGAATCCAGGAGGACACCTAGATTGCGTGCCCTATCAACGGGAGGTAACATCTCTCCTCCCATAACCAAAGATGGAACCTTTTGGACTTCAGGGCCCCATTGTTCCTGAATGGATTGCCAAATCTTCATTTCTAAAATCTGGCCTCAGTTTCTACCTAAGATTTTTCTCCATTTCTATTTTAGGGAAAATATAATATTCTATCTCTTTAATATTCCCCAAAATATTTCATTCTTTGTGCAGGGGAGGTTGCTGACTTCCTACAAGTTGTTTTGGGATTGCCCCCAAGGTGCCTAGTTGTTATCATCATATTTATTTGTCACCTATCCTGCAGTTCAAGTTGACTTTGTTCCCAAGACTGAGAAACACTGCTTTAAGGAATGGTCCGCAGGTACTAGGCAAGTGCCTTCACATGCTCCAAAGTCTTTTTCTTCCGATACAAATTGTTATACAGACCTAATGATTATATTTAGGTTACAACAGCTGATTCCAATCATCTCTAGATTCCAAACATATGGTATCTTCTGGCCTCCTCCAAAGTTCCCACACCACAAGGCACTGTACTTGGGAGTTTCCAAGATTGCTCACACTCAAAGTCAGCTATGTGATTATCTGGATACCTTCCAGGTGGCATAAAGGAGAATTTATTTTGGTGGAACTTTAAATCTCACCTTTTGCTGAACTAAATTTCAGTGAATTAGCAGAATATTTGAACTTTGCTGTTTCAGTAGCCGATAAAGCACAGAGGTTAAAAAAAATGAACTGATACTGTATATGAGGCAGGGGTTTTAACCATTCATTTTCCCTGACCATTTTTGGAATACAATGTCCAAAACATTGATATTTTGGGGTCTTTCTCTAGAAGTTTCCCACCTCTATAGCACAAAGTGTTTCCCTAGAATGCATTTTCCTCTAAAGTAAAAAAAAAACCACACACATTTGAAGGATCATTTAGCAATGATATTTGAAGGAAAGCTAATCATAAGCGAGCCGAAAAGACATCCTCAGTTATATAAAGGGGATAAAGACAAGCTTTCTTACCTCCAGAAATGAAGAGTCAGAGTTGGGAAATTCCCCTCCAGCCTCATGGACACAATCTGCATTCTCATGATCATATTAAACACAGCTATTGCACACTGTGTATCTTGGGATTTTCATCCACTCCCAAATATTTAGGAGTTGGCTCCCTGCCACCACGAAAGGGTTCACAGCTTCAGACTAATGAATTTTGTGGTCAGTACATGAAGTAAGTATATCAAGTGGAAAGGGAAATCAGTTCCTAAAGCACTGCATTAAATAAATATCACTGTTTTTCCACTAGCAAACCTCAACTGCAAACCTCATTCTACTTTATTTTTTATGTCTTAACCCTTATCCTATGACTTCCCAATCATCTCAAAGCCAGACAATTTTTTTTCTTGAACTGAAAAAGACCCTCTTTTCTCCTTGGCATCTGTGCACTAAAAACCTTGTTTTTAGCCGTTCAATGGCCTGGTTTAAACTGTAAATTCACTTTAAGGCCATTTTAATTCAGATGAAATAAATCCGGGCTTCTGATTTGAGTCTATTGTCTAACTTTCCTAAAGCAGCTAGAAATCATTTTAAAATAATATATGTACTCAGTCTAAGACTTTGTTAAGCCAATACTGCTATCTATAGGAACCAATATTTACTGCTGTCAGTTGTATTTTGTTTGCTATCATTTGTCTGGATTTTTGTTTTGCTTTAGTAGTATTAATTTCTTATACTGAATATACCAATGCTTCAGTTCCCCTTCCCTATTTAAATGTTGCAATTGAGAATGTGAAAACAATTTGTAGCTTAAGTTGAGTAAGATTTCTCGTGAGGTATTCGGGACTCAGTCTGAAAACTTGTGATGCTAAGAGATTTGAGCATTCTGTAGGCTGCAGATAGGCTTTGTCTTTGGCAAAATAAAAATGATAAAGGCAACTTTGCTTTCATAGTTTCATATGAAAAGTATTTGGAACACTGAAAAGTTATTAGCTATTTTGGGTGGTTCAAATAAACCTTGATTTATGCTGCAAGTTTGTTCTGCCTCATGTGAGCACAAATGTTGAGTTTTTATAGTGTGAAGCAAGAGCGTTGACTTGCACACTGTCTTTTTCTATCCTTCCTATCAATTATCATTCTTCCAACCTCTTACTTCAACTACTACTACTTCCATTCCCATTCTTGTTCTCCTTCCCTTTCATTAATTCAGCAACTTAGTTGTTTAAACAGTCTTTGTCTTTTTTTATCCCTTTACCCACTAACATTCTACTGCTAATTATTTGCTAACATGTTATTGTGAGCTAAACTGAAAAATAGGAGGAGAAATAGGATATGTTTGCCGCCTTGAGTTATTTTGTATAAAATAATAAAAGTAGAATATAAATAGACGCTTATAGTTAATGAATCCTGGTCACCATCACTGTATAGTTCAGGGTATACAACACATTCAATTTGTGACGCACAGTTCTTTTTTCTGTGTATGTTTTTTTTTAAATGTACACAAATATAGTATGGTGAATAGCTTAAGTGAACAGCATACACTCCTTTTCTTAATCAGTTAGTCCCTGTATATCAGACCTTCCCCTGGAGCATGGGTAGGCAACCTTGGCTCTTTTATGACTCATGGACTTCAACTCCCAGAATTCCTGAGTCAGCTGACTCAGGAAATCTGGGAGTTGAAGTCCATGAGTCATAAAAGAACAGAGGTTGCCTACCCCTGCCCTGGAGGATCTATAACAATTTTTCATGGCCAACTTGCCGTGGCCAATTTCACTGCAGAACAATGGACAAGAATTATGACTAATATAAAAAAAATAGTGGAATAAAATCATTAAAGAAAGGATGCAAAAGAATGTGAATTTCAAAAATTAAAATATTTGTTTAATTTATTTTAAATAATTAAATAGAATTGTTAAATTGTCCCATAACAAGTTGTCCCACAGCGAGTTGGCCATGGTGAGTTGTCCTGCAGCAAGTTGGCCATGGTGAGTTCTCCTGTGGCAAGTTGTCCCATTCTGTCCCCTGGAGAGTCCTCACAGTCTCTCAGCAATAGTATATTGTGACCAGGCTATAATAGGCCTACTCTCTATAATGCTGAAATTACTGGCAAGTAACTTGCCACAAATTTAGCAGCTCTCAAATCCAAAGAAAATATTATTTAGGACAAAGAGCTGGCTCTCTATAAAGACAGCAGCCCAGGCAGTCCCTGCTCAGTTGCCTGTGGTCTGCAGAGCAGACTATTTTACCTCTGAAGATGCCAGCCACAGTTGCCAGCCAATGAAATCTATTGTCAGGACCACAGTCAATAAACCTGAAGCATAAACACTGCCAAACAGATAAAGACCATGGAAAAACTACATCAGCATATTTGATTTATGATACTTTTCCTACCTGGATTCTGGAAAAACTACATCAGTATATTGATTTATTGATAGCGTTTGTACCTGGATTCTGTCTCACTGCCCGGTGGAATTTCTTTTACACTTCAACTAGGGACATTAAATAATTGAAGTCAGTTTTCTTAATTAGGTGCAGAGATGAATCTCAGCATTGTCCATTCACACACATTTATTATATATATTTTTTTAAAAATTAGATGTACATATAAGCTTCTTTCTTGATATCACTGCATTTCCCATCATTTGCACATTTTGAGCTTTTATGCCTTATGTGATTGTGTATTAGGATCTCTCTTATTATGCTTCTTCCTTCAATAAAGAATTCCCTCTCCGAAGTAATAATAAAACCACCAATCTATGCAGCTGCCTTTTGTTGGTTGTTTTTCCCTTATTTTACAGCTGTGTTTCATCCCAATTTCTATGCCAAGAAAACTGTTCTGGATTTTTGAAAGCATCTTAATGAAGACTAATTGACATGTTCATAACCACTATTTCCAAAGCTACTATTCCACGCCGTTGCTGGTGTTTGGAAATCAGCTCAAGTACAATACATGAAAATAAGATAGGAAAACTTACTATATGCTAGAAGAAAAACTTTATAGAGCATTGTGATGAGAATGAAGAGCTTTCCTAATGTGATGACAACTCACTGAACAAAAATAGATTATATTGCATTAACAGTAAATACACAGTGAAATATAAAGATTCTGGTAACATGATGATCCCACCAAAAATGAGTCATGCAATCAACATCAAATGTTGGTGGAACAGATGATTCAGTATAAACTATTCTTGTATTATAATCATGGACATGGCAGTTCAGTAGACATATTATGATGCTTATACACTTTCATGCAGGCTGTGAAAATCAAAATGTGACATATTAGTTTTGGGATGCTACTTGTTTCAAAATCAAAACACAGAAGAAGCAATCATTAATAAAGGAACACTTTAGCTATTATAATCTTGAATGTGTATTGTACCTCTGACATATTAAGAGATGGTAGGATTCAAATATATGAATGAAGAAAATTACATTATGTGCACTTAAGAATACAGGACTTATTAATTCATATTAGAAGGCATATTGGCAACTCTACAAATGAGCATAGATGCAGCCATTTTTCCTTCTCGTTCTAGGTTGCCACATAGATAGGAAAGGAGGGAGGGGGTTGCCCAGGTGCTTCATTTGTGAAAATATTCTTCTGTCCCATGGTAACCGAGGTCGTCGGCTGCTTCTGAGACTAGGGTGTTGCATAAAAAGCCTGCCAAATAATCATATTGGAGGACGTAGTTGCTTGCATAGTTTTCTGGGTGGGACATTTAACTTTGTATTGGGAAACTGTTACTTGTGAATTCAGACTTGGTTTCACTTTTGACTGTGCCGATATTTTGTAACTAATAAACATGTTCTTTGAGGAATTCTCAAGCCTTGGAATTCTGCTTTATTCATCTCTGTCTGCAGGAACCATGACACAAATTCTGTAAGCAACAGCTTTGTTTTCTCAAATCATAAACTGGCTATACTTGTACCAAATTTAGCTATTTCTTAATTAAAATAGGCTGGACAATTTCTCCACATTTATATTCTGTATGACTTTATTATCTTTTATACATGCTAAAATGTTGGTTGTTGAAAATTTTCACATTTAGTTGTCGCATTCCCATCATAGGCTCAAATCCAGCACAATTCAAAAGCTGTACAGTGGTAACAGGTCTGTACTGATGCATCAGGAATTGCAATAGAGCTATTTTGTCCATTACTCTCATTGAAAAAAAACATATATGCACAAAATGGAAAAAGGATCTGGTCACAAAAGAATAGATAATACAAAACCATAGAGTTGGTGGCAGAAAAGCAAAAGTTTATAATACAATGAGTTGAAATTAGTGAAAGGTGTTAAGAATAACAAAAAGGCTTTCTTTAAATATGTTTGATATTTAAAGAAAGTTGATATACAATCTGTATATCAACTGCTTAAGAAAGAAACAAAAAGGCAGAAATTATAATTTTGAATAACAATTCTAAGCAAGAAGAAATATTTCACACAGCATGAATGTCAGAAGAAAAACTTTCTAAAAAATCAGTAGATTGATAGTGAAATAAATTATCCAAAAGGTAGTGAAAAACTTTTCATTGGGTATGTTCAGGCAGAAGCAATCTGCCAGGGATGATTTAATTTGGATTCCTGAACTGAGAAGAGCAGTTGGATTTAAAGATTAATAGAACTATGAGTCTACGATTTATTAAAGCAGAGAATCTGACAGAATCCCATTTCAAGTTTGTTGGATAAGAAAAATAAATTAAAAATATGAAAATTAAACACAAGTCTTTTGTTTTGTTTTATCTGGCTACAGTATATGCTTAAAAACATTTGAAAGTCATTTGTCTCGGGAATACATGCCTGTCCTACAGAGGAATTTACTGAATGACTTCCTCTGATATAATCATATTTAAAGCTTTTTTTAATGGCAATGACTTATGCAACAATCATTAAATCACAGCAAATGGATAAGTAAGAAATGACTGAAATTATGTTCCTCTACACATAAAATTAAAAGTTTGTTAATTTTCCTACTATATGAACCATGTGTAACAAAAATGTATTTAAACAATCATAAAGAATCCTTGGAAGTCAGTGATATATAAATGTACTAAATTATTATTATATACATATAATGTGAAATCCACAACTGCCAGTTCTTTCCCTGGTGTTGGCCTTCTTACACATCCAGTTCTTCCTAAGAACCTAGAATGTCATAGTATATCAGCATAATATATATGGGGATCTAAGCAGTGTGGCCTTTCGTAAATTGAGATATAGAAAATTTGCACATTGAAAAAAATTCCAAGTGCCATCCAAAACGTTTTTAATATGGCACCCAATATCCACTGGAACTAAGGCCCATTTACGTCATAATCTTTCAGCTTTGAATTTCAGATCTTGACATTTTGTGATCTTCTCCAATTCTTATTTTCTATAATAATTTTATCATTATATTATTTATCTGAAGAATTTCATAGTGGTATACTGTATAGGCCATCCATGCCAATCTTGATTATTTATGCAAACTAATAGCATTTAATTTAGGGACTGGGTCCTAAATATGAGAATTACGTAAGCACATCATTAGAAAATGCCTTCAAAAAAAGAATTACTTATTAGAAATATCCTGGCTCTAGACATCCTGTCCTTAACCTCCCCACCTTCTCCAAATATGAATCTCCTGGCTTTTCTTGCAATAGACTGTTTTTGATTTCTCAAAACAGAAATGGAACAAACTTCAAGGGAGAGTGTAACCTCACTGGCCTGCCTTTGTTGGTTCATGAACTCTATTGTTTTCTTAAAGTCCTAGCCCTCCAAGTGATTCCTGAGCTTTATTTTTATTCTGAAAGCTTTATATTCCCTGACTTGACTGAAATTACAGCTTTGTTGGTGAGAAGGGGGTGGTGTGTGTGTGTGTGGGAAACAGTCAGATCTGCTAAGTAAACAACACTTGAGTTAATTTATGAGAAAAAAAATCCTGGAAGAAAACATGCTGGGCTGCTTCCATTTAATATGTAACTACTTCACCTTCATTAGCAAAAATCAAATAACTGGAGTCCACTTTTACTCTTTTTCTATTTCAGTTCAGTCTGTACACAACACCATATTTTGTACTTGAAAAGCTTGATAACAGAATTTACTAAGATACAAGAACCTCAGACATTATAACTCATGAATACAAAATGTCATGAATTAATGAAAGCAAAATTAAGCAGCAGCCTTACTGCTACATGCATATATATATATATATATATATATATATATATATATATATATATATATATGTGTGTGTGTGTGTGTGTGTGTGTGTGTGTGTGTGTGTGTGTGTGTGTGTGGTGTGTGTGTGTGTGTGTGTGTGTATGCATATATATATAAAATCTAACATTGCAGGAATAAAATATTCTGGAAAACAATAGAACATTCAATTTCTTTCCCTGATCATGCCAACAGTACTATGGATTTTCAGAAGGGAATCTAATAAATGGGATAATTTGCCTTCACTACCAGACTTTGCTACCATGTAAACTGGTGTGTTAAAGACCTAAAAGCCTTTAAACCAGAGGTCCCCAATCTTTTGGGCACCAAGGACCGGTTCCGCAGAGGATTTGTGGGTCGCCTGCATCTTGTAGATGGGGCTTTGCTTGTTTCTGCAGACCGGTCGCTGGCATGGCACGGCTCGGTACTGATCCATGGACCGGGGGTTGGGGATCCCTGCTTTAAACAAGGCTGGATCTGTTAAAAATGCTGTAGTGAATCTTTCACTGAGCAAGAGGTTGGATTATATGACTTCTAAAGTATCTATCTCTCACTAAATCTTACCAAGGGGCAATTAGTTTTGGGGATGTTCCTTCTTTAACCTTGGATCAAGAGCATGTGAAGTGTTAACACCACCTTATAATGCCTTGGTAAGACCACACTTGGAATATTGCATCCACTTTGGGTCATCACTATATAAAAAAAGATATTGGGACTCTAGAAAGAGTGCAGAGAAGAGCAACAAAGCTGATTAAGGGACTAAAGCTAAAACATATGAAGAACAGTTGCAGGAATTGGGTATGTCTAGTTTAATAAAAAGAAGGACTAGGGGTGGCATGATAGCAATGTTTCAATATCTAAGGGACTGCTACAAAGAAGAGCAGGTCAACCTATTCTCCAAAAGCACATGAAGGCAGGACAAAAAGCAATAGATGTAAACTAATCAAGGAGAGAACCAATCTAGAACTAAGCAATTTGCTGACAGTTAGAACAATTAATTAGTGGAACAACTTTCCTCCAGAAGTTGTAGGTGCTCCAACACTGGAAGTTTTTAAGAAAAGTTTGGACAACTATTTTTCTGAAATGGTACACAGTTTCCTGCTTCAGTAGAGGGGGTTGAACTAAAAGACCTCCAAAGTCCTTTCCAAATCTGTTATTCTGTTCTGGATGAGGTTACACTTCCTCATTTAAGTCTGGGAGTTTTCCTGGACTCACAATCCCTACTCTGATGAACAGATGGCAGCTAATGCATGGACATTTGCAGAGTTTTATCTGATGTGCCACTTACTTCTTTCCTAGATTGGGAGGGCTTTCAGACAATCACTCATGCCCTACTCACATCATAGCACAACAATTGCAATGCATTCTATGTGGTGCTTCTCTTGAAGACCAGTATGAAGTTTCAACTGGTCCATAATGGAGTGATGAAGGTAGTGATGTCATACCTTAGTATGCCCATATGTATGCACATATGTCACCTCAGCTCCAAGGAAATGCACTTGTTATTGGTATGGTTCAAGACACTGGTTACAACCTATAAAGCCCTACATGGTATACATGGTTAATTGTGGGACCACCTAACTTCCCTATCAACATGGCCTATTTAATCTGGCATAGTTAACACAAACCCCATCCCTTTAATTAAACAATGTCATCTATCAGGATCTCAAAGGTATGCCCTCTTTCCCATGGTGATAGCTCTTTGCAATGAGATTCCCCGACACCTGCAGTGTGTGGGTCCCACCTTGCTGACATTCCAGAAAGCCTTAAAAGATCTGGCTGTTCTCCAAAGTCTTGTGTCAGGGTTACTGGGATCCTTCTTGAACAGTGGGTGGGTATGGTTAGCCAGATCTACCATTGGTTCTTGTTTATTTATTTTCATAATTAGTGTATTCTATTTTTACTCTGCCGGATTTACTGTACACCAATGAAAATAAAATTGTACATCTGGTATGGAGTTGGATGCCGCCTAAATTGAACATATTAACTTAAACATGGCTCAGAGGAGTAATGGCTAAATCTCAAGAGTTTTCCAGAACACTGGAGCTAGACTTTTTGCACAGACCTTACCAAATCTTTGTTTATAAACTTCTGTGAAGTAATTTGACAGGAAAACACACAGTTGGTTACTAATTGCTTGCTAATCCCCTTTCCCATGCTTCTTTGTAGTGACCACAAAAACTAAAATAATATTGGGAAAAGTTAAGATTTTGTAACATTAGAATAAAGACATGTGCAAACAGGATTACTAGGCAAGGGAAAAATAATTGGATATGTCCAAAGAGGTCTTGAGTTTATAAAAATACATACTATATTGTGATTGCAAAGCCCAACCAAGTAAAAAGTGACTTGGGCATGTTACTTTACTATAATCATATTACACAGCATGGATAGTGGCACATTTAGGGTATTTTCTCTCTCTTCCTGTTAGGGTCACCAATCAAAGGTGACCTACTCACAGGCTGTCTCCTTTGATGTTGTACTTAAATAGAAATTTTGGTCAAAACAAGGGAATGTCATCTTATATTGATGTCTAAAAGATTACTTACACTTTTGGGGACATGATTAAAAGACCCAAGCAGACACTTCTGCTTTTGCTAGGACTGAAACCTGACATTAAGTTGTTTTCCCATTATAGCCTGATAGATGGTGTTTCATTCTTTTGCCTTTCATATTCATTTCCTTGACTCTGAATTTGTATTCGGCTCCAAATGGTCAACAGTATTCCCATTCAAAGCTTCCCACAGGATTGTCTGGTCCACCTAAGAAAACTGCCAGAAAAAAATTTAAACCTTGCCCTGAGCCAAAAATTATTGTTTCCCATTTTCACTGTTCTTAGACACATTCAGGGCTGATCTATCTCTCTGTCTCTCTATATTTCTCAAGAGGCATTTTTACAGCACCATTATACAAAAGGGAAGAGAATTAACATAATTAAGCTAAGTTCACAATTCACTGGACATTATTGGAGAACGATTTAAGTTCCAAAGTTAAACAATCATGCCAAATAGGCATTTTAAAGGGTTTTGCCAGAAAAATATTTTATTGCATGCATACAGATTGTCATATTTACACAAAATGTATTGGCTTATATCAGCCAGTATATAAACCAAAGATCAGTGTTCTTCCCACTTCCTTTCAAATTTCCAGTTTGTTTTTCCTCAGAAAGCAACTCTTTCCTGGCATCATTTAAATATCCAGAAATTGTATGTTGCTTTTCTCTTCTTGGAGCTATTCATACTCAAAATGTTGTTCTCTGTTTAATCACTGTTTAAACCTTCCCTTGGTTAGAGCACCTGATCAGTCCCGAAAGTGCTTTTATCATGTTTACAGTATATAGATCAAGCAGGCATGGAGAGAAAACAACAGCAATTTGACAGCCAAGCCTTCTCATATTTCGCTTTTCTGGAGGGACATTCATAGGCTTTGTATTCTCCTTTCCATGCTCAGTTACCATGGGTGAAAAGGGACTGCAGATGGGCATGAAGCACAATCATTGCTTGGAAGACTGTAAGACAGGCATGTCAAACTGCCGGCCTGCAGGCCAGATGCATCATACTGAAACCGCGCTCACCCCATTGCCAGTAATGGGGAAAAAGTCACGATACGTTGCACGACATCACATGATGTTGCATGTTTGACATGACTACTGTAAGACCATCCACTGACTTGTCAGCAAGCATTTCAGCATTCCCTTTCTAATAATAATAATAAAAAACACAGAACACTGCATTCTGATTGTCAGAACCAGGGCTTTTTTTGTCATAGAACACTCAGAACAGAGTTCCGGCACCTTTTTTGGATGGAACCTTGTAGGGTAGGCAAGGCGGGTTGTATGACATGTGTGAGTTCCGGCACCTTTTTCTTTTACAAAAAAACCACTGGTCAGAACTGTTATAATAATTTTATAATAATTATTATAATAATAATAATTTTTTTTTCTCCCGGCTCCAAAGATGGCGGACGTGCTGGGGAGAGCTCCGTAACCCCCGGTTGTAAGGCGTCCCCCCAGGAGCCCCCCAGGGATGTCAATAGACCCCTGGGGTGGGGTGAGTATTTGGGCAGCTGAGATGGGCAATGTGCCGTCCGCGGCCGCCCCGAATCAGCTGTAGGGCTGCCGGACATCTCTGCCCCACCGCCTGGGCCGTTGGTGGCCGTTGGCGGCCGTTTTTAAATGGGGCCATCATCCTCGCCCAGCCTCAGCCTCAGCCGCCTGATCTTCTCTGGGCGGCAGCGGCGTCTCCGATGGATCAAAGGGGACGCCGCAGACCATCTGTGAGGCGGAGGCTGCAGAAGATCAGCTGTAAGGCGGAGGCGGCGAAAGTGAAAGTAAGCACAGCAACAGTCGGTGAGAGCGCTCAAAGTCCAAGCCGGTCATCTTCCCCAGGGGGCTGGAAACAGCATCTGGGCGGCGGCGGCGTCTCTGAAGGATCAAGGGAGGCGCCGCAGATCAGCTGTGAGGTGGAGGCGGCTTAGCGAAAGCGAAAGCGGCGAGAGCACCCAAGCCCAAAGCCGGCCATCTACCCAGGGGGCTGGAACAGCGGAGGCGGTTGGCGGTGACATCCTCGGCACACCCTCTGAGCCGCTGCGGCTGCACAGCCAGCAGACTTGCAGCCGACGCCTCCGCTCTACCTCGGCTCACTTAGCCCGCTCCCGAGCAACGGCGGCGTCTCCGTGGATCAGAGGAGGCGCCGCAGATCATCTGTGAGGCGGAGGCGGCGTAGCGAAATCGAAAGCGGTGAGAGCGCCCAAGCCAAAGCCGGCCATCGTCCCAGGGGGCTGGAAACAGCAGAGGCGGTTGGCGGTGACATCTTCGGCACACCCCCTGAGCCACTGCGGCTGCACAGCCAGCTGACTTGCGGCCGACGCCTCAGCTCTACCTCGGCTCCCCTGGCCCGCTCTCCGGGCAACGGCGGCGTCTCCGAGGATCAATGGAGGCGCCGCGGATCAGCTGGGCGGTGGAAGAGGCGGCAGTGGAGACGACGGTGACCGGGACTGCCTCTCCAGGCCCAATCATTCGCCACCCAGGGGCCTTGACAGCGGCGGTAGCGCTGACGGCGTGGCATCTCCAGCCCACCCCCTGTACCGCTGCTGCCGCTACAACCATCCTGTGCGGGGCCGGAGTTGCTGTTCGGCCTCGGCTACCTAATCTACTCCCGGATAGCGGCGGCGTCTCCGAGTGATCAAGGAGACGCCGCAGGCCAGCTTTACGACGGTAGCGGCAGCGAATGGGTCCCAACGACTCCTCTATGCTCTATACGGCGGAAGCGGCGGCAACGGAGGCGAGGACGGCGGTGACATCCTCTCCGGGCCCCGGTCGACCGTTTTTGCCCAGGGCCCTCTGACAGCGGCGGTAGCGGCGGAGGCAAGGCATCTACGACTCACACCCTGAGCCACCTCTTTGAAGCGCCTTGATCGGAGACGGCATGGCACCAGGGACTCCCATACCTCTGGGAGGCCACGCTCTGGACGGTCCCCAACCAATAGGGGCCCATGGAGCTGTGGCCAGGAACAACGCCCAGAGGATCAGGGAGAGAACTGTTTGGGCGGCTGAACCACCAGAGCTGACGCCAATTAATGAATCCCTCCATCTTGCCTTCTACCCACTCTCAACCACCCTTGCCCACTCTCTCCCCACAGGACATAACGGGCCTGGGTGCAAGCCACGGTGGCAGAGTGGCTTGGCCTTACACCTGCAACCCCATAAAGGTGAGAGCTCTATGGGGTTTGCTTCACCCAGAGTACGTTCTGGACCACCCCCGGAAGCAGAGTCACAACCCATTGTTAGAGGATGAGGAATGGCCTGCTTCTGGGGGTTCGCCCGGCCAAGTGGCAGTGGCAGGGCGACGATCCAGAAACGCACCTACCCGACTCGACCCTCCTACAATTCACCATCCAGGGGACTGCCTTCCCGGAACCCCTTATGACTATGCTCGTTCAATACTCCAGCACAGTACTACACGCCCTCAGGGGTTCCCCACTCTCCTGGGTGCGACCCGCCTGCATCACATCCAACCTCGATGACGGGCCCAACCACTGGGCCTCTGAGAGATGGCCGGGCAAGGTCAGGGGCCTCCAGCATAAGCCCAACAAGAGGCCCCTGATTAAGTTCTTAGCTAAGTTTTTTGTGGGGTTAGGGAGGGGGGAGGGAGAAGACTATGGTTGCGCGGGAAAGGCACGCCTTCCAGCCACCATAACGCATGCCAGGCCCACGACCATTCGCGACGGCGTACAACGAGGACCAGTCGCCGATAACACCCAGTGGCGTATTGACAAACATCCCATCCCTAGGATGGTGGGGAATGGCAGAAGGTGCACAGACAGAGGGCCATATCATCACCGGGAGTGTCATCTCCGCTCTGTAAAAGCGGTCAGACGCTCCGACCCTCTGTTCTCCCCCGGAGGACCCGGGAGCAAAGGTGCGCCCCCTCCCATGCTAAGGCTGGTCTACCTGAATGCAAGGTCCGTAGCTAACAAAGCCCACCTCATTCGTGACCTAGTGGAGAGCGAGCATGCGGACCTGGCTTGCATCACGGAAACCTGGCTGGGCCCAGAGGGTGGTGTTCCTCTGGTTGACCTCTGCCCGCCAGGTTTCCAGGTGCTGCACCAGCCTCGGGCTCATGGGAGGGGTGGGGGAGTGGCAGTTATCATCAGGGAATCCCTTAGCCCGCGAGAGACCACCGTCCCTCAGATGGTCGGGTGTGAGTCTCTCCTACTGAGATACGGCCCAGGGGCGCAGTTGGGCCTGCTGCTGGCGTACCTACCACCTAATCGTGCAGCGGCGGCCCTGCCCGAGCTACTCGATGCCCTCTCAGGGTTGGTGGTTGAATTCCCAAGACTCATGGTCTTGGGCGACTTTAATCTACCGTCCCTGGGAGGATCGTCAGAACTGGCTCGGGAGTTCATGGCTTCCATGGCGGCCATGGACCTGTTGCAAATAATTTCTGGACCGACTCATGAGAGAGGCCACACCCCAGACTTGGTGTTCTTGTCTGGACGGTGGCGTGATGATATCGGTGGGGGCACCACAACTGTTACGCCCCTGTCATGGACCGATCACCACCTCCTGCGGCTAGACTTCCCCCTTGCCACCCCCCACCGTGGGTGCACGGTGCCAGTCAGATGGTACCGCCCTAGGCGCCTAATGGACCCTGATAAGTTCCAGGCAGCGCTTAGGGACACGCATGCACTCCCTGCTCACAGCTCGGCGGATGCCTTAGTGGAAGCCTGGGAAAAGGCAGCCACGGAGGCTCTGGACCGAGTTGTACCCTTGCGGCCTCTGACCCGGCGCAGATCCCAGCGAGCCCCATGGTTCACCGAGGAGCTCCGGGAGATGAAGCATCGGAGACGGGGCCTAGAGAGCCGTTGGAGATCCAGCCGATCCGAATCCGACCGATTGCGACTAAGAATCCTCACCAGGTCTTATCTCGCTGCGATAAGGGTGGCAAAATCCAACTATTTTTCCACCCTCATCGCGTCCGCAGATAATCGCCCGGCTGCCTTGTTCAGGGTGACTCGCTCCCTATTAAACCAAGAGGTGAGGGAGGAACCCTTGCAGGGTCGAGCCGAGGAATTCGGTCAATATCTGCTGGATAAAATTGCTCGGATTCGAACTGGCCTGGACTCCAACTGGGCTGAGATGGAAGAACAAGACATGGACAGTCTTGTCGACGTCATCTGGGATGAATTTGATCCTGTAACTCCTAAGGAAGTGGACAGGATTATGAGAAGGTTGAGCTCCTCCACATGCTTACTGGACCCGTGCCCTTCCTGGCTGGCCTATGCAGCTCGAGAGGGGACACGTGGATGGTTCCTAGCAGTCATCTCTGCTTCTCTGAGTGAGGGTCACTTCCCCACCGCCTTGAAGGAGGCGGTGGTGAGACCTCTCCTCAAGAAGCCCACCTTGGACCCATCCTCTTTAAATAACTTTCGTCCAGTCTCCAATCTTCGCTTCCTTGCGAAGGTTGTTGAGAGCGTGGTGGCGCACCAACTTCCTCAGATCCTGGATGAAGCGGTTTATCTAGACCCGTACCAATCGGGTTTCAGGCCGGGCTACAGCACGGAGACGGCATTGGTCGCTCTGATGAATGATCTCTGGAGAGCCCGGGACAGGGGCTATTCCTCTGTCCTAGTCTTATTAGACCTCTCGGCGGCTTTCGATACCATCGACCATGGTATCTTGCTGCGACGCCTCAGGGGACTGGGAGTGGGAGGCACGGTTCTGCGTTGGTTCTCCTCCTTTCTCCAGGGTCGCTCGCAGTCGGTGCTGACAGGGGGACAGAGGTCGACCCCGAGGCCTCTCGCTTGCGGAGTCCCTCAGGGGTCGGTCCTCTCGCCTCTCCTGTTCAACATCTACATGAAACCGCTGGGTGAGATCATTCGCAGTTTTGGAGTAGGGTTCCATCAGTATGCTGATGACACCCAGCTTTTTATCTCAACTCCAAACAATATCAGTGATGCCCTAGACGTGATGTCCCGCTGCCTGAAAGCGGTCCGGGAATGGATGGGGAGGAACAGGCTTCAACTGAACCCGGACAAGACTGAATGGCTGTACGTTCCGGCAAACCAGGATATTCAGAATGTCCCATTGCTTAACATCGGGGACATGTTACTACCCCCTGTTGATAGGGCCCGCAACCTGGGTGTCCTCCTAGACTCGCAGCTCTCCCTAGAAGACCACATAGGAGCTGTGACCAAGGGGGCCTTCTCCCGGGTTCGACTAGTTCGCCAACTACGGCCTTATCTAGACCTGGATTCCTTACGTACAGTCACCCATGCCCTTGTGACCTCTCGCCTAGACTATTGTAACGCTCTCTACATGGGGCTGCCCTTGAGATCCACTCGGAAGCTTCAGCTGGTGCAAAGTGCGGCGGCACGGACACTCTTGGGAGCCTCCCGATACTCCCATATCACACCTCTCCTCCGTGCGCTGCACTGGCTTCCGGTTGCCTTCCGAGTGAAGTTCAAGGTGCTAACAATGACATACAAAGCCCTACATGGCATGGGTCCGGACTACCTACGGGAGCACCTTCTGCCGATGTCAGCACCCCACCGTCCTGTGCGCTCCCACAGAGAGGGCCTCCTCAGGGTGTCACCGCTCAAGGAATGTCGGCTGGTGGCCCCCAGGGGGAGGGCATTCTCAGTGGGTGCGCCGGCCCTCTGGAACAGTTTACCAACCGAAATCCGGATGGCCCCCGACCTCCGTACCTTCCGTCGCGACTTAAAAACTTTCCTGTTCCAGCAGTCCGGCCTGGCATGATAGCGTTAATTGGGGTCCCAGTTTGTTTTCACTATTGTTTTTATTACTTTTTATTGTTCATCTGTATACCTTCCTTCCTCTGTACACCGCCCCGAGTCCCTCGGGAGAAGGGCGGTTTATAAAAACTAATAAATAAATAAATAAATAAATAATAATGCAACTGACTCAGTGGTTAAAGATGCTGAGCTTGTTAGCTGGAAAACTGACAGCCCAGGTTTCAACCTTGAGTGCTGCACAAAGGGGTGAGCTTCCATGACTTGCCCCAGCTTCTGCCAACCTAGCAGTTCAAGAGCATGCAAATGCAAGTAGATAAATAGGTACCACTTCAGTGAGAAGGTACTAGAGGTCCATGCACGTTGGTGTATAGTCATGCTGGCCACATGACCACTGAAATGTCTTTGGACAATGCTGGCTCTCTCAGTTAAGAAACAGAGATGGGCACCACCCCCTAGAGTTAGACACACGGTCCACCTCCAAAACTCAAGCTACGTCTTATTTTAGGGGTAGTAAGATTAAGTACACAGCCTACTCAATTGGATCACGAGACTTATTGATATTTTTAATGATAGGAAATTCCCTGTTCTTCCGATTTAGATTTCAAAGAATCTCCGCTGCTTGAATACTCACCAGTTCAGCTTCATAAGTATATATTTTAATAAAAAAACCCTACCCACCCTCCAAAAAACCTGTAGGAGATGTAATCCCTCCTGAATCTTTAGGTAATTCTTGTTTTGCCACAGCTTCAGACAGCTACCTTTTGCAGTTATAATAGTAATGAAAAAGGAACTTTATGACCAATTCTCACATTTATAACCACCACAGGTCTAAAACAAAGAAAAGCAGTAATAATATCATAAGGACAGTCACAGTTCCACTTAGCAATCACTTTAACAACTGAGTTAATCCCAACTGTGTTTGCTAAAGAGGGCTATCTGTTCTGATTGGTGGACTCTAGCTTCCCTTTTTTTTCCTTTTGTTGATAGATCAGCTCATGTTCTCACTGTGTTGGGTATGGCTATAATTATTTCTATTTTTAGAAAGAAAATTCGGCCAATTACTGCCTAGTAGGCCTCTTAATACAATCAGCAAAATCTATTACAGACACTTATATTGGAAACTTGCAAAATATCTGTAAGAGGATGATTGTTTAGCTCCTGTAAGCAGACTTCAGAATAGGCTGTTCTACTTTAGACCAGGGTTCTAGTTTAAAATTATAGACATATTAATAAATAATGCAATAATGGGGCATCTCAATAAGGAGAAACATCACTCTCCCAAACTGGCCAAAAGATCAATCATATACCTGCTTTCCACAAGTTATGCAATAACTTTGTTTTATTTCAATAGACCTAATGAGAGATATGAAGTATTGAACTTTATAAAACTATAAAAATCCATTAAGTACAAATCAAGTGTGGTTAAAAAAAAAGTATCCCAAGATGTGCATTTCATGAAAGACCTCCAAAAGTTGACCTAGACAGCAAGTGACCTGCTTTACGTCCTGGGTTTTGTACTTCAGTCCTCAGGAATATGAAGTGCCAATGTTGCTTTCTCCATTCTGAATGCCCAGGGGTCTTCAACAGTGATTAATTTTCTCTTTTTTCTTTGTCAGAAGAGCAGGATACAGTACCTAACAGCATTAAAAATATTTGAGGTCAAGGTATTAGCACAGCTTCTTAAGAAGCTCTGTAATTAGATGATGTTAAGCCATCTAATTAAGACACCACCTTGTCTACTTTTCAAAGGAAACTATTTCAGGTGCCCCACTGAGTGTCAATTGTAGCACTTTGGAAAGAAGTAGGACTATTAAACCAGATATTAGGTTATCGGTAAATATCTCTAGACATTAGCTAAAGCTCATATTTCCCAACATAATTTAGCTCTGCATATGTTGATGAACAATTTTCATTGTCCTGGAGACAGATACTTGAAGACAAAAATCACCATTTTAGATTCTCCCCTGGAGCATTATAGGCCTTGGAACATGACCAATATATGTTAATCTTTATATCTGTCTCATGCCCTGCTATTTTGCCATTATTATAGAGGAACTCTCTAAAATCTTGGGCATTCTGATGAATTTTATGTTTAATAAAGGTAAAGGTCCTAAAATAGCATCCACTGTGACCATATTTGCAGTATTACCATGATATACTTGCAAACAATTAGTTAAATTGCTGTCTAGTTAGGACATTGCTGTCTAAACATAAAAAATGAGCTCCCTTGCCCCTCCCTGGTACAGAATGATTTATCTTCCATGCAGCTTTCCAGATATGAAGAGGCACCTAATGTTTTTATTAGCCCATGGTCGCTATCATACAGTTATTTTCCAAATAGGATAATTTCTTCCACACTGCACTGAATTTCCCAGTAGGTTCTTTTACTGGTAGGCTGATAGCTTCATGTAATTGGAGAAAGGGAGATTAACGGGGATTATTATTAATCCAGGTACTGTATTCTTTTTCCTTTGAGTTCTGCTCTAATGGATTAATTCAATCTCCTACTGTAACTGGATGATTAAACCAAATTAGCACAACTTCCCAAAAGGTTGGGGTTATTTCTCCCTCCCCTGCAAGTAGTCCTTCCCTCTAAGCCTTGCTCTTAAAGTCACTGAAAAGCAAACATTCACGGACATCATGCATTGTATACAGGCTGGGGTATACAGTATGTATTCATGCATATGCCAGCAGTTCACCAATATTACCCTTATAGGTTTAATTCTACATATTTTATTTTTTATTTTTATTTTAATTCCATTTATATCCCGCCCTTCTCCGAAGACTCAGGGCGGCTTACAAGGTTAGCATATGGCATTTGCAATGAGTTTCTGGGTCATGTCTTTTGTCATACATTTGATGTATTTCCCCTTTTATTAATGAAGACATCTCTGTTGTCATCTACCACATCCTCCAAGCAATTTAATCTTGAAAGATGGGCGAAGTGGTTCAAGGAACAAGTCTCTCTTCACAGTGAGTCACATATAATACCTCCTCAGTAATCAAGGATTTTTTTTAAAATTTGAAAAAAGCTGTTTTTTAAAAAAATATATGACAAAAAAGCAATTAAAATCAAAATAACAATGGCAGTTTTGGAAATACCCTGCTATTAATTCTATCAGAGTAATTTAAATTTGCGTATCTGTGCATTTAAGGGGTTGTAAGTGGTCTGCTTTAGGAGAAATACAGAAATCTTATCATGATTTTGGAATTCTGTTGTTCATTAAAATGAAATCCTTACCGATAATTGCTGGGACAAAGGCTGGTTTTTACACTAAGAGCTATCTTTTATATAAAGTATCACTAACCTTTAGTGAAAATTGCAGTTACTTTTAAGTAAAAGCTGTGAAGGTGCAGAAATTGAAATCTGCAAATGGCTTGAGCTTAGTGGAAAACATATACTTCAGATGCAATAAACATTTTTTTTTTTACCTGCAGCATCTCCGTGATGGTTTTGAAACCCTGGAGGATGCCTAATATGCAGTGTGGTGCAGATATTCTGAACTAGATGAACCAACAATCTTACTTGATATAAAACAGATTCCCAGTTTTAATAGCAAAATCACCATGTGTACCATCAAGATAACAGATGAATAAGATAAAAGCAGAAATAATACAGCACCAGTAGGTTCTGCATTTTTTTCTGCTCTTTATTGGTGAACATGTTCTACAAAGGACATTTACGTTTGGCTCAGACCCTTCTACCTACAGCCCTTACAGACCAAAATGAATTTATAGTTGAAAGGGAAAACAGACTAAAGGATCTAGGCCTGGACTCTTCTGGCATAACAAGAATACGAATAGCATCTGCAAGTCTTTTTTTAACCATGAACATATGTGAGCATGATAGGCCCAGCATAAGTACAAAACACCTGCCACATTAATTGTAACATGCTGCCCTGTGCACAAAAACACCACTTCTTAAATACCTCTATAGCACCTTTTGAGATAATTGTGCTAAATCAGACATTTATGGTTTCCTGGTCTAAGGACGAAAGCTTTTTAAATTAGGCAAAGAAGAATTCAACTAGAAGCTACGTTGAGAATGAAAAGCAGGAGAGGCTGATATCACCTTCTCTGAGAAACAATCCAAGGAAATGACCAAACAATAACGGCGTTTGCATTCCGTCCATTTTCCATGCCTCTTTGATTATGTTCCAACTATGCTCCAACTACTGAAGTAGCATGGTCATTGCTACTATTTCGGTTCATTATCCTTGGTTCAGTCTCCAATAAAAGTAACTCCTTTGTTACTTTTCCATCTCACAGTGTGTTTATACTGAAAGCTATAGCACACACACACACACACACCCGGTTTGCCCTGATTCAGCTACAATCATATCAGAGTTTGCCCTTCATTCAGTATCTAGCTGCAATGGCCAAAATAAATCCCAGTTTTTTGAAACTATGCTGTCTCTGATGCAGCAGTGAAAAGGCCCTTTGTTCTTAAAAAAGAAGGGTTTTCACAAATTGTATTCTTCTATTATATCAGAGAGATATGTGGGGTGGGTTGTATGTGGGTTTTTTTTTTTGGCATTTCTGTTTTTGTTTGCAAAGCAGGATATGCTGTGAAAAGCAGGGCCTGAAGTTATCTCATGCGGTAAACATTTTAATGCTATCAAGAAGAAAACAGCAGGAAAATGTACACTTTGGATATAAAAATTCCCACATTTGTTCCAAGAACAAACCTTGGGTGTTCCAACGTGTTAAATGCTCCCCGCATTTGTTCTCTGTTTCACTAGAAACTGATACTTTCCCCACACAACAACAACAAAACAAATATCTGCATATTCTGCCGATAAATGCTGGCAGATGAGCACAGCTTTTAACCATTCAAAAGCCCAGGTCAGAGGTTATCTCTTAAACACAGCACAGAGGAGAGGAGGATTTGTCAAAGGCAAACACCTCACCTTCCAGCTTCAGAATTTTTTTTCTTTTTATCACTTCCTCCAGATGAGTTTTCATAAAAAGGCAAACCCTTCCCAACTTCTGCTCCATTTTTTAAACTGGCAGTTTTAAAAAAGACTGGCTATACTCTTTACAACTGAATGAAAAGCCATTTGGCCTGTGCTGTGATTTATACATGAGCGGCAAATTAGGCAAGTATTTTAATTCATATGTTGAATACTTGAGCATCTCATCCTTTTAAAAAAATGATTCACATATAGCTCGTGTTTACATTCATGTCCTACAAGATTTTAGGAAAAAACAAGAGAGAAATGAAAACCCACAGAGAATAATAACCTTAATATTGGCCATTTAGCCACTACTAAACCAATTGGCATTCCTCTTCCTTTTTTCTCTTCCACTTTGTCTAAATCACTGTAAAGGAACATTTTCAGTTCTAGGGTAGCCCAGGTTTTTTTCACTGATAAGGAATTCCTAACCAAGGAAGAGATTCTTAGGCTGAGAGAAAGCCCTTAGTCAGGGGTAGGCAACCTTGGCTCTTTTATGACTCATGGACTTCAACTCCCAGATTCCCAGATAGCTGGCTCAGGAATTCTGGGAGTTGAAGTCCATGAGTCATAAAAGAGCCAAGGTTGCCTACCCTTGCCCTTGGTGAAGCCAAGAGGCTTGTATGGTCTCTAGGGCAAGGCAGAGCCAGGACTGGGGAAACAGGAAATAGAGTCACATCTCATTTTAACTCTACATCTGGAACACCTGGGCAGGAGATAAATACTCTAGGTCAGATGATCTGGCATCTGGTCGTCGGGAGTTTCCGGCTATGTCGGGCGGTCTTGGCTTCTTCGGCGGCGTTTGGAGTTCCCGGCGGCTGGCGGCGGCGGTGCTGCGGCGGCGGCGACGGAGCTGTTTGTGAGCTGCTTGGCCCGCCTTTTCTATCGTTTTCTTTTTGACCGGCCTGCCTCTGCTTTCTGCCTGCTTTCTGCCTGCATCAGCCTAATGGCGACGACGACGGTGGTGGCGGCGGCGGCGGCGTTGTTCCCGGGCCGTTTTCGGGCCACTTTACCATCGACTATTGTGGTCTGGCCTGCTTTTACCGAACCGTTTGTCCCGCTGCCCCCTGGGCCTTTTTGGCCCGTTTTTCATCGGCGGTGGCGGTGGCTTTCCCCGGATTGTTTGCGGTCTTGGCGGCGTTCCGGTGGCTACGGTGGCTACGGTGGCTACGGTGATGGCGGCGGCGGTGTCCATAGCGGCCCAGCGGCAGCGGCTTCGATGATTCAGCGATGGCGTTATGGCCGGTTTGCCGGCCCCCCGGTTGGTTCTGCATATCCCAGATGGGTTGGCACCCCCACTGCTTCTGATGGCCCTGAAGGTTCCTGGGCTAGCCGGTTGATCCCGGTGGAGCCCAGTGGAGCCTTGTGGACTTGGGCCATTTTGAAGGACTTTGGAAGATTGGCGGGGAATTTAATGGACCCGGGGGAGCCAATCTTTGTTGACCACAGTCTGGAAGGCCCCAATAATTATCGAACTGAGGGCCGATGGACTGGTGGTCAGTTACAACCTCTAGGAATGACAAGACAACGGGGGACTTGGCTGTTATCAGAATTGACTATGATGGCTTGTTTTTGCTTTTACTATCGACTGCGCATTGCCCCTTATACCCCAAAGGACAGAGAACTCTGGGTATTGGCCATTGTGAGAGGATGGCCGAATTTACATCTGCTGCCCCTAGAGGTGAGAGCTCTATGGGGCAGGCCATACCCAGTGGGGTTGCTCCAGACTTCCATCCCCCCCGAGAATTGGCTCTGTGGCCGTAGTGAGAGGACGGTGGTAGGCCTGCCCGGGGGGCTTATCCAGCTGAGTGGCAGCGGCTGGACGGAGGCCTGGGACTCCCTCTCCGAATAGATCCTCCTCATGGACTATCATCTATGGACTGCCTGCGATCCGGACTGCTATTTATGCCTTCCTTTAAATATTCTTCCACGGACTTGTGCGCCCTCAGGGGTGCTCCCCCCTCCTGGGTGCGACCTGCCTTGCCAGCCGATTATAACCTCGAGGAAGGGCCCATTTATTGGGACCCTGAGAGTTGGCTGGGCACGGGTAGGGGCCTTCGACGTAGACCTAATAAGAGGCCCCTGATTATTTTTCTTTCAAAATTTTTTAGGGGGTTAGGGAGGCGGGAGGGTTCTTTTGGTTGTTTGGATAAGGGGGGCTATCCAACTACCGCTGTTCTGGCTAGGGCCGATGGAGATCGCAGGGGGGAGGAGCGGGGGTCGGTCACCTCCGGGGCTCCAGGGCTGATCGTGGGGCTACCTATTCCCACGACATCAGGGAATGGCAGCAGATGGAGGAGCAGAGGGCCGTATCGATCTCAGGGAAGGCCTCTCCGCTGCTTACAAGCAGTGGGGCACTCCGACCCTCTGGCTCTACCCCAAGGTCCCGGGAGTGAGGGTGTGCAGCCCCCTGAGCTCCGGCTGGTGTATTTGAATGCCAGGTCCGTCTCTAATAAGGCTCCTCTCATTCGTGATCTGGTCGAGGGTGAGCAGGCGGACCTGGCTTGCATCACGGAGACTTGGTTGGGCCCAGAGGGCGGGATTCCTCTGGTTGACCTTTGCCCACCAGGTTTCCGGGTGCTGCACCGGCCTCGGGCTCAGGGTAGGGGTGGGTGTGTGGCTGTTGTTATGAGGGAGACCTTGTGTCCGCGGGAGGCCACTGTTCCTCAGATAGTCGGGTGTGAGTCTCTCTTTTTGAGATGCGGCCCTGGTGCGCAGTTGGGCTTGCTGCTGGTGTACCTGTCGCCTAGTCATGCAGCAGCAGCCCTGCCTGAGCTGCTCGATGTCCTCTCTGGGCTGGTGGTTGAGTTCCCGAAACTTATAGTTTTGGGGGACTTCAATCTACCATCGCTGGGAGGATCATCTGAGTTGGCTCGGGAGTTCATGGCTTCCATGACGGCCATGGACCTGACGCAAGTAATTTCGGGACCGACTCATGAGGGAGGCCACACCCTTGACCTAGTTTTCCTATCTGGACGGTGGTTAGATGATCTTGGTGGGGGCTCTCCAATTATTATGCCCCTGTCATGGACCGATCATCATCTCCTGCGGCTGGTCTTCCGTTTTGCCACCCCCCGCCGTGGGTGTTTGGAACCAATTAAATGGTACCGCCCCAGACGCTTAATGGATCCCCAGAGGTTCCAGGCAGCGTTGGGGTCCCCACCTGCCTCCCTTGCTCACAGCTCGGCAGATGCCTTAGTGGAAGCCTGGGAAAGGACGGCCACTGAGGCTCTTGACCGAGTTGTACCCCTGCGGCCCCTGACCCGGTGCAGATCCCGTCGAGCTCCATGGTTCTCTGCGGAGCTTCGGGAGATGAAGCGTCGGAGACGGGGCCTAGAGAGCGGTTGGAGGTCCAGCCGATCCGAATCCGACCGATTGCGACTAAGAGCCTACATTAGGTCTTATCTCGCTGCGATAAGGGAGGCGAGGTCTAACCACTTCGCCACCCTTATCGCGTCCGCAGATAATCGCCCGGCCGCCCTGTTTAGGGTGACTCGCTCCCTCCTAAATCAGGAGGTGAGGGAGGATCCCTTGCAGGGTCGTGCCGAGGAGTTTAACCAACATCTGTCGGACAAAATCACTCGGATTCGGACCGGTCTGGACTCTGACTGGGCAGAGTCTGACGATCAGGACACTGGCGGTCTTGTCGATATCATCTGGGAGGAGTTTGATTCTGTGACTCCGGAGGAAGTGGACAGGATCATGGGGAGGCTGAGCACCACCACGTGTTTATTGGACCCGTGCCCTTCCTGGCTGGTTTATGCAGCCCGGGAGAGGACACGCAGCTGGTTCCAGGCAGTTATATCGGCTTCTCTGAGTGAGGGTAGCTTCCCCGCCGTCTTGAAAGAGGCGGTGGTGAGGCCTCTCCTCAAGAAGCCTGCCTTGGACCCAGCTGTATTAAACAACTTTCGTCCTGTCTCCAACCTTCGCTTTCTTGCGAAGGTTGTTGAGAGTGTGGTGGCGCATCAGCTCCCTCTGGTCCTGGATGAAGCGGATTATCTAGACCCGTACCAATCGGGTTTCAGGCCCGGGCACAGCACGGAGACGGCATTGGTCACGCTGGTGAATGATCTCTGGAGGGCTCGGGACAGGGGATATTCCTCTGTCCTAGTCCTATTAGACCTCTCGGCGGCTTTCGATACCATCGACCATGGTATCTTGCTGCGGCGTCTCAGGGGATTGGGAGTGGGAGGCACAGTTTTACAGTGGTTCTCCTCCTATCTCCAGGGACATTCGCAGTCGGTGTTGGCAGGAGGACAGAGGTCGACCGCGAGGTCTCTCATTTGTGGAGTTCCTCAGGGGTCGGTCCTCTCGCCTCTCCTGTTCAACATCTATATGAAACCGCTGGGTGAGATCATTCGTGGCTTTGGAGTTGGGTATCATCAGTATGCTGATGATACCCAACTTTTCCTTTCGACCCCAAACCACCCCAGTGATGCCCTCAACGTGATGTCCCAGTGCCTGGAGGCAGTTCGGGTCTGGATGGGGAGGAACAGACTCCGGCTCAACCCCGACAAGACTGAGTGGCTTTGCATACCTTCATCCCGGGTTTATTCGGATGTTCCACCTCTGGCTATGGGGGGTGAACTATTACCCCCCGTAGATAGGGCTCGCAACTTGGGAGTCCTCCTAGATTCACGGCTCACCTTGGAAGACCATATAGGAGCTGTGACTAGGGGGGCCTTCGCCCAGGTTCGCCTGGTGCGCCAGTTGCGGCCCTATCTTAGCCGGGATGATTTATGCACGGTCACTCATGCGCTCGTGTCCTCTCGTCTGGACTACTGCAACGCTCTCTACATGGGGCTGCCCTTGAGGACCACCCGGAAGCTCCAACTGGTACAGAATGCAGCCGCGAGAGTTGTGTTGGGAGTCTCCCGATACTCCCACGTTACACCGCTGCTCCGTGAGCTGCATTGGTTGCCAGTTGTCTTCCGGGTGAGATTCAAGGTACTGGTAACAGTGTTTAAAGCCCTTCATGGCATGGGGCCGGAGTACCTTAGGGAACATCTGCTGCCGGCATCAAGCTCCCTGCGCCCTGTGCGTTCCCACAGAGAGGGCCTCCTCAGGGTGCCACCGATCAGAGAATGTCGATTGGTGGCCCCCAGGGGGAGATCCTTCTCTGTGGGCGCTCCGGAGCTGTGGAACCAGCTACCGGTAGAGCTCCGGATGGCGCCCGATCTTCGCTCCTTTCGTCGCGATCTCAAGACGTTTCTGTTTGTTCAAGCCGGCCTAGCCTGATGGGGATTGGTGGGGTTTTTTAATTTTGTGCTTTAATTTTAACTTGGTGTTTTAGAATTTTATTCCAACTGTTTTAATATGGGCAATTATTTAATCTTGTTTTAACGTTTGTATTTAGTATTTTATTCTGCCCTGTGAACCGCCCTGAGTCCTCAGGGAGAAGGGCGGTATATAAATATTATTAAATTAAATCATAGTTTTCCATATTTGCATTTTCAGGTAGCAAAATATAAAGATCAACATAGTTGTCACATGAAATAAACAGCAGGTTCTGATGAGAGCCTCTCAATATATCTCAGTGTGCAAGATCTTCAATATATGAAATCTTTTAAAAAATAAAATTGAGGAATACAAGACTTGTCAGGTAGAGTAAGATCACAAAGATACCAGTGATAACTTTGCTGTTATGCAAATTAAATGCTTTCTTTCATCCCAGTTTTCACTAGAACGGTGCAGGCACAACATTTGAAAGACTTTATAATGAGTTTGATAGGCTTGAGACAAGTTCACTCTACTTCTATAAATTGTTTATGAAATAATAAAAAAAATGCCACAAGCTGTTTTACTGGTTAATAAGAGTCTCAAATAAATCACTAGATGGCTTGAAGCCTAGCATCGAAAATTTAATAGAAACTATGTTCTGGAGTTATTTAACCTTCCTCAGACTACTAACCTTTAATAGCAGGTTTGTTTCCTATGGATTTGGAAAGCAGTTCTGTTACTAAGCAGACATAATTTAAAAAAAAAGACTGAACTGTATTTTTCTAGTATTCTTAACCAACATTTTTAATTAAAAAAAAAACTACAACAGAATTGAAGTGTTTGATAAAAAGGCATCGTATCTATAACAATTACATTGGCCACAAGGAAGATAGCACACAGTTAGCAATTAACTATATAAGGAAAAGATATATGAAAACCTAATGAATTAATAAACAACAAGGACAAAACTTATTGAATCTCCTACAATCCTGGTGGAGGTAGGTTCGGTACAAACTGACATTAATGCCACTGTGTTGTAATAATATCATACTAGAAAGATACAAGCACCACATTAATTAACATCTCTCTCAGAAAGAACAACCATTCTCTAATTACCAGCAGGCACTTAATTTAATGTTTTCCAGTTTTTGATGCTTCTCTCTCTCTCTCTCTCTCTCTCTCTCTCTCTCTCTCTCTCTCTCTCTCTCACACACACACACACACACACACACACACACACACACACACACACAAACACACACTTGTGTGCCTTATCCCTAAATAATCTCTTTAGGAAAAGCTTTATTTTGATTTACTTTTAACCCATAACAATTTCTACCCATACTGAGAAATTGTGCTAAAGGGAATCTATAACTTTTTTGAAAGTCCCCACTTAAACTCATCTCTCATTCTCATATTTATTTATTAGATTTATATATACAGTCACTTAACAATATTTTTTTGTTTTTATTTTTAATGCTTTTAGTAAGATTTCTTTTTCACCACTTCGCTTCATCCTAGTATCAGAGGCGCTCTGCTTTCACAAGTGTATATTTTTATTAGCATTCCCAAAGTTTCAGACTTGGAAAAAGGATTGTAGGCTCTGTTTGATATCAGATGCAATGGTAAAAGTATCCACTGTAAATTATAACAGGCTATTCCTCTTTTGGCAGGATTTACATATACTGTATATGGTTTTAATAATAAAACTCATTATTCCTTATCTTTTTATCCTATGGACCATCCTACTCCCTTTCATAAGGCAGAACTCCTTTTCAACAGTTATATGTACAAGAAAAATCCCCAATTTATTCTTGAAAATACCACAATGATCTAACAATGGAGCATACCCACATCCTTTCAGAATATATTTCTGAAAATATATATCTTTGTAGGGACGTTGAGCTCAATCCTGACAAAAAGGATTGGCAAGAAAGAGCCATTAGAAGTTAATGGATAATGTGTGTACATGGAGTCATGCTGTTCTAAAAAGGTTGGATCGTGAGTTTTAAAAGAACTCCCATTCTCCACATTCAGCAAAATTAAAACATGCAGTTTTAATACCACTGAATGATAATTGCCAGCTGATAAAGAGCATCAAGACAGAAGGAAGTCAAGTGAGCATCCTCACAAAAGAAGTTTGACTTTAGCACCGTGTGCAAGAAAATGAAATACAAAAAAAAAATAAGATCAGTGAGAAAATGGGAAAGATTCTTTTTTTTTAATTGAAAAGTTTTACAATTTTTAAATACAATGAACTCCCCCCTCCCCTCCCCTCTCCCCAACCCTCCCCTACCCTACCCTCCCCCCTCCCCGACTTCCCAGAGCTGAATACAGGGTATAATAATACAAACATAAACTAAAATATGCTAACAACAAAAATAAAACATTAAGTTCTATCGGACTTTAACTCTCCAGAATCATAATATTAATAAAGTAACAAATAACTAATCATACATCATAAAAATCCACTACTTATTCAAATGCTAAATGAAACTTTTTAGTCCCATATTTATTCTGAATATATTCAATCCATCTTCTCCATTCCACAATATATCTCTGTTGCAATTGGTCTTTCAAATATGCCGAAATCTTTGCCATTTCCGCCAAGTTGGAAACTTTCAAAGTCCACTCTTCTATAGTCGGCGATTCCTCCTTTTTCCAATATTGCGCAACTAAAAGTCTTGCCGCCGTAATTAGATGCAACATCAACTTAGTGTCTATAACAGTAGTATCTGTAATAATACCCAATAAAAACAATTGCGGAGAAAACTTTATCCTTTTCTTAAATATCTTTTGCATATTCCACCAAATTTTAATCCAAAAGGCTTTAACCTTTTTACAAGTCCACCATATTTGAAAATATGTTGCATCCTCACAACCACACCTCCAACATTTGGGCTGGCAGTTCGGATACATGCTTGCTAATTTTTTAGGGTCTAAGTGCCACCTATAAAACATTTTATAAAAATTCTCTCTTAAGTTTTGGGCCGAAAGATTCTTGATAAATCCCATTTTCTTCTGGAAGTAAAAACAACAAACAAGTCTGGAACACCACTATTTTGTGCATTCCCAGATGACTAATTATTTCTGTGGATGGATCACAAAATTACTTAAAGCAGTAGGCATGAAAAATATAAATATGCAAACATTAAAAAAACCACACACATAAACAATCCATTTTTGCCATGTAGAGTAAGCACTTGACATCAAAAAGAGTACAATGCTAGAAATGTCTGGAAGAAAGGAAAGCTTTTCTCCTATAGTGAAAAAATAATAATAGGCACCAGGCATGCTACATACCAAGGGTCCCACATGACTGCCGCCTCCCCATTTATAGTGTCACTGTTGAAAAAATTCCAAAAAAGATCCTTTGATATTCTGTACATTCCTTGAAATATTTTAAAGCTATTCAGAACATGAAAAATCAGCACATACAGGCTTCTGTTATCTGTGTATATGTTGTTCCTGCTGACCCAAGCTTTAAGCCAAACCAAACATTCTTAGTGGCCAAGAAATAAAGAGAGAGACAACTTATAAACAGATAGTTCCCTTTGCATTCCTTATCTTTCTGACACTGCTTCCCTTACTGGTAACTAAAAAAAAAAATGATGCATGTCATCAAGCAAATTAAAATGGACCAAATGAAAACTTTTTCAAAGATAACAAGATCCCAAGCTGCAAGCAAATTATGATAAACATGAGTTCTTGTTCAAGTTATGATAAACATGAGTTCTTGTTCAAGGGCCATAATTTGACAGCTCATTATACGTACATTACATAAAGGATTTAATGATTCTGTTTATTGGTGAAATGTCTTCCATATAATAGCGTGTGAAACAATGAATAGCAAAATATTAACACATGCTCAGAGTCTTACACAGAATTACCTGGACATCATTTCACCTATTACATAAAATAATAATATTTATAAAATAATATTTAATACAGCACTTGCCTTTTTCCATTTAATTGTACACCAGCTGCAATGCTCTGAAGTTTAAATCTTACAGAGACAGAAACTGCTATGAAAGATTCTGCCTAAACCATTTCAATTTTAGTTTGGCTACACTGAAAACCAGTATACTGAAAACTGAATTAATTTAAAATCTAGGTGTACAGAATAGCAAGGAAATACATAGGTTAGGGCTGTGCGGAATGTTGAGGAAGGCCCCAGTCTAAAAGAGTTCAATTGAAGTGACATACTATACTGATACTCTCTTTCAAAGTTGCGGATGGAGCTGCCTTGTTGCTGAGATCTGAAGGCTTTGAGGGTTCTGATGAAATCTCATTTGCTGCTTTGATCTGAGGTGTCAAGGCACAATGACTCAATTTTTTCAAATCAAGGTCCCGCCTAAAATTGGATCAGTGCAGAGGCCTGGATTGAGTCAATGCCTCAAGGTAAAACGTGGTCATTTTCATACACCTCATAACAAATAGTCAACTTCCTAAATCTACTATACTGATATCTAATCAAATCATCTTTTTAAATTTAAAAGCATTAATCATTTGAATAATAATGTGTACTTTCCAGCACTAATGAAAGCCAAGGACACTAAAACAGGGTACTTACAGGAGTTCATTATGAAATGACTACCAGTTGTACACTCAGGTTTGGGGGAAATGAAAATATAATAGCTTATGTAATTAATTGCCTCTAGCAGTATTTAAAGTCTGGAAGCAGAAGCATTTCTAAAAATATATCTGGGCCAAATTGACCAACTAGGTCTACAAAATGTAAATATTTGCTGAGCATGCGATATTTAGAAATGGTCAATGGCTGTTCATTTTCTAGAGATAACACTGACGATATACATAATGTCTTTTCTGAATGTTGTTATACTGATAGATGTTTATTTATGGGATTTATTAAGTGCCTCAATCCAAACAGACTTTAGCTGGTAAAAGGCACTACCAATTTAAATAACACAATAATCATAAATATTATAGTAATCATAATGGCTGAACTAATACTGGCACCAAATTCTTCACAATCAACGCCCAAAAGTATCCTGGTAAAGCCAGGTTTTTAACTACTTGTAGAAGGATATGTGATTGGGAGACATCCTTATCAGGCTTCACTTGGGCAGGCTATTCCAAAGAGGAAGAGACTCACCAAAAACGTCTACCAGCAGCCAGCCCCCTCTTCATACAGCTCATGCTATATCAGGATCCTTTGCAGATGCTCTTTAACTGGTTCTGATTGATTAGAAGAATCTATCTAAGAAAGACAATCTCACAAAGACCCACTCCCATGCCATAAAGACCTGTAAAAGTATCAACCAGCGTCTTTTGTTACACTCACTTGGAAAGATGATGGTAGCCACTGCATATCCTACAGAAATAGTGTCACAGCAGTATTACTGTAGCATTGGCCATTAAGCACACAGATCACTCCATTTTGCACTGGAGTTAAAGTTTCCATATAGACTTCAGAAACAGCCCCCATGCCCAATGAATTACAATAAACAAACAAAGAGATGGCAAAAGCATGGATAACTATTCTCAAACCATCTTGTTCTTAATAACTCTGCAGTTGATATACCAGGCAAAGGTGGGCAAAGATTTCCACCTTTCAATAGAGGCTGTAAGGCCAGGGAAATCCCCCAAAGGCAAGCTTTTTTTGGAATACACAACCCCATCAAGACTCAAGTTTGGTTCTATGCTATCCTGCAGTAGTACACTTCTGGATTAACAGCTACTTCATCTACCATCTGTTGCTTGTCTCCAATACACTGCTATGTCAGGAATACTTTTGCTATGCCAAATAATAATAATAATTAAACAACCACATCCGCCTATCCCAGGTCTTTGGAAAGAACTCGATAGATAAAAATACCAAATCCAGTCTGAGCATCTGGCTGATGAACCATGATAATGAAAAAATTCTATTGAAAAGTGCTTGATAAATAGAAGAGAACTATTCCTTCAAAAGAGATTACAGTCTAAACCCATTATTATTGCATTATGACAGGCACAATTTATTGAGGTTATTTTGCCAAATATACTCCAGTGCGTGGCAAACATATGCAAATAGATAAAAATAGAATTAGTAGAGAAATTTAAAGGAGACAAACTCCAGTACATACTCTGTGTTTATCTGTTTTATTCAGACTTTTTTGGAAGGATTTTGCTTAAATCAATTTAGGATATGAGGTAGCTATAAAATCAACAGCCTATTTTTTTACTGGTTTCTTTTAATATGGGTTAGATGTTTCCCATCTTTATTTGCAATTAATTCATACTGAAAACAAGGAACAGAATGACAGACACAGCACCAATAACAACTAAATGCAAGTAATATAACTTAGCTAGGGGAAGCAGTCAGAATGCACAAATAATTCATTACCCCCCTACAGCAGAAAGAAAAGAAGAGAGTAAAGTGGAAAACAAAGACTCCAGTTGATCATGGTGATGATTTCTCAGCAAGGATCAATACAAAAATAGGGATGGGACTTTGAAACAGCATGAGTGATAATGAGAGAAGATTCTACAATAATGCTTTCTAGCACTATGTCCCCGTTATACGTTATAAACAAAAGCTCTAAATGCCCCTTATCTTAACTGGAAGAGACAAGTTCTGGGCCATTTTTTCCAGTTAATGTTTGCACACACTATTCAAAAGGACTAGTCTAAGGTCTCAAACTAACATATTTATTTGAAAGGACCATGAATTTAAAGGAATCCACCCAGAAGGAAGAGTAAATAGGAAAAAAATATAAACAAATAAAAAAATCTGTTTAGTATTAAGCTTCCCTATCTTGTCAAACCCAATTGAAGCCAACCCCAGCGATTCCTATCTCAATAAATGTGCATTAATTAAAAATGACAGATGCATACAGTATAAGTGTGTGTGCATGTATGCTTGAGTATCTATCTAAAATTAATTGAGTCCCAATCAGTATATGCTAATCATTCCCTTACATAAATGCTATACCTGCATGAATTCCTCCTCCCTCCCTTATTGCAAAACCAGCCAAAAATAAAAGAAAAAAATAGAATGAATATGGAAAGGGGGGAAAAAGTGAAGAATTATATGTAAGTAGACAGAGGAAAAAGAGGTAACTGAACAGGGAAATAAATTAAAGAGACAGAAACCTGTGTGGGTGTCATAAAAGGATCAAATCTATCCACTTGCATTTTTATAGCATCTTTTCTAAGCAATCTTTCTTCCCAACAAAAGTTAAGAATTCCTCTTCCATTCATTCACAGATAATGATTTGGGGAGGGGGAAGGTGGTTAAACAGTTTAGCTAGAATCAATAATAAGGGCCTGTACATGATCAATCTTTCTTTCTTTAGTTTATATTCTAGTTCATTCATCAACTGATTAAGCAGCCAGTCCAAACTGTAACAGAAAGAAAAGAAAAGGCAAGCATGAGGAGTTTAAAGTGACAGTTTAATAACTGACTCATTTTATTGTGTCATGTTTTCTGTACAGAAGAGGCTGAAAGCTCCTTTCCTTGGATATTTATATAACAGAAAAAATGCTTTTTCAAGTTGAATATGCCATTTAACTAGAAATAGGCAAGACATTGTCTGTTTCTATTTTTTTTTATCATGGACAGACTTAAAGCTGGAGTTTTGATTGAAAATGAAAAACAAAAACCAAAGCAAAATAAAATACAGTACAGTGATTCTTTCAACCTTGAGCTTCTCTGAATTCTAAAGCATTTCTCTGAGTTAAAAAAAGTTTAAAATGTGCAACCAAATGCCAATATTTGGTGTCAGGACACATAAAAGAGTGTACATTGGCAGAAGTATCATATAATATATATGTATATCATATAAGGTTTTTTTGTTCAAAAGAAGTAAATTTAGAAATACAAAAATGATCAGTTGATATTGACAGATTGATCCATCTGGACGCGGTGGCTCAGAAGATCGGCAGTTTGGCAGGTCGAATCCCGAGTGCCGCGTAGCAGAGTGAGCACCTGTTACTCGTCCCAGCTTCTGCCAACCTAGCAGTTTGAAAGCATGTAAAAAAATGCAAGTAGAAAAATAGGGACCACTGCGGTGGGAAGGTAACAGCGTTCCGTGCGCCTTTGGCATCTAGTCATGCCGGCCACATGACCACAGAGACGTCCTTGCACAAGCGCTGGCTCTTCGGCTTTGAAACGGAGATGAGCACCAGCCCCTAGAGTTGGAAACGACTAGCACACATGTGTGGGGAAACCTTTACCTTTACCTTTTACATTATAACACAAATGTATGATGCTAGATAACCAGTTAGCAATGCAATTAAAATAATTTAGCCCCTAGATTATATTATAGTTATCCTCTGAGGCACACTCTGAACAACAGGGTACTAGAATTTATTTATGTATTAATCAAATTTATATGGCTGCCCATCTCATGCTGTTTTATGTTTTCCATCTAATTCAATGGCACACAAAAAATGAATCCATATCTATGTTAAATTCATTTTAGCTTTAAGATGAGAACACCTGCAATGGCTACACCTTTTCAATGTATAGATGAATTACCAATCCTACAGGCGATGGTTGTTTTGAGGGGGCACCAACTATGAATTTATAGCAACTTGCTGATATGGAAATACCCAATGTTGAACTCATGGATGTTCCATATCTGGAGTCAGAAAGTACTGCTTACATATTCCCCACAAGTAAGACTTGCAAATCAGGACTGATCATAGTTTTGGGTTTTTTTTAAGGAGTACTCATCTACGTGGCATGAATAAAATGTGCATTATCCTAGTGAAGACTGGGAAGTCTCCTCTGAAGCTGAGTGTACATGAGAAGTAGAAGAAAAAATTGCTCAGACTTGTCATTAATTTTCCCTTCCAAACCACAATGCTTTCTTTGAGTGGAAGAACAATTTTGATCCAATCCAAAATAAAATGTGAAGCTGACCAGGAGAAGAGATACTGTAAGTCAAACGAATGGTGCACTTAAGGCCCAGCATTTGTTAGGCCTTGGGGTTTAATTTTTCTAACTGCACTGTACTTCTGCCAGGAGTTCAGAACATCTTACAGTTCTCTAAACAGAAGTAAAATGTGTTTGTTTGTTTTACCCTGAACAGAAAGCACTTAAAAGAAAAATGAGCAAATGCAAAAACCACCTGCTTTTTCTGCCTCTGATGAAAACCCCAAAAGTCTGTCTCGGTGTTGAACATGGGACTTTTCAAAGCCAATACTTAGATAGGAAACAATTCTTTCATATATATTAAGCCCGATCTTCGCTCCTTTCGCCGCGATCTAAAAACATACTTGTTCGAACAAGCTGGCCTGGCCTGATGGGGGATTGGTGGGGTTTTTTACTGTCATTTTATTAGGGTTTTAATATGTATTGATTGTTCTAGTGGGCATGTATTTAATCATTTTTTTAATTTTTGTAATCCTGTATTTTTATTCTGCCCTGTCCACCGCCCTGAGTCCTTCGGGAGAAGGGCGGTATAGAAATATTATTAAATAAATAAAATAAATAAATAATATTCAGAGACAAATTATATTTTTAAATTATGTAATAATTTTTAAATGTCTCAAAAGCTTCTGCTAAATTATCTTAAATTACACATAGTCAGAGAACACAATATCTCCTGCTACTGAGATGCAATTTACTATTCCAGTAGACAGACAAGTGTCTGCTAGAATCATATCTCTAACAACTCATGCTTTGTACAAATGAAATCCTAACAGAGACCCTTTTCATTGACCAGAGACATAAATTTCCATTTGGAAAGATCCTGTCCGAACCACATTATCATGTTTTAATGATGCCTTGAAAGAATGTGAAGCTCTAACAAATGAATGCAAGATGGGGACAACATTGAGAAAATAGTAACAATAAGATCTCAATTGCCAAACAAAGAGGATTAAATTGAAAGGTATCTGTTGGATGCCTAAATCAAACTTTATTTAATATTAACCTTATTTGAAATCATGGAGACTTCTAGTCCAAGTGAAATTTGAGTGACAGTTTTCCAGTAATTTTTATACCAGCTATTCCAAAACTGCATTGTGACAATACACCTTGAAGACTGTGCTTAGAAAATTAGAAACAGCCACCATAAAACTACTATAAACACCTAAGCAATGTGCAAACTGATCTGCATTAACCTGGATTGTGTAACACTCACAGAGAAGAATGTCTGACTCATATCTAATCTGCTCTCTTTATGCCAGGGGTCTTCAAACCTGGCCCTTTTATGACTTGTGAACTTCAACTCCCAGAATTCCTCAGCCAGGCATGCTGGCTGAGGAATTCTGGGAGTTGAAGTCCACAAGTCATAAAAATGCCAAGTTTGAAGACCCCTGCTTTATGTAGTGTGCATTGAAGATGACCCTGAAGTAAAAGGCACACCAGATGAGTGGGAGGCTTCAAAAATCTCAGCACAGAGATGACTACTTCTGATGTTGTTATAATAATTTATACATTCTCCACTCCACTCCTAGCATATAATTTTTAAGTAATAATATCTGTGTTCAAAGCATATATTTAATGTGTGGAAACATTTAGCATAACATATTATCTGTCAAAACAATAGTTTCTGAAAAACCATAAATACCTTGTATTCAAATTCCTTTAGGTAGGTAATCTATAGATTATACATTTTACACTTAGAATCATGGTGAGCTCCTTGAGGCCATTGTAATGTACATGAAATAAATAAAAGGCTTGTTAGCAACAATACACTGTTTCCTTCACAGTGCTTGCAATATGTTTGACAGAAGCAGATCTTGTCAAAACATTATGTGTAATGGAACCCCCACACAGTGGGAGTATTTATAAGATACTAGCAACAGTTTTATTTCCAACACTGACATATTATCTGCTACTGGTAGATTTTTCTGCATGTTTAATACATTTTTATCTTGAGCAGGAGTCTTAAAATTTATAACTCACCACAGGGTCCTCTGCCATGTATCTATCAGACTTTCCATCCAACCATCTGCTAAATTTGCGAAAGGATTTTTAGACGGAAGGTGGCAGGGGCAGAGATACTGAATAAATATGAGAATAATGTACTTTTCCAATAGGAGTTTCTTTACCTCAGCAGATGATAACCTCAATTCTCAACTCTCATTAGCCCCAGACCAGTGTTTCAATGAATATGGGGCTCAGGTCCAAGAAGGTATAGTGGATTATTTCTATAATGACCAAAGAAATTATCTGTATATTTCACTGATATAAACAATGTTTATCATTTGCCAGGATGGCATAGATTTCTAAAATCACTTTTAAGATGCACCCAAGGAATGTTACAGAAGCCTGTAAAGTTTCTCAACCTTCTGCAACCTCAAACAGGTTGGATGAGGGTTACACAGGATTATTCATCTCATTTCTTTACCTAGTAACAATCATGTTTACTGGGGATGATGAGAACTCTAGACCAACACAAACAGAAGATGGGAGTTGGGAAGACAGTCAACACATAAAGTAATCTTACATTAATGTCTAAGTAGAATTATATGTATTATGTTATAGCCTTTTCTTACAGAAACAATTTCCCTGTTTCCAAGCTGGGATATATGTGTTTGGGACCAAAAATCAGTATTTATCTTGCCGCCAATCATATTTAGTAATTCTATAAAGTGGGGTTTTTCCCCAGGTTTTTTTAAAAGAAAAGTGGGGAAAATAAGACCAAAGCAGACCTTTCCTTTCTGCAAGCTTTAATAGCATTGTCTAATTAAAAGACAAAGGAGCTGCGTCCGTTGCCTTTTTTGGCATGGCTTTCTTTTCAAGTCTCCCTCCCCCTGACAAGTTCACCTTTTTTTTCCTTTGCTCCCGAATCTTTCAATAAATAAATAAATAAATAAATAAAAACACACCAAGCTTGCTTATCTTAGTGTGGGGTTGTCATGGAAACCATATCCCCCCAGTAAGATGCTCTGTCATAACATTTCAGCATTGTGTGGTTTAAAGACACAGACTCCTCTTTTCAGTGATTTGACGATCTGCCTCAAACTAAGGTTCAGCCTGCAAAGACATGTGGGATCAGTGGGGATGAACAGAAAGGAAAGAATAGAATAGGATGAGAAAAATCCAGGTATTATATTGTTTGAGGAAAGCAACTACTACTTTTCTTACTCAGTCTTTTCCACAAGACAGTGAAGTTACAGTTGCGCTTGCGGGAGGAAGAAAATGGACAAACATACGGTACTCCATGCCACAATAATATGAAATTTCATTTCATACTTCCTGCTTAGAAAGTTCAAGTTTATCAGCCTTGTGTGAATGAAGAAAAGGGGCAAGAGAAAACAATATGTAGCCATAATTAAACATAAAAGAAATAGGTTTCCAAAAGTCTGCTCCTTAATTAGGAGTTGGGCTTCCAGGTTTTAATCACTTATGGATCCAGATGGAAGTTATCTAGATTCCTGGAATGACAGAATGTGTTAGTTATTAATTAAATGCACAAAGCAATTAGCTTCAACCCTTTATGGCAAAACATCACTGCAGCTGGGCAACATTTTGAAGAAGAACACATTTGATGGCATGGCTCAGCTCATATCTTAACAGATGATTATCAGTAACTGCCATATAATAAAGACCTTATTGCTTAGAAACCATGTACTTTGCCGAGAAAGATATTTGGGAAAGCCTGCCCATCTGACAGACTACAAAGCAGCTTCATACTTGTTCTTCATGTCAAGCCTACAGCAAAGCATAGCAATATGTGTGGAGTTACATTCTCAGGGGTACTTGGTGCACTCTGAGCTTGCTTGTTCTCTTGCATGTGTTTCATTACCTATACTAGGTAACATCATCAGTGTTGGACTAGTTTAGGTAATGAAACATCTTCAAGGAAACAAGCAAGCTCAGAGAGCATCAAGGACCCCTCATGTCCTCAGGGAGGGTCTTCTCAGGGTACCGCTGGTAAAAGATTGCCGGCGGATAACACCCAGGGGAAGGGCCTTCTCTGTGGGCGCGCCTGCCCTTTGGAACCAGCTGCCCGTAGAGCTCAGGACTGCCCCTGACCTTTGCTCATTCCGCTGGGACCTGAAGACTTTAAGCTTTCTGGCCTGGACTGAGAGTATTAATTGGAGTTTTAATTGGATTTTAATTGGGGTTTTATATTTATTCAAGGTTTAAATGTAATTATTTTAACTGTTCTTAATTTTTGTAATTGTTGTATTGTTATTTTAAAAACCTTGTGAACTGCCCTGATTCCTACAGGAGAAGGGCAGTATATAAGTCTAATAAAGACAAAGAAAGAAAGAAAGATAAAGATGTCAACCCTGAGCTACAAATATTCTCCTTTATTAGGAGTTACATTCTTCCATAGATATTTAAAGGAAAGAATATTTGTGTCTACAATAGATAGCACTGCACTTTTTCTGTGTCAGTATTTAGTGTACCACAATCATGTATGAACATAAAAAGAACTGATCTTTTGAATTATATTTTAGGGCATCTCCCAGACATACAATGGTTATAAGTCAAACTTATCACAGAAGACATAATTGAAACATCTTCTACATGTACTTTGCCATAAAAAACAGATTTGTGCCCCCAAAGCACAACATAAAACTTATTTCACTGAAAATAAACTGGAAATGCTCTGCGGAACATACAATATACTACATAAAAACCATGGGGGCAGACCTTATTTATTTATTTATTCATTCATTCATTTACTTATATAGTTGCCCATTTTACCAGCAAGTAACACAAAACTAAAACAAATGGTATACATTATACAGACCAAATCTCAGGAGTAGATTTTTTTTTAAAAAAAAAATGGCAAACATTGATGAGCTAGCATACATGAAGAAAATATCCAATAGGTTATTTGGGAATCCCAAACTTATGATGAGGCTTAATGAGGGAGCTATTAGTAGGGCTTAGTGAAACATTCAAAAAAAGATGCTTTGAATATTTTATTTGTAAGTGTAAATCAAATACTGCTGTTCAATACATTTTGGACTCATGTAGTTGTCCTGAAAGTTGCTCTTGCATGTGAAGCTAGCCAGGCAAAACTTTTGAAGCAGTCACACAAAATCTATAAAAGTCACAGCTGTCCTATGTGAAGAGATAACTAAGGAGATTATTCATACCATCATATTGAAAACGTTCTACAGATCTGTTAAGCAAAAGCTAATCAACCGTGAAGAGCCTCAGTACAAGAAGATAAGCAGAACAAGTAGTCAAAGAACAACAACAAAACTCTAGCTTAAGGTTCAATAGGCACACACACAAATCTAGAATCTAACTATTTCAGATTTGATCTAATGGTATTAATAGCTATCTTAGGTCTACAATGCTAGACCACCCTGAAATCTTAAGCAGCAGGAGCAAAATCTTATACATTTTAGTAAAATAATTTATTTGTCACCTGAAATTCACAAATATGACAACTGAACAATTTCAACTGAGCTCTTTATTAAAGAAAATCAGTCAAGGTAGATATTCAGAGAAATAAACACTTCAGATGATAAACAAGGTGTTGCAGACAATCTAGAGCAGGGGTCCCCAACCCTTTGGGTATCAGGGACTGGTTCCGTGGAGAGAGGTTTTTCCATGGACTGGAAGGGGCATGGTTTCATGTGCTGCCTGCATCCTGCAGATGGGGCTTTGCTTGTTTGTGCAGACTGGTTTCTAACATGCCATGGACCAGTGCCAGTCCACGGACTGGGGGCTGGGGACCCCTGATCTAGAGTTTATGAAGCAACTACATTCCAGTTCTTCCAATTTTGCTTAATTCTCATCCTGCAAGTTTTCATACATCAGAGGGAAAAATACATTTATTTATTAATAAAATAAGCTCCCTATCTTACCTCAAGGTTATCTCAAGGTAATTCTGGGCAGCTTACAATAATAAAAATAAAATTAGATAAATTAAAATAATAAACACTGTAAGTTAATACAAAATCCAAAAGATTATGGCCCAAATAAAAGATGGGGAGGGCAGGAGCAAAATGGAGGAGGGAGGTGAGATCTGGTGTTAATCTATCAACTCTCTCCACTGTGATACTCCCCCATTGGAGCCCCAAGCTAACTGTCAGAGCCAGGTCTTTAGGCTCTTCTAGAAGGTCAGGAGGGGTCAGCCTCACATCAGGGCCCAAGATGTTCCACAGGGCAGATGCAATGGCAGAGAAGACCCTTCTCACCAGCTGGAATAGTCAGGCTGATGGGCCCGCTTCCTCTGCTGGCACAAGTATGGTGGGCCAATCCCAGTGGGATAAGATGATCCCTCAAGTAGCCTGGATCCATATCATAAAGGGCAGTGCTTTTTTTGTAAAAGAAAAAGGTGCTGGAACTCACATATGTCATACAACCCACCTTGCCTACCCTACAAGGTTCCATCCAAAAAAGGTGCCGGAACTCCGTTCTGGGTGTTCTATGAGAAAAAAAAGCCCTGATAAAGGGTGTTAAAGGTGATTATCAACAGTTGTATATGTAACATGCAGTTGTATTGAATCTGCCAGGATTAAACATTTTCCTGCAAAGAACTACCTATATCACAGAAATTTGAAGCCGAGGCTTAGTGAAGTTGCCCAAAAGAATCTACTTACAAATGAAGTCTAGGCAATCTTTGTGTATAAAGCATTCTATAACTAGGACATCACTATCAATGAGGTTATTTGTTTCTCAGTTGATGATGTTCATCCACCAAAAGCCTTTCCGCTGAATAGGATGTAGTGTGATACATTTTTCTAAAGAATGTAGTACTGTCTCCTAAAACCTAAATGGAAGTATTATGGATCAAGATCTGTTGTGGAAGCCAGAAAAAAAAGTCTAGCAATTTTGGAGCTGGAGCCATCCAATAAAATGCTTTACATCTTTCATAATGTTTAGTAAAATGCCTTTTGGAGGGGCAGAGGGTAGTGTCGACAGTGGTTCTTGGGAAGAAAAAAAACATGGACACAGAAGAAAAGAAAAAAATAATGGGAAGCAATAAATGCAGTAAGTTAAAGCATAATAAAGCTGCAGGTGAAGAAGGTATAACTATAAAGTGCTAAAAAAATAATAAATTGATTTGCTCACCATGCAGTTTGTTTAACATGTGTGTGAAAACCCTATCTGCACCTGATTGTTTGAATAATGCCATTATTGTTCTGCTGTACAAAACAAGAATGAATGTAACAAGTACAATGGGATTAACTTGTTAAGCGTGCTGGAAAAGGGTTGGACAGAATTCTTATTAAAAGACTACTACCGGTAGAAGTGGCAGTGAGAAAAATATGGGAACTGCAATTAGGCTTTTTGAAGGTAGGCGAGTGCTGATTCTTGAGAAGCAGATGAATATAGCACAAGAAAGAAATTGTATTGTTTACTGGTCAAAAGAATGAATGTGGTGCATGAATAGCTTTGAATTACAGAAGGGCTTATTCAAATATGAAGTTAAAAGTTGTTGAATGCAGTAAGAGCAATAAATGATGGATCACAATAAGCATAATCTTAGTGAATGGCTAAGTATTGATCAGAAAGTAAAAGAAGATATAAAGGTACAGAGAACTGTGGTGAAGGGTATTGATATGTGTATAGCTACAGTATATGATCTTTTTATATCACATGCCTTTAATTTCTTTGGCTTACTATTTCTTACTTGCTTCAGGGCTTTGCATAATAGTGCTTAACCCAGTTAGTGAATAGAGCACGGTATGAAGGATATGTACTGTATGTTTATAAAACAGCATGAAAGAGGTTTCTGTGGATTGCTTTATCTGTTAAGGGTGACATCAAAAATTTAAATCAAGTCTTATAGTACAAGTTGGCTTCAATATTTGCAAAGTCTGGAAACTGGAATTCAGAGCCTGAGATCATGAATCAAAACATGCCAGTGAGCCATTTTTTTTCCTTTAATCACACTATGTTGAACATATATATATATGTTCATATATAACACTTGTCACACACACACACACACACACACACACACACACACACACACACACACAGGTTCCCCCAGGGTTGTGCCACCAAAATCTGGTGGAAAACCACATTTCATCCATATGAGTTTTGTTTTTCAAAAAAGAATAATTAATAATACAATCATAAGTAAATGCTTCTGATAAGGATCAAAATTATTTTAGTAGGTTCGCAAAATACAGAGAAGACAGAAAATTCTGTAAGATGAAACTTAGCAGACGACTTTGGGAAAAATATTTAAATAAATGGCACGTCGGCTGATTTACATTGCTGAGTGACAAATAGATATCATCAAGCTCCATTGAAACTACAATCCCATAGTTATATTCATCATATACACCCAATATTTTATAAGAAACACAGAAAATAGATGCAGCCATCAAGTGAAAGAAAAGGCAGACCATGATATATGTTAGTTCACAGAAAGAGTACTATACTTTTAGTTGTATAATGGTGTGATTTTAATACAAATGAATTAATAAAACACTATGAAAAGAACATTAATAGCCTTGCCAGACTTTCTTTTTATAAAGGCAGAAAAAGGTACTAATACAAATGAAAGCTAGAGTATACAACATTAGAAAGTATTAATATTGCAGCATATTATTGCAAGAAAAATGTATGAAAAATATCACTGAGATAGTACTGATCTTCAGCTAGTTATATAATTTATAAGCATTTTTCTTCACTTCTTATGCTTTCAGATACATTGATCAAATATCATGAGAAAAGATGACAGACTTTAATAATAGCAGTCACATGAATTGATAAAACATCAATTGCATGACTTCTCTGATAATGTAGACCTGGAATGCATACAGATACATTATCCAGTTAGGCAAAAAATTGGTTCCCCAACTCCCACCTTGTTTGCATTCCACAAAGCAGTGAAAATAATTTAATTCTGGAGGGGAGGAGGAGATGATGATGGGCCTGGACTACTTTTGAAATTAACACCTGTAACTGATGTTTTATTTTTGTAATGCATATAATGTGAATCACAAGTTAGGCAGTAAATAAATGAAGAATGCTATTATTCTACCCTTTGTTCTACATTAAAAGGCACAATACTTGATGAAGAACTACGGTAATTAGAAAGTGCTATTTTAATCAGATTGTGGTTGAATATAGGTGAAGTAGCTCTGATAACTGCATAGATATGTTTTGTTTTTGTTAATATGCTCTTTCCATCTAGCATGTGGTCCTGAGAAATTCTAATGGTCTCCCCTCTTAAGTAACATCCAAAGCCAATTCTGCAAAGGATTTGGGGGGGGGGTCTACCAAGGCAACTAGATGCCACCTCCTGCTTTGACAATGAGTAGCAGAATTAGTTATGTAGAAATTAAACATAATATCCAGTTTCAACCTTCGCTTAGCTACTAAACTATTCAATTCCCTCACTCTCCAAATGTCTAAATAGACATTCTTTTGAAACATTTCCAAAGAAATGAAACTCAAGAAGCAAGTATCTTTAGACAAGGGATGAATTACTGCACACTAAGCTCTATTCCTGAGCTTACACCTTCTTTTAGCCCTTCAATGTTGGAATGACCAACTTGAGAAAGACATGAATTGGGTCAGGGTATTTTTAGAACTCTGGATGGGACAAGTGTGAATAGAATAGAATAGAATAGAATAGAATAGAATAGAATAGAATAGAATAGAATAGAATCTGGAAGGGACCTTGGAACTCTGCTAGTCCAGCCCCCTACTCAAACAGGAGAACCTACACCATCTCAGACAAGTGACTGTCTAGCCTCTTCTTAAAAATCTCCAGTGATGGAGTGCCCATGATCTCTGGAGGCAAGCTGTTCCACTGGTTAATTGTCCTCATTGTCAGGAGGTTTCTCCTTAATTCCAGGTTGTTTCTCTTTTTGTTCAGTTTCCAACCATTGTTTCTTGTCCTGCCCTCTGGTGCTTTGGAGAATAACATGACCACCTCTTCTATGTGGCAGCCTCTCAAATATTGAAACACTGCTATCATGTCTCCCCTATTTCTTCTTTTCCTTAGACTAACCAAACCCAAGTCCTGCAGCCATTCTTCGTATGTTTTAGTGTCCAGGCCTTTGATCATCTTAGTTGTTCTTTTCTGAATTTTTTCCAAACTCTCTCTCAAAAAAATTGTGATACGGTGACCAAAATTGACTGCAGTCTTCCAGGTGTGGTCTTACTAGGATTTTATAAAGCAGTACTAATACTTCATGTGATCTTGATTCTATGCCTCTGTTTATACAACCCAGGGATTGTATTAGCTTTTCTGGCTGCTGCTGCACACTGCTGGCTCATAGTCAAGTGATCGTCCACTAGGACTCCAAGGTCCCTCTCACAGTTACTGTTTTTAAGCAGGTCTCGTCCAATCTGTACTTGGTACCTTTGATTTTTTCCCCTAAATGTAAAACTTTGCTTTTCTCTACATTGAAACTCATTCTGTTGGATAGGGTCCATTATTCAAGTTTGTCAAGATCTTTTTGGATCTTGAGTTTGTCTTCTGGGCTGTTGGCTACTCCTGTCAGTTTAGTGTCATCTGCAAATTTGATGAGTTCCCCTTCAACTCCTTCATCTAGGTCATTTATGAAGATATTGAAGAGTACTGGGCCTAAAATGGAGCCTTGTGGTACCCCACTGCTTACTTCTCTCCATGTGGATGTAGTGCCATTGAGGACTACTCGTTAGGTATGGTTTGCCAGCCAGCTACAGATCCATCCAGTGGTGATGTGTTCTACACAACTTTATACCTAGTCATATACCTAATCAATCAGATTTCCTTAAGTTGGATGGTAATTTGTAGACTAAGGTAACATTTTAAAAATGTAGAATTGAGTCCTTTTCTGCCTTTCATTCCTTCCCCCCACTATATTTCTCCCAGATGCTCTTCCTCTGTCTAAAAAGAAAGTTGCAAGGGGCTACTGGGGCATAATAGCAACCCCTCAGAAAAAGCTCATTAATTCTCTCCTGGTCACATTTCCCTCCTTCTCTCTCTTCACATTATTACATCTAGCTAAGCCCAGATTTGGCAAACTGCATCGAGCATACTTGACTGTCTTCCATGATGAAACAAGCAGCATCTGTTTCTAATTCAACATGTACAGAAGTGATACCCATATGATGCATCCTTGCAACCATGAAGTTCAGAGGAGATTCAAAAACAAAGTCTGCAGAGACCGAGACACAGTTAATAAAAGCAAAGCCTCTAAATGAAAGGTGTCACAAGTTCCATGCAATGTTAGTCTAATCCTTTACCACTGAGAAATTAATCTCAAAATTTAGAGGTGAGAATGACATGAATTTATAATGAAGTACAGAAACATTACAAACAAATTGTAACATATAAAATTCACCCATCCAAGGACCTTAATGATATTTACAGTTATTCTTAAAGTAATCTGAAAATAGCAAATATTTATCATGTGCTTTATATTTGTATTTTGTTTAAGGATATTCCTATTATAAATACATTTAAAGAACTAAAATGAAAATGAAACCATTACCAGCAAAGCCAGCCACCAGCTCCAGCTTTATTTGTCCAAATAAAGAGCAGCTATTTATTTAATTTTTTTTAATATGTAGGATTTTGTTTATTTAGATAAGAGATTTTCTGAAATCCTTTTGGATTAGTAACTCAGTGGCATCCCCAGCATTTTCAATTCAAAATTATCAGCATCAAGCTTTAGATGGACTATCTGATGCCTAAAGTAAGCATTGGTGCAGATGAAAGCTAAAGAGCTTAGCAGATCTGAAGTCAGTATGCTGGTCTTATTTATTTGGAAGCTTATTCTCGCTAATAGTTAATCTGGGGAGCAAATGCTTTCAAACTGTGAAATGAATTCACTGAAACATTTGGTACATCCGGGTGACATAAATTGCTTACATAAGTCTAACTTAAACTGCCAAATACAGTCTGCTTTTACCACTCAAAAATCCACATACGAAGGCAAGTTTTTCTTACCATTAGCACACATCAGAGAGATATTTAAACAGTTTTATGTCCCTTCCCCCAATTGTTATCTGAACTACAATATATCAACTTTAGGTCTGTTTGAACTATCAAGATCTTTTTGGGCAAGGTTTTTCAGAAATAGTTTGGCATTGTCTATTTCCTAGGGCTGAGAGAAAGTGACTAGCCCAAGGTCATCTACCTGGCTTTGTGCTTAAGCAGGAACAGAACTCGCAGTCTCCCCATTTTTAGCACTCCCAGCACCAAGACTGAGTGACATCTGGAAAGTATACTTCGCTTTAATTGCATCTTCAATGAAGCATTCTTTGTTGGATTGTATCAACTTCTAGACACTGTACTGCATTAAAGCAGTCACTTTGCCAGTTTTCTATGGTCTACTCTGTATCTGACTGCACATCTATAGAATGCATATTTTGTTGAAGCAAAGCAGTTTGGCAAAACAAAAAGAGCTTGCCAATATGCTGCACTTTAGGGCATCCTTGTTAAGGTACCACATTATTTCAGCAGTCCGAGTTGAAATAACTCCACAAAATGTTGCCCTTTTATATGACCTTGTTCTACATTTCCATGGTCTGATTCTTCAAAACCAGTATGAGGCTGGCCTATAGATATCTGCATCCCTGATTGCCTCAATTTACTGAGAACTGACGGACAAGACCATGGATCAATCAGAACTCCCGCTAGCTGACATATAAAACATTATATTCATTACTTGCCTTGCATTCAGGAGGAAATGGAGAATGGAGAAACAAGTTCAGCACCTCAGGTTTTCCAAAAAGAAATGTTAGATTCACTGTTATGTTATATGCATAGTAGCTGAGGTGAAACTAAATGAGACAGAGTCTGCTGATATTGTAGGATCACAGTGATACAGAGTTACTTTTATCCTGATCTACACTCTGCATATGGAAGTACTGGGGTTTTGATAAGCATACTATTATTTCTCAGAAAACCATGGCGCATTACATAAAATTTAAAAAAAGAGTTCCTTGAGAGAGGTAATGATAAATAAAAATATGATGGCTGGGAGGTGTGAACTTTAAGCATTTGTCATATCTGTTGGGTCAACTCTTCAACCAACAAGAACATTAGAAAGATCTGGTAAAGGAATGATTACCAATAGAAGAACTAGGAAATAAGATAGAAAAAACTTGGAAATTTTGATACATAATACAATCAGACTCCTTTCAAACAAAAGTAGACTTACAACACTATTGTACAAAGTTAGAACAATTCTAGCTAATTTGTGAACTGCTGATTTCAATCAAAACTCCAAAAACACATTCCTAATCCCACCTCTCTCTCTCTCTCTCTCTCTCTCTCTCTCTCTCTCTCTCTCTCTCACACACACACACACACACACACACACACACACACACACACACTTGAGACATGAAGTGACCAGAGATAGGTTGAAGCACTGCATTAAACTCTGACAATTTTAATAAGCCAAATTCTGGCTGTCCACATGTAATTTAAGAGCATTCAAAGCTAAAACACTTGCAAAAATAGAAAAGCAGAAATTTTATTTTATTTTCATATATTACCAGAAAAACAACACAATCAGGAAATGTAGAAGAAAATCAGGTAGAACACAAAACCGTAAATAATGCAACTCATACTAAATTGTTAAAAACAGTTTAAAAAAATTAAATGAATTCCTTTGGAGAAGAATACATATATAGTGTATCCCTCTAAAATTTGAAATAAGCAGCTAAGTATGCTTAGGAGTTCCCTAGGACTTTGCTACAGTAATCATTTGACTTTATGTACCATTGACTATGCTCCACCTCACCAGTCATTAGTTCAGTTTCATCTCAACCCAGTCCAAACCCCATTATATGGCCTGCTTAGCATTATAGAGGGGAAAAGGCCAAGAACAATAAGTAGGCATCTTTACCAGAAAACAAACTGTCAGACCTTCATTCCTTCATTCTTTTGTCAACTTTCTAACTTGTTTATTTATGAGATTTTGGTCTAAATTCTGCCTTCCTATTAGATATTTGCAGCGTATTAAGTTCATAAAACTCCACGTGACAACAGAAGAATAAATGGTAAGAGGATTGAATCTACTCTTCTGATTTAGGATGAAAAAATTTCCTCTCTTATCCCTACAATTCTATCATTATCACAATAGCAATAAGTTCCTGCTAGAAGATATTTTTTAACATTTCCAGGGGCAGCATAAAAGAATAAATTAAAAAAAACCCTCCACTGTCAAAACGGAAGGAACAATTTTAATGAATGAAATTTGTCCCACAGGTTTGGGGGAAAACATTCTTTATCCCAACTCTCTCAATGCTTATGTCATAACCAAATGCTTGTATTAGTAACTCAAGTAACTTAATTTATCTTCTAGTTATCTCTCAACTGCATTCTTCTCCAATCCAGCATCAACCTTTTGTGTTTGACTACACCTCCCTAAATTCCCAGTCAGAATGACTATGATTAGGAATTTGGGGACTAGTATAGAAGGAAAATCATGAGAGCAAATGCTTATTAACTGAAAGCAAGGGCATTACAAAGCACTACTCCATGGCTGATAGGCTGAGGATTTTTTTTGAAAAAAGGAAAAAAGAATCTAATACTGTACCTTTGCTTAAAAATACCTAATTATCCCACACAAGCTAACATTTTGTATCAGAAATTTGCAAACATATGCTTGCTGTCTAGTTTGTTCAGGTTGCTCCAATATTTGATTTATTGCTATTGGAAATTCTTTTTCCATTTACACTGTGTCACTAAAAATCCATTGTGCAAAGAAAATTTAAAAATTTAAATTTTGTCTCACTCTCTTGCCTCTGTTTTTTTCCTATGAATAACCAAACAATGAAGTTTTATTAATAGTGGCTAGAAATAATGTTTCCTGACAAACAAGATTAGGAATACAGCCAAAATGTGTATTTATACTGAAGGGGACAGTTGTACTAGCAAAGAAGTATTTCTGAAACTAAACTCACAAGAGTCTTTTTCCCCTTGTGTTGTAAATCCCTCTCAAAATAGAATAGAATGGAATGGAATGAATAGATCCCCAACCTTTTGGGCACTAGGGACCAGTTCCGTGGAGAGAGGTTTTTCTGCAGACTGGAGGGGGCGTGTGTGCTGCCTACATCCCGTGGTTGCGGCTTTGCTTGTTTCTACAGACTGGTTGTTGGCATGCCGTGACCCAGTATTGGGCCACAGACCGGTGGTTGGGGACCCCTGTTCTAGTCCAGCCCCCCACTCAAGCAGGAGAACCTATGCCATCCCAGACAAGTGACTGTCCAGTCTTTTCTTAAAAACCTCCATAGTTGTTTGTCAAAGAAATTAACAAAATTAAAAAAAAACAAGAAAAGATACACAATGTGGGAACTATATCTTTAACTCCCAAATCTCATTTTTCTGGATCCTGCTTCTGGATTATGTAGTGCACTGAGAAAAGTTGTATTAATCCTGCTTAAAAGGAAACCATGTTTAATTGTTACAATTAGTGATCATCTGCATAGGTCCCAATTTGGTTCTATATTTCTAATCTAAAGCAACTCCCAAGCCCTATGTGGAGGCATTCACATTTATCTGTTGACCGAAATCAAAAGCTGTGGGCAGAGCCTACTTATATCTGAATTATGAAACAGGCTCTCATTTTTAATCAATATCTCCAGACATTGCTATAAAGATTTTGCTTTCTCCCCTAAGATTACTTTATGGACCGCTTCCTCTCATATAAAATTGCCAGACAATTAAGGAAAGTTTCAGAGGCATTAATGTGACTCTAAAAAATTGCCCAGTCAAGACCTATCAATAATTTTATTTATTTATTACATTTATCAGCCATGCATTAATTCATTTAAAATAATTTCAGTTAGCATTTTTGTTAACGTTGGCGATAATATATACTTTTATGTCCTTAATAAATGTTGTTTTCATATTTCAGGGCTATGTAAAATTATGCATGCATACACATACCTATGTATCTATATTGTGAAAGTCCATTTAGAAAAAACAAACAAGAGAAAAACATTACAAAAATCTTTCTAGCTTTCACAAATGTATTACCATGATAAATAGCAATCCACATGCTTCTATTGAAGATATTTTTGCTAATGTGTTATAGCAATGCCTCCATGAAAATTTGGACAGTTCTTGGATTGCAAGCATATTATGAGCTACAGTTAAATATTCTTAAATTAGTTCCTTCCCACAGACAAACTTTTTAAGAAATGTGATTTATTATTTAAATGAGTTAGTCATTTAACTGCAATGGACATAACCAATACATAAACTGAAATCCAATTCTACTGGGTTAGGAGGTATGAGTAAACTATGTATATGTGGTTTATTCCAGCATTCGGAGACATTCTCTAAAACAGGGGTTTTCAAATTTGGGCCTTTTATGACTTGTGGACTTCAACTCCCAGAATTCCTCAGCCAGGCATGCTGGCTGAGGAATTCTGGGAGTTGAAGTCCACAAATCATAAAAGGACCAAGTTTGAAGACCCCTGCTTTAAAACATGAAAAGCACCCAGTCTAATAAGTTACCTCTGCTCCATTCGAAGTTATAATGGCACTGAAAAAAACAACTTATGACTGATTTCAACACTTACAACTGTTGCAACATTGACAATGGTCATATAATCAAAATTCAGGCACTTGGAACAGGCATGTATTTAATACAGTCGAAATGTCTCCAAGTCACATGATCGCCATTTGCAATTTTCCCAGTTGATTTTTGACAAGCAAACTCAATAGGGAAAGCCAAATTCCCTTAACTGCAGTGATTCCCTTACTGTGGCTGCAAAGGTCATAAAATGGAACATGACTCACTTAGCAACTGACTTGTTTAGCAATGGAAATTTTGGGCTGTAGTTGTAGTCATAAAATGAAGATTACCTATAATAGTAAAGCCAGCACCCACACTTTTTTAGGTTAAACTATCAACCATAAGAAAGAGTTCTAGAGAACTTAAAAACTTGTTTGATATTTTGTAATATTTATAGTTAGTATTGTCTTACGAGGATCTTGGATTTTTTTTCCCCATCCAAGCAATTCAATTTGCTTTTTGATTAATTATGGGCCACCAAGTCATTGTCAACTCTTAATAACCACATAAATAGATTTTATCCATGGCAATTTGCTTTTTATATCAGTCAACAGAGAGTGGAGTGTTTCTTTGTACTGGCCCAATTACATTTGATCTAGTATTAATAATTCAATAGAACCGACTCATTTGGGAATATAAATCCTGGTTTCCTTCATTTTTGCACTGTTGCATCATGTTCTAATCCAGGGGTTTTCAAACTCGGCCCTTTTATGACTCAAGGACTTCAACTCCCAGAATTCCTCAGCCAGTTGAAGTCCATGAGTCATAAAAGGGCAGAGTTTGAAGACCCCTGCTCTAATCTAACCTGATTAGAACATTGATAAGCTTTTGAATAGTGACCACTCAAGTTTCTAAATCAACAGAGTAAATGCTCTGAGATTCCTCTACAAACACGTACAAACTAAGTCATCGCTGAATGGTTGCTATCACACATTCTAAGTTATCTCTCTCAAAATATTCAACATTGAAAAATGATTCTAGTCAGATGGAACTGACTAGTGTAAAAGTTATCCTGTAGCTACAAAGTGGTCTGATAACAAAGATTAAACTATATAATTTCTGCTGAGGAGTCAGAAGACCTTAGACAAAGAAGAATGCCTCTTTCATTTAGTCAAACAAACCTTCTGCCTCTTGGTGAGAATTTGAATCTTTCCTTTTTCTTCCCCGGGGAAAAAGAATTTTCAAACTTCTCTATCTCCTTCTTATGTTCTTGTTCTGTTTGTGCACTAGAGGGAGAAGAAAGGAAAGATACATGAGTAAATAAATTCCAAAGCTTTAGTCAACAGCTCCAAATGGACATTTCTTTCTCACTGTGAACTTCAAGCATGAGGTCTTTTGGAAAGCTTTCCAGATAATTATTCTTCTCAATTCCCCCTCTATAAAATAGTTTGCCCTCGTGCTTCTGAACCACTCTCCCCACACATTTTTCAGGGTTGTTAAACTATTACTCTGTCAGAACATTTGGGGAACATTAAGATCTGCTCTGACCTTGGTGGATGGCTCTGTAAACTGCTCCCCTCCCTTCCCCTTCCCTTCTTTTATAATTAGACTGTTTCAAAACTTTTTTTAAACACCACTCAAAGCTTGTGGAAATAAAGTGGCATAAAGTATCAATAAATGAATATATCAGGTACAAGTCACACACTCCATTGTATAAGTATCATTGACTTTCAAACCTTAAAAATTGTATTTATTAATTATAAAGATATTAGACAACAGTCCTTCCTACCCAACCACTTTTTAGATTCTGTTAACTGTAACAATGCCTCTGTCAACGCTGTGACAATGGAAGTCAATTCTCAGTTCTGGCAACTGAGAATCAGCAGCCATTTTACTTTTGCTTTTAACATGCCTTTTTGTTATTCTTTTAGAGTTCAGATGTAGAAGTTTGGATGGGGTAAATGCTTGAGGGTTAGCTAGCTATAACAATGCAGGACATGGTCTGATAAGCTTTTGGTGGGCTGAGGAGCCGGAGAGAAAAGCCCATGGTTTGCACAAATTGGGGAATGTGATTTATGACAGCTTTTGTGGGGTGGGAACAGCAACTTGTTACTTTGTATCTGGGAGGAGGGAATCTCAGTTTTGGGTTCAACTATGTAAGTGCTGATACTTTGTTTCCTAATAAAACATTCTTTAAGGAAGAATTATTGCCTTGAAGTTCTTTTACTAGTTTCAACTATTGGAACTATGACAGCCTCAAGTTTGGCCAAACTGCAACCTTGTACATTGTTTTGATCTCCATCTTTTGTTTTCCAACACACACCCCTTTCCAATATGAAGCTGTACTGAAATTTTGTTTAATATAAAATACCTTAATTTCTATGGCCATTCGTCTGAACACCAAGTGACTTCAGGTAGTTTACAATTCTAAAACAATAACATACTTCAACACAATAAAAACACTCCCCCCAAAATTAATTTTGGTGGCTGAGATAATCAATTAACAGTAGAACCAAGAAATAGGGCCCTTAATATATTTGAGGCCCCAGGTCTGGTTACAAAGTCAAGTTGTTAAAGCCTTATGAAAGGCCAACTGAGTTGGGGCCATTCTAATCTCTGAAAGGAGAATATTCCACAAGTCAGGGGCTACAGCACAGAAAGCTTATCAGTGCTTCCCTGTTGCCTGCTGACCCTGTTTGGCTAATGCAATTCCCAGCATGCTCAGTCTGGATGACTAGACACTCTTGGGTAGGCCAGTAGGCCAGTCTCAACCCATATAAGTTTTTAAGGGGGACAACTAACACCTTGTATTGCACCAAGAAACCCACTGGTAGCCAATACAGCTCACATAACAGTGGTGCTATTAGAGCCATCTGTCCAATACCATTTACCCCCATGCAGCCACATTCTGCACCAGTTGAAGTTTTCATGTATTCTTCAAGGGCAGCCCTATGTATAGCACATTGCAGTAATCTTTAGGATTTTTTTTTAATCAATTGAATATGTGAACTCCTGATACTGAAGAAAATATCTATATCAAAAGTTAAGTACTCTCTATTTTCCCTATATCTTTTCCAGCTAACTCTGAAATTCCTGAAATTACTTTACCTTCATCAAGATTAAAAAGTAAAAATCCATGCTCCTTTCTTTTCTCAATTCTTCAAGCTAGATGCATATGATTCTTAGTGTAATGGGTACTGAAATAACCATAATTTTTTTCCTGCCCTAGTCCTCTTTTGTTGCAATTACTCCTTTGTCTATTTTAATTGCAACTCTTTTTAGTCCTCATATCCAGCTTAACTATGATTTATTTAATCACTTGTTGGCTGGTTTTGATTATATCACATTGGATTATAAATGTTGGCTTGACTTATACAAAAGGCAAATACATAACATTGCGCTGTGAACTCATTGTGATTTCCTGCCAATTTTTTGTAAAGCATAATCCACACAAGGACATAAGAAGCCTCCACGTATACAGTGTGACCATGGGTCCAGATAGCCTAGTAATGTCCAGGACAATAATCCAGGTTTTCAGGAAGAAGTTATTCAACCCTACTTACAGATACTGGGGATGGTCTTTTTGCATTTCAAGTGCACACTCTGTAATAAAACATGCCAGTATCATAGCTGCTAAACAATAAGCTGCATTTACTTTTTCTATTAGCTCTTGGAGTCAGGATTTGTCACAACTGTTCTTTGAAAGCACCTTGATTGCTGACAACTCTCAGGCGGAGGAGGCTGCAGTTGCAGCAGTAGTAATAGTAGCAGTAGTAATAGCAGCAACAACATTTCTTTCTTTTATGCACAAACTAATCAAAATGATAATATCCTTGAAGAATAAGAACTATTCTAAGACACCTGCAGGGAGGATCATATCAAATTCAACTGAGAATGTTCTCTCTCTCTTTTTTTTTCACTCTGCAGTTCCTGCCATTCCAAAGCCAGTGCAGGTTGAAATAACATCAAACTGATGAGCTATCTGAAAAGGCTGTACTCAATTCCCATTTATTTTATTCACCTCTAAATTACTGAGAGTACAGAAAAGTCTTTATGAACACAAGTATCCAAATATTCATTGCCCTGATACAAGCATGTGTGCGCACCCGAAGGTTTTCGGTTCGTCAATTTGCAAGTTTGTAATGTGCATCTTTTTAAGAAAAGCACAGGCATTATACCAAGTCAAACTAAAAAGAAACCCAAGCATTAAGCACATCTCACACATTAAACCAATGTAAGAGGTTTCTCGACAGTGAAATATTATATTTTCAATGTAACTGAGTTGAAGCCCCTGAATATTAAAATGTAATTCCTTATAGGCTTTGAAAGTTCTAACTGCATTTAAGGGAATGTTTTCTGCCTACCATCCTTAAGCCGATTAGGTTATTAACAACAAGAAATAAATCCAGCATTTTAATATTAATTCCTACTGAAGCAAACCTACATTATTCAGGAAAAAAGCATATATAAATTTCTTCCTTATTCATATTCTGCTGTATGCAGTCATCCAAACAATAAATACCCAGAGTGAAACTTTGATATGCATGAGACAGATATTCTGACAATGGCTGCTACAATTATGCAAAGTGAAGAGAGATAATATTGGCAGCAAAATCTAACCATCCCAGTTTCCAGGAAGACATACTACAAAAAGGGATTAATATGATGGTGCTCTGCTGGCAATATCAGGAATATCAACTAGTATTCCTTAATACTGTAAGACTAATGTGTTATTCACAAAACTGTTGTACTTATGTAAATTTACTGGAGCAACTTGTGACTTTCCCTGCTGGCTTCCCTACTGACTTTGTTCATGAGAAGCCAGCAGCGAAGGTCACAAATGGTGATCATTTGAGAGCAGAATGCTGCAGCTGTTGTGTGAGCCAGTTTCCAACCACCCATATCCTGAACACACGACTATGAGGGCTGGATGTAAGTATCATTAGTTCAGGACCATTGTAACCGCAAACTGTTGCTTAATGAGTGGTATACTTGTATTGTTTATTTATTTTCAATTTCTTATCATCATTAAAGGATAATGAATACTTGAATCTGTGAGCAAAGTAGACATGCCAATATCATAGTGAATCAGGTGGCTTATCAGAAAATAACCAAATTATTATGTCCTCTCCACTGGCTCTAGAATGCTTCTTCTTCTCTTATTAACTCATAAAAGGGAAAGGGAAAGGTTTACCCTATCAAATTGTGTCCGATTCTAGTGCTGATCACTGATTCTTAGCCAAGGGAGTCAGCATGGTTGAAAGACATTTCTGTGGTCACGTGGCCAGCATGACATCACGCCACAGCAAAGAGCATGCAGCAAAACACAGAAAGTTTTTACCTTCCCACCAAAGTAGTACCTATTTATCTACTCGCATGTTCATGCTTACAAACTGCTAGGTGGGCAGGAGCTGGGGCAAAAACAGGAGCTTGCCCTGTCATGCAGCATTAGGGTCTTGAACTGGGACTGTCAGCTTTCCAGCTGACAAGCTCAGTTTCTTAATATCTGAGTCATCACGCTCCCAATTAACTCATAAATAGTAGTGCAATTCTTGCCATCAATTCTTCAGATAGCTGTTTCAAGTTTGTAATCTGAGATAAAACACTGTTTTGCCTTGGTTCCATCATAGAAAATGTGGCTTCCTATGTGATGTGCTAGTTACAATAGAGACTGGTGAGACCCAAGTTTAAACCAGCCTCAATCACAAAAGCTGAGTTGACTTTTGGACTATCCGTCATCACTCAGACTAGTCTATTCTGCTTACATAAGGTGCTCTGAGTTCCTGCAGGAAAGGTAGGATATCAGTCAAACAAACAAACAATACTTCTGACAACATTATTCTGCTAGAAAACAAAGCACCAGTTGGAAATGAAAGCTTTTTTTTCTTTCACATAGTTTTTAAATCCCCAAAATTTGGAAGAATTATTGGCTCCTACATCATTGTGATCAAGTAACGGTTGTCTTATTCTGTTTGTTACTATTTATAAACCAGCTAGAAATTCTCTAGGGAAGCAGGGATAAACCACGTAAATAAGTAAGTACAACATTTGACCAACCTTTTGAAAAAAAAAATCATTTTTAAATTAAGTTCCCAAAGCCTTTCCATAAACATCACAATAATGGCACCCTACAATCTCCTCTCCAAGCATTCATTCAACAGACAGACAGTGATGGAGATTTATCACTTGCGTGAAAGATAGTACTACAATAGACAGAGTGACGATCATATGGCAGGTAGGTGAATGAATTTGCTCCCTAAAAATCAAGGCTAGGGATCCAGCTTGTGCATTACTTTTGCACCACATGCAAATTGTGACTGCAGCCTGCCAAATATCACCAACTGCGTGACTTCTACAAGTCTCTTATTATCTTTAAGATGCTATACCATTAAATGAAATGTTTACAAAACACTGAACATGCTGAAGGTTAAGGCAGCAGAACCATTAGCATTTTGATAGGTTTCCAGAATATATAAAAGAAGCAAGTCTTTAAAATTCAATGCCTTAAGATTAATCTTTCTCTTAAGCATTTCCTTTCCAGCGAGAGGCAGCTATCAAGCTAGCTTGCTGTTCTATAATACTTGTTAAACTGTCCTGCAGGCTAAGACAGGAAGGTTCAACTCACTCAGTAGTCAAGTCCCAGGTTATAGAGAAAAAGTAGCTTCTGCTCTAGAATATATATATACTTATCACAAGCAGTTGACATTTAAAAAAAATTAAAGGCTGATGCTGCAAATGCTCTGAAGAGAAACTGGGTGAATCAAAAATATGGAATCCGACCCCTTCCACCTTGCCCCTAACCCTCCTTTGAAAATAAAATTGAAGTATTACTCATTATTATTCTGCCTAGCTAATTCACTGAGAAAAACAAACAGGTAACTGAAGCAGCTTGAGAAAAGTCAGAAGGCAAACTTTTAGCTGCTGTATCACCTGCAGTGTCTCAATAAACATAAAAATAATTTTATCAGCCAAAACCACTACAAAAAGAAAACAAATATATTAACATATTACACACAAAAAAAATCTATTTCAGCATTCTAATTGTGAAGGACTTCCATCTGAACAGTCTGCTTTGATTTTTCCCTAGTTAACTCATACCTCTTGAGAGCAACATTCAGATCATATAAGCTTAATACTGGCTTGCCTTTATTACCACAAGTTGAAGATGGATGCCATTTCCTATGAAACCAAATGTTTTACATGAGGTGAAAGGTTTAGATATTCCCTCCCATGGATTTACTCTTTGTTGCTTAGTTGAGTAGCTGGAAAACAGCTAAGGAACTGAAAAGGATCCTATATAGCAGGGGTCCACAATCCTGGGTCCATAGACCAAGCACCGGGCCATGGCATGCCAGAAACCAGGCCACACAAACAAGCAAAGCCCCATCCATGGGATGCAGGCAGCACATGAAACCACACCCCTTACGATCCATGGAAAAACCTCTCTCCACAGAACCGGTCCCTGCTGCCCAAAAGGTTGGGGGCCGCTGCTGTAGAGTCCTGTCACTTCAATGAGAAAAGCTACCTTTAAACTATATAACTTTCAGGTTATAGATTCCTGTCACTGTCCTAACCAAAGGCATATCATAGCCATGTTTAAAACAGTTTTCCAAAATGTAGAAGAAATTTTGAGGGCACAACATAGCCAATAAGAGCTGCTGTTCATGATCACATCCAGAGGCAACTTCTGGCTAGACTATAGAAGCAAGGCACACCATAGAAAATAGTTGCCTACCTAAGAAAAAATGAAGGAAATGCATAAATTGACAGGTCCACTAATGCCAAGAAGTTTCTCTAGTTAATGGACATTGATTTTTAGCATCCCATCTGCAAATGTATTCACTTCATTCTTCATTTACACTTTTTTTTGGTGAGGGACAGTGAAAAATATAGCAAAGTCTATCAAAATCCCTTTCTGAGAGTAAGTATGGTATTTACTATCTAAATCAAGTATTGGCTTCCTCAAAATACATTGTATTTAGGTAGGTATCTTTTCCAAACCCTTCTGAGATTGAAGCTGTTCTATTTCTTCACAGACATATAAAATCTGCTTAATGACTAGTGAAAGGTAGGGCCAAAATCTACCAAATCACTAACTTATGAAATTGGACAAAGTAAAGGAGAATTGAGGCTTACAAAACTGGCAATGAATTATGCATACTCAATGAATTCAGAAATAGACTGGTAGCCAACAGTGGCTTCGAACACTATTTAAGAGCAATGCTCAACTGGGACGTTTTATAACCTAGGCTCTTAGAATTCCATCTGAAGTCAGTTGCAAGTGTTTCATAGAGTTCTTCTCATGAACTTACTATATTTAAGCTGCCATTTTAACTCTAAATAACTCTTTGTTTTTGACTACATTTTTTATGCTAAGTATATACTCAGGCTAGACACTGTTGATGGCAGTAATCTTTATGACTTAGGAATAACAACACAGAAAGAAGGAATCATCTGTTTTTCTCCAGAACCAAAGAAGCTTCCTGGATGAGAAGTGAAACATCTTCAAAAAAAACCAAGAAAGTCCAGTTGCCTTTAGAAAAAAACACCTTTGGGACAACCATGACTTGGATTACTGAGATCTCCATAGACAAACCATTATACTCTCATAATGATTGCATAGCAAATTTCAGTAAATTTGATTAGTAAAATATCCTCTAGCAGACTGGAATCTTTGCTAAACTCTGCCTCTCCCAGATTAGAAGGTACTTAATTTTTCTCAAAATAAGAATTAACCAAGGAAGCACAACAGAAGCTTTCATTACTGTTTCATAACCTGACACTATCTGGACATCCTAGGAAAACTGTCAGCTTTGTAACCATGAAAGGAGAATAATCTGATTGATGCTTTGTTTTCTATCTTGACAATGAGGATGACTAAGGAAGTCCAACAGGTTGAGCCTAAGAATCTGGGTTTATATCCCAAAATGTATACAGTCACAGTTCTTGGGCTTAGAAAGGGCCTAGAAAGGCTAAAAAGAGCAATGTTGTACAAAATTCAACCCTGATATCTTTGTATAAAAGCGTCTATGAGAAGAAAATTTACTTGGACATAGATTTCCACAACTACTATAGAAGGTTAACCGTAAGCATTTACCACACTGGTCTTTGGAGAGATCACCAATTTCCAAAAGAAATGAAATTTCCAACAGAACTGCCATTCTTGAATTAGTGGAAAACTAAACTGGCATATAACTTCCTACATTCTTACCAATAAGTATCCTATCATTATTGCTTGTTTCAAATCTTGTAATGACTCCCCCAGATGCTTCCCCAGATACTCCTCCAAATGGCTCGAGGATGAACCAGTTCCAGCACATCTGGAGGAGAGTTAGTCAATGGCTCCAAGCAGCCGTCGTGAGTGGGTTTTGGCTGAAGCACAGCTGCTGAAGGACAGCCCTGAGGTTTCAGGTGGGGAAAGCACACAGTGGCAGCCAGTCAGTGAGGAGGAGGAAGAACTGCCTTCTGTGCCCATTCCAAAAACATGAACTGTAAGGCACAGAAAAGGCAAGAGCAGCAAGGCTCAGCCTGATTACTCACAAGGAGGCAACCTCGCCATTCTTCTTGGGCTGCACTAAAAGCTGGCTATTTAGCACAGCATATAGGAGGAGGCAATGCTGGAAATAACATGTTCATATCCTAGCTGTGTGTTTCCTGCCTTGCTTTGATTTGGATTGTGCCATGTGAACCCTGTGGTATTGTGGATTTAATTTCGCCTGGTGGATATATCTTGACTGAGAAACTTTCATGTGCCTTGTGGATTCATTGGCCATTGCTCTGTGGACCAGCATTAGTCTGCTTTTGGCTGAAGTTCTGGGTTTTTAGTGAAGGGAATAAAGCTACTAAACCACCATTATGTGTGTGTGTGAGAGAGAGAGAGAGAGAGAGAGCAGGAAAGCATAGTAGTACCATAAAACAATTAATGACAATGCCTAATAAATTTGATGTACTTTGAGGCTTCTTTGGGCAGAACTAGAAGAGAGAAAATATTTTATCACCAGAACACCTGGTCTGGACCACGGTTAGGTATGTGTGGTGATGGTTCTATGTCTTTGTGGAGAACATAACGGAATACGGGGTCCCCCCAATACCCCATTAAGACTTTAAGGAAGGAGTTTCCAACCGGGGGTGCGAGACGATATTCTAGGGGGTATGAAATCTTGGGTTTAGAAGTTTCAAAAATATAGTGTATATGCATAACCAGGTATTACTTTTGTAAGGGGTGCAAGAATATATCAGTAGCGTTCTAGGGGTGCGGAGTATAGAAAAGGTTGGGAACCACTGCTTTAAGGTTAGGTTCTATAACACAGGGGTGGATAGTTAACCATTTAGAGATTTACATTTCTTTTAACCAATGACAGGCTGGGAAATGATTGATCTTGTAAACTAAAAGGGATCTAAGCAAGATATGCTGAAGCTGTAACTTAAGAGAACAAATCTTAGGTTTTGTTGTAATCCTCTTCTTATGCTGAAACTGCCTTGGTGAGCTTGTTCTGTAATTTGAAACAGTTATAATATTCTCCCTTTTTATTTATTTTATTTATATATTTTTTATTTTAATCCCATTTATATCCCGCCCTTCTCTGAAGACTCAGGGCGGCTTACAATCTAAGCACAAATTAAATGTGCTTAGCAATAGCCTTCATTCTATGTATATGCCTGCTTATTAGGGCTTTCGCCCCCCCAAGCGGCATTATTACAAAGTCAGCTTATTGCCCCCAACAATCTAGTGATTGCTGAGCTCAGATTAATTACATTTTTGCTATTTGAGTAGAAATTCTTTAGTGCTGATATTTTTCTTTAGAAACCATCAGACATTTGCTATTGTTACGGTGATACTGTTTTGCAACAGCCCAACTGTAACAGAAAATAAAGTTACCATATAATGACCTAAACCCAATCTTAGAAAGCAATGAATAATTACTTTCCCCAAACTCTAAGAGTGAATTTCTAAAATGCTGTCCTTTTTAGGAAGAAAAGATAGAATTAAGATGACTCCTTCACGCACTTAATTTCTATCTTCTTATTTATGATCATTGACTACAGATGACAGTGATATAAACCAATGCACACAGACACTCACCCTCCCCCCCCAAAAAAAAATAGGTGGTGGAAAGGAGGTTCTAAGATCCTTAGCTGACTTCAGATTGAACCTTTATAATTAATCCTCTTCTTTTTCAGTGGGATTAAAACAGCTGCAACATCTTTGGAGCTGACATTCACCTAAGCTAGTAAGAGTTGGACTCACACAGCCAGTCCATTTTGCATCCAGGAAAGAAGCTTTAATGAAGCACTTAATTTCCCTGTGGTTCAGGAACAATGCCTAGGGCCTAGGCACATACATACTATTCAAGTACAGGGATAAATTGACTACTTTTTAAAATCTTTTAATAACAGTATTTAATAAAGTCAGGGCTTTTTTTCTCATAGAACGGCGTTCTGGCACCTTTTTTTGCAAAAAAAAAAAAAGCTTCCTCTATTGGCTTTAGGAGAAGGCAATTTTGGCCCTTTTTTATGACTCGTGGACTTCAACTCCCAGAAATCCTGAGCCAGCCACACTAAGGGGAAAGAGAGAGGTTTCCAAGCTGAGCCATGCTGGCTCAGGAATTCTGGGAGTTGAAGTCCTTGAGTCATAAAAGAGCCAAGGTTGCTTACCCTGTACTAGAGGAAGGACATTAAAATTATTTACAAGGTTACTTCTTTAGGAACTAAACTTTTAGAATATAAAACAACTAATTCAAAAAAGTCAGCAGGAAAGAACCTCACATTTTTCATCTGCTTCTGTCTTTTGGAAGGTATAATTAGATAACAAAATAATCTATTTCCTATGTTAACATCTCTGCAATGAAATCAATAAAGGTAACAGGAAAGAAATGAGAAACATTTTGCTCAATGTAATATGTCTAATTTAGCTGATGTTAGAAAAAATAGTATCTTTTGTACACTCTTGAAAACTATTTTGAATCTATAACCATCTATTACAATTAAACCACTTTAAATTAAACAATTCTTAAGAATGAAATGGACTTTACTTTTACTGTTTGGACTGTTGTGTGTTTTGAAAAATAGATTATTTAGAATCTAGTTATGTTGCACTTCAGTCTTTAAATAATTAACCTAGTATGTACATAACAAAATATTATGTTTTCCATGGTGAGCTTAACATCAATAACAACATTTATTAAAAAGGCTAAAATAATTTCTGGTGGTATTATCTGTACATTAAAATTTTGTTTAGTCACAATCTTTCAAAAGATGTTGCATATGTGCATAAGTGCAGTCAGTAGCATATGCCTTTTTAAAAATATCAAACATGCAAAGAAACAAAAAATAAGTCCAAAATATCTGTACTACATCCAGAAATGCCAACTTTGCAACCATTGTTTCTCATCCATAACTATGGCACTCTAAGGATACCTGCATACATGTAAATACTTCTCTGGGATCAGTAACGCAGCAGGGATTGCTTTTTTTCTTCCAGTAACAGATTGCTGGGAAATACCAAACAAGGCCTTGAGAATTACAATGTTTGTTGCAAATTTTTCTGGATGTGGTTGGAAAGAGGCTGTTTGGCGCCAGAGACCACTGCCATGAGGAACACAGCTGTGAGTCGGGGTTCAGAGCAGCTCCGGGTGGGGGCTCAGCATGGGCCATGGTATGGCAACTGCAGGGAGGGAAATCCCCACGGCGGGCTGTGGGGAGAGGAATCCCCGCAGCATGTGGATCCGAGCCGCAGGGGCGGGGGTGCAAAGGATGGGCGATGCCGTAGCAAGACACCAGCATTGCTCCCAGTGACAGCACCTCTGAGTTCTGGCACCTTTTTTTTTTTTTAGAAAAAAAGCACTGAATAAAGTTATTTAGGGGCAGCCCAAAAATCTAATGGAGGGATGGTTAATGCAATCACTTTTTGGATCCTCTTTGGATCGTCAATCATCTTCCAGGCATGATTACTCTTTTCTTTGTCACAAGCTAAAGCTGAAAGTGATGAAGTAGTCATCAGAGTGCTCCATCACAGGCCAAGCTTCCCATTTAGTGAGTGACTACAATCAATATTTCTGAAGCATCTTCAGCAATGCATAAAATTGGACATCAGGCTGGATGATTGCCAAATCAAGAGATATCCTTGATGTTTCAGGCATAGCAGTGACTATCAATTGTGTTCAATCTTCTGACACACTGCTTCCAATGATGAGTTTCTCTACTACCAATAGGATAAGATTATGCTCAATCCTGACTCAGTTTGTTTCCTAAACCAGTCTGTCATTTCATTATTATCAGAAATGTTTTGGATTTATATCCTGGGGGTTAATACCCAGTGACAAATGCCGCCAATAAATTGAATCCTGTTTGAAATGCATTTAGAGAGTTATTGGAAGAACCAGCAAATTACTGATTATCAGTTTATGATTGATGAGTCTGTTTCACCTCCTTTCTGTTAAGCAACACAGAGTCTAGACAGATTCTACATTCACTATTTTAACTGAATTGTTTAAAAAGAGCGTGGAGTCACTAACATGTCCTTCGAAAAGGCCAAGAAACAGATATATGCATATGGTACATTTGTACCCCATGTTCTCATTCAAGAAGCTCAGAGCTGTTCACAGGGACTCTTCAACAGCTCTTATTCAGCCTGACATCAATAATGCAACATAATACTCTTCCAGGTCTTGCAAGAAAAACTTGACAAGATGCTGCATTAGCTCAAGTGGGATAAAAGCAAGCATAGGAAGGAAAAATAGAAAACATGCCTTCAGCATGGCTAACAATTGTAATATTATGATTAGCTTGATTTTTTTTCCTCCTAATTCCCCATGTATTCTTCCTTTGAAAAAAATTTTCTTATAGTGCCCTCATTTCTTTAGGTGAATTTTGGGCTTCATTTGGGGAGGGGGGGGAAGGTAGTTTATAAAGTAGCCAGAATGTTATCAGTGCTGTTTTCTGCTACTCAGGTATATCTCCACAGCCAGAGTTCCTTCGTGACATCCTTCTTTGAGATTCAGCTGATGGGTGAGACACAATTGGGGAAATGAGTGTATAATGGAACATGGGACACCCACAATCCATAAACCTATAACGTGGAGTGGAGTGGAGTGGAGTGGAGTGGAGTGGAGTGGAGTGGAATGGAATGGAATGGAATGGAATGGAATGGAATGGAATGGAATAGAATAGAATAGAATAGAATAGAATAGAATAGAATAGAATAGAATAGAATAGAATAGAATAGAATAGAATAGAATAGAATAGAATAGAATAGAATAGAATGACAGAGTTGGAAGGGACCTTGGAGGTTTTCTAGTCCAATTCCCTGCTTAGGCAGGAGTCCCTACAACATTTCTGACAGATGGCTTTCTCTTCTTGAAAGCTTCCGATGATGAAGCACCAACATCTGAAGGCACTCTGTTCCATTGGTTGATTGTTCTCAGGAAATTTCTCCTTATTTCCAGGTTGAATCTCTTCTTGATCACTTTCCATCCGTTATTCCTTGTCTGGCCTTCAAGTGCTTTGGAAAATAGGTTGACCCCCTTCTTCTCTGTGACAGCCCCTCAAATACTGGAACACTACTATCGTGTCTCCCCTGGACCTTCTCTTCACTAGACTAGCCATACTCAGTTCCTGTAACTGTTCTTCATATGTTTTAGCCTCCAGTCCCCTAATCATCTTTGTTGCTCTTCTCTACACTTTGTCTACAGTCTCAACATCTTTCTTTTATAATGTAGAGACCAAAATTGGTTGCAGTATTCTACAGTAGGTGTGATCTTACTAAAGCTTTACAGAGTGGTATTAGTACTTCACGTTATCTTGATTGAATCCCTCTGTTAATGCAATTTAGGATTGCATTGGCTTTTTTGGCTGCCACTGCACACTGTTGGCTCATATTTAATTGATTGTGCACTAAGACTCCAAGATCCCTCTCACAGTTGCTGCTATTAAGCCTGGTTTCACCCAATCTATATGTGTACTTTTGGGTTTTGTTGCCTAAGTGTAAGACTTTACTTTTCTCTGTATTCATTTTGTTAGATAGGACCCAGTGTTCAAGTCTGTCAAGATCCCTCTGGATCTTGAGCCTATCATCTAGGGTGTTGGCTATTCCTGCCAGCTTAGTGTCATCTGCAAATTTGGAATGGAATGGAATGGAATGGAATGGAATGGAATGGAATGGAATGGAATGGAATGGAATGGAATGGAATGGAATAGAATAGAATAGAATAGAATAGAATAGAATAGAATAGAATAGAATAGAATAGAATAGAATAGAATAGAATAGAATAGAATAGAATAGAATAGAATAGAATGACAGAGTTGGAAGGGACCTTGGAGGTTTTCTAGTCCAATTCCCTGCTTAGGCAGGAGTCCCTACAACATTTCTGACAGATGGCTTTCTCTTCTTGAAAGCCTCTGATGATGAAGCACCAACATCTGAAGGCACTCTGTTCCATTGGTTGATTGTTCTCAGGAAATGTCTCCTTATTTCCAGGTTGAATCTCTTCTTGATCACTTTCCATCCGTTATTCCTTGTCTGGCCTTCAAGTGCTTTGGAAAATAGGTTGACCCCCTTCCTCTCTGTGACAGCCCCTCAAATACTGGAACACTACTATCGTGTCTCCCCTGGACCTTCTCTTCACTAGACTAGCCATACTCAGTTCCTGTAACTGTTCTTCATATGTTTTAGCCTCCGGTCCCCTAATCATCTTTGTTGCTCTTCTCTACACTTTGTCTACAGTCTCAACATCTTTCTTTTATAATGTAGAGACCAAAATTGGTTGCAGTATTCTACAGTAGGTGTGATCTTACTAAAGCTTTACAGAGTGGTATTAGTACTTCACGTTATCTTGATTGAATCCCTCTGTTAATGCAATTTAGGATTGCATTGGCATTTTTGGCTGCCACTACACACTGTTGGCTCATATTTAATTGATTGTGCATTAAGACTCCAAGATCCCTCTCACAGTTGCTGCTATTAAGCCTGGTTTCACCCAATCTATATGTGTACTTTTGGGTTTTGTTGCCTAAGTGTAAGACTTTACTTTTCTCTGTATTCATTTTGTTAGATAGGACCCAGTGTTCAAGTCTGTCAAGATCCCTCTGGATCTTGAGCCTATCATCTAGGGTGTTGGCTATTCCTGCCAGCTTAGTGTCATCTGCAAATTTGGAATGGAATGGAATGGAATGGAATGGAATAGAATAGAATAGAATAGAATAGAATAGAATAGAATAGAATAGAATAGAATAGAATAGAATAGAATAGAATAGAATAGAATAGAATAGAATAGAATAGAATAGAATAGAATAGAATGACAGAGTTGGAAGGGACCTTGGAGGTTTTCTAGTCCAATTCCCTGCTTAGGCAGGAGTCCCTACAACATTTCTGACAGATGGCTTTCTCTTCTTGAAAGCCTCCGATGATGAAGCACCAACATCTGAAGGCACTCTGTTCCATTGGTTGATTGTTCTCAGGAAATTTCTCCTTATTTCCAGGTTGAATCTCTTCTTGATCACTTTCCATCCGTTATTCCTTGTCTGGCCTTCAAGTGCTTTGGAAAATAGGTTGACCCCCTTCCTCTCTGTGACAGCCCCTCAAATACTGGAACACTACTATCGTGTCTCCCCTGGACCTTCTCTTCACTAGACTAGCCATACTCAGTTCCTGTAACTGTTCTTCATATGTTTTAGCCTCCAGTCCCCTAATCATCTTTGTTGCTCTTCTCTACACTTTGTCTACAGTCTCAACATCTTTCTTTTATAATGTAGAGACCAAAATTGGTTGCAGTATTCTACAGTAGGTGTGATCTTACTAAAGCTTTACAGAGTGGTATTAGTACTTCATTTTATCTTGATTGAATCCCTCTGTTAATGCAATTTAGGATTGCATTGGCTTTTTTGGCTGCCACTGCACACTGTTGGCTCATATTTAATTGATTGTGCACTAAGACTCCAAGATCCCTCTCACAGTTGCTGCTATTAAGCCTGGTTTCACCCAATCTATATGTGTACTTTTGGGTTTTGTTGCCTAAGTGTAAGACTTTACTTTTCTCTGTATTCATTTTGTTAGATAGGACCCAGTGTTCAAGTCTGTCAAGATCCCTCTGGATCTTGAGCCTATCATCTAGGGTGTTGGCTATTCCTGCCAGCTTAGTGTCATCTGCAAATTTGGTAAGTTTCCCTTCTATTATCTCATCTAAGTCCTTTATGAAGATGTTGAAGAGTAGTGGACCTAGGACAGAACCTTGTGAACAGAACCCCACTGCTTACTTAGTACCATCTAAGCTACACAACACTACAGCCATTCATGAGAGTTTATCAAGCTGAATGTGTGGTACAAAATATTGCAACAGGAAGCAGTCATAAGTAGCAGAAGAGAAAAATATTCTCATGAGTATTGAAAAAATGAAAGAAATAACACTGGTTATTACCATTTTATAATGCAATTAACTGAGTGGAATCCTATAACTGAATAATTATGAATGTGTCCTCTAGTTGTTAAAGATTGTCAGTCTTAAATACTGTCTCATATCTATGGATATTTACCCATGTAGTATGGCTATATTACTATTATCCTTCTCATCTTTTTCTACTACCTTCTCTTACTGATACCAATATTATGATTATTACCTTGTTGTTTGTATGTACATTGAGAGCTTATGCACCAGAGACAAATTCCTTGTGTGTCCAATCACACTTGGCCAATAAAATATTCTACTAACCAGCAGTTTGCTGAAATATTTCAAAGCCAAGTCATAGTTAATATATTAAAAGTATTTTTAGTGCATTATGCCTTCCCCCCATTGAAACTGATACATTTAGCAGCAAAATATTTCAGATATTAAACGCAGATAAGTTTGTGCAACTGAATTGGGAATAATGCCACTTTTCAGGCTAGACAGTAGGGATTTTTTAAAAAAATCCCATTTATATCCCGCCCTTCTCCGAAGACTCAGGGCAGCTTACAATCTAAGCACAAATCAATGTGCTTAGCAATAGCCTTCATTCTATGTATATGCCTGCTTATTAGGGCTTTCGTCCCCCCCCAAGCGGCATTATTACAAAGTCAGCTTATTGCCCCCAACAATCTGGATTTGGTCTCATAGTCACTGTTCAGAAGACCTGTTTTCCTACATCTGTATTTGATCCATATTAACCATTTAAAAACAATTTTATTTTTACATTAAAAACCACTCAAGAATTCGGCAAGAGGGGGAGGACATACAATCTAGAGTTTTAATATACAATAGAAAAAGAAGAATTATTCTTACTTAACTCAATTATATTACAAAGGATAAATTACTTTGCCTTCTAATTTTGTTTTATCCTTTATAATATGCATTTTAAAACCACCAGGCACATTTTTGTTCTTCAACCTGAAAAAAAGGCTGTGGGGAATTTTGATCCAAGCAAAGCTCAAAGAAAGACCCAGAATGTATGTGTGAAAGGATCTATCTGGGCCAACAAAAACATTTAGTGTTGGCCTCAGCACTGTAATGGCTGCCACACAAACTAAGGATCAGACTCAGTGATCCTCTCCCTCCCAGGCCTAAAATGAATCTATGACTCTGAAGTTAGCAATGACAGCAGAGTAAAATGAGAGACTCTCATTGTTCACAATGCTTTCTTCTCTTTCCAAACTCGGACTCAAAAAGATTTTCTGATTTTACAAAAATGGAGAAGATCGGGATAAAGGTTGTACCAGTTACCCATCATAATTTCTAACCATCGCAATAAATATATAGATCTCAACAATAAGGACTCTAAAGAAGTACAATGAACAAACAGCTCCCCCCAAAATGGTGCAAATCATACCTAATACCAGGGCTTTTTTTCTCATAGAACGCTCAGAACGGAGTTTCAGCGCCTTTTTTGGATGGAACCTTGTAGGGTAGGCAAGGCAGGTTGTATGACATGTGTGAGTTCCGGCACCTTTTTCTTTTACAAAAAAAAAGCACTGCCTAATACCCTAGAAATACATCACAAACTGAAGAGTAGACCACTACCCTTAAACTATTTCACACTGATTTGACTAAAAGGAAATGTACATGGAATATAATCGAACTCTTGGAAAAGCATTATGGAAATTCGCATCCCGACCTATAAGCTTCTGAAAGCGCACTCAACATTGCCATCCCTTCTGCAAGCACCCTCCACTTGCCCAAATGGAGCTTTAAATGTGCTCCCTTGCCCATTTCTCCTGTGGCCTGGTTTCGAACACATCACAGCCCTGTAGTGGGCCACAGCCCAGAGGTTGGGGACTCGTTTTAAGGTTATGTGCTGATCACATTTCAGAAGGCAGTTATTTATAAAAGTAACGAAGTAATAAAATCACTGTACTCTTGCTGCTTTGTTTCTCATGTATGATACCTAATATGCAATGTGCTCTTCTTCTAGGTTGCCAGTTACTATTTGCCAGCCAGGGACCTCTATGAATTAAGTTGCTATGCAGAGAAACTAAATGTGGCAATCGTGACTTCTTAAAGTCTTCAAATCTAGAACCTGCCTCTGGAAATTTAGGAAGCTAGTCTACAAAGTAAAAAAAGAAATTAGCTAGCACAGGAGGGAATTAGATAAAGCTACATCACATAGAGAAACAGCCTATCAAAGAGTAAGACAAACTCATTTCAATCTCTAATTATCCTTGAAATAGATAAGCAAACCAAAGTTTCAATTAAGGGTTCAATTACTCGACTTAAAATAGTGACTATACTAACATCCACTGGGGAATGGGAATAGCAAAACCTCTTTCCATGTGGAAGTTACAGACCTGGGTGACAATTATCCTTGTTTGGCTGCAGTTCCCATCCCTTATCCTGGAACAGAACACTGAATACACACACTCCATTTCTTTATACAGGAGACAATACTGGACAAAGGGGATGTCCATTGCCAGAACCTTCCTGCCCAGAATAGAGATGGCCACATATATCCATCCTACTTCTCATCCCCACAGGATTTCTTCTGCAGCTGCCTCAATAGGTATGACCTAAAGCCAAAATTTTCCTCTCTAATCTTCCTCTATTAGACAGAGCTGCATGTCTTTGAAGATAGCAAGTGGGAGGAACTGCTAAACATAACCTTTGATCCACATAATAAGATCAGAAATAGAAATATACTACAGATCCCTGTTGAAGATATTGGTAAAAATCAATAGGCTCTTCTCTCATTTAACCTCTTCTCTCTTTTTACCTGTACCCAGGAGTAGAGCAGTGATTTCTGAAGGGGAGCCTATATAAAAAAGAACAATGAGACATAGAGGAAATAGGTAAAATATTTTTGCAGTGCTTTATTCACCTTATCAATCCTCATCACGAGCTGTTTATATTGAATTGTAGTAACACTGCACATTTCTGGAATGAACTGATGGGAGACAGTGATGCAGAGGATCCATATACCTAATTCAATTTTCATTGTACAAATCACTGGTATATTTTTAATATGAAGGCCTTAATATTGAATCAAACAAAAGTGGTTGGCTCAGGTTAACATTTTGGAAAGATGTTCAATGTAACATGAAGGCTATTTTTTTTTCATCTCTGTTTATAATTCACCTAAGTCCATATGACTCTAAGTGCAAAAACACTTTTATAGAAAGATTTATTATGCATCTGACTTTATTTAGTTGAGAAATATGGTTTACCAGTAAGTATAGATAACAGCTTTCCTTTTCATACCAATCAGTGATGCAAAGGTAAGGATCTTAGTTACGAAGCATGGAAAAAATACATAATGAGGGTCAGGACTCTTTAAGTCTCTAAAACAGAACAGAATGGGAAACAATCTGGTAACGAAAAGTTTGAATATGGGCTGAAGTAGCCAGGAGTTGTAGGGGGAAAACATCAGCTCAGAAAATTACAGGTGTTTCTATTTACGCTGACTCCCTTCGGGCCACATGTCCCAGAATGAAGCATATGCTATTTGATCATAACTACAGTTGCTTCAATATTTGGTAAGTACACTGAGCAGCCATTTCAGACAAGAGCCTTTCTCAGCCTTATTTGGGGATATCAAGGCCCTAGGGCAGAGAGACCCCATGTTTTATGCACAGACTTAGAAAAGGACAATTCTCTGAATCCACTTTTAGTTTTCATAAAAAACTGTCATCCACCTGCGGCTTAAACATAACAGATGCCTATTTTGTTTGGCAATGGGAACTATCAGATACAATTTAAGACAAGGAATCTACTTAAGTGCAGATCAATTTGATTTAAACAGAAAAATGACATTTTCAATAGAAACAGTCCTCCCAGCTGCCTTAGTCTGGAAATTTATTTAATGCATGTTTCTTATGCTGACAAGCTCTAAGGGAGAAAAGAACATTCTTAAATTCAAAGATGTGTAAGGTAATCATTTACTTCAAGGAAACTTTCCATACTGTTCAGAGACCCCCTCAAACTCATTGCCTTGCATCACAGTTATGTGCAATTATATGTTACAGTATAATTGTGTGAAATTTTGATTACAATATGTATGTCACTTTTCTCCATTTACCCATAAAATGCAGTAAGTTACAAAGAAGCCAATCATTAGGCAATTTAAAAGCCTAAATTCCCCAGCTCCTAAAGAATGAAAATATTTTATCAGTTCCTAAGAGATGACACCAAGTGTTAAAAATGATTACTGGTAAACCTTTTCCCAGCAGATTCCTATATTTGTAAAATATATGGAAAACATTGTCAGCTGAATTGTCCCCTCAAACTGGAATCTAATTTTTAAGTAGTCAAATATTTTGATTCATTTGGCTCTGCAATCTCCTATGTGGCCACCAAAAGAAATCTTATTTAATTAAGCAGTTTATATGGTTGCCCATCTCTCAAATATGGGTTAGTACTTTGAAATCTGAGAAATATATTCTAAACTGGGAAATAAAAAAGTAAGTCAAGGACTACCTGTACTGCAACTTTGGTATGTTCCTTAAAAAAATGAGTAATTTAGAATAATTTTCCAGATAATTTTAAATAAGCTTTGTCAAAAAGAGGAAAGGGGCAAAAGAGACAGATACATACACATCAGTCATCTGTTAATCCGTTCTACGTTTTGCGCTACACTCTCTGAGTCAGTATGAAGAGATTGGATTCATATTACAGTATACATTATCTATAAATGACAAGGCATAGATGTAATAATGATTTGCTGGCTATAAGAAATCAGAACAGTATGAAATCAGGCTTTAACTATTTCAACAGTGAATTATTTATTGCCTAAAGGGTGTATACATGAAATCTTTCAGAGCATCCCATTTGTTCAGAATTCAGTCCACACATCTACACAAACCTGTCACAGTCCATGCATTCTGTAACTTTTGGGTCTTCCATAAAACTATTTCCATAGGAAAATAGTATCTCTCCCCCCCCCACCCGCCCCCGGGTGATGCACTAGGGAACTAGATGAGCCTGTCTAGTAATGGTTTGGGGAAATTGTAGTGGCTTCAATCTCAGTTGCATCCTAATACACTTTTTAAACTTATTGGTTATTTAAGTACTTTCAATTTTACACTGGACATCCAAAGTCACAATTCACAAGCTGGGTGGCCATACAAATTAAAAAAAATATGTTATGCCAAATTTATCTACACCAGCTATATTGTCACCTCAAAAGTCAGTATAGCGACCAAGTCATAATTAATCCTCACTGCAATTTTCCTTGGCATTTTCTTTAGAGTTCCTCCCACTCCCACAAATTACTTCTGCAAGCTTTTGTGCGTGACATTGATATTTTGATTACAAAGGCAGAATAATACTCAGTTTTAAGTTTTGTTAGATATAACATGAGCATAAGAAAGGCTGAGTGCCAAAGAATGGAGGCCTTTGAACTATGGTGCTGGAGAAGACTCCTACGAGTCCCTCGGACTGCAAGGTGATCAAACGGGTCAATCCTAGAGGAGATCAACCCTGACTGCTCTTTAGAAGGCCAGATCCTGAACTTGAAACTCAAAATACTTTGGCCACCTAATGAGAAGGAAGGACTCACTGGAGAAGAGCCTAATGCTGGGAAAGATTGAGGGCAATAGAAGAAGGGGACGACAGAGAATGAGGTGGCTAGATGGAGTCACTGAAGCAGTAGGCGTGAGCTTAAATGGACTCCAGAGGATGGTAGAGGACAGGAAGGCCTGGAGGAACATTGTCCATGGGGTCGCGATGGGTTGGACACGACTTCGCAACTAACAACAACAACAGATATAACATGTTTATATCTATGGATATCTGTTATATTTGTTTTTTGGTGCTGTGATGCTTCTTTAAAATTATGTAAAATAGTTTCTGTATTTGTTCGGTTAAGGTGCTGGTCTAGAAAGCAGATGTCTTCTAGTCCAGCCTTAGCCCTGAAAGCCAACTGGGCAACTTTGGGTCAGTCATCTCCTTCAGTCCAACCCACCTCTCACAAGATTGATGTGGGTAAAAATGAAGTAAGAAGGAACGTTATGTATTCTTTATTCTATTCTGTATGCATTAAGTTATTTATAAAAGTAATAAGGGTGGGATAAAAAAATCTAAAACATTTTGATGTTGACAGTTTGGTACCAGAAAAAGTTCAATTGTGGTAGTGGAGCTCACATTCTGCTGATTAATATATCTACATTATGTCATTTGTTGAAAATATCCTGAATGTACAGAATGGAAGCATGCCAGTTCTTGACATGTGGCTCTCCCAGGGTATCTCAGCTTAAACTTTAACACATGTTGCTCTGGAGCAAAGAACAGAAATAAAGTGTTCTGCTGCTTCCTTAGCCAATATATAAATATTGGTTATTTTACCTAGATGCATATAACCAGATTCACTTATAAACACTTCAGGTAAATGAGGTCTCTAGAAAATAATCTCACAGCATAGTATTAATGATCTTTAATCTTTATTGATTATTGATTAGCCCTTGGGCCATATGAAAGTGCAAAGTTCCAGCAACAAATTGTTACTAAAATTTGATAAAGGCAATTTAAAATGGAATTTGATAAAATACAATTTAAAATGGAATTAAAATAAAATACAGTTTAAGATGAAATAGTAATAAAATACAATCTAATATGAAATTGTAATAATGTACAATAATTTAAGATATAGATAAAATATGATAACATTATATTTCGGAGTCGCCCTTGCAATCTACCCCAATCAGTCCCACATATGCAGATCTCAACCGGATCATTTTGTTTAAGTACTGTGCTACGTTAAATGTTATTTTCACGTTCTGGCCGGACATAAGGTAAGTTATTTTAATATGGGGATCCCAAAGGGTTATTCGTTTGGTATATAGACCAAGATACCTGTCTCTCACCCTCTTATACAGGCAACAGTCAGATAAGATGTGAGCCAGGTCCTCTACCTCTGCCACTCCGCAAATGCAGAGACGCTCATTGTACGGTATAGCATGAAATCTCCCATATCTGACCATTGTGTCAAGCTGTTCGAATCTCGCTCTCGTAAATATCTCCATTAATGATCACTACCAATCAGTAGGACCTTTGCGCCTGCTAGCTGGAATCAGCATATTTCCATATGTCAATTACAGGAGAATAAGAGTGGGAAAGGGCTGCTTCCATCTCCTGCTTGAGAACACACAGAAGCATGTGGCTGACCACTGTGAAAAGCAAGGGGATGGACTAAAATGGGCCTTAATCCAGATTAGTTCTTCTTTGTGTTCATATCTCAAATGAACTCAAGTACACCAAGCTGAATGGCTTCAAGAACTATTTTGGCACCAGAGTTGTTCCAGAAGGATGCAAGTATTATCAAAAGAATTGGCACTGAATATCCAGTGGCAAGTCATTCTGGCATAAGTTGAGGCACCCATGTGACCAGATGTGGTTTTATGACATTTTTTTTGCAGCAGCTGTTAATTGTATTACCACGGTCATTAAGTGAATCCATATTATTAAGTGAATGCTTCCCAGAGTCCCTTGCCAGATTATTGAGAGCTCAGCCGTGCATTACTACTCCGTAGACTAAAATTTCAAAATAAGAGCTTGCACAGCAAGGTGACGAGATCCTGGTTTAAGATGGGTTTAGGGGTATTTTATAGTTTTGTATTAATTTTATTGAATAGGGCTGTAGTATTTAATATTTTTAATTTTCGTACATTGTATTTTATTGCATTGCCCTGTACACTGCCCTGAGTCCTTCGGGAGAAGGGCGGTATATAAATAAAATAAAATAAAATAAAATAAAATAAAATAAAATAAAATAAAATAAAATAAAATAAAATAAAATAAAATAAAATAAATAAATAAATAAATCAGATAAAACTGGCTCCAAAGCTGCTCATTTCCTTCAAAAGGATCCAAATCTTGGGAAGTCATCTACATTAGTCTGGATCTAACGCAGCTTATTTCCTCCCTGTTCTTTTCAAAAGCAGCAGATGGTGTAACTAAAAACAAAGATAGGTTCATACACTTACTGCCTCACTTAAGTACTGCAGCATATTCACAATAATAATGACAGCTGTCACAGGCCGTTTTCACGCGGCCGCACTGACAGCTGTCAAAGGAATCGCGCATGCGCAGTTGCGCCCCGCGGCCTGCCAAAGACCGTTTACACGCGGCCGTTTGACAGCTGTCAAACGCCGCGCATGCGCACTGCCCGCGAGCTGTCAAACCGCGGGCTGTCAACAGCGGCAGCCGCGAACTGTCAAAACTAACTCATGCGCCCTGACAGCGGCTAGCTGTCAAAACACCGGCCGCCCGCAAAAACCAGCTGACGGGATTCCCCCCAGCTAACGCGCTTGCACTATCACTGGGGGAAATGTCAAAAACTGCCAGCTGGCACATTGGACACGGTCCCTCGGCGGGAAGAATTCCCGCAGCTGATTTGTTATCCTATTTTGACAGCTTCCTATATAAGGCATGTTGTACTGTTCTTGTTTGTCTGGGCTAAGTTAAAATAAAGGCTGTTAAAGAAGACGCGTCTCCCTCATCCTTCCTGCCGTTAAACCACCTGGCGACGAGGATAGGATCCCGGTACTAGCTGAAGTCACGGCCCAGAAGCGTAGCTGTCCAGTCAAATCGCTGAAGTCACGAGCTAAGTCACCGACTGGACAAGCGAGCTATTCTGGTGCCACAGTACCGCGGACCCAGCATGGCAAACCTAGGGCACGTGAGGGAGTTCGACGTCCGCCACCCCGAAGGATGGGAGTCGCACTGGGGCCAGGTCAAGGGGTACCTCCTCGTGAACAAAATCACGGAGGACCGCCACAAGGCTGCCGCGCTCCTATGCCTCAGTGGGCCGGCAGTATATGACATCGCCGTCGGCCTTTGCAGCCCGGACCCGGTCGCCACAGTACCGTACGCCGAGCTCACAGATCGCCTCAGCAAACACTTTATGCCGAGGCAGTCAGAGCTATACTGGCGACTCTACTTCGCTCGGCGAAGACAGCAACCCGGTGAACCATCTACCGCCTTCATCGCCGCCGTCAGGCACGCCGCCCGCAAATGCCATTTTCGCGACCTGGAGGACCGAATTCGGGATCAAGTCATCGCCAGTCTCCAAAACGTGCGCCTGCAGAGGAAGCTTGTGGCAAGGCCCACAATGGACCTCGCAGAGCTCACCTTGGAGATAATGGCATATGAAGACAGCCATCGTGACGAACCCCAGACGTTCGGCGACAATTCCGGCGCCTCCGTCCATCAAGCCCGAGAGCTCGACCAAGGGCCACCAGAGCCTGACTCCGGGGTCGACGCAATTCTCTCTCGTTTCAATCGGATGGTCGCCGGCCATGAAGGGAACTGCAGCCAAGACCGACAGACAGCCCCCAACACGAAGAAGGTGCAGACCAGTTTCAGGGCGAAGTGTGCGAGCTGCGGCGGGGGCCATGCCAGGGCCACTTGCAGGTTTAGGAATGCGAAGTGCCACGCCTGTGGCAAGACCGGCCACATCCGCTCCGCTTGTCACAGCCTAAACCGGGAGACCCTCCACGACCTTGACGAGATCCCCGCAGGTAGGACTGACATTCCCCGCCCTCCCCAGGGGGTTGTAGGGTCCGTATTTTCCCTAACCAAATCCCCCGTAAATCACCTCCCCAGGGCTAAAGTCAGAGCATGGGTCAAAATCCAGGGAATCCCCTGCGAAATGGAGGTTGACTCAGGATCCTCCGTTTCCATCCTGTCAGGGGACACGCTCCAGAGGATAGCAAGCAAAGCCAATCACCGCATCCCCATCCAACCCTCCAAGGTTATGCTGGCAGATTTCCAGGGCGCCCAAATAGATTTAAAGGGACAAGCCAACCTGAAGGTCGATTTTAAAAAATTTTCAGGACACCTAACAGCCCAAATAACTAAACAACCCAGAACCAGCCTCATCGGACTGGACTGGTTCGAGGCATTAGGCATTCGCCTCGAAGGGACTAACCGTATTCACACCCATTCGCTAGAAAACATCTGCAAAAACTTTGCAGACGTCTTCGATTGGTCACTGGGTAAATACAACGGGGCCCCCATCGACCTCAAGCTCAAACCTGAGATAGGACCAATTAGAATAAAGGCTAGGAAAGTCCCCTTCGCCTTAAAACAAAAAATTGACAAAGAGCTAGACCGCTTACTCAATCTAGGAATCCTAGAGCCCACTGACAGCGGAACTTGGGAAACCCCCATCGTGACGCCTGTCAAACCAAACGGGGAAGTGAGAATATGCGCGGATTATAAAGCGACCCTGAACCGCGCGCTCAACCCCCATGCGTACCCAGTCCCATCAGTGAGAGATGTTCTCTCAGAAATTGGCTCCGGCTCCATTTTCGCCAAATTGGACCTAGCACATGCTTTCCTGCAGCTCCCAGTAACCAGGGAGACGGCAGATGCCCAGACCATAGTGACTCACAGGGGGGCGTTCAAAGTGAACCGCCTCCAGTTTGGCATCTCCGTGGCACCTGGAATATTCCAGGAAGTCATGGAATGAACCCTTAAAGGCATCCCAGGAGTCTGCCCTTACTTTGATGACATACACATCACGGGCGACTCCACCCATACCCTAGCAACCAGGCTGCACGAAGTCCTCACAAGGTTCCGGGCAGCCGGGTTAAAACTCAAACGGGAGAAATGATCAATCGGAGTTCCCTCTACAGATTTTCTAGGATATCGAATAGACGGCAAAGGCATTCACCCCACCAATTCCAAAATACAAACAATCAAAGCCGCACCCCCCCAAAAAAATAAAACGGAGCTTCAGGCATTCCTAGGGCTCCTGAACTTTTATCACTCCTTTTTACCAGGCAAAGCCACAATAGCGAGCCCCTCCATAGGCTGTTAGACAAAGGAGCCCCCTGGCACTGGACCTCAGTGCACAATGACAGCTTTAAACAGCTGAAACAATTGCTCTCTAGCGATACCACCATATCGCATTACAACGAAACCAAACCCCTATGCATCGCCTGCGATGCGTCACCTTATGGCATTGGGGCAGTCCTCAGCCACTCCCTAAACGACGGCACTCAAGCTCCAATAGCATATTACTCCAGGACCCTTTCGAAGCCCGAACGTAACTATGCACAAATAGATAAGGAAGCCCTGGCCATAGTAGCTGGAATTAAAAAATTCCACGATTATCTCTACGGCAGACCTTTCACAATCTACACGGATCACAAACCTCTCCTGGGAATATTCACATGGGACCGTCAAACTCCCCAAATTTTGTCCCCGCGCATGCTGCGATGGACCACATTTCTAGCCGCATATTCCTATCAGCTGGTTTACAAGCCCGGCAAGAAAATGTCCCATGCTGACGGCCTCAGCAGGCTCCCACTACCTCAAATAGACCCGGACCCAGCCCCAGCTGGCCAAATCCTGGCCATACAAGAACTCACGGAATGCCCAGTAACAGCCAAGGACATTGCCCATGCCACAAGTAGAGATCCCGCCCTCAGCAGGGTACTATCCTGGGCCTCATCAGGCTGGCAATCTTCTTGCCCCAGCCCCTCCATCCAACCATATTTTGCGAAGCGCCATGAGCTCTCCACCCACTTAGGCTGCATCCTCTGGGGATGCAGGGTGATAGTCCCACCGTGCCACAGAACCAAGGTTATCCAAACCCTTCACGATGGCCACCCGGGCATCACTAAAATGAAAGCTCTGGCACGCAGTTATGTTTGGTGGCCCTCCCTAGACAGGGACATAGAACAACATGTAGCCGGCTGCTATCTCTGCCAGCAAACCAGACCTGCCCCACCCCATGCCCCAGTACACAAATGGGAAGTCACAACCAATCCCTGGTCCCGCATCCACCTCGATTTTGCTGGCCCATTTCAGGGTCAGACCTTCCTGATTATCGTAGATAGCTACTCTAAATGGCTGGAGGTTCTCCCGGTTTCAAGCACCACCACAAGTGCCACCATCCAAGCCTTAAGGGGAGTTTTTGCCACCCATGGTCTTCCAGACGTAATAATCACTGACAACGGGCCTCAATTTACCTCCCGTGATTTTCAGATCTTCACGAGGAGCAACTGTATTAGGCATGCGACATCGGCCCCATTCCACCCGTCGAGTAACGGCCTCGCAGAGGTCATGGTGAAGACCACCAAGGACTCTCTCCGCAGACTGGTCGTCGGGAACTGGCACCTTCGACTCGCCCGCTTCCTCCTCGCACACCACACCACTCCCATGTCCACCACCGGGAAATCCCCCGCAGAACTCAGATGGGGTCGCCGGCTGGTGACTCGCCTTGACAGGCTGCACCCTGACAGGCCAGCAGCAGAAAAGCCGAACGGCCTGCCACACAAAACATTTACTCAGGGACAAAATGTCTGGGCTCGCAATTATGGGGGAAGGGATAGATGGACCCAGGGGGTAGTTCTCGATCAAACCGGCCCCGTCTTACACCATCAACGTTGGCGGAGGACTCACACTGCGAAGGCACGCCGATCAACTTCGGCCCAGAGCACCCACCAACACCATGCCAGAACCAACGACGGAAAATCCCGACCCCCCCAGCACCATTTACCCGGAAGTCATTCCTACTCCCACCGATCTCCAATCCGACACCCCCGAGGAGGCCCCCGCGACAAACGAAGAACCTCCACCTCGCAGATCCACTCGACCGAAGAGGCCTCCAGCACTACCTGACGGACTTTGAATGGGCCGGAAGCTCGCCAACACGCTCCAACACCAGTTGATTACTTAGTTCAAGTTATATGTTCTACCAAGGGGGGGGGAAAGGGGTGCAGCATATTCACAATAATAATGACAGCTGTCACAGGCCATTTTCACGCGGCCGCACTGACAGCTGTCAAAGGAATCGCGCATGCGCAGTTGCGCCCCGCGGCCTGCCAAAGACCGTTTACACGCGGCCGTTTGACAGCTGTCAAACACCGTGCATGCGCACTGCCCGCAAGCTGTCAAACCGCGGGCTGTCAGCAGCGGCAGCCGCGAACTGTCAAAACTAACGCATGCGCCCTGACAGCGGCTAGCTGTCAAAACACCGGCCGCCCGCCAAAACCAGCTGACGGGATTCCCCCCAGCTAACGCGCTTGCGCTATCACTGGGGGAAATGTCAAAAACTGCCAGCTGGCCCATTGGACACGGTCCCTCGGCGGGAAGAATTCCCGCAGCTGATTTGCTATCCTATTTTGACAGCTGCCTATATAAGGCATGTTGTACTGTTCTTGTTTGTCCGGGCTAAGTTAAAATAAAGGCTGTTAACGAAGACGCGTCTCCCTCGTCCTTCCTGCCGTTAAACCAAGTACAAACTGACAGAATCCATTTTTCCGTTCCCTATTTAAATCTGCTCTTTCGCATTAATGAACTGCCCAGATCAGGGCAATTATCTTGTTGGTTTGGTTAGGTTCAGACAAATTGGTTGTCACGTTTTCTTACACCACTTGTTACAGAAGTTGAAAAAAGCCAACATCAGCCAAACATAATCTATGCGAGCTACTACAGTTCATCACTGAGATTCACTTCTCCAAGAAAGGCAATGTAGGCCATGGAACCCGGTCCAATTTCTGGTCACTCCAGTTCCATGCTTTGTACATAGATTTGCAAGCCATTCATAACATTAGCCATCATTGAGGGAAATGAAACAGACAACCAATGGGAGGGGGAGATTAATAACTTAAGACTCAGCTGCTGAGAGGATCTGACAACTTTGTGGACAGGACAAAATAAAGTAACTCAGTGCAAAACAAAATTCGGGCTTTTTTTCTCAAGACTTTTTTTTCCTTCTTCTCTGCTTAGTGAGAGGACAGAATTAGTTAAAAAACCAAGACATTTCTTGCATTTAAGCAACACATTAAACCTGGTCAGTTTTAATTTGGGTTTAAAGAGAACATCTTTCTTGGTTCACCCAATACAATCAACAATATCCTAGCCAGGATCTTCTAAGATGTTGTTGTAAGCTCTGGGGTGATGTAAACCACCGAGGAGTCATTGGATAGATGGGTGGCAAATAATTTTCATAAAAAAATAAATAAAGACACCAAACACCTAATTAAGGTGTAAATTAAATTAGAACCTTCAGTGAATACTAATTAGCAGGACGTATTACCAGTGGCATCAATGGTTGGAGTAAGCCAAACCGTTTTAGTTTATAATACCAGCACTAAATAAAAAGCATGACCGTGAGAGTAATGAAACGTTCAAAAACGAACTCCCAAGCTCAGAGAATAAACCTTCACCCTCATCCTACACCCAAGCTACAGATATTTGCCACTATTGCAAAGATGACAGTGTTAATATCAGCAATGTAATAATAATAAAGATAATGGTGTTGGCCTCTATCCTACTGATTCCCTCCAGAGATTGGGGCACAAATCAAACATCCAAATCTCCACTACAGAAAAAAAAAGAACAAAAATGGAATGTGACTTCTTTTCTCTTATGAGATGTTCCCTTAACTGAAGCTATTATGAGATTTGGTTATTGTCTAATTCAGATAACTACCCCATCCAACAACAGATATTTCAGGACATCTGGAGAACGAATCTCTTCCGATGTCAACAAACAGAATTTGCCATCCGTTGTTTTTTTTTCCCAGAGGTTTGTGGAGAGTTAATATTAAAAGGTTAGGAATCAAAACAGCCACTAGACAGGATACATGCATAATAGATTATTCCGTCATACTTAGATAGGAAGAAAATTAACTCAAGGGAGATATTCCAAATACACAAACCATCTTTAGGAGAAAACATTAAAGCAACATCTATCGTCCACAACCATCCTTGCAACTGGTTCGTGTCCAACCATACTCTCATGGTAGCTAGAATAATATGGGTTGAATGAATGAATGAATGAATGAATGAACCTTTATTGTCAAAGTACAACCATGTATACATTGAGATTAGCTGAGTCTCCCTTCGTGCTCCCACCCCCCCAACTCACAGTGACAACAAACCTTCCATCTTATTATACCATGTGAACTAATTGCACCACACACCGGCCTCACAAGCTGAAAGCAAGCAATGAGAAGTGAGGCAAATATATGGTAGAACATAATGAAATGAGTTTTCAAAAGAAAATTAATTTTAATAGGAAGAAATATAAGGTCATGAACAAGGAACCCAAATAAACGTAGCTGCAGAAAATGGTAGATAATGAATGGAACGGGATCACTCGCTCAGGAATTGTTAATAATGTGTGGTCACAAAGTAGAAAATACATTTTAGATCTAATTAGGAAGTGTTTCAAGTAGAGATTGATAACATCATAATAGTTTTAGTGCAATATGTGAAAATATCCATTTTGGTTAGCACTATGTGCAAATTAGGCCATATATAAACTAAAATATAACAATGCTAGTCAGAAATAAAACTGAACAGGCAGTCTGTGCTGAATTTAAAAGTACACCCTTGAAAGTCAAGGTTTTATCATGAAGACTGCATAGTCTTTCTCCCTCAGATTCTACTCAAGTTCATTGCTTATGCAAGGCAGATATATATCCCATGGGAGTTTTGGTTTGGGTTTGGTTTTCACTCTGCAAAATATACAACAAAAATAAGCATGCCATGATGCAACTTCAAGCCAGAAGGGATATTTACACATTTATTTGAATCTGAAAACTATTTAGAGTTCTAGTTTTAAAATATGCACATCTTTTAAAAGAGAAGCTATGTAAAAAGTAGTTAGCTCTCACGTAATTACTCTTCTTCAGATAGCAGCCAGCTCCAGCCTACTTGCTGGCCCAGAGTTTCACATAAAATCTGTTCTCTCAGCCTTCCCCCTCTTGTTTTGAGACACTGCATTCACCAACCATATGTAGATCCTTGCACTATTAGCTATAGAAGACACCCATCAGTCCTTTTTCAAGTATGTTCAGTCAAATGTGGCTCTGCCCACTTTCCTTAAACACAAAATCTGATCATTTATTTGGAGGTAAATGGGTTTTCTTCATATAAAGAATTATATTTGGATCATTTCTATTACTTGTTTACCAGCTAAAATTCTTTATCAGTACATACAATCTTCAAACTGTCTGTGCGTGTTTAATTTGGCCAAATACTCCCTAGCAAAATTCATTTCTCCAAGAGCCAAAAATTAGAATAGGGTAGATGTTTCACTTTTTAATAGCTTCAAGATAAGTACTATCACAACTGTTACTATTTTATTTTGAGAAAGTTCATTCATCATACAGTAAGCAATGATGAAAGATAACTGTCCACAAACCAAAACATCACACACAAGTCTTCCCTTTTTGCAATTGTTCATTCTCTTGCTCCATGAAACTGAGCATATATAAGTGTGTGCAATTTTTTATTCAGTATACTAAAGAAATAATGTGCAAATTTGGCTATTCGAGCTTGCCGGCCTGGACTGAGGGTTTGGGGTTAAGGTTTTAATTTTAATTATTTTGGGGCTATTTAATTTAATTTTATTTTAACCTGTATATATTGTACTGTTTTAATTTGCCCTGTAAACCGCCCTGAGTCCCTCGGGAAAAGGGTGGTATATAATTCGAAATAAATAAATAAATAGTCAACACAGATTGCACATGCTGCTACATTTGTATCCAATGAAGTATGAATTTCTGAGCTCCATAACCTTATCATGTGCTGCAAATCCAAATGTACAGAAATGCAACTGATTTGATCATTGACAGTATAGTGAAGTCAGCAAGGGAATGAGTAATTTACTGCTATTGTCAACCGAAGTGCATCGAAGTACAGTATGGCTTCACTTAGTACAATTCCAGTCGGCATTCGGAAAAACACTGCCCTTGAGAGCCCACTTGAATTATATTAACTGGCAGGATAAAAAGCCCAGAAGCCTGTGGAAGGATAGCCATGATAAAACCAGAATGCCAGCTTTTCTTCTTCTTCTTTTTTCTTGGAAGTATGAAGAACACTGAGTTGGCAAAGCCTCAGTGACAGACGTAAGTTAGCAAAATATAAAAACAACTAACATCATCTATTTACTCAAGCCCATTCTATACTAAATCCTTCTTTGTGATTTACTGACCTCATAAGAGTTGAATAAGAAAAAAAGCAGGGATTGAATGAAGCTATAATTCAACATGGAAGGCAAAGCAGATTTGTCACACAGTGTTAAAAATAAGAACCAGACTGTCTTAACTGAAGTGACCCAAAATAAAACAAATGAACTAAAATTATGGTGGTTTTATTTTCATTTTTAACTTGTACTACTCTTCTGTCTACTTCCATTTAAAGGTAAAATGCAGTGTAGTAACTAAACAGACACATACATAGAACTTAGGAAGGAAGTTAGATCTGGTCAGCAGTTTCATAAACATATACTTCATTATTTTTTCTTTCCGTCACTTCATATGAAAACTGTAACACTAAACAATGAGCCAAACATGACATCATCTTGGGATAAAGATGTTGTACTGTACTAGAGATAGATAAAATGGGGCCTACTTTCAAAACCAACATCTCTATGAAGTAACAGTAGTTACATTTGACTGTTAAACACATCAGGACTCAACAAGTCAGGGATGGGAGTCTTGTGCTGGTAAATGTAATTGTGCCTACGTTGAAAGATTTTCATTGTCCAAAATTGTTTTTTTTTTCCTGCTCTAGCTAGCTCTTCTGAAATATTTAAATTTTCATTAAGTGGGCATTGTTCAAAAGGGTCTCAGCAACAAAGAATAGTTTCATTTCAAGACTGGATCTGAATTCATCTGATGTTCATGAAACATGGTGAATTCATACATTTGAAGTGTGGAACTTATCCTCGTTGTATAAATCACCTACAGGTAACCAGGAGTTGCTCAGAGTCCTTGGAAGTCTCCTATATATCCCAGTCTACCAACTACACTGGGAATAGCACCCACCTGTTATTCTGCTCCCTCCATCCAAAGTGGCTCCTCTCTCATGTTCCTGCTTCTACTGCAATATATCGGAGAAGATGATTTAGGGAAATTGTCTACACTGTTCCCAAGCAAAATGACTGGCAGATGGGTGATAGGAGAAGACGCACGCCACGTGACTCAAATCTCCATTACAGGCTTTTCTTCCATTGCCAAACCATTCATGCATTCATCCATTCTTTCATAGATACTATAGATCGAAAAAACTAGTTAGCTAGTTGCTTTGATTTATTCATTAAGACTTATATATCTACCTATATTGAAACCACAATCCTGGACAGCACACAAGCGGTAAAAACAACAGAAACCCACAAACCATCAGAATAAAAATCTAATAAAAAAATCTATTAAAAACTCATGGCACCCAGAGCAGAACTCTCCCACACATCCACACTGTGCCTTTGCTTCAGGCTCACCCCACTCCAACACTCATGGGAACAGGCCTTATAGAAGAGTGGGGGACTGGCAAGTCTCTGGGGGGAAGGGTGTTCTACAGATAGTAGTTCCAGAGTGAGCTACCAGAACACAAACGCTATTTTAAAAATTACCAAATAAATAGATTGGCATCATCATATTAAGGGCTGACACACTCAGAACAGAAGATATTCAATCAAAAAGTCTAGATGAACAAGTATATTTATAATTAATGCCAAAATAACTAGGGTCAGTGCCAACCCTAGACAAAATAAAATCCATTATTGGGGCATGTGTCTCAAGAAAGCTATCTCTTGAGTTGCTGCGTAGCGAACATCTGATAATCCATCTCCATTCAATCTTGACTGCTGGGCAGGCAGAAAAGAAGCTTTTTCAGATAACCAAATCCCTGGCTGCACTAGGCTTTATATTAACTGCAGTCTTCTCTTCATTGCTAAGATCTAGTAGGAGAAAACAGGCATAAAGTGGGTAGAACTAGTGGTATTTTAATTATCTATATGTAGTGCTGGCTTAGCAACCACAATTGGACCCAACAACTCAGTCATTAAGTGAAGCAATTATTAAGTAAAAAATCATATGACTGTGCTTACAATATTACAACTTTTGTTTGCTTTAGTGTCAGAAGGATATCACGCCAGCTAACTGAGCTCAAATGGTAGCAAAGGATTTCAGGACTCAGCTCATAAAGAAGCTGGGTAAATCTTATAGCCCATTTTCTCCACTTCCCAAACTTTTGGAATGTTCACCTCAATGCTGAGATAATTAGAAAAAAGAGAATTAATGTTTGCATTTACATTCATTGGAGAGGAAGGGATTACAAGCGAGTAAATAGGCACACAGTGGGAAATACATATTGAAAGGAATATGCCAGGATGTTTGCCCAACATCTTCCTTGCCTGTTGCTTAGGAGGTAAAAGAAGTCTCTTAATATGAAACTGATTAGGACAGGGTTGTCAAACTGCCGGCCCATGGGCCCAATGCGTCATGCGGAAACTGCGCCCACCCCATTGCCGGCAATGGCAAAACAGTGCTGATACGTTGCGCAATGACATGTCTGGATTAGGGTGTTAGTTTCAGAGAGCTGCAAAAAGGCAGACGATTCTAATCAACTAATTTAAGGCACAGAGAACTTGTTAACATGCAGTTAGCACTTTTTAGGGAGCTCTGCAATGGGGAAAAAGCAACTCAGGAAGAGTGAGCTTATTTAAGCAATCTCTCTACCCTTTCGGGAGACGGTGGAATGGGTAAGACACAAAACAATCCACACAAACTGTAATGGTTTTGTGACAGAGAGACATGCTACAAAGATTATAAATGGCACTGGTTGGAAGTTAAGTTTTCATCACTGCTGCAACTGCAAATGATTGCTACCTAAGGCAGTCACTAAATGAGAACTACCTATATCTAGAGATAGAGGAGGCAGCTATGTGTGTACATGAGAGCATTCATCAACTGGCAGATTTCTGAGATATAAATTCATCATCTGTTGCCATGTATGATTCTCAGGGACAAAAAGGTTGTTTGCTACTTTTGCATCTGTACCTGAGAGAGAGAATTAGTCTTTGTAATTCTCCCACCTCAGGCACAATCAGTGTTTCCATGTTTACAGGAAGTCCTCAACTTATGATGGATCCCCCCCAAACTTATTAATTCAAAATTCCAACAGTTGCCCTCCAATGGTCATGTTGCCACTACCGATCAGGATTTACAGTCATCTCCAACATGATCCCAGAGTGACATGACCACGTTTTACACCATATATAGTTTTTGACAAAAAAAAAAACATCCCTTAGCAAACAATGGTTTTTTTCTTCAATCACAGCATTCACTTGACAATTTGAAATAATTTTGCATTTCTGAAAGGTTTCTCATAGCTCAGTTTTGCTCCATGGTTATGCTGGTGTATTCTACTATATGGCGCTACCCTTGAAGATTATTTGGAAATTACATCTGGTCCAAAATACAGTGATGCAAGCAATAATTAACACTTCTTATGCCCATATGATTATATGAGTGCAATGGCTGCCAGTCAATGTCCACGTGCAATTCAAGATGCTGGTCATCATCTATAATGCCCTTCATAGCATAAGGCTTGGTTATTTACAGAACCACCTATCTCTAATCATTTATGCCCAACTAACATGCAATGGAACATATTTTCCAAATTCCTCATCCAGTCTACAAGTCCTGCATCTCCTGATGTCTCTTATTCAAGCAGTAACAAGATCTAACCCTACTTAGTTTTTTCTGTATCAGCAAAGGTCCTCTACTGGGGTCCCTGACCAGGAAGACCATGTACAATAAGGAATGTGACATAGTGTTGCCCTACCAGGTTTAAATTATTTTGGACAAGTCCATATTTTACCCACACAAACACCACCTACATTTCTTCATATGTAAGAGGGCACCACATTGCTAAACCACATCTCCACCGAATGAAGGCAGATATGCACATTCCAGGATAATGTTGCAGGATCCAAACTGGGTTGGTCACCAGGATCAGTGATTTATTTTCCCATCTTTTGGACTCATGCTGTAGCCCATCCAGCACGAAGACTAAACCTCTGGTCCTGGTGATAGATCCAAATTGAATCCTATATCTCCATCTCTCACGCTAATTTTCTTTGTTCATCTCAGGGCTTTTTTTGTAAAAGAAAAAGGTGCCAGAACTCACACGTCATACAACCCGCCTTGCCTACCCTACAAGGTTCCATCCAAAAAAGGTGCCGGAACTCCGTTCTGAGCGTTCTATGAGAAAAAAAGCCCTGGTTCAACTAGCATGGCCTGAGTCCTGAGGCCTGAATTGGTTGCAGCTCAGCCTATACTTCATACAGTGGTGGGATTCAAATATGTGAACAACTGGTTCTCTGTGCGGATGCTGCTTCCGGAAGTCCATTCTGGGCCTGGGCAACAAAAAAAATTAGCTACCGGTTCTGCCGAACTGGTGCGAACTGGCTGAATCCCACCACTGACTCCATGCCTAAAAACATTTCTTAGGTAAGGCATGTCATACAGCCTCAAGGAGAAGAGGTAGAAATTTCGGGATAAATTATACCACTGTCCAGCTAGTTTCATAAGGAATTTTCCAGATGGGTAACCATTGCCTTTTTTTTCCTAAACTCATCTGTAGAAATAACACTCACAATATTATTGAGAACTACAATTCTATTAACTCTGACAAATGCAAAGATAAGCACGCTCATTTAACAACCTTTCCCCTTCTGGTGCCTCCAACAGCAGTTGGCTAGAGTGCTGGGAATTATACTCCAGTAATGTCTGGAGGGACAGCAAGCTGGGAAAGGGAAAGGCTACTTCAAAACTGAAGGTTTCAGGAAATATGAACTGTACAAACATGTTAAAGGAAGAAAGCAAGACTGAGAACTACAAATTACACAAATTTTTATTTTTATTTTAATTCCATTTATATCCCGCCCTTCTCCGAAGACTCAGGGCGGCTTACAAGCTTAGCAGTAGCCTTCATTCTATGTATATGCCTGCTTATTAGGGCTTTCACACACCCCCCAAGCGGCATTATTACAAAGTCAGCTTAATTGCCCCCAACAATCTGGGTCCTCATTTTACCTACCTTGGAAGGATGGAAGGCAAATGTCATCTTCTCACAAATACATTTATATAGGCCAGACGTGTCAAACACAAGGCCCGGGGGCCAGATCCGGCCCGCGAAGTGGTTTCATGCAGCCCGCGAAGCCATCCTGGAAACAGTGAGGGAACGGCCCCCACTGCCTTGGCCCTGGCCCAGAGACCCTCCTCCTGCCAGAGACCCTCAGATCTGTCCCACTCCTGCCCAGGCCCCCAAAGGCACCCTTGATGCGAACGATGTGGAGCTGGCCATGCCCACCCAGTAGGCCATACGCACTCTAGCCACGCCCACCCAGTAGGCCACGCCCACCCTGGCTTTACCCACCCGGCCCCTTGAGGGCAACCGCAATGCTGATGCGGCCCTCAATGAAATTGAGTTTGACACCCCTGATATAGGCAATTGTTCTCCACATTTTCAACTCAGCTTGCTTGCTAGCTCTTTGCAGGGCAGGAGGGTGTTGCAAAGATATTACTGAATGATTACTACAGTTATTTCTTGAACTTTTAACCAATGTTAAAAACATGCATTTGGCATGTGATGCTTATTAGCCATGTGGAGATCCGTGCTAGAGCACAGATAAAATAATAGGACTACTTGCAGAAAGAAAGTAATTCTTTGGAGAAGAAAAACTTCTACCATTACCATTAGTAGAAATAATAAAACTTAAAAAGACAAGAGCAACAGCTTACTAAATTAGCTTTGGAAGCTAAAATGCAGGCTTTGTTGAACAAGGGTAGGAAATTGAATATGAAAATGAACTGTAGCAGAAGGGGAGGATATCCGCCCCCCAAAAAACTATAGTATTTAGGAAATATTTAGTTTGATTCGCATAATCCAGAATCTCTAAGAACTTCTTTTCTATTATCAAATCTAAGCACAACTGAAAGCAAAGCATGCGCATCAAGTTTGAAAGGGGGAAATAGGACGGAAGAAGCCCTGCATAGCCCACTATCTGGAGGACTCTTCAAGAAAAACAAACAGCAAACACATTTCCCTTTGCCTCCATTTCCTCGCTTAAAATACCGACTTCAAATGCCCCAAAAGTTCTGAGGGTGGAGGACGGAGCACACCCCCTACCAATTAAACTCAGCCTCAATTGACTCTTAAGAAAACAACCGACGGGAACGTAGGAAGGCGGTCATTTACCATTTCCTTTTACAAAAGGAAACATCAGAAGGAATTCGGGGTAGATTTTGTAACTTCAGGATGAAGAAGAGAGAAGAAAGCTGAACGGGGAGCGTCGCGATAAAGTGTTTGGGGGGGGCGGCGAGGGAATCCACACCAAACTTCACATCTGGGCAGTCTCCCGAGACCTTAAGCTCCGACCGTAAAACGCGAGTTTAAAAATAAGAGAGTGGAGTAAAAGACCTCGAGGAGAACTAAGAGCCCGCCTGCCCTCCCGCTTTCGGACCCTTGGTAGGGAGTGAGAAAGAAAGATCACGAGGAACTTAGTAAAAGACGGCGGAGGGAAGGAGGAAGCCGGTGGGATCCCTCTAGCGACAGGCTGAGGACTGGGTGGCGCCTTTGGGCAGCCGCTGAGTAGCGAAGAGCCGGGTCTCTCCTTAAGCACCTGGGAGGTTTCACGGCTTGATAAGGGCTCGCCCGTTTGTCAGTACGGGCTTGTTCAGAAGACCCGGAGAAGCCGCAGCTCTCCGGGGGGGGGGGGATAGTGTCACTAATTTTATTCGCCTTCCGGGGAGTGTGTGGGGGGTGGAAAGAAAAACTGACCCGAGACCCAGCGATCTCTGGAGCACGTGAGAACTCCAGGGCGCGCCTGCGAGAAGCAGCGCCCGGGGCAGCAGCCGAACCGCTGCGCGGAAGGCAGGGCGGGTGGGTGGCGAGAAGCTGTTTCAGCGGGGGAGGGGGGGCAAAGTAATTGAGGAGAGAGAAGACCCCCCCACACACACACACACAGAGAGAGAGAGAGAGAGAAAGAGAGAGAGAGAGAGAGAGAGAGAGAGAGAGAGACGCGCTCTCTCCCAGGTTGTCTTACCCTCAAGAGTAGCGGGAGACAATCCAGCCCGCCCCGCGATCTCCTGCTCGCAGGCAGCGCTTAGCACAGCTTCCCACCACCACCACCAAGGGCAACTTTCGGCATAAGCCGCTAAGACGTTGGTTGCAGACCTCGGCTGCCTGCCGCCGGCGTTCAAGTTGGCGCTCGGTCCCAGGCGCTCTCTCTCTCTTGCAGCAGCCTCTCGGCGTTACGGGGCGGCGGAACCTTTTGCCCAGCAGCCTGAGAGAGCCGGAGTCGCCAGCTGCAGCTAGCTCCGCCCCGCCCCGCCCCCGGGCCCTTGCGCCGTCCCTTCCATGCATTGTTCGTGGCTCTCAGTCCCGCGCAGAAGAGAGCGGGCGCGTCCTGCTTGGCGTCTGCTTTTTTTTTATTTTAATCTCTTGATTGCCTTGGCCACTTCTCTGTTTACTGTCTTTCTTTCCTCGTCGGGCAGTTGCGCTCTCTCTCTCTCTCTCTCTCTCTCTCTCTCTCTCTCTCTCTCTCTCTCTCTCTCTCTCTCTCTCTCTCTCTCTCTCTCTCGTCCTCCCTCACCGCGAGTGTCTACCTTTTCCGGCTCTTGACTTCGAGGATCTCCCTCAGGAAACTTTTCGCCCTTGTTCTAGATCAGCGTTTCCCAACCTTAGGAACTTGAAGATGCGTGGACTTCAACTCCCAGAATTCCCCAGCCAGCTATGCTGGCTGGGGAATTCTGGGAGTTGAAGTCCACGCATCTTCAAGTTCCTAAGGTTGGGAAACGCTGTTCTAGATGAGTGGAGTGACAGTTAGGGAAAGGAGAACCTTTGGGATTGAACTTTCTGAACGTTAAAAAATAAAGAGGGTGAAAGAGAAGGTTAAACAGCCGCCATCCAGGGGGAGTCGAGCGAGGGAAAATTCAGACGGGACGGAGGAGAAAGAAACGAATACACGTTGATATAGAATTAATATGTAGGTTGCTATCCGCGCCAATTCTTAGGGCTTGAAAGACAGTGCGACAATTCCTAAGGGAGCCATATGGACTGCCAGGAGATACGATTGTTGAAACAGACAAGTATTCAAGTGCAGGTGTGTGCACAGCCTATATGAGAACACATATTGTCCAAAGCACCTGAAAGCAGGACAAGAAGCAACGGATGGAAACTAATCGAGGAGAGAAGCAACCTAGAACTAAGGAGAAACTTCCTGACAGTTAGAACAACTAACCAGTGGAACAACCTGCCTCCAGAGGTGGTGAATGCTCCAACACTGGAAGTTTTTAAGAAGAGACTGGACAGCCATTTGCCTGAAATGGTATAGGGTTTCCTGCCTGAGCAGGGGGTTGGACTAGATGACCTCCAAGGTCCCTTCCAACTTATTATTGTTACAGTTTTATATGGGACTGTCAAATCCTACTCAGGTGGGTAAGATCAGGGTATCAAGAGCTACATGAATTGTAGTGAGATGTCTTTAAAGCTAGTCTGGGTGTTAATGCAGAATCTTGGAAATAGTAAGACTGCATTAAGATGGAGTCCCTTTTTTAAGGAGTCTGGGAATTCTGGGATTTGTTATGCCTGTGGGATGGCAGATAGAAATGGTATCCAAAGGTGCCTTTGGCCAGCTTCAGCAGGTCTATCGATTATGCCCTTTCCTGATGTTGAAGGCAGTGACTCCAGGCTCAATTACCTTGCAGATTGCTTTATCTGGGGTTCTCTTTGAAGATGCCTTAGAAACCATCTAAGAGTCTTGCTTCGCCCCCCCCCCCACTTTCTCCTGGCTCTGGAGAAACTGCTGATAGGCAGTAGAGGTTTAGCAAAATAGGGCTTCCCACATGTTGCAGAAATGCTGGATATAACATCTCTATTAAGAGTGATGTCTGCCTGTCTCTCTCCTCAGAATCTGCATAGATCTGCATTAGCTTCTGGATCTACTTCAAGGTGCTGGCGATTACCTATAAACCCTATGCAGTTTGGATCTTTGTTGCCTTCAGGATCATCCCTTCCAGGCAGAATCTGCTCACCTACATACTCTAAAAGGAAGACAATGCTTTGAGTACTCACTCCATGGTAAATCAAGAACTGGGCCTTGAGGAATAAGCTTCTCAGGAACATCCCTACTCAATGGAGTAGCATACACACACACACAAAGTATGCCCTTACCCTGTTGCTTTTTCAGTGTTCATGGATTTTTAAAATAGTAATGCTTTCCTGTGGTAATGATTGCATTGATTATGAATCATTTTCTAAATTGTATATTTTAAGCCACTTCGAGTTGCTTGAATAGTCGCAGGCAAATGCTGCTGTTTTCTATTATCCGTTGGTTGATCTATCTACAGGTAGTCATCACTTAGCAACCATTTGCACAGCGACCATTAAAAATTACAGTCGTGCATAACAAATGGCAGTTATGATGAGTTCTCAAAATTATGGTCATTACCGCACTCCCACATTCATGTGATAAAAATTGCCCGCATTTACAACTGCAGTGTACACTTCAGCTGCCCTTACAAACCATCTTTCTCCTATCTCTGCCCTTTAGGCCACCATGAAATCTACTCACACGCGCACACACCCCGCTGTCTTCTTCCTTCTGCTGCTGAGGAGGCATGCCTACCTCAAGCATTGCTGGCTGTATGCAAGGCCTTTGTGTGGTCTCCCTGAAGCCTTGCAAGTTTTTAATGAGACTTCACAAGGCTTTAGGATGCAAAACAACAGCAGCTGTCTTGGCCAGTGCCCCTCACCATCAGTGGAAAGAAGAAGACAGCAAAGATCAGCTGGGGGATGTGTGTGTATGTTGGGGGGGGGATAAAGGGTACCAGGGTGGTGGAGGGCAGGGTGGCCAAAAGAACAAGAGATAGGGATGGGAGATAGGCTGGAGGGGGTAGTTAAGCAGAGGCAAGCCTAGCAGGGCAGGAGTATGAGATTGCGGCATAGCTATGGCACTGGGATTACCAAATGTGCCATCGCTAACAACTGCTTCACTTAGCAACAAAAATTCTGGTCCATTAATACTGTTAATACTGACAACAGTGTGAAGAAAACAGCCCATTTTTTAAAAAAAATGAGGAAAAAACCCTAGTAAAATCTTAGATGTTTTAAGATCACCTCACATTCTTCAGCTCCTGATTGTATCTTCTATACATAGGAGAATTGGAGCCATTAAAATAATGCTATATAATATCAAGGACTTGTCCAAGTGGTACTTAAGAACAGAAGCTGTCTCTCAATAGATGTGCTTAAGATTGTGCTGTAAATTGTTTTTTTAATGAATTCGTTTAATAGGTCCCCTTTCAACCTTTTGTGGCAATCACTGAAGTACTAACATTAGTCAACTACCACAAGTTCTCCAATCTGATGAGCACAAGGCATCCATTATAATACACATGAAAAGATGAGGGAAATGTTTTAGATAGATGATAGATAGATAGATAGATAGATAGATAGATAGATAGATAGATAGATAGATAGATGTTATACACATATATACATGATATAGATAATATAGATATACAGTAGATGATATAGCTTTTTCTTCCAGATATCAATTTCTGGGTTTATAGGCATTTTGTTCCATAACTATATCTGAAAACCTACCGTGAAATTACTTTCAATTTGGAAACTCTTAAATGTTTAAGTGAAGATAACAGGTTTTGGCTGAAAAGAAGGACTTGTTCATCAGAAGAACTGAACACTTTGCAATGATCTAAAAAGAGGTATTTTCACTTTTTTTTTGAAGATGGCAATAACCATATCAGGCACAGTTGTAGAAAGCTAAAAACCTGAACATATGGTGTGAATCAGAATACAAGAATAAAAAGGGCCAGAGGGCAATTCAAAACTTAACTTCAAATTAGAGATACCTGACAGCCAGGGATAGTACAAAACACCAATTTTCAAGTTTGATCTGACATTCAGGTAAAATTAAAATGGAGTGGGTGCAGGGGAAGAGATAACATTAACCTGTGCTTAATCATAAGATACCAGTTCACACCCAGCCACCACACAAATCACGTTGAGTAATAAGCAAACTACTGAATTTCCAGATTCCCTGCGTTATTTTCCAGTCAGCTTACAGGAATGGACAATAATGTTTGGCTTCCCATAAAAATCTGTGTCTGTGCGTATTATCAATCACTATGCTAAATAGTGTGGAAAGTGGGAGGGGGGAGACAAAGGTGCTGAAAGCAGAGTTATAAATTGTAGATTAGTCAGTGACCACAAATTGCTGCAGCTGGCAGAGACTGTAAGGTCAGGCGGGAATACTATGATCATATAAAGCTAATGGGACACTTGAAGGAACTTCAGAACTTATTTTGTAGTGTGTTTAAATCTGCCCTCAGTTTCCTAGAAGTTATACTTCCTAGTGAAAAAGGCTTCTGGGGTTTTTTTTATTGCATTTCTAATGGTGTTTCACAATTTTGCAATATTTGTACTGACTGTACTGTTGGTCTCTGGAAAGGTGCTTGACTTCATCTGGTTCAGATGCTCTGCATCATGGGATGGCACAGTTCTCATCCAATCCAGAAGGTGTGATTTAAAGCACCGAATGGCATCACATGTGGTTATTCTTCTTGTCTCATATCAAATTGTAAACCAAACCTTTCCCTAGAAACTTAAAAGCAACACAGCTCCAGTTTCCAGTATCTGTCATCCCTATTATTATTTTTTTATGCCTCTCAAGGTGTTGTGCATGAGAACCTGCAGAGAGCTTTGATTCATGTTTGCTTGATTACATGCTTGATTAAATTTATCAGGATGCTTAATCATGCAAAGCTTCAACTCCTATTCAAACAAAGACAGAAGTGTAGCTACCTGCAATCTTCCCTATTCGACATAAAAGATAAAGGAGATAACTGAATTTGACTTCACCCTCCTATACATTCTTGCCCACATCTTCTTGTCTCCATTAACAGGCTATAAATGTCAATATATCCTCAGAATATTAGGTAACATAGCCAACATTACAGAAAAGGGAAGTAAAATACTGTGTATTTTAGTACACTTGACTGGCTTTTATTTTTTCCTTGATTACTCATATATATAGTAGATATAAAATCTACATATGGGAAAGAATTCAATTTCTTATTGCACTCCAAAATCAGACTTTCCATTTTACAGACCGGTTTCATCCTTTGGTTCTATAGTACAAGATGTTAATGGCTGGTTTACCAGGAAATTAAGTGGAGATTTCTGGGCTATTCCTTGCTAGACAGATTGTTTTTAATACCAGTCCAAAATCCCATTCTGCTCAGCATCTCTCCGAGGTATCATCAACATCCAAAAAAATCACACACAATGTGCTAATGGTATTTTGGTACTTTCCAGGAACCATTTTCCTTTATCCCACTCCCTTCTGTCACTTTTCTGAAATAACTTGAAAATTATAAATAATTACTAATTTTCCACCAACCATTGGCAGATTTAGAGTCTGTTTCCTGTTTTTAATGTATTAGATTCAGAGTACATTGAAGCAGTTAATGTTGACTTTGCTTCAGAAAAGCAGAAAGTCCTAGTGCAAGAGTGTTGAGTGAAGACTTAGCAATCTAAAAGTTGCCCTAGTGATAGGACCCACAGTTGCAGTTCAGAAGGATTTTGCCTGCTGGGATTGACTTAGCCAGCATTCTAAGGAGAGTCAGCTTTAACTTCATCAATAGACTTAAATTAATATTCATCCATGTAATATATCCCTGTCAAAGGATTCATTGCCATTAGACTAAAGCATGCCATACAGTAATTATGCTAAGCCGCCCTGAGTCTTCGGAGAAGGGCGGGATATAAATGTAATAAAAATAAAAAATAAAAATAAAAATAAAAATTATGTTGAAATGAAAAAAGGTTTTGTAGAATCAGGAATACTTATTTAGATGTCTTTCCATTCGAATAACTGATTTCATTATCTGTCATGTTAAAACTAGTTCTGTTATGGGGATGCATCAGACATTGTAAAGAAAATATAAAAACAAATACAAAAGAGAAATAGAAAAAAAATGAAAGACTATAATACAGATAAATAGCCCCGGATTTTTAAAATGTCTAATCTATCATTAATTATTTGCAAATATTAAATATATTGCATTTCATCTCTCATGTTAAAATGTCAAGAATCATTAAACTAGAGCTTAAGTAAGATATCAGGAACCATGGACAATATAATATAAATCATTAAATGGAATTATATATGCTGAAATAAATTCAATCTGTATGCCAAAGACTTTATATTGATATAGGTATCTCATATTGAAACATATATTCTATGCATAGATCAACCCACATTTTGTTCAAATGTAATCATGTGTTAAATCTAAGAATGGCTTCCAGTTTGAATTTAAAATCTATGTCAAATTTGTTTTTAAAATTATTGTAGACATAAAACATATTTTACAGTCATCCTTCTGTTTAGTGTTTCTATCACTTTTCTGCTAAGAAGCCTATAATATCCTTACAGCAGTTATCCGTAGCTAACTAAATATATTCTTATGGAATATAGTTTGGTAAAGTTTAATATCTTAGGTTTGAATGGAAATTCAGTTTATGAGATTTGCTTCATTCAAATATGAATCATTTTTATGAATTCTTGGGCTTTATGGCATTGCTACCAAATATATACAAAAAAAAGTTTCAACCAGATCAGTTTATTCTGCCAATTTTTTAAAAACAAATTGTTCATTTAATAATCAAATTGGTGTGATATACCAAAGATAATACATATTCAGAGCAAATCAAATATTCTTCCATTAAAATTTTATTGTTTCATTTGAGTTCTGTATCCATTTAATTATACAATCTTTGACCTGTTTCTATTCTGAGTCATACTTCACCAACAATCTGTAATTGAGGCCCAGTAAATGTTCTGAAAGGGGCGCTGTGGCTCAGTGGGTTGGGACACTGAGCTTGTCGATCAGAAGGTCGGCAGTCTGGCAGGTCGAATCCCGAGTGCCACATAGCAGAGTGAGTGCCTGTTACTCGTCCCAGCTTCTGCCAACCTAGCAGTTGGAAAGCATGTAAAAATGCAAGTAGAAAAATAGGGACCACTACGGTGGGAAGGTAACAGCGCTCTGTGCGCCTTTGGCGTCTAGTCATGCCGGCCACATAACCACGGAGACGTCCTCGGACAAGCGCTGGCACTTCGGCTTTGAAACGGAGATGAGCACCAGCCCCTAGAGTCAGAAATGACTAGCACGCATATGCGGGGGAACCTTTACCTTTTAAATGTTCTGAGTTATATGCTATAAGATTTCAAATTCAGTCAAATATTACCTCTTGTTTCAGGAATTCTTTAATATTATGCTTCACATCTGAAGACACAGAAACTAATCAGTTAAACTGTGCCACTGTGGAATAAAAGTTTCAAAGGATTTGATTAATAATGAATGAATGAATGAATGATTTCGTATCATTCTTAGTATTTTCCTCTTTATAAAAATAAGTATTTAATAAAGATATGAAGGAAGAGGCTAAGGTAAGTGGTTAAGGCACCAGGCTATAAACCAGGAGAATTTTAACCCTTCCTTAAGCACAAGGCAGTTGGGTAACCTTGGACCAGTCATTCTCCCAAAGCTCTAGGGAGGAGGCAATGGCAAACCAGTTCCAATGCAGGGAGAAGTACACACAGTCACCAGGAGTAACCTTAAGTAGAAAATAAACAAGACGTAACAGAATTATTTCCAGAGCCAATACAAATCAGTCTTGATATGAAATGTTGCATCCATTTATTGTCTCTCTTTGCACAACCCTTTTATTCTTAGTAGCACGGCTACATGGCATCTTCTTGATGACCTTTTTACCAATTCTTAAACTTTTTGAAGAAAGCTTCTCAGACAATTTACTTAGCAATGATCGGGGTTATCTCTATCCCATGTGCACCAAAATGACCGGATTTTGTAGTTACTGGGAAATAGTTAACATGCCTCCAATAACACAACTTATAAGTAAACTCTTTAACAAATTTATGAGGTAGGAAGACAAAGATAGTTCCTATTGGGCTTTGATCGGTGCCGCCGATCAAAGAATGCCGATTGGTGACCCCCAGGGGGAGAGCGTTCTCTGTGGGCGCGCCAGGCCTTTGGAACAGCTTACCGGTTGAGCTCCGGACGGACCCCGACCTTCGCTCCTTCCGGCGCGATCTCAAAACTTTCTTTTTCGAACAAGCTGGCCTGGTCAGACGGGATGGGGTTGGGTTTTTATAAATAGTTTTAATTGTAATATGTATTAATTTTAAGGGCATAATGTTTAATGGCTTTTTAATTTTTGTATAATATTTTTATTGTGTATTGCCCTGTTCACCGCCCTGAGTCCTTCGGGAGAAGGGCGGTATAGAAATCAAATTATTAAATTAAATTAATTAAATTTGATTGCATATGAATTGCAGAAATCTGGAAGTCCAAATGTATAGATGTCACCTCTTACAACTAGTTTGATCTTGTATGGTACCATCTATTTCTTTCCATTTCTACTGTTTTACAGTATTTATTACTTAAGAATAGCAAGCAAGAGTGGTTTCTTGCTATACCCAGTCAAGTGTTCTTCTCTTCATTACCATGAGTTGAAGGAATTCAAGTTCATTTCAGTGCCCATTTTTTATTATTTTGCTTACTTATTATGTGATGGCAATATAACATTTCCAATCTAATTCATTTGCCTGTTTCCTTAGGGAAAAATGAATATGTTAGTTAATAAATGTAATTTCTAATTTTATGATAATAATTTTAGGGATACATTTTGCTACATCTACTGCATGTTGATAATTTCCCTTTCTTATCCCCTAAATTTAACATATTTCTTTTCTCAATGTCTCCCATATTTTTATTTTTATTTTTTTGCAAAAAATGCAAGAAAATGCAAAATAATTCAAAACCATAAACCAGGAGCAAATCAACTTGGGATTGTATCCAATCAGTAGGACACTTTCAGAATACAACACACAATCTGTTACCCATTGGGTCATCATTTCAGAGATATTTCCTTACCTAAATAAAGATACAGAATGGTGTGGGTGGGCAAAATTAGTGGGAATGGGAGTGACTTCTGGCTTCCTGTTAGCTTCCCTGTTGAGAATCTGGCATTGACCAACCTCCCTCCCTCCCACCCAGGTAAACCAGACAGGAAACAGGAAAAGATGAATTCTATTTAATTGTAAGGCTACATTAACAGAGTCTAGCAAGTCTGAAGGCATAAACTTCTCACCATCACTTTTAACTACTTAATCCATTAGGATGGGTTTTTCCAAAATTTCTTTTTCTGACCATTAAGCATCTGTTCCTGCCTCTCTAGTCTGATTGTTTCCTATATCCTCTTTTCTTTCCCCAAGGTCATTCATATATATTTCCCTCACAACCATCCTCCTTCCCTCCCTCCTTCCCTTCTGAGCAGGCAGGCAAGTGACTGCTGCTAGGTGGTGAAGGGAGCAAGGGAGTGTGCAACTGGCTAACATGGTATAAGCACAGAGGGTTTGCTAGAGGGTGCACCATTTCTCCATTGACTTTTTCCCTGTAATATTAAGCAAAGAGTGGGAAGGTAGCAAGGAGCATTGGCAATCATATCAGTTCCTTCTGGTTCCTAATTGATTTGTGGGATATTGAAAATGAGGATCGTGGTTTACCACACTGAACAGCAGCCATTCAGTACACTGAAGTAACAAAAAGTTTCCTTTGAGAGTAACAGGTCCTGGCGTGTAAGTTAGGCTTGTTTGAGGTGACTTTCTTGTTAAAATATACCATTGTACCTCAAAATATACCTTTGCTATATGATGCAGCATTTTGTCCAATTGAAGGTGACAAAGTGACAGACAGACAAGAAAGTAGTACTGTATATAGATGACGCCTTCCAACATGTCCTCTTGGCACTATTTTCCCTTTAATGTCCATGTTCAACCTGACTTTTTTTATTCTGTTTTCTACACACAATTGAGGGTTTACATATGCTGCCAGGTAAAAATTATTTTAAAGATAATGATACTATCCATTTCACTTGTTGGAAGCTGTGAGGGGTAAGCGCAAACTATGTATAAAGATGGAACATCAACTCCAGAAGTTATCTTTAAATATAGTGAAATCACCTAGGAGGATCTGAAATTAGATACATTCACTACTAAAATTGGCTTGGCAAATTATAAATTGCTCAGAAAGCCAATAATTAATCTAGGATAGTAGAGAACTTCCTTATCTCTACTTCCCTCAAGAAATTGTTAATTAATTAGACATTAACTAAAAAAAGGTTTATTTCTTTTCTAAAAAGCAATTTTGAATGCTTAGGATTTATACATGAAGTGGCTGGCTCACAGTCACCCATGCCTTAGTTACTTCCTGTTTAGATTACTGCAATGGGGCTGCACAGAAGATCATCAGGAAGCCGCAAATGGTCCGGAATGCAACAGTACTGCCAAGGTGGCTGTGTTCCTGGTCCTCTCTCTTAAATGTTGCATGTGATTGGACCTCATAGTTGTGGCTCCTCGGTAACTGTTCTATTCACTGGAACAGACTCTCACTAGAGATGAGAAAGATCTTTACTCTTTTAGCCTTCTAGAAATCTGTGAAAACCAGGTTAGCAATGGACTAGGATGGGGGGAGGGTTGAACTGTGAGGATGTTTTTAACATGGATTGGATTGTATGGATTGTTGTGAACTATCTAGAGTCATTGTATATATAAGCCATATAAGTCCTGTACATAAATAAATAAAGGAATATATGCAACAGCAACTGAAACCTGCAACAGCAGTTCAGTTGGGTGTGAACTTCCTTAATTGTTCCAAAATTATGAGCCACTGGCTTCATGTTCATATTTTAAATACAGCAAATATTTTTTTTGATTCAGCTCTGCTTCTCTATTAAATGTTGATTTAACGGTGTTCAGGACAGGGAAAAAATGCAGCAGTACCATGGGTACTTAAATTCTGCACTTACATTCTCTTCTTTTTCCCCCCAAAGATGTTTTGACATGCACAGATAAAACCTGTGTTGTTTGGAAATCATAGATATTATTATGAAGTTAATGAATGCTCATGGACTGACATTCTAAAATGATACTAAAGCAACCCTTAAATCTGAAATACTAGGAGCAATTTTTTTAAAAAAAATAGTGCATTAGCAGGTTTTAAGATTAATAAACCAGAAGACAGGGGTGTTAACAAAAATATGAAAATAGGAAATCAAATTTCTTCTTTACTTTCTTCTTTCTTGCATTTTTTATTTTTTCTTTTCCTTTTCTTAATATTAACCTGTGTTCATTTTTTATATTTTTTATAAAATCTTAACAGTGTGACCATTAAGATGGGGCATGTGCATACACAGTGGCTCGATGATCTCCTTTTCGGTGATTGCAAGATTGTTTTTGTGTGTGTTGTATGTGTTGTTGTTGCTTGCCTTTGTGATGCCCTGTTGGGCGATTTAATACCTATGGCTGGCATGATCTTTTGCAAATTGGTTTAAAGAGGAGCTTATAGTAGATTATAGGAGAAATAGATCAGACATTCAGCCCTGATCATCAGCGGAGACTGTATGGAGTGGGTGACCAGCTTTAGGTTTCTGGGTGTTACCATAAAGAAGCACCTGACTTGGAGTTCTCATGTTATAGCGTTGGTTAAGAAGGTCCAGCAGAGATTATATTTCTTGAGAATCCTCAGGAAAAAACAATTGAATGAAAAACTGCTGATGACATTCTACTGTTGCACCATAGAGAACATTCTAACCTATTGCATTTGTGTGTGGTTTGCCAACACACACTATTGCTAAGCACATTGGTTTGTGCCTCTTAGATTGTAAGCCGCCCTGAGTCTTCGGAGAAGGGCGGGATATAAATGGGATTAAAAATAAATAAATAAATAAAACTGCACAGTAGCAGATAGGCAAGCACTTAAGCTGACTTTGTAATAATGCCGCTTGGGGTGTGTGTGAAAGCCCTAATAAGCAGGCATATACATAGAATGAAGGCTACTGCTAAGCTTGTAAGCCGCCCTGAGTCTTCGGAGAAGGGTGGGATATAAATGGAATTAAAATAAATAAAATAAATAAAGTATCATTACCATCACCCAGAGGATTATGGCTGCTCTCTCCTCCCCCCCACCCCACGAGGACGAACTGTACAGTTCCCACTGTTTTAGGAAAGCTGAAAACATTCTTAGAGACTCATCTCATCCCTGATATTCTTTTTTTGAACTATTACCATCTGGCAGAAGGTACAGGATAATAAAAACAAAGACAAATAGGCTGAAACATAATTTTTATCCTAGAGCTGTAACCATATGAAATACTACCGTATAGTGCAACGTTGAAGTGCAGTATTAGGGGTAGCGCAATGGTGAATAGAACGTAAGGATGTGTGCATATAATGTATGTTCTCATTTGTGTTTTTTACTTATGTGTAGTGTGCACTGTGGACAGCACTTAATTTCATTGTGAGTTACGCAATGACAATAAAGACATTCTATTCTAACAAAATTATATGAAAAAACTAACCCTTAAGTGAGCTATTTTTGAAAGTACTCTCCACTTTGTCTGCAGTTACACTGATTAGTAATCTACAGTTTATCCAGATTCTGACAGGATGATCAGAGACTTGGGGAAATCAGAATGAATAGTACATAATATACAAGTTGCAGGGAGGCTGTTAAATCTGATTCTATTACACTTATAATTAAACCTTGATGTTCTCTTGCTCTTCCTCTGTTATGGTTAACTAATGAATTCACTCTGACACCTAAAAAGTTCATACCATTGTGTGCAAGTTACAGTAGATTGTAGTAGATTGTTCATGCTCATATTAATCAAAACCTGTGAACATATCTACCATTTTGGGGGGAATCATTTTTGTATTTGCTGTACTAAATTTCACCTCCTTTCTCTGGCTGAGTATGAATTGGGTTTGATGGTGGCTGCATGGTTCTGCTGCATTCCAGTGGAATACTGCCAGTCTTAATGTGAACACAGGATTGTTTTTGTCAACTGGGAAACTGTTCTCTCTACAAGAGTAATGTGCTATTCAGATATTCAATCTTGGCTTTTCACCATTCAGGTTTATTAGCAATTCTTTAGCAGAAATTACCCTCAGAATCCAGAATAATGGTACTGTAAGCAACCTGTTTTCTCCAGCTGTTTTCTTTCTCAAAGCCTTTCCTTTGGGCATTATTTATTTATCAATTGTTCAAATCTACTGGCCACCCACTCCAGTGGTGTCTGGGTAGCATAAAAATTAAACACTAAATTAGACAGACCCCTAGAACCAAAATAACTAAACCACAAAATCCAGAGAAACATCCACAAACCAAAAGAGGTCTTTAACCAAATAATAATAATAATAATAATAATAATAATAATAATAATAATAATAATAATAATAAGAAGAAGAAGAAGAAGAAGAAGAAGAAGAAGAAGAAGAAGAAGAAGAAGAAGAAGAAGAAGAAGTAGAAGAAGAAGAAGAAGAAGAAGAAGAAGAAGAAGAAGAAGAAGAAGAAGAAGAAGTTGTTAAGGGTCATTTACTCCAACCCCCTGCTCAGGCAGGAAGCCCTATACCATTTCAGACAAATGACTGTCAGTCCCTTCTTAAAAACTTCCAGTGTTGGAGTATTCACCGCTTCTGGAGGCAGGTTGTTCCACTGGTTAATTGTTCTAACTGTCAGAAAATTTCTCCTTAGTTCTAGGTTGCTTCTCTCTTTGGTTAGTTTCCACCCATTGCTTCTTGTCCTCCCTTCAGGTTCTTTGCAGAAGAGCTTGATTCCCTCTTCTTTGTGGCAGCCCCTGAGATATCAGAACACTGCTATCATGTCACCCCTCATCCTTCTATTCATTAGACTATACATTCTCAATTCCAGCAATCGTTCCTTATATGTTTTAGCGTCCAATCCCCTGATCATCTTTGCTGTTCTTCTCTGTACTTTTTCTAGAGTCTCAATATCCCAAACTGGATGCAGTATTCCAAGTGTGGCCTTACCAAGGCATTGCAAAGTGGTATTAACACTTCACGTGATCTTGATTCTATCCCTCTGTTAATGCACTGTGTTGGCTTTTTTGACAGCTGCAGCACACTGCTGAGTCATATTTAAGTGATTGTCCACTAGGACTCCAAGGTCCCTCTCACAGTTGCTACTATTGAGCAAGATACCACCTATACTATACCTGTCCAAATGTAGAACCTTACTTTTTTCACCATTGAATTTTATTTTGCTAGATAGAGCCCAGTGTTCAGGTCTGTCCAGATCCTCCTGTATCTTAAGCTTGTCTTCTGGCTATTCCTGCCAGCTTGGTGTCGTCTGCAAATTTGATGAGTTCCCCATCTATCCCCTCGTCCAAATCATTGATGAAGATGTTGAAGAGCATTGGGTCCAGAACAGAGCCCTGGGGCACCCCACTACACACTTCCCTCCATGTAGATGCAGTTCCATTGAGGACCACATGCTGAGTATGGCCAGTCAGCCAGCTGTGAATCCATCTGGTGGTGATGCTGTCTAACCCACGTTTTTCTATCTTACCAAGTAGTAGGTTGTGGTCTACTTTATCAAATGCCTTACTGAAGTCCAAATAATAAATATAAACTCCAGGCTTGCGACCAAACTCAGGTTTTTCAAGGCTTTCCAGAACCCTAGGAAGGACAGCATTCTTCTTATTTGGGGGGAGATGCAGTTCCAGAGGGTGGGGGACTGCAACAGAGAAGACATGCTTCACAAGATTACATCTAATAGAGAAAACCTACAGCACACCCAATCTGCTGAAACATAGTGGGTGGGCAGAAATTATTGGAGAGATAATTTGTCCCTCAGATATCCAGATGACCATATATGGCTTTAGCACCTTGAACTGCATCCAGAAGCCAACTGGCAGTCCAGGCAGCTAGCATAGCAGTGGTGACACATAGTTACAGTGAAAGGCACCTGTTACTGCTCACATGGCTGCGTTTTGAATCAACTGTAGCTCCTGAGTGGTCCAAGGCACCCTCATTTAGAGCATATTGCAATGTAGCCTGGGGCTGATTTCTATTAAAACATAATTTTTGGAATTCATAAAATCATATGTTTGGAAGGGATCTTTGAAGTCTTCTCGTCCAGACCCCTGCCCAAGGTAGAAGTCCTTATACCATCTTGGACAAATGGTTGTTAGTCTGCCAGCTGGCCAGACCCTCCACAATCCTGGCACTTCTGCAATAAAGTCAGAGGAAGTTTTTTTCAGGAGACAAACTTTTCTAATCTTAAACACAGAGCACTGCCAGCAAGGCACTTTATTTTGTACTGTGATTTGTCATTGGGTGTCCTTCTACCACATTTCTATAAGAAAGTACACTTGCCAAGTCTAAAGTAGCCAAACCTGGTAGCAAATGAATAAAGGAGTGGAAGAAGAGACTCTTGTATTTTTAGTACGGTATCTTCTTTTTGGAAATCTTGGAAATTATTCATACAAAGACTTGCCAACTGGCATTCTTTTCTGTTTTTCTCAGATGATCCCTTTGCCACTGAGCATGCCAGCCCAAAATGATTTTTTTAAAAAATATATGAGTTTTTACTTTGAAGTTGGACTAGGATGCTCTCTGTTGTTTCAGTATAATTTCTTTATAGATCATTTGAACCACTTGGAGGCATTCTGTTGTGTTTTTTTTCCTTATTCTTGCTACCTCCATCTTAAAAGAGACATGGGGGAATGTATGTTTTTTTAAGCTGTTGGATGAAAGTTTGTCAATTTCTCTGCTACCTTCTTTGGTATTTTAATCCTATGGTGCTATAATCTGAAGCAATTATAGACATAGTGCAGGGGGTCTAGGACAATTTACAGTGGCCAACTCACCATGGCCAACTCACTGTGGAACAACTTGCTGCACAACGTTACCCTAATATCAAAGAAATGGTGGAATAGAATCATTAAAGAAAGGATGCGAAAGGAGAGACAACATGAAATGTAAATGACAAAAATTAAAATAATTTTTAATTATGTTAATTTGAATTATTGAATTGTCCTGCACAGAGTTGTCCCATGGCAAGTTGGCCATGGCGAGTTATCCCAAGGTGAGTTGGCCATGGCGAGTTGGCTGTAGTGAATTGTCCCATTCCCTAATGCAGCATCTCACTCAAGTGTATGATCCAAGTTTTTCTTTTGTTTTTGAAAAATAATTACAAATTCCTGAAGCGGTCAAATTGGATTATATTTTTTAATGTATCTCAAGGTACAAACTTTAATCAAACCATGCCACCTTAAAAAAAAATGTCTCAAATCTCCCATTTGAATCTCGCTCAGCCTTCTCTTCATGCAAGGCTGGTAATGGTCAACAGAAGTAGATAGAACTAGGACACATCTGCAGTTCCAGCAGACTAAAGCTGAGTGGTTTGGCACAAGGGACAATTATTAGTAGTTGCTAGTACAGTCATACTTTAATATTCTGTGTTTTGTGGATGTTGTACATCTGGTATTTTAAAATGTTAAAATTGTAATACTTTAAATACAAAAGTATGTTGGCTTTTTTAAGGTTGTAGATCTTTCTTTCATTTCAGGTAGTCAAGTTTAAATTGCCTAAATTATTTTTCACAGGCGTTTCTGACAGCAAACTACATTAAATAAAGGCTCAAAGCACGCTCTGTTTCCCAAAGAGAATAATAAAATAAGCGATTGGAAAAAAAACATTATTTCCCTGATAAGTGCAGCAAAATTATTCTGTGTGTCACTGTGACTGTTTGAGCTGGTGTCAGACCTACTAAAAAACAGACTTCTAAAGGAAAGCATTATATTTCTTTCTCATCAGGCCTGTGAATCACAATATGGCAACATGAACATCAAGTGATATGTTTCCAGAACAAGTAATAAAAATGCTAATTCTTTATACTTTCCCTTCTCTTGCCTCATCATGAACAGCAAAAGTTTACATGGAGCACTCAGGCTGTTTCCATGTAAATTAAGATTTGACAGACCATCCAATGATGAAAGAAGGTAAGCCTAAGAACCAGCTTTGAATAACATTCCAAATCTAACATCATGATGCTTTTCTCCCTAATCTTAAGTTCATGGAATGTAAATCTCCTCATCTTCTAAAAACAATATAAGAGAAATCATTAATAGAAAGGATTTCAGTACCCCATTTAATTCAATCATTAGATGCTTATTTTTCTTCCTATAATGTGCCATATCCAAAACTTTTATGTAGCAACTAGAAGCCTCAGTAAAAGATAGTGAGATAGAAAACCTACATATCAGAGCAAATACAACAAGGATGACTCGGTACAGGCTCCAGTACCTGGTCAATAACAGAAAATAGGTCAGAGTGTAGGGACTAGTCGTAAGCAGAGGAACAGCTGACTGGTAACAGTGTCTTTGTTTATTCAGGCATCTGCATCAAATCATGGAGATCTGTATGAGGAATAATAGCAATAGCACTTAGAATTCTATACCTCTTCACAGTGCTTTTACAGCCCTCTCTAAGCTGTTTACAGAGTCAGTATATTGCCCCCAACACTCTGGGTCCTCATTTTACTGACCTCGGAAGGATGGAAGGCTGAGTCAACCTTGAGCTGGTGAGATGCTGTACCTCCAATAAAAAGGGATACACATTAAAATGTTAGAGTTGGAAGGATAGGGAAGGAAGGAAGGAAGGAAGGAAGGAAGGAAGGAAGGAAGGAAGGAAGGAAGGAAGGAAAGATTAAGTCTTTAAATAATACCCCTAGGGTTATTGGATCTATATTGCAAAACTCTAGGCTAAAGAAAGATATTTATATATTTATAATTATTTAATATTAAATATTAACAAAAATCATTTTCATCCAGTCCTAATTAAGAAGCCTTTAAACATTCCCCAAAATAGCAAGCCATTATTTTAACTTTGATCAAATAAATCAATTTTGTATTCTTTCTTTATTTTGCAATAGTATTTAACGTCCTAAAAAAACCCCAAATATCTACTTTCCTATATTCTCCTCTTCAAAATAATTATCAAGCACTCTTCCTACTGCCAATGTAGCAGCTCCAGCAAACCTCTCTTGTAAATGCAGTATTAGGAAATAATCCAAATCACTCATCTGGTTTATTATTTTTATTTCTTTTTAAATGTTTAGGTCATCATCTTTGATTTCTTAAATCCATAATTTCCATCTTCTTGTAAGATGAAATTTTAATTCCACCTGTAAATCAGTTTCAGTTTTATTCAATGGGGCTTTATCCTCTGCAGTTACACCAGCATATGCTAGTAAAGAGTTAAATAGTTCAAAGACCTAATGTTGCTATAATTTTATACATTTCTTTTAAAGTATCCATGTGGTGTCTTCTAATGTCTAATTTTCAGTCTTTTTATTCATTCAGAATATAAATGGATCTTGTTATCATGGGAAAGAATAGTTTCAATGAACATCAAAATCAGAAATCAAGTCGATCTGAGTCCTTAATCTGTGTGAAACTTTCCAAAGCCAACAATAATCATCCTCTTGCTATATATTCCAAACCCCACCCCAATCTAAAACTTAGAGCTAAAGTGTTTTGCTTTATTTTTAAAAATCAAGTCCAAAATGATTAAGAAATGAGCCAGTTGAATCTACAGTCCATATAGATAACATTAGTGGCTAAAAGCAGATTGAAATCCTGTGACTCCCATTTTATCAGAAGCTGACTGCAAAAATATAGTTTCTGCTCTCCGCTTGCAAGAAAGCAGCTCTTCAGAGCATTTGTGGGCAATCTGATGATCTCTCTTCAACTTCAATTCCTGCAATTGGGCACCATTTCAGCCATGTCTCCCATCTTTTAGAGAAGCACCAGCTCACCATTACAGTTCACTGGAAGTGTATCCTGAGACCACACTCCTGACTTTTCTTCTTCCTTTGTCTAGACAAGCAGGTTGTTGTCCTCTTTAGGCACAGGAGAAAAATGTGTCTGGCTGAGCTCTAATGCCTGTGAAAATTTAAAAGTCAGTTTACATGAAGTGGAGTGAAACGGCTCCAAATAAGCCTGTCAGTAACAGAGCACATTCTGTATACTTAGAACACTCCAGGGTCAGTATCCTGAACTTCTACTTAAAGCAGGAGTGTCAAACTCGCAACGTCATGTGACGTGTCACGATGTATTGTGACTTTTTCCCCTTTGCTGGCAATGGGGTGGGCGCAGGTTTGGTGTGACGCATCCGGCCCGTAGGCTGGCAGTTTGACACCCCTGTCTTAAAGGATCAAGAAGTTGGTTTGGGAAGAATTATTTGCTTTCATTCCAAAGAAATGCTGTCAATCAACAGAGACATGATGGATCACTGTTCTAACTCAAGGTGTTTGTTTGATATTAAAATTAGCCATAATAATAGCATTTGAAGAACCTAGAATAGGCCAACAATGTAATTTCTAGACTTTTCTTCAGACCCAATCTTATTCTTTCACAGCTTCTGAAGTCATAGAAGCTAACTGAGAAAGCTGACTGGAGAGAATAAGGTTAGCTAGGCTACGGTTCGTAACAGAGGCATTGGGAGTTACATCAGCTGAGTTTTTAATTACAGGATAAGATTGTTCTGCTTTGGTGTACTGTATATTTCCTATCTTGGTTTCTTTGTTTTTCTCCTGGCCTGAAGGTCTAAAATCTAACCGTGGGCCATCATCTTCCTTTCTTATATATAATGAAACAATATCTTTTTAAAAATGGAGGATTGAAAGTTTCAATGCTTTATGATGGGAAAAAACAATTAAGGGAACATATATCAGTTTGAGTATTTGGCTATAGCTATAGCTCTGGGGATCTTGTCACTCACTACCTTTGATGTGTTTCATTCACACTATTGCCAGGTTGCTATGGTTACTTTTAACTTTCATTTGTCAACAAGAGCAACTCCTGCGTCTTCTGTAGATTCAAGACTAGCTGAGCTCCATGTGTGGCAGCAGAGTTGAAAGGATGTAGCAATAGGGAGACTTGAGCCAAGCCTCAGCAGATCTATTCAAAGCCACATCAGTTTCACACCTACTGGCCTCTGTGAAAGTAACACTGCTTTGTTTATTTTACTTTAAAGGTATAAGGCAAAGCTATCCTTCACATGCCTATTTCTTTAAAAATACAAGCATCCCCTAACCAAGATTGCTACAGTCACTGACGACTTGCCATGTCACAGCGCCTAAAGCTCCTTACACCTTAGAAATGTGTTTTAGTATGTCAAATTAGTCAGAGACAGCTGAAACCAATTTTTTATTCCATTTCCTAGCTCAAAACTGAAAAGCATATCCCCCACCACCGGCGCCACACATTCCTTTTCTAGATCCACAAGACAAAAATAGGGTGTTCTTGCTTACACTGCAGAAATCTGATTTTGAAGCAGATTGGTTTATCATCCTTGGCTGATTCTTAATCTTCTCCAAACTCTTGGATTCTCTACCCAAAATATGACCATCCAAAGATGCTATATCAGCTGCAATAATACCCAGGTGGACTATATGTGATAAGGATTTTATATCCAAGAATTCAGCATAGAAGAATTCAGTATCTTCGAGTATTTGTTTCATTTTTTTTATTTTGTCCATATTCTTTTAATAAATATATTTTCTCAATTAAGATATAAGCAATGAGGAATGAATTGCAGACAGTCACAGCAGAGATCTCTCTCTTCCTATGTGCCTAGCTACTCTGATTCACACACTGCACTTATCTCATTGTGCTTAAGGAGAAATAACAGTATATCAAACTGTCATGCTCATGGCAATTGCTATGGGTAAGTTTCTAGCTGGTAAAGATCTCTTTCAAGAAGAAATTCTTTTGAGGCTGTGGATGTTTCTTCTCTGTTCAGTGTTATTTACAGGAAATGTGATAGAAATATACTCATCTTTTTTTTTTAAAAAAAATAAGCAAATGTATGTGCCCGTTTGAAGTTCAGTGCATAACGTGAATCTCACGTCAACTGCATACAAGTGATAAATACTAAGACAATGGAATAAAAATAACAGCACGAGGATAAACCAATTTATTTTCCAACAAACAAAGTAAAATGGAATATACAGTTTATGGGTTGCAAAAATCTCATCAAGACTGAATTATAGCCAGTGCTTTTTTTGTAAAAGAAAAAGGTGCCGGAACTCACACATGTCATACAAGCTGCCTTGCCTCCCCTACAAGGTTCCATCCAAAAAAGGTGCCGGAACTCCGTTCTGAGCATTCTATGAGAAAAAAAGCCCTGATTATAGCATAGAATTTGGTGGATCTCTGTGTTACTATGAAGAGACTGTCCAGAATTTTGCAACACAATCTGATCGTCCTAGATAGAAAATCTCTTACTGATGATGCAGGGAACAGCCTAAGCCTTGGGGGAAAAAACTCAATGGCTTTAAAAAGATGCTGTACTCTCTCATACACAGACATACCTTTGCATTCCAAAACATCCGTTCCAAATTGCCTCAAAGCATGCATAGCCTTCATAGAAAAGTCAGTGCTTCCACAGAGTGAATGTACTGAGTATGTGGATAATTATAACTTCTCCTGGATTATATCAGCTTGCCCCATGAGTTCTGGCACAGAAGGCATACTGCAGTTATTGCTAGGGACCTGTTTTTGATGGGTCCTGGGAGATAATGCCTTCTCTGTTGTAGTACCCACTTTATTGTGATTAATTCTCTCTAGTCACTTGGATGTTCTACCAAGCAGGGGATAGTTATACAGAGTTGCCTTTGGGGAAGTGGACAGCTATATAAATTTGATAAATAATAAAATAATTCTGAAGAGTATAGTGGTTTATTACAATAAGATCCAAGTGAAACAAGTCAAAGGGAAACCTATATTCTGAGCTGTAAAAAAATCCAGCCTGTTTTTGAAAGCTCACTCAAGGCCATTCCCTCTTCTTCATTGGTCAGGAAAGGCGGAGTTTTCTATCTGTCCAGCGAAGCTTATAAAGAAAGGAGAGAGCTATTAAGAGTAAAGTCTAATACCGCCCCTGAGAGCAGGAGCAGCAGGGATGGAATGATGGGGGAGGAAAAGAAAAAACAAGAGAGGTACTAATCACACACATACACATTCTCTCTCTCTCTCACACACACACACACACACACCTGAATTTTAATCTTCCTCAGGGGACTACATGAAATTTAATATGAAACATTACACAGCTGCTTTGCTACACAAGATTAACTTTGTGTAAAAGCATATTCTCCCATCAGATTTCAGAAACATTGTGCTCCAGGCAATAAGAAGTATTTGGTATAGAATATGGAATTGGGCTCAGAAAGGTATTTAAGTGTTATTTGAGTTACCTATCCACAGCTGGCTTCCAAGAGAAATCTTCCTGCAACATTACTGAAGCTTTGTATTAAACAACGTTTAGCTGCAGCAATTATACAGAAATCCACAATTCCCCATTGGGTAGATCCATTGGATCCTAATACATCTCCAGAACTCAGAACCTTGAGACTAAAATGTGGGATTCCTATGCTTTTTCCTGATCCACAATAAACAATAAAGTGCTAATGGCCAGATGACTGCGAGGAATATAAATATTTTTTCCACCATTCAGTCAGAACTGAAGAAGCTTCTTGGATGAGAAGCGAAACATCTTCAAGAAAAAAACAAAGAAAGTCCGGTTGCCTTTTGAAAAGCAACTTTGAGACAATCATAATCTGGATGACTGAGAATCTCCATAGACATTTAGCAAATGTCCATGGGCCTCTGAACTGTGAGAAAGAAGCAATGGAAGAGAAAAGCAATGGATGAGAGATGTGCTCTGGTCAGAAAAACACAGCATAAGATAATAGGATAGATAATATTTTTCAAGTGCACAGTGCAAAATTGGAGAGTTCCATAAATTTCTTTTTTTACTCCTCCTTCCCCAAGTTTAAATATACCCAGTAAACTTCATATAGAAATCTAAGTACAATTATTGACAATTTATAATGTAATTATATTACAGTCAATTTTTTGCCCTCAGGTTTTTTTAAAAGTAGATAAGAAGGAAGAACTGGCACCAAGATGATTTTAGACTTCCTTCTGGATTGATTGATTGATTTTTGTAAAAAATGAGCTATTTTTATCAGCAAAACTTCTACGGCACATCAGAAAAAAAGAACAGTCACATAGATAAATCAATATAAAGCTAATACCCATTACCACAACATCTGCTTTTTTTCTACTTATCAGAAATTATTCTCAGACTGCATCTTTATTTTCTCCCATGGAACCAGAGAACAAAATGGCAGTGATGTTATAGTTGAAAAATAGGCAAGGATAAAGGATTAAGGGGTGTTTCTCCATGTTGCTCTTTCGAATCGTGATTTGTTCCAGCTGATTCCAAGTTTAGAAATATTGGGAAAAGCAATTCTGAATTAGATCAGCATGCAATGTTTGTTGATAAGCAAAGTCACCTTATACTGAAATAACATAATCACCCTGAACTGCTTGCTTTAGTCCCACAAGAGTGGAATCACTTGCTAGGAGATGTTTTGGTTTGTATTGGCTTTTTTCTTAAAAAAACCAACAACAACAACTATTAATTCACAATGTTATCTTACGCTTATGCCAAGCTACAGTTCCTAAGTTCTCGACTGTCATGACTCTGTTGTCTGGAACTGAGGATGGTTTATTTTTCCATTTTGAAGAGCCAAAGAAGCATTTGACCTGACTGACCATATACTTGGACAGAGAAGCTGATTTGGTTTGAACTGTTCAAGCTAATTTAGGTCGTGCATGTTTAATCTCATATTTAATAAATTGCTATACACTTGGATGTTTCTTAACTAAATAACTGTAAAACAATATTGAAACTTTCATACCACTCCAGCCTTGGTAGGACTCACATTATGTGAAGCCTTCCAAAAGGGTGTTCAATAACCATAGAATTTGAAATGAAGCTGGCTAAATGTTGCTGCAATGAATGGCTGCAGAAAACTATTTTGTTAAACACTACAAGGGGATGTGAATGTAAATGAGATGACTGATAATGGGAAGGTTATGTTGTGTGATTTCCAGGCTCTCAGTGTTATTTGGAAAGTAGAAAAATAATTGTTGGGGGGGGCGGGAGGAACTGCATAATTAGAAGTAAATCTAGACAAAAGGCCACAAGAGCAGAGTTTCCCAAACTACAGATCAGGGCATTCATGCTGAGCACCTGGGAAGACCAAATGAAAGACCAACAAAATTAGGTTTGGAGGTGAAAGCCTATGGAAGAACTGGGTAAGTTTAGCCTAAGGAAGAGAAGGCTAAGGGGAGACATCATAACACTCTTCGCATATTTGGAAGGGAGTCTCAGGGGAGAGTGACGGATTTATTTCCCATAGTTTCTGAAGGTTGGACAAGAGCCACCAAGTGAAAATAGCAACCCAATAATTCCATTATTCCTCCAAGGGGCTTCAGCAGCTTAGAGCAGCTCAGAACATTGGAGGAAAAAAATGGATCAAAGAAAGGACAAAGTGTGATAACTTCCCTGGATGCTTCCCCAGATATCTCTCTAGTTGTCAGCTTGGGGAGGATGAACTAGTTCCGGGCACATCAGGAGCTGAGTTGATTAATGGCTCTGAGCTGTGTCTGTCAGGGATTGGACTGAAGTGCGGCTGGGGGCAGGTGGGGAAAGAATGCAGCTACAGCCAGTCAATCATGAGGAAGAGGAACTGCTTTCTGCACCTGATCCAAGAATATGTAGGGCAGAGAAAGGCAGGAGCAAAGAAGGTCAGGCAGATTACTCATGAGGAAAAAACCTCGCCCTTCTTGATGGGCTGCACTGGAAACTGGCTATTTAGCACAGCAGACAGAGGAGATGCTGGGAATAATGTATTTTTTCCCCAGCTGTGTGTTTTCCGGTCATTGTGACTCCTGCCGCACTTTAGACTGAGACTGTGCCTTGACTTGGATCATGCAGGACAAGAAGCAACAGATGGAAACTAATCAAGGAGAGAAGCAATTTAGAACTAAGAAGAAATTTCCTGACAGTTAGAACAATTAATCAGTGGAACAACTTTGTGCCAGAAGTTGTGAATGTTCCACACAGGAAATTTTTAAGAAGAGATTGGATGACCATTTGTCTGAAATGCTATAGGGTTTCCTGCCTAAGCAGGGGGTTGGACTAGAAGACCTCCAAGATCCCTTCAAAGTCTGTTATTCTAATTCTAATGTCTTGGAAACTCTGGACTTTTCTTGCCTTGTGAACTCTCTTGTGTTGCGGATTGAAGTTTGCCTGGTGGCTTTATTTTGATTGAGAAACTTTAAGGCTGAGGGCAAGTGGGGAAAGCCTTGTGGAGTCTGGCCATTGCTCTGTGGACCAGCTCTATGGTCTGCTCATGGCTGGACTTAATTGGGACAGATCTGGGTTTTTTGGTGAAGGGAATTACTGGGGAATATTAATAATATTAATAAACTCACTAAACCTTGTGTGTGAGAGAGAGAGAGAGAAAGAGAGAGGGCACATGACAGCACACAAAGTGAGAGCACTGACAAAACTCATTCTAGGATTTGCTCCCCACTTTGTCTGAGGAAGCCTAAAGATGACAGTTGTGTTTGAGAATCAGTGTATTATATAGATTAAAATTTAATTATTAAAACTAAATTGCATATTTATTTATTTATGCAAACATTTATATCCTGCCCTGCTTCAAAAAGCTACGGGCAGTTTATAAGAGAATTAAAATCAATAACAAGACGTAAAACAAAACAAAGCCCTAACCCAAAGAACCATGAATTTATTTTCTGCCCAGCCTTAACCCCCACCCTCAGAACATAATAACATTCATTATGTTATGTTCTGGGGATGGGGGGGGGAACATTCAAACAAAATCATTTATCGTTTTTAGAGAGCTGCAATACTGAAAAGTTTGGAGAATTTTCCTCCTACATAGGGAGAAAGCAAATACATTTGTTCAGGGAAAACAAGAAATATTAACTGCTTGGTGTATGGAAGAGAGAACTCCAGGATGCAATCTAAACTACTGCTATAAATCTTTCTTCTGAATTGCAATAACTATTATAGCTATTATTTTACAAAATGGCAAGAGAGTAACATGATTGCTAAGTCAAAATTAAAAGTGAAACTAAAGACTTTTGGAGGAACTATTCCTGTTCTACATGAAGATCAGTTTAGGGACTTGTGGAAAACAATCCGTGTTATGCTTATTAAGAATTGACAGTTACTTGACTGCACATAAATCAGTCAAAAAGTTCCCATACTAGGAAAAATAGAAGATGCTGTTTGAAACATAAAAGCAAAAATAGGGCAAGGATATGCTAAGTCCTTGGAATGGCTGTTATATCCATCACCTGTTAGACCAGCAAGGAGAGAGAATAAAACCATAACCCAGAAGTATCAAAATTAAATATTAAAATTATAGACAGGTTTGTAACCTCACCATACATACTGCTCTTCCCACTGTGTCTTTTTTGTAACGTAAGTCATTAAACATATTCTTTCTTTCTTTCCAGGTAGGCAAAACTGGCCTTGCTTGAAGACAGCTGAAATTATTTAAATTAAAAAATAAAACAAAGTTAATGGGGCAGATGAAGCCTTCTCCCAAATAACCACACAATAATATAATACATTTTAGCCCATTACCAGAAGACAAATAAAAGCATTAAGCTACAGAAAAGAAATGTTGATATCTGGTATGTGTCAACATTTGAATTAGCCCCCCCCCAAAAAAAAAGGGGGGGATAAAGGAGACTCTTAAGTTGGTCTATGTGTAAGATAAAGATAGCCTTTTTCTGGGGCACATTATAGATATATAATTGTATGTTATATTTTTATTCTGCTAAGTATATTTTTATTCTGTAAGTGTTTATGTGTCTGTGTCTCTCTGTGAAAGATTTCCTTATTTTTATTTTTCAGCTCCTGAGTATATAATTTGTTTCCTTGCCTGGCACATGCTGTTGCTCCTTGGTGTATCCTGCATGTTGCACATTCTACTCATGGGTTCCCCCATCTGTGCTAGTGTTTCACATAATTCATTTAAACATGTACAAGCTGCCCTGTTGGATGAGTCTAAAGGTCTCCCCAATCTGATACTCTTCTAGCCAATGATAGCCAGATGCTCCCAGGGAACTTACAATCGGGGGTATAATGAAGATGACTTTTCCTTCTTTTGTCTCCGGCATTTGAAAAACAATCTGCAGAGAGATTTTATTCTAAGCTGGCAGGGTTCTGCATAGACATCTATAGTGAGAGTTTGTGACAGCTGCAACATGCAATGTGTTCTTCTGCATTAGGTAAGGGATATGATTGCATACGTTGGTCCTCAAGAAGTCAGTGGCATTGGCATCTTCCAGGATACACATAGGACTGGACTGGCAAAGGAGCCCCAGAATAGCTGAGGCAATAGGCAAGCTTAGTGGTGCAAGATATGCTATGTCATGCATACGATCCTCTTCAGGATTAGTTTGCATGAATGCTACAAGGCAGTATTTCATATTGTTGTGTCCCCCAGCTTCCAGATAATGATCACAAGTAAAGCTGTAAAGGAAACAGTTTGATACAATTAGTCTTATTTATATAATCTGAGTCCACTACTGAGAGTGATTGGGTTTGTTTGGGAGGTCTTTAATGCTGTTTCTCATTTGTGGTATCTATTTTATTCATTTTCTGCTGCTACATACACAATCTCTCTTGTCAATGCAGAGAATGATACATGGTCCATAAACATATCTTAGGAGTGGAAAAACTGCTTTGTCTTTTATAGGCATTTGATCTTGAGGCTAAACAAAGAGCTATGGAGGAGACATTACAGTCGCCAAATCCAGAAGCAAACTATAATTCCTTATAAGAAATATATTTCTTCCAGAACAAACATAATATAGGCAAAGCAGTTTTGTAAAACACAACAATTGGTATTTGGAGGACTCTAATGTACGCTCTGGCCAATCACCTGGAAGAACAGAGTATATTTTGGCCCAAGGGAGCAGGGGAAGTTCTCATCCTCTTCTACAACTCAAGCCAAGATTCCACACTTCCTCGTTTGATCTGCAATTGTTGTTCAGCCTCAGATATGGTCTGTTATGTCCAAATATTGACTTACAAAATCCAAAATATTTCGACTCAAGCATCAATAAATAACCCTAAGGTGAAGTACAGTTCTAAATCCTGATTTGACAGAGAATGACAATGCTAGGACAAAATTTATCAATTTCTAAAGCCATCTAAAGTCAACTTGAACCATCTTTGAGATATTGTACTGTCAAGGCATCGCAATGTACCTAACATTAAAAAGAATGAGAGAGACTGATGAACAAACTATACCCTTTATTTGCAACACAGTGTTAGTTTCTCCAGGTTCTGGGATGTTTACATCCTCCCTATGGCTGTTTGCCTGCTTAGTCCATTCCTGTACCATGTGGTAAGCCTGCCTCAGGCCAGGAGGTCACTATGCCACCTGCCAGCCTGAGCTGACATGCAGCCTTGCACAAACACATATGGAAGAAATTACGGAGATGTTGGGGCTGGGAATCGAAGCAGGAGCCCCTCAGGACCACTGCATCAATCCTTCCAGCTGAGCAGAAGATTCCAATGAGTTGTTTGGTGCAACAGCAACTCAATGTGCAGTAGAAACAAGGACTGGTGATTCATTGCTTCCTCTCAGCTAATAGGTAATTGCTTTATGGGGATAAGAATTTGAGAATATGGGTCCACAAAAGAATTGCCTTCACAACTGCTTTAGTGGTGTCTTCAGCAGTTTTCAGAAAGTCTATTGCCCTCCTTAATTCAGTAATTCCTTAATTCCTCTTCAGAAGGAAGAGGCCCAATAGTGTAAATGATATTTAATTTTTTCTGATTGTATGCAGCCTTGGACTGCAGACAGGAATTGTTATGCCATTGCAAATTTCTTTGACATCTATGTAGAGTACAATTTTTCAATAGAATATATTAATTCAGAGGTCTCGACATAAGCACTTAAATATGCAGTAGACACTTCTTTAGCTGAAACTAGCCTTCTTCCAACTATTGCCCTCCAGATGTATTAGCTAATGATTCCCATCATTTATGGCTGGAAACAATGTGAATTGCATCCAATCCATCTGGATGGCACCAGGTTGGGGAACACTAATTTCTTCATTTGTGAGAAAGAATCCAAAGAATTAATGGCACTGGCAATAAACTGTAGTGCTTATTCCATATTCTGGGATGAAGTCAAGCCATTTTCTTCCCATTTAGTAGTGGACTATGCCAAGGCCATGCTCAGATTTGATTTTGTTTTTGCACTCTAAACAATAATTAACATTTATTTTTCATTCCTCCAAAATGTTGTGTGTGTGTGTGTGTGTGTGTGTGTGTGTGTGTGTCCAATTTGGGCCTTCTATAAATATGTTACAGCTGTGCTATTGGATGATGTTTTCCATATATGTATATAATGTTTGAAAAACTACATTTAACTGTGCAATTTAATGGAAAAGGCTCCATGCAATCATTGCCACTCTTGTGGTTCAAAGCTTTGAAATATCAGACCAGCCCTTTTGAAAGGACCTCTAGGGGAAAAAAATAGATAGACTGGTGAGATATAATTCAAAAGGAATCTGAGCTGACTTGGAACAATGTGAATATCAAAAGTCAACCACCCAACCATTTCACTATCTGTTGCAAAAGATGTGGCACCCATGTATGTATTAATTTAGTGGTGTGATATCTAATTCATGTAGCAGATTAGTTATTCATTTCAATCATATCTAGCACAGAAGTTCTCCCAATTAAATGAGACACCTGCAATTTCAGCAGAATTCTAATCAGCAAATCACATCCCTCCAAAACTGACACTCCAATTATCCTTTGAACTTCACAGCTGGAATAATGAGAAACTAAAAAGAAATTAAAACTGACACATTTGTCCATTTTTAATAGTGCTGCCTTTGGTATTAACCCCTCTATCCCAAGAATCAATTGCTTCTACACCTTGCATCAAGCCATTGCTTGTTGAATAAACCATCATTAATTGGGTCATAACCATAAGCCAGGAATGGGTAATTTGAGGTCTTGTATTGCTAGTAGCAGTATATTCATTTATATACTATATACTGTGCTTTTTTAAAAAAAATCGTAAAGCTTCATTGACTCTGGAGTTGAGCAGCCTAGATTTTGAAAAATAAATAAACAAAAAGTTTGTGTGGCCCTTTCAAAGCTGTCCGAAGTGAGCGTCACGGTATCTTGTTATTTTACAGGTAACAACAAAAACAACAGTGTAAACCCTAAAAATAATTTCTCAAACAAACAAACAAAGAAGATACCCAAACATCACCACAAACAAAATAAGAAGAAATAAAATCAGGCCATCTTGATTCTACTCAGTTTGCTGCAGCACATCAGCCAGGGCCACTGATCACCTACACAATTTTAATTAAGTCTCCAGTCATCCGGACATTGCTTTCCTCTGCCATAAGTCCAGCTAACAAACCACAGTTCATGGCTGAGTCCATACCTTTGCCTAAAAATATGATGTAGCTTGTCTGAAATCAGCCAATTTATGTGATAGTTAAAAAATTAAAGCATTTGTATAAGTTTTTTTATGTGATATTAGTATTGCTTGTAGTCATTTCATATGAGCTAGAGTGTGATAGACTTAATAGTTTATTGTTGTTAACATATGGTTGTTTATGATTGTTTTTTTACTTTTATGCCTTGTATTTAGCTCTGGGAAGTTGGGGAGGGGGGAGGGGGGAAGGGGGGAGGGTTAGGGAGGGTTAGGAAGGGTTGGGTGGAGGGAGGGGGGAGGGATTGTTAAAGATAAAATGTATTGTAAAACTTTTCAATAAAAAAAATTAAAGAGTGAGAGTTTGGATTATCAAAGTGCCCTCCTTATCTTCATATAACTCATTTAATAATGTCACAATTACTATTTAGCTTGGCAATGTTGGGTATAACAGTTACAGTGATTTTGATTCTCAAGAATTCTTTTTTTATGTATGAATATCTTTTGCAGTCTATTGTGAAATCTCCTAATCAAGCCATATTTTCTTCTACTAGCCTTCAGGTCTTATAGAACAATGGTTCCCAATTTTTCTGGCTCCACGGAATGGCAGCAGCAGCAGCAACAGCGGTGGCAAGGGGGGCAGGTTGGAAGGGATGGTTTCACATGTACAGCCTAGCTCCTGAGCATGTAGAAATTAAGCTTTGCACACTCACCCTCCACTTGTATGGCTTGATTCCCAACAGGCCACACACCAATGCAGATCTGCAGCCCAGGGATTGGGAACTGAACACTATAAGCAGCAGAGTGAAAAATCTTGGATTAAAAAAAAAGAAAATTGAAGAAAACCTGTACTTACAGAGTTAACAATAGTGCCACATATGTTCTTGCTACTTGAGAAGTCTTGCTGTATTTAGCACATTTGCAAACTAAATTTCCAAGTGCAGAGATGCTTAGCTAAGGCCGAGAAGGCAAAAGAAAAGTCTAATATTCTGACTCTAGTTCACACCTCAGGGATCACCTGCTGCCAGCATCAACTTCCCTCCGCTCTGTGCGTTCCCACAGAGAGGGCCTCCTCAGGGTGCCACCGGTCAGAGAATGTTGTCTGGTTGCCCCCAGGGGGATGTCCTTCTCTGTGGGCGCCACAGATTTATGGAATCGGTTGCCGGTCGAGCTCCAGATGGTGCCCGACCTTCGCTCCTTCCGACACGATCAGAAGACTCACTTATTCGAACAAACCGGCCTGGCCTGATGGGGGATGGGTTGGGATTTTACTGTCGTTTTTAATATATCTATTTATTGTTTTAGCTTGGGCATTGTGTTTAATTCTTTTTAACTTTTGTATCTTTGTATTTTTATATGTTTGCCCTGTTCACCACCCTGAGTCCTTCAGGAGAAGGGCGGTATATAAATAAAATTATTATTATTATTATTATTATTATTATTATTATTATTATTATTATTATTATTATTATTATTATTATTTAACGAGTGCTGCTGTTTGCCTATCTGCCAAGATTAGCACTTTCTGGTTTACTAAGAAATGGAAATGATTACTGACAAATCTCAACCTTTCTCCTTTAGTACAAGGAAAATGACGAGGAGTTTACAGTTACCGAGAAATTATCAGTTGGCTGGCTTCCTTCAACACAGACAAGATATTATTACATTGATTCAGTTCCTTTAGCAGCAACTTTGATAGTTTTTTTTCCCCGTGTACATTCCGGCATCTGAAATTAGATGCTTTTATTTTTTGTTGACTAAAGTTCATCTCATCATTATTATACATTCATGTCAAAAGCAACTCAGAAAACACCCACGTTAGCAAAACAAGCTTTTTGCTCTTCCTCTCTCCTTTGTGCTTGTTTTCTCCAACTACCAAAGTGACTTTTCCTGGTAAAAATCAGACATGTTTTTCAAGGACAGGAGAAATGATAATGTAGCCAGAGAACACAATATTCAACATAAGATTTAATGGCAAGTGCTACAGAGCTTTTGCATAAATTATGCACATTCATGACAGGCAGACTGCATCTATAGAATATACATTATTTTCATTTCTTTCTAGTGCCAAAGATAGAACTGAAGAACAGACTATGCTTGGTTTGCTCTGAAGATTATACATTTTTAAAAAAAAAATCAAGAAAAGTTGGATACTTAATGAATTTTTTTTTACAAAACAAAACATTTAAATGAACTTGTCTGGAAAAGAGAAAAAATTAATTGCTTCCATATTCTCTTCTTTTTATTACTTTCATTTTCTGATCTCTGATCGTTTCCACACAACTTGGAAGGAAGGGCTGCTTAGTGTTATTTACCCATCAGAAGAAAGTAAGAATTTCCAACCAGTTACTAATACTAAGGTCAGAACTTTTTTAGCAACAGGATCCAAGGATAGCTTGGGTAACCCTTCACTGTTCAATACTTCAACTATTCCCAATTATGTCAAAATTGCATTACCAAATAGATTGTACCATTAGCAAATAGAAGGGTTAATGGACTTGTGATTGTAATTCCAGGCCAAGATAATTATTAATAACAAATTTTATCTTCAAAATTCACAAGAACATTTCTGAATCAAAGACAAGAGGTCCCACAAATAAATCATGCTACAAACAGGATTAAATACAGGTGTGCATGGTATATTTGATACACAGAGTATGTTATAAGATTGTCATGCTATAGGTAACACAAATAAATTATACAATGCTTGTATCAAATAGTGCCTTGCATTTAATGGATTATGCTCCCCCCAATTCATTGTTTTATGAGTTTAAGTAAACTAATAATTTCCTATATCTGCAATTACAGCCAGATATTTCCTAAAAATGTGAAACAACCTACATTTGCTGGATACATGCTACTCAAATAGCATCCTGACAAACCAGTGGGCTTACATCTAGAAAAGAGGAAAATAATTAGACTGATCAATGCTACCAAAAACAAAACAGTGGATGATGCAGTGTATTACTGCTTTCCTGTCCTGGGCAATGAAAGAGCAAGAAGCAGGATGGAATGAGCAACTGAGAGCATTTTGCAGCATGAAGCCTTCCACTTGCGTTTCAGACAACAATATCTGGGCCTCTGGGGAATGTCCTTACTGCAGCATTTTAAAAAACTTGTGCTTAATAGCTGAGTGTTGCCAGCAACTATTGTTCTTTGCTCAGTCACACATAAAGCCTATTTGATGCTGCTCTTGTATAGCTGGATTAGCTCACTACTTTGGCATAATGAATTGACTTGACCTACAGTTAATTCTTCTTTGCTCATAAATTGTTTATTGTTGCTCCTAACTATAAATAGGAGAGGCTACAAATATTCATCTCTTTCAAAGTTTGCGGCACTACCACAGGCTCCAAAACTGGGCTAGCATTTAACATTTCAGGCGAAGCAGGAATGTAAAATAAGTAGGCTGTGTCATACATATGGGCAATGGCAGGATTTTCAGAATCCTTTTTCCTATTTGGGAGGAAGTTTGGAAGTCCTTCATTTAAAAAACAACAACATAGTAAGTATATTGGAAGATTTACCATTCCAAGCTTATGGAACACAAGGATATCACACCAAAAATGTTTTCCAATTGTCAGAAAAGTTATTCAGGGAATACAAACAAAGTCTACCTCCTGTATGTGACCTCAAGACTGGTCTCTATGTATAGCAGTCTATACGTTTAGGGTTTCATTTCATGGTGGGATTCTGGATACAAAATAAATGAATAGATCTTATCGGCTGCTGGGAGTCACAGAATGCTGGACTAAAAAGAACATAGGCTTGATCCATCTGTCTTCTGTAACCTGGAACAATATTGAAATGTTCACTAATTCAAACGAATTCAGAACAGATGCATTTAGAGCAGGTTGTTTGAATTTCAGTTTGGCAATATTAGCCATACTGAATACATCAAGTGCTCCTTTGGAAACTGGTGTAATCAGGAAAAAGAAGGAAGCATCTCCATGAACATCCACCCTGTATGAATCAAGTAATATCTTCTGAATATTATTTCCCTATTGTCTCAAGGCTAGTGTGATTAATTTATGTATTATCACTCTATTTTATATTATTTCATATTTTCAGGACCACTCTTTTAATGTTAGCTTTTAAAAAAAAACACTGTCATTTTTCATTGCAAGAAGCATTTTTGCTTCAGCTAGTGAATCATAACATGTGTCCTTTACTAGCTTTTAAGACAATTTCTCAAGTAATTTAATGGAGCTACCTGTGAGGTTTATTGTGAAACAACCTGAGATACTTTATTTTCAAAATATTACTTTATTGGAGTGTTTCAAGTGTTCTCATAGGGAGAATGCTTGTATCAGCAGCTGTTTACTTTAGCTTACTATAATACTGACATTTTTTCGAAACACTACCAGAGGAACAATAGTGCTTCTTTTCTATTTAATTATCCCCTTTATGATACTTGGTTTATCTTTATCATACATCAAACCGAAACAGCACTATTGTGCTTGGGCCATCTGCTCTTTCAGAAAAAAAAATCTAATATTTTTGAATTCTCTTCAGTTTGTTCTGCAGCTGGTGTTCACCTCATATATATTTTGCATCTGTGTATATTTTAAAATTACAGTACTTTTATCGTCTCATCAACAAAAACATGCTAAATAAAAAAGGGCAGAAGTAGACAGTCATAGTAGCCACATGCCTTAACTCAGTGGTTATGGCCAAGAATATAGTTAACGAATACATGACTCTTAAAAAAAAGCATATTGAAAACTGGAAAGTTCATACAAACAATTGCATGTAAGGGGAAAAAAATAATAGATGACACAATAGGAGCCAATGAAAGGAGATGGAAAATAAAATTCCTGCATGATGAACACACTTAAGGGTTGCTTTCTCTACATGGTATTTGCCAGATGTGTTAAGATGGCATTCCCTCTGAAAAACAAAGTTCTAACACATCTGGACAACATCAATTTGAGAAGGTTACTCTAAAATGTATTGAGCATGGCTTCACCAAGCAAAGTTTTTGGGTACAGAAGAGAGAGAGGAACAGAGATGCTTGGTAGCTCAAGTTATCATAACTATCATTATTATCCAGAGCCACACATAGTAGCAATTTATATATGACTTAGGCCAGGGCTCCCCAACCCCTGATCCATGGACCAGTTCCAGGCTGTGGCATATCAGCAACCAGTCCATGGGATGCAGGCAGCACACAAAACCACACACCCTCTGGTTGGCGGAAAAACCACTCTCAATGGAACCGATCCCTGGTGCCCAAAACATTGGGGACCTCTCACTTAGGCAAAGGGCTAGAAGGAATGCTCATCAAATCTGAAGATGACACAAAGGGCCTCTGGGCAGTGGACAGTGCCAAACATAGGTGAACTTTCTCATCCTTAACCCTTAATAGATTTTTCTTGGAAATCTGCAATTTAGTTAAAAGTGCCAAACTGTGGGAGAAGGAGACTTTTAAACTTGAGTAACTTATCCTTATTCAATAGGGTGGTTAATACAGTGATACGTTAATCTTATATGTATACACAAATGTATTTCCTAGAAGAGTGGAAGAGGAAATGAAATATGAGACAATAGAAATGTCTCATTTTTCCTTTAGGCTTCTCAGGAATGCTAGCTATAGGGCACAAAAATACATTTGGAAGAGTGGTTCATTGTATATTTAGATGTTAAGTCATTTGAATGGAGACCTACTGTGTTTTTTTTTTATGAATCATCAAAGGAGAAGGTAAAACAGCAGCAGAAGAGACAATGATTTTATGATTTAAACTTTTTTATTGAGCAATGTATCTATTTGATTTTTAAGGCTGCTTACTCACACAACAGTTCAATAATAATAATAATAATAATAATAATAATAATAATAATAATAATAATAATAATAATAATAATAATAATAATAATTTTATTTATATACTGCCCTTCTCCCGGAGGACTCAGGGCAGTGAACAGGGCAACCATATAAAAATACAAAAGTTAAAAAAGAATTAAACATATGCCCAAGCTAAAAAGCAGTAAATACATATATTAAAATGACAATAAAAACCCAACCCATCACCATCAGGCCAAGCTGGCTTGTTCAAATAAATGCGTCTTCAGATCACGCCGGAAGGAGCGAAGGTTGGGCGCCATCCAGAGCTCCACCGGCAACCGATTCCATAAATCCGGGGCACCCACAGAGAAGGACCTCCCCCTGGGGGCCACCAAATGACATTCTCTGATCGGTGGCACCCTGAGGAGGCCCTCTCTGTGGGAACACACAGGGCGGAGGGAAGTTGATGCCGGCCGCAGGTGCTCCCTAAGGTACTCCGGACCCATGACATGTAGGGCCTTGAACACCATTACCAGTACCTTGAATCTCACCCGGAAGACAACTGGCAGCCAATGCAGCTCACGGAGCAGAGGTGTAACATGGGACTATCGGGAGACTCCCAACACAACTCTCGCGGCTGCATTCTGTACCAGTTGGAGCCTCCGAGTGGTCCTCAAGGGCAGCCCCATGTAGAGAGCATTGCAGTAGTCCAGACAAGAGGTCACAAGCGTATGAGTGACTGTACACAAGGCATCCCGGTCTAGATAGGGCCGCAACTGGCGGACCAGGCAAACTTGGGCGAAGGCCCCCCTAGTCACGGCCACCATGTGATCTTCCAAAGTAAGCCGTGAATCTAGGAGGACTCCCAAGTTGCGAGCCCTATCTACGGGGGGTAATAGCTCACCCCCCATAGAAAGAAATGGAATATTCTGAATATCCCGGGATGCCGGTATGCACAGCCACTCAGTCTTGTCGGGGTTGAGTTGAAGTCTGTTCCTCCCCATCCAGACCCGAACCGCTTCCAGGCAATGGGACATCACGTCGAGGGCATCACTGGGGTGGTTTGGGGTCGAAATAAAAAGCTGGGTATCATCAGCATACCGATGATACCCAACTCCGAAACCACGAATGATCTCACCCAGCGGTTTCATGTAGATGTTGAACAGGAGAGGCGAGAGGACTGACCCCTGAGGAACTCCACAAATGAGAGACCTCGAGGTCAACCTCTGCCCCCCCCGCCAACACCGACTGCGAACGTCCCAGGAGATAGGAGGAGAACCACTTGAAGACTGTGCCTCCCACTCCCAATCCCCTGAGACGCCACAGCAGGATACCATGGTTGATGGTATCGAACGCCGCTGAGAGGTCTAATAGTACTAGGACAGAGGAATGTCCCCTGTCCCGAGCCCTCCAGAGATCATTCACCAGAGTGACCAATGCCGTCTCCGTGCTGTACCCAGGCCTGAAACCCGATTGGTACGGGTCTAGATAATCCGCTTCATCCAGGACCAGAGGAAGCTGATGCGCCACCACACTCTCAACAACCTTCGCAAGAAAGCGAAGGTTGGAGACCGGACGAAAGTTATTTAACACTGCTGGGTCCAAGGCAGGCTTCTTGAGGAGAGGTCTCACCACCACCTCCTTCAAGACGGTGGGGAAACTACCCTCACTCAAAGAGGCAGATATAACCTCCTGGAACCAGCCTCGTGTCCCCTCCCGAGCCGCATAAACCAGACAGGAAGGGCACGGGTCCAATAAACATGTGGTGGAACTCAGCCTCCCCATAATCCTGTCCACTTCCTCCAGAGTCACAGAATCAAACTCCTCCCAGGTGATATCGACAAGACCACCCGCATCCTGATCGTCAGACTCTGCCCAGTCAGAGTCCAGACCGGTCCGAATCCGAGCGATTTTGTCCGACAGATGCTGACTAAACTCCTTGGTACGACCCTGCAAGGGTTCCTCCCTCACCTCCTGGTTAAGGAGGGAGCGGGTCACCCTAAACAGGGTGGCCGGGTGGTTATCTGCGGATGCGATAAGGGTAGCGAAGTGATTAGACCTCGCCACCCTTATCGCTGCGAGATAAGACCTAATATAGGTTCTTAGTCGCAATCGGTCAGATTCGGATCGGCTGGATCTCCAACAGCTCTCTAGGCCCCATCTCCGACGCTTCATCTCCCGAAGCTCCATGGAAAACCATGGAGCTCGCTGGGATCTGCACCGGGTCAGGGGCCACAAGGGTACAACTCGGTCAAGAGCCTCTGTGGCTGCCCTCTCCCAGGCTTCCACTAAGGCATCCACTGAGTTGTGAGCAAAGGAGGCAGGTGGGGACCCCAGTGCTGCCTGGAAACTATCTGGGTCCATTAAGCGCCTGGGGCAGAACCATCTAGTTGGCTCCACACACCCACGGCGGAGAGTGGCAAAACGGAAGACCAGCCGCAGGAGATGATGATCGGTCCATGACAGGGGCATAACAATTGGGGAGCCCCCACCAGGATCATCTAACCACCGTCCAGATAAGAAAATCAAGTCAAAGGTGTGGCCTCCCACATGAGTCGGTCCATAAATTACTTGCATCAGGTCCATGGCTGTCATGGAAGCCATGAACTCCCGAGCTAACTCAGATGATCCTCCTAGTGATGGTAGATTGAAGTCACCCAAAACTATAAGTTTGGGGAACTCAATCACCAACCCAGAGAGGATGTCGAGAAGCTCAGGCAGGGCTGCTGCTGCGTGACTAGGCGAAAGGTACACCAGCAGCAAGCCCAACTGTGCACCAGGGCCACATCTCAAGAAGAGAGACTCACACCCGACTACCTGGGGAACGGTGGCCTCCCGCGGACACAAGGTCTCCCTTATGACAACCGCCACTCCCCCGCCACTACCCTGAGCCCGAGGCTGGTGTAGCACCCGGAAACCTGGTGGGCAGAGATCAACCAGAGGAATACCGCCCTCTGGGCCCAACCAAGTCTCCGTGATGCAAGCCACTGCCGCCGCCGGTGCAAGCGGCCTGAAAACGTTTCCAGACACCGCCGACACTGCCAAAAACGGCCCAGAACGGCCCGGGAACGCCGCCGCCCCGCCACCACCAGAAACGTCAGAAACGGTCCGAGAATGTTGCCGCCGTTGCCGAGAACGGCCCAAAACAGCCATCGAAAATGGGGCCCGAAAATGCTGCTGCAGATGCCACAAACAGTCCAGGAACACCTGAAGACGCCGACAATGACAACGCCAAGAAACGGCCCGCGAGCGGCCCAAAGACGCCGTAAACGGCGAACCAGCAGACAAGCAAGCGGTGAGTCAACAGCCAGCCAGCAGCCTCGTTGTCTAACTCATTGCCTGAAGCTACCCCCCAACACAGAGGGCACGAAGGCACCCCTGAGGGGCTCCTGGGGATTCCTAACTGCTGGAGCTTGCAGAGCTCAGCCCAGCACATCCGCCATCTTGGGCTGAATTGTTGTAAGTCAAGGACTACTTGTACAAGAAGACATGCAAACAGGGTTAAAAAGCCATCATAATTAGCAAAAGAATAATCAATGGTAAAACAAGCATAGGAGGGGAAGACAAAATCTTTAGTCACGTAATATACCAGCAGGGTCAGCAATCTCCCTGGCCCAGCACCTGCTAGAAGAATCAGGTGTTCCTAAATGACAGATGGGGGAATGCATAATTTTCATCGCTCTCAGAATGAACAGCCTGATATGCTTTCTGTAATGTATTGGGCTTTGTTTTACTGAGTGTATTACGTGGGTTTGAATGCTGGATGGTTACTTACGCAGGAAGATGGCTAATGGCTCCCAGCTCCTCAGACAACCCATCTCCAGCGCCGCCATTGGCTGCCTCTAGGGTGGCAATAGGTTGCTTTAAACCTATTGGCCGCCACCTAGAGGCCCAGGTATAAATAGCTGCATTCTAAGCCCTGTTCCCCAGTTCAGTTTCTTCAAGCCAATAAAGAATGTTCCTGACTGAACTCATTCGCCTCGTCTCTTTTCTCAAGCAGTGAACCCAGTATGCAACACTTTCAGTCTCAGTCTTTTGGGGGAACATCCAAACAAGTTAAACAATAACCATAATACAGTAGTCAAGGTGCCATAACACACTTAAAATACAGTTGCATCTTTATGGGGCCCAGCCAACATCTCAACCTAGTGCTTGGGGAAGAGCCTGCAGAATCATGGCTAACCATTCCCAACCCCAAAAAAGCTGGAAATGAAAGATGGGTCAGGCCTTTGAATTTTCCAAGGATTCTTCATCTGGTAATATTAAAAAAAGGGAAAGAAAAAAAGGGGAAAATATGGCTGATGTTCAAGCTAAGCCCACACTCTGTAACATGTTTAGATTGAATGGGAGGAAAGTTTGTAGACCTACCAGTTGAGTCCTATCAGGTGTAGAAGTGGTGTTAGGTTGCAACTGTGCACTCTGCCAAAGGTTGCTGGAATGAAGAAAAAAGCAAATAATTATTGTTGGTTCTACATTTTTAGAAACATAAACACCAGCTGTTAAGTCAAAGCTCTTTCCATCCTTAGGCTAAACACGTAAGTCTCTTGATAGGAGGAAAACAGAAAAGAGACAAAGCTAGACAAGTTTTATATTAACAAATCTGGAAATAATTTTAAACATTTTGCTAGGTGAAGAGAGTCCATGAAAGCAAAATCATTAGAATTACCTGGAGGCAGGGGGCAAGTACCCTCAGCTTAGGTGGTATAAATCCTGTTCCTCCAATCCTGACAGGAAATCCCTTGTGATACCACAACAGGCTACCTTCCAACCATTTCTACAGTATAAGTAAACTAAATCTTGGTATCAGGCTTCAAGAAATATGTTCTGAAACATGCAAAAGAATGAATTGCCAAAGTAAAAAAAAAAGTAATGTTGGAAAAGACAGTAGACTTCAAAACTATGTTTACCCCATTGCGTATTTCTCGGTTGTTAATCTAAGGTAAATGGCAGACAGAAGTAATAATGATGAGATCAACTAAAGGATTAAGGAAGCCCATAAACTAGCCTAAACAGCTAAGAAAATAATTATGGTCTGCTATTCCCGGACTGAAGGTATGAATCACAGAATCTTCTTGGCTTCAAAACTATTACAATAATGTACATAATATAAAAGTGAATCCTGACCTAATCAGTCTGATGAATCTACATTGCATTCAGCTTATTACTTAAAAACAATAATAATACTGCCAGCATGCCCAATAGCTATGATTTCTTATTTGAAATCTAAAGATTATGGAGAATTCTTGGGATTGGTAGCTTTCTGATTGGCAGGATAATAATCTAGTACAGGAAATTATGCAAACTATTATGGTGGATTTAGGTTCAGGGCCAATCCCTGTTACTGTATTTACTCTGTTTATGCTTTTTAAAAAAGTAATCATAAAAGCCCGTAAAGCTGCAATAAATGAAACTTCAGCAATATTTTCTCTGGAGGACACTGTATAAGACAGAAAGCCCTCCACCTCCTGAGTGATTTCTTCCAATTTTTATATTTAGAATAAACTGGAAGGAGAAGTGGAATCGCTATCTGCAAATCTTTACACTACAGAACGAGTCACTCCACTTTTTGAAGACTTAATGATTGTTTTGCCTTCCAGAATTATAGGATTGATTACATCGTATATACCCAGCTTGCTGGCTGGGGAATTCTGGGAGTTGAAGTCTCTCCACCTTAACGTTGCCAAGGTTGAGAAACACTGCTCTAAAACAACATAAATGATATGAAAAATAGATCTCCTGATTTCTCTTCTTCTTCAACACTTGGCCAGTAATTCTGACTCTCTTTTTATCTGCACAATGGTTTCTGGAAAACAGCACGGCATTATGCCAAAGCCTAGGAAACAGCACTGTCTGAAAGAAAAGGATTACCACAAGCCAAAAGTAATGCACAGCTAGCTGAGCAGTGACTGTCTCTGGCAGTATGTATTAGTGAGGGATACCACGACCCCTCTAAACCTGTGTGCATAAATCAGAAAATTATTTATGGTTAGATGGTTGTCAGTTCTAGTTTATAACCAGGACATTTGATTAATTGGAAATTCAGCCATATAATACTACATTGACTATTTAATAGCCGCGAGCTTTCTTACTTGTGATAAGTAGGTACTATCTTTGGCAAACCAGCCCAAAACACTGAGGAGAGAATGAGTTCTTTCAGGCTGTTGATGTACCATATAATATTTACAAAACTATAAATTCGTATGAACCAATTAATGTTACTTATTTTCAAGAGAAACACACAGCTTTCATAGACTATTTTGTTGTTGTTAGCTGCGAAGTCGTGTCCAACCCATTGCAACCCTATGGACAACGTTCCTTCAGGCCTTCTCTACCATCTTGTGGAGTCCATTTAAGCTCACACCTACTGCTTCAGTGACTCCATCCAGCCACCTCATTCTCTGTCGTCCCCTTCTTCTATTGCCCTCAATCTTTCCCAGCATGAGGCTCTTCTCCAGTGAGTCCTTCCTTCTCATTAGGTGGCCAAAGTATTAGAGTTTCAACTTCAGGATCTGGCCTTCTAAAGAGCAGTCAGGGTTGATCTCCTCTAGGACTGACCGGTTTGATCGCCTCAAACCGGTCATCTTATACGCCGGAAAATACGGTAGGTTTGAACCCATGCTTGCTGCCTGGGGCTGACCAATTGCAGGACCAGAGATGGCCTGTCTGGGTTGCTGGAGAGCCATTAGCTCCTCCAGCAATGCACGTGGTGTAACACCACAAGCCCAATACATGACACCTATAAAGAGCAGAAGTGGAACCTTATAGCAGATATCATTTCTAAGAATCTTTGAAACCCAGCATGAAGTTAGAGAAACTCAACCATGGTGAGCCCCACGGCAAGCCCCTTCCTTCCACCTGTGTGATTGTCCCTGTTGAAGAACCTTACAGTTCTTTAGTAAATGAAATGATAAGATGGATTGGTCATTTTCATTCATGGCTATAAAGCTACAATAATTTTCCAAGAATTATTCAGTATTTGGGATTTCCCTCAGGTTTCCATTTACTGTACTTTGGATTTTGATGAGCAAAATACAATGAGAAAAATATTGCAAGCTGATAGACATCTATCAATCCATTTATCCATCCATTCACAGAACAAAGTCAGCCAGAGTTTGCCCTATAAAATTGCTTCTGAGCAAATCCTCAAATCACTCTTAGTCACATGAGTATACTGTCTGTCCATTGAGCTTCCCATACACACAATCCATTGTTCTCAGGCCTCTTTCTGAATGAATTTCACAGTGTAGCTGGTGCCAATGCAGATGCTGACACCAGGTGCCCAGGCTGATCAGATCTACCAGATACAATAGTTAGGTCTTCTGCTCTATTTATTTTACTTGCTGTCAGCTAGAACATGTAATGAGCCTGCTTTTCAGGAATGTAGAATGAATATATGGATAGATGAGTTTTTCCTGATGTGGTGTGTTTTGTCGATGTTTTAATTGTTAGTTTTATTTATTCAGCACTCAGAACTTTAGGTCAAGTGGACATATCTAAACAAATAAATAGCTCTGCAGTGCCAACCTAGAAAATATCATGTTTTTATAATACTGGATTACAATGTAACATTAACAGTATAAGTCCTGTATTGTATTAAAGCATACACAGGATAAAAATGAGAAAATATTGCTGACTTACTGATAGCTGAGTATCCCAAATTCCTGCTTTTATTGCTGGCTATTATGATTTGAGAAACATGGACTGTATTTTGTACCAACATAATGCTAAACAAAACACTAAGCCAAGCTTAACTCCAGAGGCATGAAGTTTGCCAGACAGGTGAGGAAGTAAGGGAAAAGCCCCTTTTGGCACATCACAATAGATCAGTCTCACAATAATTGATAATTGGAGCCCAAGAGAGCCTATATCTTTCAAGTGGGAAGATTTGTGGGCCTGGGAAGACGACAATGTGTAATTAAAACGAAAACTAAGATGGGAAGCTGATTGTCATATACTGTACAATGAAAAAAGGTGTGGCTTTATTCCTATATAAAGTATTCTATGCCAGGTTTAGTGACTGCTAGTCACAAGAGAAAAAGCTGGATCCTGATTACGCTCTTGTGATAGGTAAAGTACAGGCAGAAGTTTTAGAAAAAACAATATTATTTATTACTTATATTTTAAGATGGCAACAGTAAACATGATCCAAAATTTGGAACCCAATAAGCAAAGAATCCATGAAAAAAGATAGGAGAGGTGGAATCTAGAGTTTTAAGAATGATACACCAAAGTTGTTCTCAGTGTTTTCTCCCAGGGAGTGAGGCCAATAAATTGGCCAGACTGAGGCTTCATCTAAATGTGCAGCTGAGGCACGTTACTCATTAGAGTCTGTTCTTTCCTTGGCTTGTTTTTTTTGACAAATATCATCTCCTCACTGTTGTATCTTTATTGTGCCTCTGCTTAGGACTGGATGGATGAATTTCAGAGTTGAATGGGGTACAAGCAAGGAGTGATGATGATGATAATGAAGAAGAAGTTGGAAGGGACCTTGGAGGTCATCTAGTCCAACACCCTGCTCAGGCAGGAAACCCTTTACCAGGGGTGTCAAACAGCTGGCTCTTGGGCCAGATGCATCACCAGGAAACTGCACCCACTCCAATGCCACCAATGGAGAAAAAGCTCCGATACATCGTGTGACATCATGTGACATCACAAGTTTGACATGTCTGCCCTATACCATTTCAGACAAATGGCTGTCCAGTCTCTTCTTAAAAACGTCCAGTGTTGGAGCATTCACAGCTTCTGGAGGCAGGTTGTTCCACTGATTAATTGTTCTAACTGTCAGAAAATTTCTCCTTAGTTCTAGGTTGCTTCTCTCTTTGGTTAGTTTCCATCTGTTGCTTCTTGTCCTGCCTTTGGGTGCTTTGGAGAATAGCTTGATTCCCTCTTCTTGATTCCTTCTTCTTCCCTCTGAGTTATTGGAACACTGCTATCATGTCTCCCCTCGCCCTTTTTTTTATTAGACTAGACATTCCCAATTCCAGCAACCGTTCCCTATATGTTTTAGCCTCCAGTCCCCTGATCATTTTTGTTGCTCTTCTCTGTACTCTTTCTAGAGTCTCAACATGTTTTTTTACATCGTGGTGACCAAAACTGGATGCAGTATTCCAAGTGTGGTCTTACCAAGGCATTGTAAAGTGGTATTAATACTTCACGTGATCTTGATTTTATCCCTCAGTTAATGCAGCCTAGCAGTGTGTTGGCTTTTTTGGCAGCTGCAGCACACTGCTGGCTCATATTTAAGTGATTGTCCACTAGGACTCCAAGATCCCTCTCACAGTTGCTACTATTGAGCCAGGTACCACCTATGCATTTGGTTTTTCTTGCCTAAATTAGAACCTTACTTTTTTCACCATTGAATTTCATTTTGTTAGATAGCACCCAATGTTGAAATCTGTCAAGATCCGTCTGTATCTTAAGCCTATCTTCTAGAGTGTTGGCTATTCTTGCCAGCTTAGTGTCATCTGCAAATTTGATGAGTTCCCCATCTATCCCCTCATCCAAATCATTGATAAAGATGTTGAAGAGCACTGGGCCCAGAAAAGAGCCCTGGGGCACCCCACTTCATGCTTCCCTCCATGTTGATGTGGTTCCATTGAGGACCACATGCTGAGCACAGCCGGTCAGCCAGCTACGAATCCATCTGGTGGTGACCCTGTCTAACCCACATTTTTCCATTTTATCAAGTAGTAGGTTGTGATCTACTTTATCAAATGCCTTACGTAAGTCCAAGTAAATTATATCCACAGCATTCCTAATTTTGTCACCTGGTCAAAGAATGCAGTAAGATTTGTCTGGCATTATCCATGTTGGCTTTTGGTAATGACTTTGTTTGCCTCTAGGCAGTGGTGGGATTCAGCCGGTCTGCACCACTTCGGCAGAACTGGTAGCTAATTTTTTGTTGCCCAGGCCCAGAATGGACTTCCGGAAGCGGCATCCCCACAGAGAACCAGTTGTTCACATATTTGAATTCCACCACTGCTGCTAGACAAGGGACACGGTGGCTCAGTGGGTTAGGATGCTGAGCTTGTCGATCAAATGGTTGGCAGTTTGGTGGGTCGAATCCCGAGTGCCACATAACAGAGTGAGCACCTGTTACTCGTCCCAGCTTCTGCCAACCTAGCAGTTCGAAAGCACGTAAAAAATGCAAGCAGAAAAATAGGGACCACTACGGTGGGAAGGTAACAGCGTTCCGTGCGCCTTTGGTGTCTAGTCATGCTGGCCACATGACCACAGGGATGTCCTTGGACAAGCGCTGGCTCTTCAGCTTTGAAACGGAGATAAGCATCGGCCCCTAGAGTTGGAAACGACTAGCACGCATGTGCGGGGGAACCTTTACCTTTACCTTTACTGCCTCTAGGTGTTTGCTGATTCGTTGCTTGATTATCTTTTTCAGGATCTTCCCAGGTATTGAGGTCAGGCTGATAGGTCTATAGTTTCCTGGATCTGGTCTTTTTTTTTTTTTTTTTGAAAATGGGAACTACAGGAGTGCTCCAGGAGTCCCAGTGGGAGGGGGGGCTTGCTGGATATGCTTCAGCCAACTTGGATTCACTGGCTCCACCAGTTCTGAAATCAGTCATGTCAAGACAATTGTCCCTAGCCACCCCTAACTCCACTTCCTTCCTATTCTTTTCATCAGAGGCATGTCTAGCAGGGCCAGAGCAAGAGGCTCCTTCCCTGAGTCTGGTGAAATTTAGTTTTCCTCACTCCAACACTCCAAATTTTAAGTATAAGTAATCCCTGTTGTGTGGGAATGTAAGTTTTGGACCCACCTTAGGTACAAAACCAGCTGGGTGATCTTGGGCTCATCACTCTGTCTCAGCCCAAGGAAGAAGACAATGGCAAAGCACTTCTTGAAAACCTTGTCAGGGAAAGTGCAGGGACTTGTCCAGGCAGTCTCCAAGAACTGGACATGGTTGAACAGAAGAAAAAGAAAGATCTAATTTACACCAGCACCATTCATAAAATCTCTCCATACCTTTCCATTTTTGAAAATAAAAAAACAACCACCACCAACTGACCTTTTGCCTCCATCCATCCATCACCTCATGCGTTGCCATTTGCCTCTTATGGAGGAGCTCATCTATTACCTCTCACTATAATCTTTTCAATTTTCCCCTTTGTCTTAATCCACTCATTCTTCTTCCACTGATTTGTTTAGCTATTCATTCCTAGTTCATTATCTCCCTGTATGATCAAACCATTTCAATATACTTCACTCATATAGTTGCCATTTGTTGTTTTTTGTATTTAATTAGCATCCCATTCTCACTTTTTGTTATTTTTTCTGACATACCGAATGCTAATTTTCTTATTAAACGATAACATTACTCTTATACGTAAGCAGTTTTATTTCTTTATACAAACCTTCCTTCCTTCTCTTAGACTATATACTACCATGGGATTTTTACTAGCATTTCTCCATCTGTTTTCCCATCTTTAATAAAAATTCTGCCAAGTTACACAAACTCATCCACTTGCTCTAGTTTTCTAGTTGAAGATTCTTTTGTGCAAATCACATAGGGACTTGTCCAATGACTATGGTTGGTAGCATTTTGCAGCCCATCAGTTCTCTCTGGAAAGATCATCCCATAATGAAGTTCTTGTTGTGATTAAAAAAAAAAAGGAGAGGCAGATGCAAAAGAAACTGGGACCTCTGTTACTTTTATAGGTGTAAAGAAGACAACCTAACATTTTCCTCCCATGCCTAGAAAACTGTAGTCTCTTCAATATCTGGCCTGCCTAGATGGTGGAGTCACTCAGAAGAAAAATCTCCACAAGTTGATTTAAATCAAAAGGCAGGCTTCCATGGGCTGCCATTCCTCTAGATGCCCATTTCTTAAATCAATTCTCAGCACGTTCCAGCAATCGGGATGATCTCACAGCATTATAAATGTGTCCATTCCACGCAAGAACATTTAGAAAGCTCTTAGGACCAATGTCTGTGGAACAAGGGATTCTGTATCCCGGTCAGGACTGATACAATCTGAAAATGACAGGCCTTGGAGATTCAGCTCTGTCTGATTTCCTTCAGCAGCACTTGTAAATGGTGCTATTAATAGAAAATTACCTTCTATGGTCTTTCAGAGACCCGCTTCCTCCTATTCTTCTACTGTTTAAAATCAAGGCACAGAAGCATGAGTCTCTTTTGCTCTCCCCCTCCCACACTTGCTGTTATCTTTCTGTCCACTGAATGTCCTGCCAGGACTTAAAGTTGAGGCAGGGGGGTGGGGGCGCGGGGATCCGGAAACCTCTTTGTGTCTTTGTGATTGCTGAAATGTTCAGAACTGTTAAACAAATGGAAACATACACACAATGGAATGTAAAGGACTGGCTTCCTTCAGAGAATGAGAGACTATCCACATGGCAGACAAAGAGGCTGATATTAGGGGTTGCTTGGTCCAGAGCTGGGCGGTGACTAAATCTTTTAGTGCTACAGGATATTAGGACTGTAATCACTGATCCCCCAACCATTTCCTCACCCACCCTCATGTCTGGAGTGCTGTGGAGGATAATGTTAGGCCTAGTGCTTATATTCTGCTAAACCCAATGGTATTGCCCGTGTATAAACCATATCAACAGAAAAACCACACCTGAAGCTCCTTCAGCTCAGCTTTCAAGATTGCAAAAATAATAAGCTTGTGCATCATCTTCCATTTAATTTAACTCTTTCATACCACCAGTAGTGATCAGGGCCTGTAGCGTCAAGTCAGTCATGAAACATATTGACCCCAGAATGTAAATGTTGCAGCTGCAAAACAGCCACTAGATGAATAGAATGGGGCATATGGAAGAATATATAGAGAGATATACAGTGACTTCAAGGAGACTGTAGATTGAATTCTTAACAACAGTGGGATGTACCATGGTGGCAATATTTTTGAAAATTACAGCCCTAAATGTACTTCCTCCAATGAAGAGCTGGAGATTCTTGTTAAAATATTGTATACCAGGTTGTACTTTGTACAGAATTATGAACTTTCTGAACACTGAGTTTGATGCCAAAGTTGAAATGCCCAACACTATTTTTTTCCAATTCTCATTTCTTGATGGAAAAAAAAGAATCATTGCACAAAGCATTTCTTAACTAGAAAGCACAGTCTTTCTTTTTTGTCCTAATTTAGAGGGGTGCCGTGTTAGCCTCACCTTGCATAAGAGGCTTTTTTGTTTTTGTTTTTCGTTATTTGCATACCAAGGGCAGCTTCAGAAAAATTAGTTGGCAATACAAAGACCATGATGACAAGAGCAAGGATATATACATTAAATATAAATAGCGTGTGATTGAAACCTGAGGAAATAAATGAGGTGATGTTAAACACTTTAGGGATATGCTCTAGCAGTAAAATAGACTCTTGCTTATGACAACTCATGTCATACTAAGAACTCCTATTTACCAAGACAATTCTTGTCTTGTGCCTTGAGATAATCACAGTGAAAAGCTCATTTCTTCAGCTTTCAGTGATTTTTTTTTACTGCTGCTAGAATTACAAACATCCAACTTCGGCAAATGTACTGAGAAGGCCAAAGACAGTGAACACTCTCCAGCATATATTTTTTTTCCTAAGAAGGCGCTCATAATCCAGCAGAATATATAAAAGCATGCCAAATGGGATGACACATTTCACTGTGGCTGTTTCTGTTGAGAGATTCAAGGGTTGGCTCTGCCTTCTACTCATTTCTAAAACTGTACGGCAGCTGGCCAAACCTGTCTCCTTTTAAACATCTGTAGACCTTCATGATCAAACTTGCTTCATGAGGAATGATGAGATTTGAGTCCACATTCTGAATTTCCCATTCTATTCCCGATAGGATTGCTTGGCCGTGTTCAAATTTTGTTATCTTTGTAGTGCTCAAAGCGACTGTAAGCTCTAGAAATTATGTGGGATCCTTGGGGCTCTCTGAACTTTCTTGCAGGCGTTTCATTACAAAACTAGGTAACATCATCAGTGCACTGATATACCAAGAATATCCAAATCTCACTGTGTATATCAGTGCCCTGATGTACAAATATTCTCTTCTATTGGTAGTAGAAAATCTTTGTGTTTTCTCAGTCAATTTGATAAAAGAGGATTTGCTTTAGAAATTCCCTCAAAGGAGAAGAACATTCCAGAGAAGTTCTCATCAGAAAAGGGCAGTACTCTTGCATTTATTCAGCTGTAAGGTGCCAATGTATGTAACTATCTTGCCTTTCTTTATGCAGTGATGTCCACAGTGGCCTCCTGCTTTGTTTCTATTAAATCCCAAAGGACATCAACCAAGAGTCTCTCCCATTTGACTTTTCCAACAGTGATACTAGGAGTCCTATCCATGACATTGTTGGAAAATGTCTCCTTACACTTTAGAAATCGGAACTCCCAGTTTCTAGAGCTCGGTGGTCAGTTTCCAAAGCATTACTTTTTCCCAGCTCCATCATATGCAACAGTTGGTTGTGCTTCTGCCGAATTAAGTTTTCTATTATACATGATATAAATTAGGCTTTCCTGCTTGACTGAATTGCACGTGGATAAACTAAACTGAGAATGGGAAAAATGAGGTGCCCTGCTCCCCAATCCACATGTGCACTAGCCCTAAAAGGCAAGATCCATAAGGAGGTTTTCAACATGCTCAATTGATATAAGTAGAAGTCTCAGTGTAATAATTATCTCCTTGTGCTTATTCATTTATTTCTTGAATTACAGACTGATTCAGCGTGGTGTACAATTAAAAAAACATAAAAGGCCTAAAAATCATGTAAAATGCTTTAAGAAAAGAGCCAGACAAAAGTAAGAATAAATTAAGATAAAAATTAAAAAGTGGGAGGACGGCCATCAAGGCATCAACCAACCCTTGGGTTTCATGCTGCTCGGTGATCTCCAGGTGAGTTGGCAGAGCCTGCCAGGATAGTGGAGGCCTGCCTTACCTCTGGAGAGAAGGTTTTCCAGAAGGTGAGGACAATGGCACTGGACCCCACCAGTCAAAATTCCTTAATTGATGGGTTTCGTAACATACCTTCCCTACCTGAGTGGCAGGAAATTTGTTTGATTTTTCCTGCTCTTGATTATGACATCCATATGCCTTTCCCCTAGGAACTCAAAGAGGGTTTCCTCTCCTTCAGTCTTCAAATAACAGTCTTGTGAAATAGTTTGTATTATCTGATCATTTTTATCCTCACATGCTTGAGTGGAGCTATGTACCTGAGTCCCCCTGGTTTCAATCCATCATTTCAACTATTATGTCACACTGGGTTTCAAATAAACCAGGCAAAGTATTTGTGCAGCTATCCCAAAGGTGCTTTTTCATGAGGCAACTGGACTTTCTTGTTTTTCTTTGTAGATGTTTCGCTTGTCATATAGGAAGCTTCATGTAGCTCTTTTCTTAGAATGGCAAATCTTAGGAAATATGGAGATGGAGGTGGCATACAGATTTTGCTATTGATTCTCACATGTCAAAGAAAAGGTGCTAGAACTCACACATGTCATACAACCCGCCTTGCCTACCCTACAAGGTTCCATCCAAAAAAGGTGCTGGAACTCCGTTCTGAGCGTTTTATGAGGAAAAAAAGCCCTGATTCTCACACAATCTAAACTCCTTTGCATTTTTGAGGTGTTGTTCCATGTTCATATTCAATCATAATTAAATGCCACAAATTTTATTTATTTTCCTATATTTTCCCCCCTCCCCCCCATAAGTTTCATGGCACGGCAACTGCAGCTTAAGGAAGCCCCTTCTCCTATAAACTTTTCTCTTTTGTAAGACATCCTTTAGGAGATGTAATCATGTCACCGAAAAAAAAGGTGAATGGAATCTAATTGTATTAAAAATAATGATACATTTTTTTAAAAAATCCTGAAAAAACACAGCCTTTCCCCCCCCCCCACCCCTTCGGAGTCGAAAAGGCAAAAATCATGGCCAAAGAAAATGTATAAAACTTTTCCATTTTGGAGATTATTTGTTTCTTCTCTGAGTATCAGATGTCAGATGTCAGCAGCTAATTGCAGGGAAGGATTATTGCTTGCAGATTTTGTGGCTGGCCCGACTGAGAATCAGATAGAAGTTTTGGATTTTCTGTTTAGAAAACCTAAAAATCATAGAGTTGGTAAAGAGCACTTAGGCCACTGAATCCAACCTCCTACTCAGGGCAGGAAGGCAACTCTGAAGTATTCCAGACAGATGGATCCCTAGCCTCTAATCAAATGCATCCCAATGAATGTGTTCAGTTCTCTGGATAACTGGTTCTGCTGATGAACTGTTTGGTTCCATCTATATTCATTATGTGTCATCTACATCTGATTAGCACTTCCTCTGCATGTTCATCCAAGGGCCAAGGACCAAATACTGTGGTAATGTTGTGGTCAATCTCTCGCTGATAAAGAACTAGTGATGAGCAAGATTTGACTATGATGTTTTGAAACAGAGATGTATCCACTTAACTGTCATGCCATTTGACCACATTTAACTAATTTACTAATCAAAACATCATGATTTATTTTGTCAAACAAAAGAAGTCTGCAGCAATTGTGCAATCTATTAAGGAAGTTGCCCAGTGAAAAATATGAGATAAGGTTAGCCTGGCAAGAATTCTTTGTGACAAATCAGCATTTATTTCTGTTAATCATCATATTGTTTTCAAGCTCCATCTCTTTAGAATCTATAATGTTTCCAATCCTTTTCTACCATTGTGAAGACATTTGTTCTTATCCATTTATCTGGTTCTTCATTAGTTCCTTGGGATTTCTCAAAGATGATGCATAAAGCTATGGCCAAACCATCAGCAAGTTCCCTTAATGCTCTTGGATAAAATTCAACTGTCCGTTCCTTCAAACGGATACATCTAGACCATGCCTTTATCAGTCTCAAGCTTGAGTTCTTGTTTTTCATAGTAGCCTGACAAAATAAATATTTTTGTTACGTTTGACTGGCTGTGCATTTTGTTTGTTATCCATCAACATTTTGCTGTCTTCACTGAGCTTTCTACAAGGTCAAACCAAAGTACCAAGGGAAGCTGCATTCAATCAGCAAGCATTTCAAAATTGCAAAGAATTGTGAAACTGTACACAACACAGTCAATCACTTCAGATCCTCAAAAACTTGCATTTACTTATTTGTCAAATGGGGAGGGGCTGTATGCTACTTAGCATTTTACATCAGCTCAGCATACAAATGTGTTTTTATAGTCACTGTGAAATACAGAGAAAGGGTAAGAGTAAGTATCAGAAGTCTGGATCATGACTTAATGCAGATCAGAATGTCTTTTCTCTAGAATGGAGCAAGCAGACCTGTTCTGGTTTGGGCCTTCACAAAAATCTAATCCTTATCTACTTTCCCATGAGCCCTGTGCACTGAAAAGGGCCCCAATGTGTCAGCTGTTCAAAAGTGATTGATATTTATTTAAATGCAATGGTGGGAAAGAGAGGGAAGAGAAATAGCAAACTGAGCCAGATTGGAATATCTCCCAGGTAACTTTCAATGGATCTGATTAATTATGTGCCATCAAGTTGTTTTTGTAGTCCTCAACTTACAACCATTCATTTAGTGACCATTTGAAGTCACAATGGCACTGAAAAAGTGACATATGACCATTTTTCACACTTACCACCATTGTGGCATCCTCATAAAGCATGGGGTAGACATTCTATACCTATCTATTGTGCCAATGGAATCATACTCTTGTTTCCATCTAGTGGTGATCTATATTTTGTTGTCCAGGAAGGGTAGTCATGGCAATGCAGTTTCACCTGTCTGCCAAGCAGGATGCATGGCTGGAGTGGAATTGGTTTTTATGAACAGAAATGACGTGTGATGAAGAAATTATGTCTTCCTATAAGAATTATTTTTGTGAACTTATTGTGCATTGCAGCCTCTTCATTATCACCATCTTTCTTCAACTTATATAGTTGGTATAATTAGCTGACAATACAGCACAGATATCTCGATATTTGATGGATTGATATTTTCGGAAATGTCTATGGAGATTCTTAGTCATCCAGGTCATGGTTATCCCAAAGGTTCTTTTTCAAGAGGCAACTAGACTTTCTGTTGTTGTTTGTTTGGGGTTTTTTTGTTTGTTTTTGGAAGACATTTCGCTTCTTGGATGAGAAGCGAAACATCTGCAAAGAAAAAACAGAAAGTCCAGTGGCCTCTTGAAAAAGCACCTTGGTGTATTTTCTGGAATGGTGACTTCAGATATTGCATTGAAAGGACTCTTTTCTGCAAGCAATACTGACTATGGCTTAGCCATTGAAAAATCAGAGCATTTTTTGGTTCATTAGCAGATGGACATAAAAAAGAATATTTCCTTCCTTCCTTTTTCACATTCCATGCCAAAATGCAACTAACACATTATCAGCTGCTACTTTGTTGAGCTCTAGTTTGTCAAAAGATGTTGGTGACTCTGTGTTAAAACAATCCAACTTGATCTATTTTTCCCCTAATTTCTATTTCCCAATTGATGAAAGGTGCAAAGAGGCCAACCAACAGGGGTGTCCACAGGGTATGGTAGAGGTCAACCCTACAAGGTAGAGCAGATCATCAGAAAACTGGTTTTACAATGACTGATGAAAATCTGATAAAGCAAATTAGAAATCAGGGTCCAGCACATATTAAACGGATATATCTTGCATTGATAGAAATTGACTCAGAAACAGAACTTGTTAAAGATTGTATGATTAAATGGGCCCAAAATATCCAGGAAGTTATTACAATGGACATGTGGGAAAGGATTTGGGTGAGGAACGTAAAATTTACACAAGCTCAAAATTTAAGAGAGAACTTTTATAAAATGTTTTATAGATGGCATTTAGATCCTAAAAAGCTTGCAAGTATGTATCCGAATTATCAGCCTAAATGCTGGAGGTGCGGTGACGAAGATGCAACATATTTTCACATATGGTGGACTTGTAAAAAGGTTAAGGCTTTCTGGATAAAAATTTGGTGGAATATGCAGAAGATTTTTAAGCAAAGGATAAAGTTTTGTCCGCAACTTTTTTTGTTGGGAATAGTTTCAGATGCTACAGTTGTGGACACTAAGTTGATACTGAATTTAATTACGGCAGCAAGACTCTTAATAGGTCAGTATTGGAAGAAGGAGGAACTGCCGACTATAGAAGAATGGACTTTAAAGGTTTCCGACCTGGCAGAGATGGCAAAGATATCGGCTTATTTGAAAGATCACTCGCAAGAACGTTATATTATGGAGTGGAGAAAATGGATTGAGTATATCCAGAACAAATATGGGACTAAAAAGTTTCATGTAGCATTTGAATAAGTCTTCCTTTTTTTCTTTTTTTTCCTCTTTTTTATATTTTATATTAATAGTGTTTGTAGTTATCCTATATGAGCTAGAGAGTGATAGATTTTATAGTTTATGGTTGTTAGCATATGGATGTTTATGATTGTTCTTTTTGTTTTTTATACCTTGTACTTAGCTCTGGGAAGTTGGGGGGGAGGGGGAGGGGAGGTGGGGAGGGGTAGGGAGGGAGGGATAGGGGAGGGGTAGGGGGGACTGTTAAAGATAAAATGTATGATAAAACTTTTCAATAAAAAAAAGGTAGAGCAGATCATGAAATGGGCACTGCATAGACCTAAATCTACTGTTATTATAATGGGTAATGTAAAGCCTGAATGTGCTTCCCCTCCTCCCTCTTTATCTTCATGAGAAGTAAAGGGGAACATGTTTTTGGCATTGTAGTAAATCTCTTTCTTTATGTGGGTTTGAATTACATTTATCTGTTCATTGTCTTGGTAATGGATCATCCATCTTTCCATCAAGGCCATCTTCTATACTCTGCATATTTACATCAAATATATTTAGATGTTAGTTTTAATCATAAATGCTAAGCTTTGTAAGCCGCCCTGAGTCTTCGGAGAAGGGCGGGATATAAATGGAATTAAAATAAATAAAATAAATACAGCCAGACTTTGCATAGGATAAGATTTACTCCAATGGGGAGTCATGTTCTGAAGTTAAGTATTTTTCTTTTGCCTAAAATTAAGGAAAGCTCCATTCCCAGAACTCCTCTAAATGCTCCATCTCTACAGTATGGTTGTTTCAGTTTTCATGGCAGATTAAAAAATAAAAAGAAACAGGTCGAAGGTTATTAAGCTACCCCATCCCTTTGCAGAAGTCCTTTCTATAAGCATAGAAATATGGATCACCTGCACCTCTGACTTGGGGAGAAAAAAAGGGGGAAAGAGGGGGAAAAGGGGGCAGGAAGAGATAGTCTTCCAAACTTCTTTCCAACAGTTTGTAAATATGGCAACTAATCAAAAATTCATCTGCCTCTGATCATGCCCTTACAGCACACAATGGAGAATTTACTGACTGGGAGAAAGGATAGCTGGGTTGTTTGTGTGTCATGGGAACAGAACTCATGATGAATGTGTGTGAAATTTCCCTTTTCATCTGGTTTCAATCCAGTTTTGAGTCTGTATGAGGGAATGGAGTCGATGAGATTTGCTAAATTTGATTACTGCTGCTTAGGAGAACAGGAATGTTGCTCTTGCTTGTGGCCACTGCTATATTTCCAGTGGGGACACTCTAATTACTTAAGAGCACAAAAATATGCATGTCTGAAGAGTGAGTTTAGGTGGAAGTAAAATGGTGGTTCCACATGCAATTTGTATGTATGTTGCTTAGAAAAATCCATCAGTATCAACAGGTCAAGGTCCTGGTCTATTTTTACTCAAAGATTGCACATCTCCCGGCCTTTATCTCCTAAGCTAGTATTTTCCTTTTTTCCTCTTTTTTTTCAAACTAGATTTTTAATTATTTGCTTTCCTCTATTGACTTGTGCATTAACACCAAACTTGACTTGGCTTTTAATCCATCTATTCTTCTTCCCTGACTACTGAAATGAAATGCCAGTCCCTGTAATACACATATTAGTTCAGTGAAACAAAACCACCTTAATGCTTCATAAAAAAAATTATTTTATTTATTTATTTTTATTTTAATTCCATTTATATCCCGCCCTTCTCCGAAGACTCAGGGCGGCTTACAAGCTTAGCAGTAGCCTTCATTCTATGTATATGCCTGCTTATTAGGGCTTTCACACACACACCCAAGCGGCATTATTACAAAGTCAGCTTAATTGCCCCCAACAATCTGGGTCAACAACAGATGACATACACTTTATCCAATGTACACTTACCGGAGAACTTAGTACGTCTTAGTTCTATATTAATTTCCTACATTAAACATATTTAATGTGTCCTATATTAAAGTATAATAACAGGTAGACATCTTTATAAGAGAATGTCAGTGTTATGGAGGGTAAGATGATTGTGGATATTAGTCATGAATGTTTTGTCACTATTGATAGGTAAGGAAGGTATGAGATTTCTCAGCAATTTCAGGGGAAAATCAGGAAAAAGTGCTATTATTCTCATATCTTGGTTGGGGGTATCTTCATAGGCATTGTGCTGGTCACTGAAGAAACAGAAGAATGAACTACTTTTGTTGTCTATCCAACACAGCTCTTCTTAAGATCTTATATCCACATTGGAAATGAGTAAAGTTTAAGCAAAGTAAGAATGGATTGATTTGTTTCCAGTCCAAAAAGCAATTTTTATTACTGGATCATTATCATTAGTTTTCACTCCAAATTATTCCCTAAACACTGTAATTACTACATTACTTTGTATGCAAGTCCTTTGGGAATAATAATAATAATAATAATAATAATAATAAAAACATGTGTTTTTTGTTACAATTCTAGTTGCAAGCCAGGCTATAAGCTGAAATGAATCAAAGAAAACAATAAGGGAGAAGAACAAACAGACTGGTGGGGCTATACTGTTTATTTATTTAACATTTTAATGGTATGTAAAAAGGAAACTTTCCGCCAAGGACTAATGCGTTAAATCAAACAAATGTTATACATGTTTTAATATAATATTATTCAGTTAAATTTTAATATCTAACTTGGTTTTCTTAACAATGAAAAATCAGAAATCAAGCCTATGAACTGGAATATCCATCCTAATCGCTAAAGAGTCCTCCTGGTGAAATTCCCAATAGTGAAATGCTTGTTCAAATGTTGAATAAGAGAAGAGTTCCTTGCCCATTATATAATTGATGAAGAACAGGTCTTTTCAACTTAGAATTAGCAGGTATTATATATTATATATGTATTGTTTTATGTAAAGTTTTTTTTAATGCTAGGGGAATTTGAAAATACTTAAGATTCTGGCACATGTTTAAGTGTCCAGCTTTAAAAAAACAACACCTGAAGATTCCACACTTTTTTTGTCAAAGGCTACTCAAATAACAAACCTCACAGCCCAAGTACTATAGACCGGGCCAGGAATTGATTCCACAGGAAGACTAAAATGGCTTTTATTGAGACTGGCTATAATAACAGAATTTTGCAAGTCTGATTGTCCTACTCCTCCTCTTACTCCTTCTTTAGCCCGGGTGAATTAGGGAGGTGTCTATCTGATCTGCTTCCAAGTACTTTCTACTTGTTTGAGCTTTAAGCTGTGGTTTTCCTCTTGTCACTTTGGTAAAACATCTCCCCTATCTCTATCAAAGTCATCTCCCTTATTCTCTACAAAACTGCATCAATGGGTCTAATTAATTGATTGATCTACAGTATGGATGCCACAGACTGCTTTATTTTTCTGCCCTGATTATGATTGTTTGCTATTTGCAAACTTAGATTTCCCCCATAATGTTAATTTCCTTGATCACCAGGATCACAGCACAATTGGTACAGTACAATAGTAATATAGCCAGCGGTGGAATTCAAATACCTGAACAACCTGTTCCCTTATTTGATGCAGGCCTCGGCCTCCAAGGCCTAGAATGGGCTTCTGAAAGTGGCATCCATGCCCTTCCGGCGGTCTGTTCTAGGCCTGAGAGGCCTCCTCCAAGGCCTAGACTGGACTTCTGGAAGCCAGCTGGTCCTCCGAATGTAGCAAAATTTTGCTACCGGTTCTACCGAACCAGTGCAAACTGACTGAATCCCACCACTGAATACAGCTATTCCTCAACTTTGTTTAATGACTTTTTGAAATTACAATGGCACTGAAAAAAGTGACTCATGACTAGTGCTCACATTTACAACCATTGCAGCATCCCCATAGTCATGTGATTGTGATTCAGTTTCTGGGCAACTGACATGTATTTATGATAGTTGCAGCATCCCAGGGTCACATGATTGCTATTTGCAACCTTTCCAGGGGGCTTCCAAACAAAGTAAATGGGGGAAACTGGCTTCACTTAACAACCATGTTGTTCGCTTAATGACCATGTCAAAATTGTTATAAAATCAAACATGGTTGTGTGATGATTCACTTAATAACTGCTTCAGTTAGCAATGGGAAATCTGGTCCCAATTGTGGTTTTAACTGAGGACTATTTGTATACACTAGAGAGGAATATGTATGTATTCATGCATGTATGTCTATGTGTATGTATGTTGCCATGTCTGAGAGAGAGAGATGGACTCATCATCTTTTGCCTAGTGAAATATATATTTATATTATTGAAATATATAATATATAGCCAAATATATAAATCCCCCAAATGGAAACTATGATTTTATCCTTGCTTTAGCTTGGTGTTTTCCAACTTCCAGATATGTATACCTGAACTCCCAGAATTCTCAGCAGTAGGCATGCTGGCTGGGAAATTCTGAGTTTCACTCCATACACTGGAAAGTGGTTTACCTTGGGAAATACTGGTCTAACTCATGGGGACAGAATTGCAGAAACAGAAACAAGAACAGGTAAATATGTAAAGGCATGAAAGTTACTGAGAAGGGCAACAACAAATGTTCCCAATAAACATCATTATTTTCAGGGAAATTTTATGTTTACGTGGGTACAAATTAGTCAAAATTTGGATTAGTATGATTCCGTTTTAAAGCTCTGGGCTATGTACAGTTGGTTTGCTCAAGGATAGTGATTGTTCTCGTGTCTCTGGCACAGAATGTCATTTAAATGTCTTTCCCTTCTGTCATACATAATAAGTAGGAATTAATGAAAATAATTATTAGAAGCATCTGGAGATGCTTTAGGGGTTCCTTGACTGACTTCTCACTTTCATGTGAAACAATTAAGTTGTGTTACTGAACATAAACCCTAGCAAACATTATCAAACTCAAAAGACACTTTCAAGCCCCATCCAGATGCCTTTTCTTTATGGCTTTTTCTCTCCCACTTGCCTGATCATGATCGAAAGAATGTGGATATTATTAACTGACCTTCTCTGACCTCTCCAGCATTTCTCTGGAATTAAAGCTAAATCAGTAAATATGAGGCAGAAAGTCAGACAAGAAAACTGCAGGACGATTGCCTTACAGAGCTAGAAAGGAATGTTGGAGGAATAATCCACTATACAGTTGGACTATCATACGGGCTTCAAAAATACAGTTGACCACTAGATGATAAGAAAGGGATGCAGAAAACTCTAGTACATTGTTGCCATCTAGTGAAAGTCTGGATTTTTGTAGCCAAGGTATTATAAAGAAAAATGGTAGATAAAAGTAAACTGCTACTGCCCTGAGATTAATTATAATTTTCACATCTTCAGCCCTCATTGTCAACTCCTATCTTGAAGTTGTAGTTCCACCCAGTGAGAAGGTCCAGGCCTTACATACCACTTTGGGCAGATAACACTGTCACTTCTTTGTTTATTACATTTATAAAATTTATAATGGAGAGATATTGCTGCAAAACTGTGCAGTGAAATTATTCTTATATCAGAACCAATATGACCATTTTAAGCAAGTTGTATACCCACTGTAATGGATTTGGAGAGATAACAGGAAAAATTAAAGTGTAAAAACCTAGATTCAAAAAGCAAATCTGTTCATATTTAGTGGGTGTAAAAGAGACAGCTAAAGATTCCACTAACCATGATTTGGGTGTCTAACTTCCACCAACTTTTCCTCACAAATAGATGCAAGTGACTGGCATTATACTGTTTCTGAAATATGCCACAGCCTGACATATCCTGAAGTATTTTATATAATTTTATTGAACACTTTAATTAAAAAGATAAGTTACAAACTGAAAAAATAGAAAAAATAGAAAGTGCAGAAAAGAAAAAATAAGAATGTACCATAATAAAATAAACAGAAATATATGAAGACATTATTCACCCCTTCATAACAACAAGTATAAACAATTTATATTTTAAAAGCCTGTCAAGCAGAAAAATGCATGTATGTATAACCGACACAAAATGAAGTTCCTCTGGATTAAAATAGGTTTCTTTGGCAATTACAGTAACAGCTATATAAATATGCCCCATGTTTCTGCATTTATAAAGGATCATAAAATATTCCATATTTTTAAACCCATTAAAAAAATCGTCTTAGCCAGGATATTGCATGCACTGCCAAAAAGTGGTCTGGATTTTTTTTTTAGATCCGCACATCTCTGTTTATAGCTTCATGCTTGAATTAGGGTGTTGTGAATCCAATATACAGTATTTGAGTCACAATAGATTAACCACAAGCTTTTTGCATGGGGCTGCGTGCATGTTGAAAGATCTTTGTTGCACAACGACTGGGAAATAATATGCCTGAATGATTCATCATGAGTGTGAGTGTGTAAACATGCTAAATGCAATCCAAATGCTTCTGTCAAAATTGGTAGTTTATGCTTGAGACAAGCTACTGCTCACCCTCCGGCTAAAAACCTGATGGCTGTAACTGTATGCCTCATCACTGGAGACATAGCCTTGCAAGATGGTGCCTTAGTTTGGCTCTCTATTGACTGACAGCCTGTTTGCCTATTGTGGTCAGTGCTTATTTCTAGTGGGGTCACAAAGTGCAACTAAAGATGATGCCCAGCAGGCATTGATTTTATGGAAAAACCTATGACATGATTGGCTTTAAATCATAAGATGAGACAAAAAATTAGTCAAATTATACATGAGGGAAGGCAAGAAAACATTGTGACAATGACAAATGCCATTACATTTCCAGTCCCACCCATTGCCTACAAAGAAATTTAGCCCTGAGGAGAATGAAAGTTTCCCATTCTCTGATTGACCTATATTTGAGCATCATGCATAAAGCAGTGCCTACAACAATTTACAGAATTAAGCTCAAGCTCTTATCTTAGGTATCAGTGAACTAAAATGGACAGGAATGGGTGAATTTAATTCAGATGACCATCAGGTATACTACTGCGGGCAAGAATCCCTCAGAAGAAATGGAGTAGCCTTCATAGTCAATAAAAAAATAGGAAAAGCAATACTGGGATACAATCCTCAAAATGACAGAATGATCTCAGTTCGAATCCAAGGCAAACCATTCAGTATCACAGTAGTCCAAGTCTATGCCCCAACCACCAGTGCTGAAGAGGATGAAATTGACCGGTTCTATGAAGCCCTACAGCACCTTATAGAACTAACACCAAAAAATGATGTCCTTATCGTCATGGGGGATTGGAATGCTAAAGTAGGAAGCCAAAAGATAACTGGAATAACAGGCAAGTTTGGCCTTGGAGTACAAAATGAAGCAGGGCACAGGCTGATAGAATTTTGTCAACAGAATACGATGGTCATAGCAAACACTCTTTTCCAACAACCCAAGAGACGGCTTTACACTTGGACATCACCAGACGGTCAACACAGAAATCAGATTGACTATATGCTCTGCAGCCAAAAATGGAGAAGCTCTATACAGTCAGTAAAAACAAGACCAGGAGCTGACTGTGGCTCAGACCATGAGCTTCTTGTTGCAAAGTTTAGGCTTAAATTAAAGAAAGTAGGGAAAAGTGCTAGGCCAGTCAGGTATGAATTAAATCATATCCCTGTTCAATATACAGTAGAGGTGACAAATAGATTTAAGGAATTAGATCTGATAGACAGAGTGCCTGAAGAACTATGGACAGAGGTTCGCAACATTGTACAACAGGTAGCAACCAAAACCATCCCAAAGAAAAAGAAATGCAAGAAAGCAAAATGGCTGTCTGAGGAAGCTTTGCAAATAGCTGAGGAAAGGAGGGAAGCGAAAGGCAAGGGAGAAAAGGAAAGATATGCCCAATTAAATACAGAATTCCAAAGAATAGCTAGAAGAGATAAGAATGCTTTCTTAAATGAACAATGCAAAGAAATAGAAGAAAACAATAGAATAGGGAGGACCAGAGATCTTTTCAAGAAAATTGGAGAGATGAAAGGAACGTTTCATGCAAAAATGGGCATGATAAAGGACCAAAATGGCAGGGACCTAAGAGAGGCAGAAGAGATTAAGAAGAGGTGGCAAAATTACACAGAAGAACTATACAGGAATGAGCTTAACATCCCTGACAATCACAATGAGGTGGTCACTGACCTCGACCAAGACATCCTAGAATGTGAAGTGAAGTGGGCCTTAGAAAAGCTGAGCAACAACAAAGCTAGTGGAGGTGACAGTATTCCAGCTGAGCTATTCAAAATCTTAAAAGACGATGCAGTAAAAGTGCTACACTCAATTTGCCAGCAAATTTGGAAAACTCAACAGTGGCCACAGGATTGGAAAAGATCAGTTTACATTCCAATTCCAAAGAAAGGCAGTGCCAAAGAATGTTCAAACTATCGCACCATTGCACTCATTTCTCATGCTAGTAAAGTTATGCTTAAAATTCTACAAGCTAGACTCCAGCAGTATGTGGATCGAGAACTACCAGAAGTACAGGCAGGATTTCGAAGAGGCAGAGGAACTAGGGATCAAATTGCTAACATACGCTGGATCATGGAGAAAGCTAGAGAGTTCCAGAAAAACATCTACTTCTGCTTCATTGACTATGCTAAAGCCTTTGATTGTGTGGATCATAACAAACTGTGGCAAGTCCTTAAAGAGATGGGCATACCAGACCATCTTATTTGTCTCTTGAGAAACCTATATGCGGGCCAAGAAGCAACAGTGAGAACTGGACACGGAACCAATGATTGGTTCAAAATTGGGAAAGGAGTCTGGCAAGGCTGTATACTGTCGCCTTGCCTATTTAATTTATATGCAGAGCACATCATGAGAAAGGCAGGGCTAGATGAATCAAAAGTTGGAATTAAGATTGCCGGAAGAAACATCAACAACCTAAGATATGCAGATGACACCACTCTAATGGCAGAAAGTGAAGAGGAACTAAAGAGCCTCTTGTTGCGAGTGAAGAAGGAGAGTGCAAAACTTGGGTTGAAACTAAACATTAAGAAAACCAAGATCATGGCATCTGGCCCTCTCAATTCCTGGCAAATAGATGGGGAAGAAATGGAGGTAGTGACAGATTTTATTTTCCTGGGCTCCAAGATCACTGCAGATGGGGACTGTAGCCAAGAAATTAAAAGACGCTTGCTCCTGGGGAGGAAAGCCATGGCAAATCTAGACAGCACACTAAAAAGCAGAGACATCACCCTGTCAACAAAAGTGCGTATAGTCAAGGCTATGGTCTTCCCAGTTGCAATGTATGGCAGTGAAAGCTGGACCATAAGAAAGGCTGAACGACAAAGAATTGAAGCCTTTGAACTCTGGTGCTGGAGAAGACTCCTGCGAGTCCCTTGGACTGCAAGGCGATCAAACCGGTCAGTCCTAGAGGAGATCAACCCTGACTGCTCTTTAGAAGGCCAGATCCTGAAGCTAAAACTCAAATACTTTGGCCATCTAATGAGAAGGAAGGACTCACTGGAGAAGAGCCTAATGCTGGGAAAGATTGAGGGCAATAGAAGAAGGGGACGACAGAGAATGAGGTGGCTGGATGGAGTCACTGAAGCAGTAGGCGTGAGCTTGAATGGACTCCGGAGGATGGTGGAGGACAGGAAGGCCTGGAGGAACGTTGTCCATAGGGTCGCGATGGGTCGGACACGACTTCGCAACTAACAACAACAACTTATACGTAGGCGCTACAGTATGTAGACCACATCCACACGGCTTTCTCAGCAGCAAAACTGGTGATTTGTGATTGCTGCCTTATATGTTTTTTCGACTTCCCAATCTAGGCTAATAAATTAAGATTTCTTGTGGTGTCCCATCCATTTATCAACCCCCGCTGCTTTGTTTTCTTAAGCTAAACTAAGATCCAATAGGCAGGGTGATAAGTGGAGGACTAACATTTCCTTACCATCCTCTAGTGATGGATACATTTCCAATAACTCCTTGTACAGTAGATCCACACAGTCAAAAACCATAGAAAAAAAATAGAAAATTGCAAAAGAAAAAATTGGCAGTTCACTATAAATCTGTATTTCAGCTTGGCTGCTTAAAGATGTGTGGACTTCAACTCCCAAAATTCCTCAGTCAACAAATGATTTCTGGGAGTTGAAGCCCACCCATCTTAAAGTCACCAAGTTTGGAAAGCACTGCTATAAATGATGTTTGTTATACAGTATAGCAAATTAATATGTGACTCCCACTGTACCGCCCTGAGCATAGAGTGTGATTCTCTCTAGAGATTTCTCATTCTGCTCCAATAGCATTTATAGCATTTTGTTTGCCAAATTTCCCCTGGACTGCTAGCTAAGTTGAATTCCCTCCTGCTTAGAACATAAGAAAGGGGAAAAAAAGAATATCCAGCCTCTAGCTGTGAACTTTTTCGATCTTTACCCTTATCATTAGGTAACAACCTATATACGTATGAACAGTACAATTCACATTCATTAAGAGCTTCCAACAACATGAAACTATTGATTTCAATGGCTATGAATCTCCTATGGTCATGCAGGGAAGCAGGCTCTGTGTTAGCTGTGGTGACTCACACAATAGACTGAGCAGTCTCCTTAAAGAAGCAGCACATTTCTAATATCCAGTATGTGCTAAACCAAAGGAATGTTCTCTCCTCTTACAAATGTCCACAATGTCTGCATAAAGGCTTGTGTCATCATTTCTCTCTCAATCTATAGCTGGCATCTTGATCCCTCTTCCATAACATTGAAAGTTCCCAAGCTTCAGTTCATGCCTACTCAGTTGACTTCTAGCTTCACACACAAGCTACCAATTGATGCTCTGGAATTTTGGGGGTCTTCTTGTCTCCAGTTATGAGTAGCCTGTCTTACTCCCACTGAGTTCCTAACAACCTTCTTTTCTTCTTTCCCTCTTTGTCTCTTATGCCTTCATTTCTGAGCAAAATTTCTACTTCTTTCTCCAAAGTAGTTTTGTCCCCTTCCATCTTATGCTCTCCTTTTACAATCTGACCTACTCAAGAGTAGTTAAACCATAACCTGCAGTTATCAAGTTTAGGAAGAGCTGATTATCTATTTCCCCAAAACTGTTATCCCTGTTTACTTACCATTTTCAAGGACTTATTTCTCCACATCCTGCTACTTAGCTCAAAAACTTTATCCTGTCATGGCCCCCTCAGAGAGGCAAAATTCACTAAATCCCTGCTTACCTTTGAGCATTCCAACTTTAGTCAATTTAGAAGCTCACTCTGAAAGTGCCAAAATATACAATGGTTTTGTGAATTCAAAAGATATACAGGCATTGTCAACCAGGAGATTTCCATGTAATCATATTTATGTCACCAGTATTATAAATGGATGCGCTTTTGGAATGCTTTCATATTTTGTTTTGTTTCACACCAGCTACCTTCATAATTTAAATTCTCCCATGCCAGACCATCTTTCATAAACTGATCTGGCTTATGTTAATATAAATGCATGAACATATCTCAGTCACTACATAGTTTTTAATCTACCAGTCTCATTTTGCTGAGAGATATTAGGCTGAACAAATGGGTAAGCATGAGAATTAATGACAGCACCAAACTTCAAAGTGAGAGTGAAGAAATGCATGACTTAGTCTTCCTTCATTCTTTGTTGAGTTGGGGTGAAAGTGTCCCTTGAATGTAAGATTGCTCAATATGAGCTTATTTTGAGTCCTTAATATAAACTGCTGACCTTGTCACTCGGACCATTTGTCTTGTTCCAAAATTACTTGGCAATAGAGTCTGGAGGACCCATGAAGCTGCAGCTGCTTTTATGAGCATTTAAGGATGCATCTACTTCTGTATTGTCTGTAATTCATATGAAATCTATAATTCATTATGATCTCTCATATCTCTGGATATTGATATAGAGAGCCTAGCTCAGTTAATGACTGGTAGATTCCAGTCAAATTGATAGACTTGTCTGAATGGCAAAGAAGAACACAAAGAATGTAAATAAGTGCCATCATCAGCAATGGATGCTATGAGATCTAAAGATAAGAATCCACACCTCCTCTTCTGAAAGTATGGCACTGTACCAAAGCATAAAAGACTTGATATTTGATGGATATGAATTTTGAACTATCATTGCCGCCTACTCTCAAACTGTTAACTAACCTATGTAGCTACAATCCCCTGAATATAATATACTGTAGAAGTACTTGTTGGGTGTGTGTATTCTTGTATTTCTCTAAGTCAGGCATGTCAAACTCATGACGTCACGTGACATATCGCGTGACGTCGCGCGACATATCGGAACTTTTTCCCATTGCCGAAAATGGGATGGGCACGGTTTCTCCGTGACGCTACGGCCTGCGGGCCGGCAGTTTGACACCCCTGCTCTAAGTCCAACAGCAGGTCTGAGAAAGGACCCAGAGTTTGATAATCCAGGATGTCTCTACCTTGACACCATGGAGGTTCGTTTGGCCAACTTTTCAGATAATTACCAGGTCTTTTCAGATCCCTATGTGGAAGACTCACAGGTCTTCATATATAACTGCAGAATGGCTGGACAAAACCTGTGCACAGATAGCCCTTGGAAATTCTGCAGCACATTTGCAGGCAAAGAAACTTTTTTTTTCAAGTTTCCCATGAAAAAGAAAAAGACTTTGAATAGTGAGACAGACAGCCTACAAAGTAAGTAAATAAGTAAATAAATAAGTAAATAAGATTTTCTCCATTCATTTTTCAATGGCAGTGTAAATAATTAGCACCATTACTGAAAAGGTCCAATAGGAAGACTTCTGTCATTTATGTCTTTTACTGGGATTTACTTAAATTGTAGGAAATAAGGAAAATTGCAGATAAATTAATGAGTATAAAAATAAAAGTTTGGCATTCAAACTCACACTCTAGTTTTAACTTCTGAGTACAAGAATTAAAATTAATACAAGAACACCACAGTTTGCCCATGAAAATTTCTCTGAAATTATCTTAATTAGTAATCTCTGTATCATCTAATTAAATGAGAACAGGTAAGGAAAAAATACAAGGAATATTTTCCGTCCCACACTAGTCTAAATAGTGATCCCACCTGTAAAGGGGTACCTTTTGTCCAGGGGAGCACATAGGTCAGGTGGCAGAGTTACTATTGTGACCTAGACACACATTTATGTTCAATATATCCAAAAGAAATACCTGAAAACCACTTTCTTCACCAGGAGTAAAAATCTGAGACCATCATCTTATTGCTACCATTCATGGACAAGCCCTCTCTACAGTTTCATGTAGGATTTAGGATTTATTAAATTTATATGCCGCCCTTCTCCCTAAGGACTCAGGGAGGCTCACAACAATAAAAATTAAGAGACATAAAATACAAAAATTAAACAAGAATTAAACAATGAATATAAGAAATATGGGATAATTTAAACAATAAAAACTAAATTAAAAACCATGGTCAGTCTAGGCCCGCTTGTTGCAACAACCATGTCTTCAGGTCACGGCGGAAGGATCGAAGGTCAGGGGCCATCCGCAGCTCTGGAGGCAGTTCATTCCAGAGGGTTGGCGAGCCCACAGAGAAGGCTCTCCCCTTGGGGGTCGCCAGCCGGCATTGCCTGGCTGATGGAACCCTGAGGAGGCCGTGGGAGCGAACTGGGCGATGGTAGGTTGACATTGGCAGCATGTGTTCTCGCAAGTACCCCGGGCCTAAGCCATGTAGGGCTTTAAAGGTAATTACCAGCACCTTGAATCGCACCCAGAGGGCAACCGGAAGCCAATGCAGCTCGCGCAGGAGAGGTGTAACATGGGAGTATTGAGATACTCCCATAAGCACCCGTGTGATCACATTTTGCACCAGCTGAAGCCTCCGGGTGCACTTCAAGGGCAGCCCCATGTAGAGACCATTGCTGTAATTCAGGTGAGAAGTGACAAGGGCGTGGGTGACCGTGCATAGGGCATCTCAGTCCAAAAAGGGGCACAATTGGCGCACCAGGCAAACCTGTGCAAAGGCCCCCCTGGTCACGGCAGTTAGATCATCTTCCAGGTTAAGCCGTGAATCCAGGAGGACACCCAAGTTGTGGGCCCTTTCTGAGGGGGGCAAGAACTCTCCCCCCATCAAAAGAGATGGAACATGTTGGACAATGCGAGATGCCAGTATCCACAGCCACTTGGTCTTGGAGGGGTTTAGCCAGAGCCTGTTCCTTCCCATCCAGACCCGCACCGCCTCCAGGCACCAGGACATCACGTCAAGGGCATCACTGGGTTGGCTTGGGGTGGAGATAAACAACTGGGCATCATCCGCATATTGGAGATACCTCACCCCAAAGCCACGGATGATCTCACCCAGCGGCTTCATATAGATGTTGAACAGGAGGGGGGAGAGAACTGACCCCTGAGGTACCCCACAGGAAAGGGGCCTCGGGGTAGATCTCTGCCCCCCTACCACTACAAACTGTGAATGGTCCGAGAGGTAGGAGGAGAACCACCGTAAAACAGTGCCTCCCACTCCCAACTCCTCAAGCCGTCGCAGCAGGATACCATGGTCGATGGTATCAAAAGCCACTAAGAGGTCAAGTAGGACCAGGACAGAGGAGCAACCCCTGTCCCGGGCCCACCAGAGATCATCTACCAGTATGACCAATGCCATTTCTGTGCTGTAACCAGGTCTGAAACCGGACTGGTACGGGTCCAGATGTACAAGTTAGGTATGTGCTATGAGATACTACCTGTTCCAATATCATAGAATTGCCTGTATGTACATTCAAACACAACAGGAGAGCAATATAAATTAGTTTGTTACACTTATAGCAATTTTCCTATACAAAATTACACATAGTTTCCTTGGCTTGGTTCACTTCAATTCTACCCTTAAACACATAGTGTAATGTATTGGGCTTTGTCTTGCTAAGGGGTTAATTGCTGGAAGGTTGCTCAAGCAGGGAAGCTGGCTAAGGGATCCCAGCTCCTCAGACAACCCATCTCCAGCGCCGCCATTGGCTGCCTCTAAGGGGGCAATAGGTTGCTTTAAACCTATTGGCCGCTGCCTAGAGGCCAAGGTATAAACTGCTGCATTCGCAGCCCTGTTCCCCAGTTCAGTTCCTGCAACCAAATAAACAATGATCTTTGCTGAACTCACTCACCTCGTCTCGTCAATCAACAATGAACCCAGTATCTAACACCTAGAAAAGAATTATGGGAACTGTAGACAGAGTAACAGCACTGGAGATTTGGAAATCTGAAGTGGCCTCAAGAACTGCACTAAAATCTACAGAACTGAAGACACATTGAATGATATTCATGGAAGTTCACACGTACCATTTATAATTCTAGTTAAGAGTCATAGGCTGGGAATGAGGTAGGAGGAGAAAAGAGATTGAATTAGCTCCAGTTGCCAATAGAGAGGCTGGCTGGTTGGAGTTTTAAGATAATTGGCTTGGCAAGCATATTACAGATGAGCTATTATGCCATTAAAAAACAAGAGACCAGACAGGATGTTGTTTACACAAAGCTACAGAACAAAAGGTTGTATTTGGCACCAGGAATGGCTAGAAGCAAGGGACTGGAGACATGACAAAAAGAGTTGCTGCCCCAGGCTGCATTAGCCACTGCTAAAGAAGCAAAGGGGAAAACCTCCAGAGGCTTTATTAATTTTGTTTTATATGTCACTTCCATTCCATGCAGGCATGTTCCATCTTAAGAAAAATGAAAAGCAAGCATATTTGATTCATTAAATCCAACCCCAGCTAAATAGAAGGTGGGTTGCATAATTCTTGAAAGCTATCCTAGCCACCACAGCTGCAGTTGTGCTTGGGCTGTTGAAAAACAGCACCCTCTTATTTAGGATCATCAGACTCTTTTTAATGATTCTTTTCTATTGCAGTCCAAAACATAGTCCGATCTTGGTTACTCATATAAACTAGAAAAGTCTTCAGATATAAAACAGGAAAGTCTTCAAAGAAGGAGGAGGATTCAGTATATAACCATAGTTTGTGGAATAAATCACAACATATTTTGCCCAGTGGCTCTCCCAGAAAATCTTGAACTTTTCCAACACTTCCCACCAAAGTGAAAGGTTTACCATATCAAGGTGCAAAATTATTAAATCCATGGGAAGCAATCCCATTAATTGTACTTTAATTTTATTTAATCCAACCTAACAATCAGAAACTGCCTAGTGGGCTTCCGGTTCGCGCATGCGGTGCTTCCAGACACACAGGAACAGTCCGCTTCCTGCCATCTGTTTCTTTCTTTTTTGGGGGACTCTGAAAAGGGTCAAAAATCACCCTGGAGGGGTGATTACTGAGAGGAGGACTTCCCTGCAATTGCAGAAGGGCGGCAGCCCTCCGCTTGAATCCGGGACAATCTCCTTTGGCCCAAAGAAGAGACCGGCAATAAAGATGGCCGATCACTAAGCCGCTCCCTGCCGAAAGCCAAAAGCACTACCCAGCACTAAGAAGCAATCTGGAGGACCTGGGTGAGCCTTTACCTTTCCTATTCCCTTAACTATCTTCCTGTGGGACTTTCCTGAAAATTTCTTTCCCCATCTTTTGAAAAAACAGCAAATATCTACTCTGAGAACAAATCTTAAAGCCTTAAAGCTTTAAAAGAAATTTAATTAATTCAGCAAAGAATCTAAGCAATTTCATCTGTATTTACTAAAAAGCTCCTATTTTTTGCTGGGGATCCACTATCCTATTTTCTCTCTAAGCTGTGAATTAAGGAAAAAAAATTGGACTAATGTTACAAAAGTTCTATATTAATTTGGAAAAAAAGTTTTTACATTGCATTTTATATGTTATTGATGACATCTTGTGGCGAAACTTGGTGCAGCAACTAAATTTCTTTTTTCTGTTGTGAGAGCTGACTGAATAACAGAGCTGTCCTTGACATTATTCTTAAAGATAAGTGTGGGAACACCTGGCACTGAAAACAACTCTTTTGGAGGTGGATAATCCTTGATTCTTATTAAAATAGCCTCCATGGAAGATTTAGCTGCAAACAATAACGAAATGGATGAATATATCCCACCACTTGACTATAAACTGATACTGGACACAATTTTGGCAATGACAGAGCAAATTAAAGCCAAACTGCAAGAAAAATCTGCCAACTCAAAGCCACCAAAATCAAATTCTGACTTTAAATGAGGAAAAGATAACCAAAAACCAAATAAAAGAAGTGGAAACTAACACTAAAATAGAAGATTTCAAAGAACAACAAAAGCAACCTACAGAAAACCTTAAAGTCCAAACTTTAATGGCAACTACAAAACTTACAACTCAAAAAGCAACAGCACCTGAAGAAAGCAATACTAAGAGTGAAGACACTAAAGGCCTTCATATACACTGTATTGAGAATTCAACTAATCAAATGACAACCATAACACCAGCTACTACTTTCTACCTAACCCAGATAGAATTGGAAGAACAAAAAGACTTGACTGATCTAATGACAACTATATTACATTAATCATCAAAAACTGAACTATCAAAGCAAAACTACAATGGCTACAAAGGGGACATTTTCCTTGCAAAATTGACATTTGGATACGTCCCTGGATTCAAATAAGGGCTATAGGAAGAAAGGAAGATACATTTGAGAATTTAAAGATGCCAAGAGGGAAGCCTGATTGGCACAAAAGGAAGGGAAGAGTTAGATTTAAAAAACTGAACTTGTTTCTTTTTTGGGATTCCTAAAGATAGAGTATAAAAATACCTTTAAATGGATTAAGGGGAATCTCTAAAAAATATAACTGATTCTACATTTAGCTTTTAGATCTGTAAGGGAAAACAAAAGTAAGCTCTTAGAATATAATTCTGAACTATATTATAGAATTTGGAATGATATATCAAAAGATAGTATTTTAACTATTTATGTACGGTTAAGATGACCTATAAAATATATTAGTTGTTACTTTTGAACTATATTATAGAATCCAGAATTTTATATATAAAAGATAGTATTTTAATAATTGTTGAATGGTTAAGATAAAAAATATACTTCTAATAATGGGTGATTTGTTAAGATGAAAACTAGACTTTAATGGTAAAACATAAGAATGTTTTGTAACGAACAATGTAAGTTTTGTAGACGAGAATTATTCTTTATTGAAATAGGGAATTGTGGGTTACCCAAAAATTAAGCTTTCTTTTGTATGCTATAGGCTATTCTAGAATATTCTATGGCAATTAGATAAAATTTAAAAACAGGATATTGATATGTATTAGTGAAAATATATTGAAAATTTTGTTAATTGACTAGGTACAACTAGAAGTGTATTAACTTGACTATTCTGACTACATGATAACTAAGGGAATCAGAGAGGGAATCCCTGTTGATGCAACCTGAACTATTTACAACTTATTTGTTATTTTGACTACCCAACCACCATATTGCTTCACAAACACATGTATATGTAAATATTAAAAAATCAATAAAACTTGTAAATATATAAAAAAGAAACTGCCTAGCAGTTTCCCATTTTCTTTCTTACCTATGGTTATGTTTGCAAAAAAAATGCTGATTCATCAAGTCTCCAAAGTAGCTGGCTACATTAAGATGATACTGCAGTTAGCCAGACTGTTAGTGGCTTCAGATTGTTCTACTCTGATCTTAGGCTGAGTAAAGTTTCCTGATGAATGTTTGCAGAGCATTTTAACAAGAAAAGTTTGTCCTTGCAATATTTTTGTGAATTGCATCCCAAGTTTAATTCATCCAGTGCCTGAGTTTTCATATCTACTGTTTGATGGAGGTATCAGGATCACAGAAGGACAAATATAGATTGAATGAAGTGTTGCTTAGTCCTGAATCAAAAGTGCAATGAATTGTATTTCCTACTTTTAATCATTTGGGAGGAAGGAAAGTCATGAAGACAGAGGCCAGAAAGTGACTTTGATGATAGGCTTTGCTGATAAAAGACCATCTGGGCTCACTATGAGAACAGGTGGCCAGAGAGATCCTTGCTGACCTTGCTCTAGGCACTTTGATCTCTCAATCCATCAGGCATTGATAGATTAGCCAAGAGACCAAGGTTGTCTCCCCAGAGGTCACCAATTAACCTACAAACACTGCAGTAGCATTCTCCAAAGGTTAGAGATGTTTAAGGGCATGGCAGAACTCAGCCAGTTGGCTCTAGAAGGTTGAACCCTGAAAATTTCAGAAGCATAATATTATTTGGGTATTTAGATTTTAAATGGGCACGTTTTGCTTAGAAGTAGGAACTGTCTCTTTGCTTTGTTGAACTGCATAAAAACAAACAAACACAGCAGGATAGTTAGAAATGGTTGGAGCTGTATGAGAGAGAGTCACTTTAGAGAATTCTAAAGTGGCTTTAAAATCAAACTTCTCTTTAAAATGTCCTGTTTCTTTGACCTTCATATAAGCTCGGTTTATTCAGCGATTACACTTCTTTAGAACAAATGAAACCCACAAGCTAAGCTCCACTGATTTTAATGAAATAGCCATGGCTTTGTCACAGGCAGGAATTTTGTTAGCTATTCTTATTTATTGAAGAAATGTATACTCTGCTTTTCCCTTCCTTTCAAAGAAGTCATATAAAGTGGCTTACACAATGCATACATACATACATATACATATTTGTGTGTGTGTATGTTTGTGTGTGTACACACACACATATATTGTGTAAGCCACTTTATATGACTATTATTCAAAATAAAGTCAATGATCCAACATTATAATGAAGCAGCGGGGCGAAAGAAAACAAAGTTATAAAAGAGCAGGAAAAGCAGAAAGGATTTTTGAAACTAGGAATCAGGAAATTGCACAACAGAGTCAAATGTTTTCAATTGCAGCAAGAACCCAGATGAAAATGGTGGGATATTTACTCCAATTGCCATATTTTACATAGCTCATCTGAATAATTGCTATTAACATACTTAATTTAAGTCTAATTATTGCATATTATACATTATGCTTGAACCTAGCTTATTATAATCGGTAGAGAACATTTAGGCAAACCATTTCTATGACAATTAATAATACAGTTATGCAACAGAATCTTTGAGCCAAAGTAGTTGCAACATTAAATGCGAGTAAACATTTTTGTTTTTTTAAAATTGCCATTTTAAGACTGCAAATTTGGAGTGGGATTTTTTATTTTTTTGCCAACTCATTTCTGTGCAGAAGTCCAGATGAAAATAGTCCCTTGATTTATGCTACTGATAGTGCCAATACTATACAAGCATCCCTAATGGTAGAAGTGTGTGGGTATATGTGAGTAAGATAAATAATCAACCTAGTGGTGCTAGTAGAGAGTGTTGAGTTCACCTTCTATGCATATGGTGGTTACAATCTCTGTTTATGGACTGTTTGAAGACTATATGTTGGATATGCAAATCTTTATTGGTTCATGTAAATGCCTATGTTATTTAATTTCATGTTTCACTGTGATTGCATAGAATTGCCTCACGCTAAATCAGATGCATGCACCGGAGAAAGAGAGACAAGAGAGAGAGGGAGGCAGGCAGGCAGGCAGGCATCAGTACTGTCCTTATTGACTGGCAGTAGCAATGTCAGGTTACAGATTATAATCTTAACTGCTAAATGTGAGATGCCAAGCCTGGAAACTCTATCTGGGACTGTTAAATTATACACCATTTAGAATCCAGACAGAATCACATTTGCAGGATGGAGAGAAAGACAGTCTTCTGAATGGAATGAATGAAAGACTTAGGCCCTATAAAGGTCTCATTGCTATTCGTATCATCTTTTTAAAACAGGCATGTCAAACTGCCGGCCCATGGGCCAGATGTATCACACCAAACCGTGCCTACCCCATTGCCGGCAGTGGGGGAAAAGTCACAATATGTCACGTGAAGTCATGTGACATCGCAAGTTTGACACCCCTGCTTTAAAGCTATCAGAGGTCTCCCTATTGCTCCCAAAATTTGCATTTTTACATTACATGCCATTGTTTTTCTGAACTATTATGGATCTAATGGCCCAAGGTTGTAGATTTTTAGGTACTATATATGGAGGTATCTGCATATGTATTATTATATGTTCCTGGGGTTTTACTACTGAATAAAATATATTTGGATAATATGTTTCAGTATTATTAAATATTTATTTAGCAAAAACGTACCTCTTAGTCAAAGAAAATGCTGGCAGCAAATAGGTCAAACTGAAGAACAGGGGCTAATTCACTGCTGACAAATCACTTAAAAACTATTGGATTTCTCTTGCTTTCTCTGTAATTGTTTTGAAAGGTAGAAAATTTGTTCAGAAACTCTATAATGATTGGATCATATAATTAAAATCAAACAGGATGGCCACATATGTTTGTGCAGGTAGGCTAGTAGATCCTGGTATGAGAGCATTTGTATAGCTACTTTGACATATGAAATTTGGATTGATCCAAACAAAATTAATTAATTGCATTACATTCACAGATTAGCTATTTCATGCCAATATCATATAGGAGTATGACTATACCCTCCTTGCTCTCTTCGAGAGAGAGAGAGAGAGAGATTTCTCTAGGCATACAGAACCCTAACCCATGCTGGAAACACAAAAACTGCATTGTTCAGAAAAATCAATGAAGTCTAAACTGGAAAAGGAAATTGAAGGAGAAATGATTACAGTGAGATTAAGAACAGAGATGAGTACCATCATTCTCCAGAGCTTCAGATTAAATTTGGAATTTCTACAAAAAAAAAGGATAATCCCAAAAAAATAGAAACCTTTGCTTCAAGAAAAAAATATTACTGTGCAAATTCAGAAAAATTGCATTTAGTCATGAATCAGATTTCAAATCTGGATAACTGGAATCACATTCCTATCTCTGTGCGGAAAATTATGTACACTAGTAGGATTTTATGGTCTGCCTGGAGTTTCCGTTTAACATTTTCTTGTGGATATTCTTTTTACTTGCTGATCCTCATCGTAGCAACTCTGCAAAACTGAATGTATGCATTTTAACTTTTAAAGTTAAAGAGGGATTGTAATTTTCTCTCGTTTTTTGTAGTAAAAGTTTATTTTTTTTAATCCTTTGTGAGATTGCTGTGTCTCCCAAAAGAGAACTAAAATCTTCTAATCTACATTTACATGTTCTAGATCCCTAAAAAAATTATTCCCTTTACTTTTATTCTTTAATCCCCAGGAAGTCAGCACAGTGTTTGAGAGTCCTGTATAACTCTCACTCACTATGAGGACATGGAAGATGCCAAGTGAGATAAGCCCTGGCAGACAGGAATGTCAGAAGGAAATGATCAGACAATTCTATTCCAAGGATAAAGTAATTATCTTTGAAGAGTAAAACTGCTCTTAAAACTTGAATTGTGCATGTAGGGTTGAAAGTATGAAGTTAAACACGCTTACGGGAAATGTGCTGAAGCCCCTGTTCCAGGACAAAATGGAGTAATTTGGAACAGATTTTAATTTCTCATGAGAAAAGCACATTAGTCAAAAGCTATTCCTGATTTTATTTTGTGCTTCCACTAAGCCCCTGATTGGTTCCTCCAGGGTAGTATTGCAGCAATCATGCAGAAAGAATCCTCCTTTTTCATTCTTCAG